>NC_050582.1:27164401-27884587 GCF_011100635.1 Trichosurus vulpecula
CTCTCTGCTTTGGTCCAAACTCATGGATCTTAAGAATGATGGGAGAAGCATGAATGTAATTGGAAAGGTGACTCAGAGGCTGGCAATGTCACAAACTTAGGAAAAACAACATTTGAAACATTATTGTAATTTTTAAAATATTGCTATGTTTCTTGTGAAAATTCAACTTAACCATCATCATGAGCTAGACATTAGTTGATATTCAAACTTTCTAAGAACTCTCATCAGCTGATGTTGAATGATTGAAAAGATTCCATGTGCCATCCTAGCCTGAAGATAATCCAAAGAGCAAAGTTTTGATGCATACAGGACAGTTTTCCCATGACGCCACCAGAAAAAAATCTAACAGAGTTAAATCAGGTGAGCAAGGTGGCCGATCAAGAGAATACCCTTTACCCATCTGCAAAACTGAAAACGTAGCATCCAGAAACTATTGAATGTGATGCAAGGTTATAGAATGCTCCCATCATGTCAAAATTAAAATGAAAATTTTATTATTCAAAAGTCACAAAACTAAATAGATGTAAAGGAACTTGAAAATATAAAATGATTATTATCTCAATAGATGCAGAAATAGTTTTTGACAAAATACAACACCCACTCCTATTAAAAACACTAGAAAGCATAGGAATAAACGGAGTCTTCCTTAAAATTATAAATAGCATCTACCTATAACCATCAGTAAGCATTATATGTAATGGGGATAAGCTAGACGCATTCCCCATTAGATCCCGGGTGCAGCAAGGATGTCCATCGTCACCCCTATTATTTCATTCGGTACTAGAAATGTTAGCTTTAGCATTAAGAGAAGAAAAAGAAATTGAAGGAATTAGAACAAGCAAAGAAGAAACTATATTATCACTTTTTGCAGGTGATATGATGATTTACTTAGAGAATCAAGTAAAAAACTACTTGAAATACTAAAAAAACTTTAGTAAAGTTGCAGGATATAAAATAAACCCGCAGAAATCCTCGGCATTCCTATCCATTACTAACAAAGCCCAACAGCAAGAGACAGAGAGAGAAATTCCTTTCAAAGTTACTGTAGACACTATAAAATATTTGGGAATCTACCTGCCAAGACAAACCCAGAGCCTATATGAACACAATTATGAAACACTTCTCATACAAATAAAGTCAGATCTAAATAAATGGAACATTATCATTTGCTCGTGGTTAGACCGAGCTAATATGACATAAATGGCAGTTTTAACTAAATTAATTTGCTTTTTCAGTGCCATACAAATCGAACTACCAAAAAATTATTTTACAGAGCTGGATAAAATAATTAACAAATTCATCTGGTAGAACAAAAGGTCCAGAATATCAAGGGAATAAATGAAAAGAAATGCTAGGGAAGGTGGCCTAGCCATACCACGTATCAAACTGTACGAGAAAGAAACAGTCATCAAAACTACCTGGTACTAGCTAAGAAGCAGAGTGTTGGATCAGCAGAATAGTTTAGGTACACAAGACACAGAAGTCAACGACTATAGCAATCCACTTTTTGAGAAACTGAAGGAATCCAGCTTCTGGGCTAAGAATTCACTATTCCACAAAAACTGCTGGGATAGTTGGAAAATGGCATGGCAGAAACTGGACACAGACCAATATCTTATACCCTATACCAAAATACAGTCAAAATGGGTTCAGGATTTAGAAGTAAAGGCTGATAACTATAAGCACTTTGGGAGAGCAGGGAATAGTTTACCTATCAGATCTATGGGAAAGGGAAGAATTCATGACCCAACAAGAGACAGAGAGCATTACAACATGCAAAATGGATAATTTTGATTATGTTAAACAGAAAAGTTTTTGTATAAACAAAGCCAATACAAAAAAGATTAGGAGGGAAGCAGAAAATTGGGAGAAAATCTTTACAACCAGTGTCTCTGGTAGAGGCCTCATCTCTAAAATATACAGGGAAATGAGCCAAAATTCTAGGAATAAACGCTGTTCCTGAAATGAAAAATGGTCAAAGGACACAAACAGTCAGTTTTCAGAGGAAGAAACTAAAGGCATCTATAGGCATATGAAAAAATGCTCTAAATCATTATTGATTAAAGAAATGCAAATCAAAAGAACTCTTAGGTGCCACATCTCTCCTGTCAGATTAGCTAACATGACAGAACAGGAAAATGATAAATGCTGGAGAGGATGTGGGAAAATTGGAACACTGATACATACTTGGTGGACTTGTGAAGAGATCCAGCCATTTGGAGAGCAATTTGGAACTATGCTCGAAGGCCTATAAAAATGTGCATACCTTTGGACCCAGCAATACCACTCCTAGGGTTATATCCCAAAGAGATCATACAAGTGGGAAAGGGACCTGTAAGTACAAAAATATTTATAGCAGCTCTTTTTGTGGTAAAAAGAATTGGAAATCAAGGGGATGCCCATCAACTGGGAAATGGCTGAACAAGTTGTGGTATATGAATGCAATGGAATACTATTGTGCTATAAGAAATGGGGAAGATGTGGACTTCATAATAACCTGGAAAGACCTACATGATATGAGGCTGAGTGAGAGGAGCAGAACTAGGAGAACATTATACACAACCACAGACATATTGATTCTGCAGTGCCCCGAGGCAAGTGTTTTCTTTTCCACTAAGAAATCATTGTGGTTTTTGTAAGGAAAAGTTAGGGGTCAAGGTCAGGGAAGGCTAGTATCTCAACCCCAACTTACAGAGGCCAGTCAGGAATCCCTGGGCTGCTGCTTCTTCACTATTAGGCTCACAAAAGGGCAGCCACTTGATGTTCACGCGATGATCCAGAAAGAGGCCTGGTCCTGAATGTAGACTGCAAGGCCCAGCTGCCAAAGTCATCGAGCCATGGACGCCAAAGTGACTAAGGTGGCCTGGAACAAGGCGCATAGCCTCTTAGGGACCCAAGCGACACCCTTAGACTATGACTTGCAGAGTAACAAGCCAGGGGTGTGTAGGGGAAATCCCCATGTCCTGGTTCTCAAAATGTCTACAGTCTAGAGTGAGGGACACAAATCACACACGGCCTGAGACTCAGCAACCCTTTTGTGGCATGGGCGAAAGAGTGCAAACCAGTATACGACAGACGGAGAAGAGAAAGGCTGAGGGGCTTTAGAACAAAGGAGGGATAAGCTGAGTGAGGTCAATGCAGCCATCATGCGGTCACTGGCTTCCTGGAGGGCAAGCTGAGGAAGAGAAATGATGCACAGTCCCTTGGAGGTTAAGACATATGTGTGTGTATGCACATTCGTGTATCTGTATATACAGATTTGTGCATATATACATCAATATGTATGTATGTATGTATCAGGTCCTTGACAGGTCCATGCTCCTGACCCACCCTGCAAAACTCCTGGGCCTGGAGCCAGTCACAGGGATGTTCCAGGAAGCAGACTGTCCTAAGATGGGGGTCAGCTCATAGCATTACTTTGGGAAGGGTCAGATGGATATCAGGCCCCTTGTCTTCGGGTGGGGCAGGCACCTGGGGAAGCACTGGAGTGCTCCCTTCGTTGTTGAGACTAGGTCCTAGATGGCTCCCACAAAGTCAGGAATTACCAGGGAGCTGGGGATGCCAAAGTTGATGAGAGGCTTCTCCATCTGGAAACCATTCTGGTTATCTCTTTTGTCACTAACTCTGCCTTCTCCTCTGATTTCCTCCCCCGGGCAGCCTTTTACGTGTCCAGCATTCACTAGGATTAGGGAAACTATTCCCATAGCAGAGACTGATTGCTCTCAATTAATTATCAGTGGCTTGTCTGGTTCTGGGGAAGGCCTCCATGTCACAGCAATGGACTGAGATGGCTGGGTACCAGAAGAGATCAGAGAGATCAGAGGAGCTCCCTTTTCTCTTGTAGTTCTGCAGTCTTCGGGGAAGGTCCTTATTGACATGGATGCTGCTCCTTCCCTTCCCAAAAAAACACGGAATTGGAGAACCGAGAATGCCTGACAAATGGCCATCTAACCCCTGTGTGCACAGAACTTTCACTGCCTCATTAATGAAGCCTCTGTGTGTGGTGGAGTGATTTTGCGGAAGCTGTTTTTTCAATACAAAATAATCACTTGTATGTTAGGATCTAGAAGACGACATGTATGTGTTCAATTAGTAAGTGTATGCAGATCCTCTGACAGGACAGACCACCAAAGAAAGGAAAACTACAATAAATACAATACTTCATCAGTACCTTAGGTGACAAATGATCACTCCAGTGATATATGTAGGAAAAGTGATGAATGTAGTAAACAAATGAGAGCATGCACAAACGGCACGAGGGAAAGTCCCTGGAGGCCCCAGCCAGTAGCCTGCTCCCAGAGCCTGCCTGGGACACAGTCCTCCTTCCCCCACACTTGAGCCCTGAGCAGCCAGTGTTTGCCTGTGAACAGTGCGGATTTAGGGAGACTTGCTGGGCCCCTACTTCGGAGGGAGACACATGGCCTCTGTCTGGGCAGAGGGCACCTTGCCATGACCACTAGTAGAAAAGATACTTACTGCGACTTCTAGGAAGCAGATGGCTGCTTCCTTCTTCGACACGGCTGTTGTTCCCGTTGTTTGCTCTATTTGACTAATAAAGCTGGATTGAACCTATGGAGAGGTTTAAGTGATTAGTCAGTGAGGAAAGAGTATAAGTAGTATCTGTGCCATCAAGGGAAAGTGGCTATAAGGGTGAATCAGTCTTCCCACCCTGCCTGAAAACCTCCATTGTGCAAGACTCCCCAGTACCCAGGACAGCCCTTTCCACTCCCATCAAGGCCAAATTTCTCCGTTATCTCAAGCCATCCTGCCTGCTTCTGACCCTCTGGGGTCAAAGTGAAGAAGGGTCATTCCTCTCTCACATGCCACCCTCCAGTGACAGCTGCCCACCCTTGCCTTGAAGAGGTTAAGCAGGTCACATTGCTTGCCCAAGTCTTCCCTTCTCCAGGATCAATGTCCCCCATACCCTGCTTTCCTCCTGTGTGGAACCTGGCCAGCTCACCAATAACCATAGCTTCTTTGTCCCTCTTCTTTGTCCTCGTAGATATTTGTTTGTCCCCTTCCTCTCACTCACCCCTCCTTTCTGGGTGTGTATCTGTGTATGGGTGTGTTTGTGTGTATGTTGCCCTGGGGGAGGAAGTGAGAGCCTAGCAGTATCTAATACTGGTGCTGGGGCATAACCAGAGAGGTGTAGCTGGGCATGCTGGCCCAAAGGAGAGATCTCTCCAGAGGAACACCGCTGGAGCGCCCTTCTCCATCTTAGCCAACAGGGGCTAAAAGGAAACTCCATGAGGGCAGGGACTGTTTGAGCTTTGTCCTTGGGTCCCCAATGTTTGCCACCGTGCCTGGCACAGAGAAGATGCACCCTCCCTTCCAGTTGTTCTGAAATGAAGGCAACGATAAATTAGCTTCACAAACTTTTTTTTATTCTTTTTTATGTGCTGTCACTTTAACAGTATATATTCTTCAGTTGTGGAATCTCATAACTATTTTATATATATATATATATATATATATATATATATATATATATATATGTAGATATTTTTCCACTTCAGAAACTGCAGAAGAGAGACTCTGAGGAGAGTCCCAGGAGAATCCAGCCTCCTTTAATACCTGCAACAAGAGAGGAAAAAAGCAGTTAGGCAAGTGGTAATTGTCAGAATGTCCTCAAGAACCATAGAAACATAAAGAAAACAACACAGACGCAAGATATGACAGACAGCTACATGACCATCTAGACATGACAACAAATACATGACAAATGGCACTAATTGAAAAAAGACAGAGAATTTTAGGAACCTGGAGAAGAATTCTGGCCTGGCTTTAGGGACACCTGAGGCAGGAAGTGGGGGCAGGGCAGGAAGGACATTCGACCTTCTCTGGAAGAAAATTCTCAAGTTCCAAAAAGTCAGGAGTAGGAGAGACTTTAGTAGAAAATCTCCAGCAAAATTGACACTTGGGGTCCCCTACGGTGGAAGGCCTTTTGTTTGTTTACATGCATTTTTACCTGCATCTGTGCTCGGAGTAAAGACATTTGGGAAAAGAGGCAGGGCAAGTTCCCGGGGTGTTCATGGCAATACTGCTGTGGACAGGCAGGAGTCAGGATTGCCAGTCCAGCTCCTTCTCCAGGCAGGGAATCTCAGTCAAGAAAAAGAGACACATAGAGACACACAGAGAGAGTCACACACAGGCACGTGATGAATGGGCCCTTACTTAGCATGAGGAAATGGGAAGGTGCTGACCACCTCTCCACCCTCTTCTGCAATGGCCTCGTAAATCACGTTCCGGTTGCGGCGGCAGATGGTCCCACACTTGGTGGACTGGCACCCGGGGCACGGGTAGAAGCAGCCCAGGCAATCTTGATCCAGGCAGTCACAGAGGTCTTCTCCATTCAGATTTGGTCTGCCTCTCTCATTGTATTCCTTCATGCCTTCCTTGCCTCCTGGGAGCTTCACAGATACTTCAGTTGAGTGTGGGCCAGCTTGGTCATAGGGGCCAGCTTCGTCATAGGGCCCGGCTTGGCCGGCACAGCCCTGGGGGCCAGCTTGGCCGTGGGGAGCCAGTGGCCCAAAGGGATTCGCTGCATCACTGCACTTGCCTTCTACCTCCCCGACCGCTGCCTTCTTCTTCTGGACTCTTGCCTTCTTCTTCTCCTCAACTCTCCTCTGATGTTCCTCTTTGACCACCTGCTTCTTGGCCTGCTTGTTCATGAGGCGGACTGATCTCCTCACAACCACATCCTCCGTTTTCTTAGACTCTTCTGAATGGCTCATCATTTTCGTTCACTGGAAGGCAGCTTCCCTTGCTTCCTCGAGTGCTCTTTGAAGTGGCTGCAGGACCTTGGGAAGGACAATAGGAACATAGGGTCACTGAAAGCGAGTGTATGTATACTGGTACGGAGGGACACTGGATTCAGGCACTGAGAAACTGCATGGCTTGAGGGCACTGGCTGGGCATGGAGCCACGGCTAGGCCTCTGCAAACGGGGGTTCCCTGAGCACCTTCCCAAAGGAGGGAGAGGGGCAATGGGGCCAACCAGACAGAGGAGGTCACCTGAAGGGAGGACGCACACCTGGCTCAGGCCACGTCTCTTCTCTCTCCCTTACTTGTTCTTTCCGTCTTCTCCAATTCTCATTCCCCCCTGCCCTGGCTTCAGTTCTGTACCAGGACCATTAAAGCAACTGACACTAAGGCCTGAATGGGGTTCCATGTCCTCTCCACAAATCTTCTCTCTATCCACTTATTGCCCGCTTCCTCAGCGTGGGCCATCCATTCTCCCAGTCCCGGGTAGAAAGGCCAGCCTAGTGCTACTTCCTCCTCCTCCTCCTCCTCCTCCTCCTCCTCCTCCTCCTCCTCCTCCTCCTCCTCCTCCTCCTCCTCCTCCTCTTCCTCCTTCTCCTCCTCCTTCTCCTCTTCATCTACCTTCACCTTACTCCATCCCTTCTAGGCCATCATCTGGCACATTGCCAGTGGTCTTCTGGAAGCCCAGTTCTGTGCCCTACAAACTACTTTCCATCCTTGACCGTTTCAAGCAACTTTTCTTCTGCCGCATTTACTGTAAGGAAAACCTTAGCCATCAGAGCTGTGTGTGTGTGGGGGGTACCCATGCTTCCTCTGGGGCAAGGCAGGAGGAGGTGGGGAGAAAGTCTACCCCGGGACACACCAGCCTCAGGCCCCTGGCTCCTCTCCTGTTGAAAGCAGAACCAGTGAGCTGGGGAGGGGCAGATGGGCTCCAGTGGACGAAGCTGTTCAGCCGCCACTGCCACAGGGGCAGGAAAGGAAGGCCCTTGACTCCTAGAATAGAGGCCAAAGGAGATGAAGAGGCAGTTTGCAGATGAAGCAATGGAAGCTCTCCAGGCAGGCTGGGTGAGGCACTGCAGCTGTCATCTCCCTGAGAAAACTCCCCTTACTCCTCCCTCTGTAGTCTGGCACTTTCGCTGACCTTGAGACTCTTAGAGATGTGATTACAGCAGGGTACACACAGTCCCCTGAGGTTAGGGAAGCCCAGAACAGATTCAAATAGAATCGGGAAATGCTGAGCAGAATAAACAATAGACTGCAAGGTAGATAATGCTCACTTGTGCTTTGCTAAATCAATCTACCCCTCAGGGAACCCTTTCTATTGCAGGTTGAGCCTCTGGCCTCAGGGACTCCTGAGAGCTGGTAGCTTGCCCAAGGCGTGACCCGCCTCCCCCCAATATGTGGATTGGAGCTTTGAGACTAGACTGAGTTGTTATAAGAGAGGGCTTGAACTCTGGGATTGGGGGGCAGAAGGGGGTGATAACAAATGGGGTAACTCTTCTATTTACTCATTGAAATTAGCTTAAGTGTATGTGGTCAGAGAGCAGGTTTACATGGTGTGCTCAATCCAATAGGGTTGTACAGGCTGGTGTTTCCATTAGGGGAGTGAAGGGTGGCTGGTGGGTAACACCTGACAAAAAAGAGCAAATTTCATTTAAATGATAGCTGGGGAAAGAAAAGGAGCAGATGGACAGGCAAGGTTATTTTATCCCTGCTCCCTTAAATGCAACACCTCTTTCTTCAAAAAAAAACAGCATTTAACAGAAGGAAGACCTGGGTTCAGAGCTGGCCTCAGGCACTTCCTAGCTGGGGCACCCTGGGCAAGCCATTTCACCTGTCTGCCTCAGTTTGCTCAACTGTAACGTGGGGATGAGAATTGCACCTGCCTCCCAGGGTTGTGGTTATTTGTAAAGGACATTAGTAAAGCCTGGGCCATTGTCGGTGGGAATAAAGGCCTGTTCCCTTCCCTTTCTCCTTCCCCTAGGTTGGGGATGGTCAAGTCCACAGGAATAAAGAGAATTGAAATGTTTACAAAGGGGAGGCTGGAAGCAAGGCTCCCTAACTTGACACTTTGGGATCTAACTACTAAGTGCAATTTAGCATTTCCTTCCTCTTTGAGTGAAAAACAACCTTATGCTGAGAAGGGCTGCATGGGCCTCACCAGGGTGGCCCTGGGGTAAATGACCCCCAAAATGCTAAGAAAGCCTGCCAGAGCTAATGGTTAGGAATTCCCTCCCTCCCTCTCTGGACAAAAGCCCCACCCCTTTCCTCTGGGCCCCTTCACTCAGAATCCTCAGATGCTGACTGAGCCCCCCCAGAACCAGGGACCACGGGCAAGGTTGGGCAAAGAGGCTGGGAGATAGACGCCCCTGCCTGCGAGGCAAGGACAGGAGCTCAAACTGGAGCTGACTCAGACTGAGACTGTCCCTGGGGCCTCCTACAAAACAGAGAGCTTGCTAGGGGCTGCAGGGAGAGAAGGAAGGCTTGGCCAGGACGGTGCATTGAATGGCTCCGGACACCAACAGCCCTTGGCCCCATTCTTGCCACCCACCGTATCTGGGCTTTAATTGCCAAGGGTTACTTGCTTGGACAAACCTGGAACAAAAACAGACAAGGGGGTAAAAGAGTGGGATTTCTGCCAAACCAGGTGCTCCTCTGTGCCAGGCACTGGGCTAGGTAGGCCCTGGGGAGCTAAAGAGGAGAACTAAACCATTCTGGCCCTCAGAGAGCTTGCATGATGCTGGGGGACAGATACCACCTGCCCTCGGGTGAGGAAAGAGAAAACCCATGTCCTCAGTAGGCATGAGGGATTCCAAACTTTCAGCTCCCAGATGTCCATTAATCAAAGTGCTCAGTCATGAATTCTTTGTCTTCCAAGGTTCCACTTTGTTCATGTAGAGATCACCGAGCACTACCGGTTCTTTTTCTAGAAGGGGAAACTGAAGCCCTGGGAGTCTAAATACTATCCTGGATCGCAAACACTTCATTACTTTCAGGACTGAGGCCAAAACCCAGATTTCCCGATTCTCACTTCAATGTTGTGACTGCCTTTGATTGGGCAGATTGAGAGGACTGGGGGATGAGGACAGGTGGCAGGGTGATCGGTCTATTTTATCTGCCCTAACCTTGGAAGCCTTGACCCTCTCCAGGACCCCTTGAACAGTCTAAGGGCCCACCTGGCATGTGGCCATTTTAGGGGGCTCTTGGCAGCAAGCCGATGGGGACAGGTGGTTGGGGTGAGGAGTAAGGTCCCAGACAGAGGTTGGCAGGCAACCAGGGACCTTGCCTCAGTCAGGTAGGGCCTCCCATCCTGGTCAACAATAGACAAGAGGTCACTTTCCTGAGTTGTGGGCCACTTCTCTCACCCCATGCCGTAGGGTAAACAAGGGGTCTCTTAACTACTTCCCTATTAATCAATAAATAAGGTTTCCACCTACTTTTCCATGATTCAGTTCAATGCATGGCCCTCAGCCCTTCATGAAATATCATTTATATAACGACTACATAAAATAATAATCATAATAAATAATAATGCAATATACTATCATATTATATTAAATCATCCCATATTGTATAGCTTACAGTAACTTCCACACCCCATTCCCGGATGGCCGAGGGCCTGGCTGTTTATGTGGTAAGTGTCCCACAATGCCTGAGAGGCCCAAGGTGGCTCCTCCAACTTAGTTCCCTGATAAAACACAAGCAGAGTGACCAGTGCCCACAGAAGCTCCTGATGATGCTCGGCCCCCCAAGACCCCAGCCCCTTGGCACTCTCGCCAAGAGGATGGAGGATGAGAAATGAGGCCTGCCTGAGCTCTGCCCCCCAACCAGACACCAGCCTCTTGTTCAGCACCTCCACAGAATGAAGGACGAGAAATGAGGCGAACCGGAACTCTGCCCCCCACAACCCAGCCCCTTGACCGGCTCCCTGCCTCCCCCAGAGGATGGAGAAGGATGAGAAATGAGTCCTACCTCTCTGGAGAGCCCTCAGAGACAACTTGCCTCCAGGTCCCCCAAGGACAGAAAGGAAGGCGCCTGCTCTGCCCCGCAGGGATAGAGAGATGTAGACGAGGGCACGGGAAGGGGCAGAGAGTGCGGGGGGAGGGGCAGAGGGGCACCCGAGGGGGGGAGATGTGCAGAGGGACAGCCGGAGATGCTGCTCTGCCACAGCAGGGGCAAGATGGAGTTGGGCCTGGAAGGGGCCTCACACAGTCATCTAGGGAAGCCTCCTCCTTTTACGGGGGAGGACTAATGCTCGCTTAGCCTTGTTGTTAAGACAAGGTCCTAGCTGGCTCCCACACAGTCAGGGTGTAGATGCCAAAGGTGATGAGAGGCTTCTCCATCTGGCAACCATTCTGGTTATCTCTTTTGTTGCTGACTCTGCCTTCCCCTCTGATTTCCTCCCCCAGGCAGCTTTTTAACTGTCCAACATTCACTAGGATTAGGGAAAATATGTCCATAATAAAGACTGAATGCTCGCAATTAATTATCAGTGGCTTGTCTGGTTCTGGGGAAGGCCTCCAAGTCACAGCAATGGACTGGAATGGCTGGGTACCAGAAGAGATCAGACAGATCGGAGGAGCCCCCTTTGCTCTTGTAGTTCTGCAGCCTAGGGGAAGGTCCTTATTGGCATGGATGCTGCTCCCTCTCTTCCCAAAAAATCACGGAATTGGAGAGCTGAAAATGCCTGAAAAATAGGCATCTAGCCCCTGGGGGGGAGAGCTTTCACTGCCTCATTAATGAAGCCTGTGCGTGTGGTGGAGTGGTTTGAGGAAGCTGTTTTTCAATACAAAATAATCACTTGTATGTTAGGATCTAGAAGACGACATGTATGTGTTCAATTAGTAAGTGTATGCAGATCCTCTGATAGGACAGACCACCAAAGAAAGAAAAACTACAATAAACACAATATTTTATCAGTAGCCTGGCAACAAATGACCACTCCAGTGATGTAGGTAGTAAGCGAATGAGAGCACGCACAGACAGCATGAGGGAAAGGCCCTGGAGGCCCCAGCCAGTAGCCTGCTCCCTGAACCAATCTGGGACACACTCCTCCTTTCCCCACACTTGAGCCCTGAGCAGCCAGTGTTTGCCTGTGAAAAATGGGGTTTTAGGGAGACTTGCTGGGCCCCCACTTCGGATGGAGACACATGGCCTCTGTCTGGGCAGAGGGCACCTTGCCATGACCACCAGTAGAAAAGATACTTACTGCGACTTCTAGGAAGCAGGTGGCTGCTTCCTTCTGAGACTGTTTGTATTGTTTGCTCTATTTGACTAATAAAGCAGGAATTCGGTATGGAGAGGTTGAAGTGTTTAGTAATTGAGGAAAAAGAATAAGTAGCATCTGTGCCTTCAAGGTAAGTTGCCTATAAGCGTGAATCATGCTTCTCGCCCTGATTTAAAACTTCCGGTGTGCAGGACTCCCCAGTACCCCGGACAGCCCTTTCCACTCCCATCAAGGCCAAATTTCCCCCTGTTATCTCCAGCCATCTTGCCTGCTTCTGACCCTCTGGGGTCAAATGGAAGAAGGGTCAATCCTCTCCCACATGCCACCTTCCAATGAGGGCTGCCCACCCTCACCTTGAAGAGGTTGAGCAGGTCCCATGGCTTGCCCAAGTCTTCCCTTCTCCAGGATCACTGTCCCCCATACTCTGCTTTGCTCCTGTGTGCAACCTGGCCAACTCACCAATCCCCATCCCTTCTTTGTCCCTCTTCTGTATCGTATGGATATTTCTGTTCCCTTCCTCTCCCTCACCCCCCCTTTGTGGATGTGTGTCTGTGTACGGGTGCGTGTGTGTGTGTGTGTGTGTGTGTGTGTGTGTGTGTTGCCCTGGGGGAGGAAGTGTGAGTCTAGCAGTCTCTACCACTAGTCCTAGGGAATACCCAGAGAGGTGTAGCTGGGCATGCTGGGCCAGAGGAGAGACCTCTCCAGAAGAACACCGCTGGAACGACCTTCTCCATCTGCCAGGTGCCAACAAGGGCTGAAAGGAAACTCCTTGAGGGCAGGGACTGCTTGAGCTTTGTCCTTGGGTCCCCAATGTTTCCACAGTGCCTGGCACAGAGAAGGTGCAACCTCCCTGCTTCTTGTTCTGAAATGAAGGCAACGATAAATTAACTTAACAAACTTTTTTTATTCTTTTTTTATCTGCTGTCACTTTAACAGTATATATTCTTCTGTTGTGGAATCTCATAACTATTTTAAATACATATAGATATTTTTCCACTTTATAAACTGCAGAAGAGAGACTCTGAGGAGAATCCCAGGAGAATCCAGTCTCCTTTCATACCTGCAACAAGAGGAGAGGAAAAAAGCAGTTAGGCAAGTGGTAGTTGTCAGAACGTCCAACTCTAGAACCATAGAAGCATAAAGAAAACAACACAGACACAAGATATGACAGACAGCTACATGACCATCTAGACATGACAACAAATACATGACCAATAGCACTAATTGAAACAGGAAAGAGAATCTTAGGAACCTGGAGAAGAATTCAGGCCTGACTCTCAGGACACCTGAGGCAGGAAGGGGGGGCAGGGCAGGAAGGACATTCCATCTTCCCTGGAAGAATATTCTCAAGTTCCAAAAAGTCAGGAGTAGGAGAGACTTTAGCAGAAAATCTCCAGCAAGATGGACACTTGGGGTCCCCCATGGGAGCAAGGCCTTTTGTTTTCTTACCTTCATCTGGGCTCAGAGTAAAGACATTTGGGAGAAGAGGGTGAGCAAGCTCCTGGCATACTCCTGGCAATACTGCTGGGGAGCGGCAGGAATCAGGATTGCCAATCCAGCTCCTTCTCGAGGCAGGGAAGCTCAGCCAGGAAGAAGAGACACACAGAGAGACATACCCAGAAACACTAAGACTGAGAGACACACAGCCACGTGAGGCATAGGTCCTTACTCAGCATGAGGAAATGGGAAGGTGCTGACCACTTCTCCACCCTTGTTGGCAATGACCTCATAAATCCATTTCCGGTGGCGGCAACAGATTATCTCACACTTGGTGGACTGGCACCCGGAGAATGGTAGAAGCAGCCCAGGCAGTCTTGGTCCAGACAGTCACAGAGGTGTTCTCCATTCAGGTTCAGCCTGCCTCTCTCCTCGTATTTCTTCATGCCTTCCCTGCCGTGTGGGAGCTTTACAGATACTTGACTTGAGTAAGGGCCAGCTTGGTCATAGGGCCCAGCTTGGCCGGCAAAGTCCTGGGGGCCAGCTTGGCCGTGGGGAGCCGATGGCCCAAGGGGCTCTGCTGGATCACTGCACTTGTCTTTTGCCTCACCAGCAGTTGGCTTCTTCTTCTGGACTCTTGTCTTCTTCTTGTCCTCAACTTTCATCTGATGCTCCTCTTTGACCACCTGCTTCTTGGCCTGCTTGTTCATGAGGCAAACTGATCTCGTAACAACCACATCATCTGTTTTCTTAGACATTTGCGAATTTTCGGCCACTGGAAGGCAGTTTCTCTTGCTGCCTCGAGTGCTCTTGGAAGTGGCTGCAATACCTTGGGCAGGACAGTAGGCACATAGGGTCACTAGAAGCAAGTGTATGTATACTGGTGCAGAGGGACTCTGGATTCAGGGACCGAGAAACCACACGGGCTGAGCGCACTGGCCGGGCATGGAGCTGGGGCTAGGCCTCTGCAAACAGGAGTTCCCTGAGCACCTCCCCAAAGGAGGGAGATGGAGGATGGGGCCAACCAGACTGAGGAGCTCACCTGAAGGGAGGAGCCACACCTGGCTCAGGCCACATCTCTTCTCTCTCCTTTGCTTGTTCTTTCCCTCCTCCCCAATTCTCATTCCCCCACCTGGCTTCAACTCTATACCAGGACCATCAAATCAACTGACAATAAGGCCTGAATGCGGTCCTCTTTCCTCTCCATAAATCTCCTCACTATCCACTTATTGCCCTGGTTCCTCAGTGTGGACCACTCATTCTCCCATCTCTGGGTAGAAAGGCCAGCCTACTGCTCCTTCCTTCTCCTCCTCCTCCTCCTCCTCCTCTTCATCTACCTTCACCTTACTCCAGCCCTTCTGCCCCATCATCTGTCCCATTGCTGCTGGTCTCCTGGAAGCCCAGTTCTGTGGCCTACAAATTCCTTTTCATCCTTGACTGTTTCAAGCAAAATTTCTTCCACCCCACTCACTGTGAGGAAAACCTTAGCCATCAGAGCTGTGTGGAGGTACCCATGCTTTTTCTGGGGCAAGGCAGGAGTAGGTGGGGAGAAAGTCTACCCTGGGACCACCCAGCCTCAGACCCCTGGCTTCCCTCCTGTTGAAAGCAAAACCATTGGGCTGGGGAGGGGCAGATGGGCTCCAGTGGACAAAGCTGATCAGCCGCCACTGCCACAGGGGCAGGGCAGGAAGGACCTTGTCTCCTAGAATAGAGGCCAAAGGAGATGAAGAGGCGGTTTGCAGATGAAGGAATAGAAACTCTCCAGGCAGGCTGGGTGAGGCACTGCAGCTGTCATCTCCCTGAGAAAACTCCCCTTACTCCTCCCTCTGTAGTCTGGCACTTTCGCTGACCTTGAGACTCTTAAAGATGTGATTACAGCAGGGTACACACAGTCCCCTGAGGTAGGGTAAGCCACAGCAGATTCAAATAGAATTGGGAAATGCTGAGCAGAATAAACAATAGTCTCCAAGGTAGATAATGCTCACTTGTGCTTTGCTAAGTGAATCTACCCCTCAGGGAACCCTTTCTATTGGAGGTTGATGCCCCTGGCCTCAGGGCCTCCTGAGAGCTTGGTAGCTTGCCCAAGGTGTGGCCCATCTCCTTCCAATATGTGGATTGGAGCTTTGAGACTAGACTGATTTGTTATAGGAGAGGGTCTGAATTCGGGGATTGGGGGGGTGGGGCAGTAGGGGGTAATAACAAATGGGGGAAATGTTCTATTTATTCATTGAAATTAACTTAATTAAGTGCATGTGGTCAGAGAGGAGGTTTACATGGAGTGTTCAATCCAATAGGTTTCTACAGGTTGGTGTTTCCATTAAGGGAGTGAAGGGTGGCTGGTGGGTGTCACCTGACAGAAAAAAGACCAACTTTCATTTAAATGCCCAGCTGGGGAAAGAAAAGGTGCAGAGGGACAGGCAGGGCCGTTTTGTCCCTGCTCCCTTAAACGCAGTATCTCTTCGTTCAAAAACACCAGCATTTAACAGAAGGAAGACCTGAGTTCAGAGCTGGCCTCAGGCACTTCCTAACTGGGGCACCCTGGGCAAGCCATTTCACCTGTCTGCCTCAGTTTGCTCAACTGTAACGTGGGGATGAGAATTGCACCTGCCTCCCAGGGTTGTGGTTAAGATCACATGAGTTATTTGTAAAGGACTTTACTACAGTACCTGGCCCATTGTCGGTGGGAATAAAGGCCTGTTCCCTTCCCTTTCTCCTTCCCCTGTGCTGGGGATGGTCAAGTCGACAGGAATAAAGAGAACTGAAATGTTTACAAAAGGGAGGCTGAAAGCAAGACTCCCTAACTTGACACTTTGGGATCTAACTCATAAGTGAAACTTAGCATTTCCTTCCTCTGTGAGGGAAAAACAACCACCTTCTAAGGAAGGCTACATGGGCCTCACCAGAGTGGCCCTGGGGTACATGACCACCAAAATGCTAAGAAAGCCTGACACAGTCAATGGTCGAAGATTCCCTCCCTCCCTCTCTGGAGAAAGGTCCCATCCCTTTCCTCTGGGCCCCTTCACTCAGAATCCTCAGATGCTGACTGTGCCCCACCCCCCACCCAGAGGCAATGAGCAGGGGCAAGGTTGGGCAGAAAGGCTGGGAGATAGACGCCCCTGCTGGGGGGGGAAGGACAGGAACTCAAACTGGAGCTGGCTCAGACTGGGACTGTCCCCAGGGCCTCCCTACAAAACAGAGAGTTTCCTACAGGCCAGAGGGAGAGAAGGAAGGCCTTGCCAGGACAGTGCACTGAATGGCTCCAGACACCAACAGCCCTGGGCCCAGGTCTTGCCACCCACCACATCTGGACTTTAATTCACAAGGGTAACTTGCCTTTGGAGTCTTCTACTAGCTAAGTCTTTGTCTTGGACAAACCTAGAACAAAAACAGACATGGGGGTAAATGAGTGGGATTTCTGCCAAACCAGGGGAGCCACAAGTGGGATCTCCCCTGCCCTAAGGTTGTTCTCAGTCTGAGAGACCACAGAGGGGCCCATGACCACAAGTGCGCACTCTCCTTGCCGACTCCAAAATCTGTATGTAGTCGGTGCCTCCTCTGTGCCAAGCACCGGGCTAGGTAGGCCCTGGGGAGCTAAAGAGGAGAACAAAACCATTCTGGCCCTCAGAGAGCTTACGTGATGCTGGGGGACAGATACCACTTGCCCTCGGGTGAGGAAAGAGAAAACCCATGTCCTCAGTAGGCATGAGGGATTCCAAACTTTCAGCTCCCAGATGTCCATTAATCAAAGTGCTCAGTCATAAATTTTTTGGGTTCTAAGGTTCCACTTTGTTCGCATAGAGATCACATTGCCCTACCTGTTCGTTTTCTAGAAGGGGAAACTGAGGCCCTGAGAGGCTAAATACTTTCCTGGATCGCAAACACTTCATTACTTTCAGGACTGAGGCCACAACCCAGATTTCCCAATTCTCACTTCAATGTTCTGTCTGCCTTTGATTGGGCAGATTGAGAGGAGTGGTGGATTAGGTCAGGTGGCAGGATGATAGGCCTATCTTTTTCGCCCTGGCCCTGGAAGGATGGACCCTCTCCAGGACCACTTGAACACTCTAAGGGCCCACCAGGCACATCACCATTTTAGGGGGCTCTGGGCAGCAAGCCGATGGGGACAGGTGGTTAGGGTGAGGAGTAAGGTCCCAGGCAGGGGGCTGGCAGGCAACCAGGGACCTTGCCTCAGTCAGGTGGGGCCTCCCCTTCTGGTCAGCAATAGACAAGAGGTCACCTTGGGCCACCTCTCTCACCCCAAGCCCTAGGGTAAACAAGGGGTCTCTTAAATACTTCCTTATTAATCAATAAATAATGTTTCTACCTATTTTTCCACAATTCAATTAAACGCAGGGCCCTCAGTCCTTCATGAAATATCATTTTATATAACGACTAAAGAAAATAATAATGAGTAATAGAAATAATAATAATGATATAATGTAGTATCTTATTATATTAAATGAACCCCTGTTGAATGTCTTACAGAAACCTCCCCACCCCATTCCTGGTGGGCTGAGGGCCTGGTTGTTTATGTGCTAAGGGTCCCGCAAGGCCTGAGAGGCCCAAGGTGGCTCCTCCAACTCAGTTACCATATAATACACAACCAGAGTGGCTTCAGTGCCCTCAGAAGCTCCTTCTGAGGCTCTGCCCAGCCCAGACGCCGGCCCCTTGGCCCTCTGCCCCAGAGGATGCAGAAGGATGAGAAATGAGGCCTACTTCCCTGGGGAGCCCTCAGTGACAACCTCCCACCAGGGCCTCCAAGGACAGAAAAGAAGGAAGTGGAAACTGAGGCCCAGAGATGCCCGCCACTTCTCGGGTTATGAGGCCCAGCAGAAGCTCCCAGGCTCTGAGAGTGGTAACTCAGCATGCAGGTGTGGCGCTGCTGGGCCAGGGCAGCGGGCTGGGGGACGGGAGGGGACAGGGCAGGAGGAGCAGAACTCCAGTCCACCCCGAAACTGTAACCCTCTTCAGTGTTTGTCCCAGGGTTCCCTGACAGAGAAGGGCTGGGTCAGAGAAGGGCCAGGGGCATTGGGGGAGCCGAGGAGGGGGAAGCCAATCGATTGATTGATCAACAATTAGCATTTACCAACCTCCACTGGTGCCACCCGACTGCTTTTTGACCAGGCAATCAGTCAACAAACCTCGAAGAAGTCCCTAAATATGTGCCAGGCGCTGGGCACAGATGCAAATACAAGCAAAGACAGCCCTGCCCTTAAAGGACTCATGCTCTAATGGGGAAGGAAGCTCTTTACAGCAGGGGTACAGTGGTCGGACCTCTCCCAAGAACGGCGAGTCTGGGAGGAGGAAAAGGGCCCAGCAGGGGTGAAGGAATGAGATTCTGTGATAGATGGGCGCCCCGGGTCTTCTGGAGGAGCTCACATTGTATTAGAATGATACTCATGGACATTTATATAGTGCGGACTGTGTACCAGGCACTGTGGGGGCCATCTCCCGTCCTCCCCATCTATATTTCACCTCTAGACCAAGATGATTCCCCCCGGCGAAAGTCAGGCTGCTGACCTTGCACAACCCTCCCTCACTTAAGTGCAATTCACTTGCTTCTCATGGCATCATCTCCCTGATGTCATGGCCCCCTTCCAGAATGGAGGACAAACAACAACCGGAGAGGAAACTGAGGCGCAGGGAGGGGAAGGACTGGCCCTTGCTCACAGAAGCCAAAATTGAACCCAGATCATTTGATTCTACAGAGGACTCCAGGAGGCTCTCAGCGAGTCTGTCCAGCCTGTTTCCCAGTTCTCCATACCCTGGGAATCACACTGGGTGCACCTGCCGCACCTACATGTGGCTGGCACTGTTCTAGGCACTGGGGACACAAATACAGTTGGAAGCAAGTCCCTGTCCCTCACCTCCTACTGTGGGGATACTGAGCCCCACCTGTGCCTCTTTCTGGTTATATAACCCATCCTTGAATCGCCTAAGCTCAGAAGCACTAGCCCTTTCATCAAGTATCAATTATTTATGTGACAATAAAAATAAATAATGATCAAATGCTATGATATTATATCACATGACCTCTATTGAATGCCCTGTAGAAGCCTCCTTTTCCTAATGCTGGTTGACCAATGGCCTGAGTGTCCAGGTGGTCAAGACCTCAACAAGTCTGAGGCAGCTCCTCACAACTCTGTTCCCAGATAAAACACAACCATAGTGGCTTCAGTGCCCCTCCCCGACGCCGGCCTCTTGGCCCTGCAGCCCAGAGGTTGGAGAAAGATGAGACATGAGAGCCCCATCATGGTCCCACCTCCAATGATTCTCTCAGACACTACATGAATGGGAGGAAAGGAGGTTAAGAGGGCTTCCAAACCACCAGTCTGTCTGAAGGCAGCTGCCTCTGCAAGCAATTAAGGGAAAATGTAATGTAGCCTTGGAACCCCTCCCTGAGAAACAAAGTTTGCATGGGGAGAGTCCTCCTGGTTCCGGCAAGTCCTTCTTACCCATGTTCTGGGTGTATGGCCAGGTTTCATGCTGCCCTCCAGGTGAGGTGGGACTGCTTGTCCTCCACACAAACACACACAGATACCCAGAAAGGTGGGGGTGAGGGAGAGGGAGGGGAGTAGCGAAGATCCATTCAGACAAAGAAGAGGCACTAAGAAGGGAGAGGTGTTGGTGAGCTGTCCAGGCTCCACAAAGGAGCAAAACAGGGGATGGGGGACAGTGAGCCTGGGGAAGGGAAGTGTTGGGCAAGCCGTGGGACCTGCTCAACCTCTTCAAGGCAAGGGTGGGCAGCTGTCATTGGAGGGTGGCATGTGGGAGAGGAATGACCCTTCTTTCCATTTGACCCCAGAGTGTCAGAAGCAGGCAAGATGCTGGAGGTAACAGGGCAAAATTTGGCCTTGATGGGAGTGGAAAGGGCTGTCCGGGGTCCTGAGGAGTCCTGCACACTGGATGTTTTCAAGCAGGGTGGGAGGCATGATTCATGCTTATAGCCAATTTAACTTGTAGGCACAGACACTACTTATTCTCTTTCCTCAATTACTAAACACTTAAACCTCTTCATAGTGCAATCCAGCTTTATTAGTGAAATAGAGCATGTCTCAGAAGGAACCAGCCACCTGCTTCCTAGAAGTCGCAGTAAGTATCTTTTGTACTGGTGGTCATGGCAAGATGTCCTCTGCCCAGATATAGTCGCCCTAAAGTGGGGCCCCAGCAAGTCTCCCTAAATCCGCACTGTTCACAGGCAAACACTGGCTGCTCAGGGCTCAAGTGTGGGGAAAGGAGGAGTGTGTCCCAGATTGTCTCTAGGAGCAGGCTACTGGCTGGGGCCTCCAGGGCCTTTCCCTAGTGCTGTTTATGCATGCTCTCATTTGTTTACTACCTACATCACTGGAGTGATCACCTAAGCTGCTGATAAAGTATTGTGTTTATTATAGTTTTTCTTTCTTTGGTGGTCTGTCCTATCAGAGGGTCTGCATACCTTTGCCAATTGAACACATATGTATAATCTTCTAGATCCTAACATAAAAGTGATTATCTTGTATTGAAAAACAGCTTCCTCAAAACCACTACACCACACACATAGGCTTCATTAATGAGGCAGTGAAAGTTCTGCGCACACAGGGGTTAGATGGCCATTTGTCAGGCATTTTTAGAACTGGGATTTTCAGAACTAGTAAGTGATTTTTTTGGGAAGAGAGGGAGCAGCATCCATGCCAATGAGGACCTTCCCCGAAGGCTGCAGAACTGCAAGAGAAAAGGGAGCTCCTCTGATCTCTCTGATCTCTTCTGGTACCCAGCCATCCCAGTCCATTGCTGTGACTTGGAGGCCTTCACCAGAACCAGACAAGCCACTGATAATTAATTGAGCGCAATCAGTCTTTGTTATGGGCATAGTTTCCCTAATCCTAGTGAATGCTGGACACGTAAAAGGCTGCCCGGGGGAGGAAATCAGAGGGGAAGGCAGAGTTAGTGACAAAAGAGATAACCAGAATGGTTTCCAGATGGAGAAGCCTCTCATCAACTTTGGCATCCCCGCACTGGCTGTGTGGGAGCCAGCTAGGACCTTTCCTTAACAACGAAGGGAGCACTCCAGTGCTTCCCCAGGTGCCTGCCCCACCTGAAGACAAGGGGCCTGGTATCCATCTGACCCTTCCCAAAGTAATGCTTCAAGCTGACCATTTTCCTAGGACACTTTGTTTTCTGGAACCTCCCTGAGACTGGCTCCAGAATCAGGAGTTTTGCAGGGTGGGTCAGGAGCATGGACCTGTCATAGGCCTGATACATACATATATATGTGTATATGTATATATACACATATGTGTTTATATATATATATATATATATATATATATATATATATACATAAATGTGTACACACGCATATGTTTTAACCCCCAAGGGACTGTGTGTCATTTCTCTTCCTCACCTTGCCGTCCAGCATGCCAGTGACCTGCATGTCCCACCCTGGTAGGTGACCGCATGATGGCAAATGGACCTTGCTCAGCTGATCCCTCCTTTGCTCTAAAGCCCCTCAGCCTTTCTGTTCTCCATCTGTTCTATACTGGTTTGCATTAGTTCGACCATGCCACAAAAGGGTTGCTGAGTTCCAGGCCATGTGTGACTTGTGTCCCCTACTATAGACTGTAGGCATTTTGAGAACCAGTCCATGGGGATTTCTCCCACACATCCCTGGCCTGTTACTCTGCAAGCCATAGTCTCAGCGAGTCGCTTGAATCTCTAAGAGGCCATGTGCCTTGCTCCACGCCACCTCAGTCACTTTGGTATCCATGGCCTGATGACTTTGGCAGCTGGGCCTTGCAGTCTTCAGTCAGGACCAGGCCATGTCTAAAGCCCCCACTCCAGTGAAGACACGTAGGGGGAAAGAACGTCCGGCCCTTGGCATTGGGCTTTTGTTTACGCTGGTGATGAGACCACGCACAGATTTGCTTGAAATGTCTGCCCTGCTCGGAGTTCCAGAGTCTTGCATCTCACAGCAGAGAAGGAGAAGCCACCAGCCACAACCCAACATAATTTGTTCCCGGCATGGACCTCATCAAGGTAGAAGTTTCACTGAAATCATTCTTATGAATCACTTTCACCCACACTGGCAAACTCACCCACACGATGGATGCTGAAGCCTTCCAATGCAGCAGGAAGCTCGCATTCAGGTGGGACACCTTGGGAGGACTGGGGATCCCTCTGACACTGCAATCAGGCTTGCCTCCACGATGCTGACTTTCATAGGGTAAGACCCAGAGATAACCTGCATATATAAAATGGTACCTGATAGGTGGACTAGAGACATATATAAGAAAAGAGCTGGATGAGGGTTACAGGCAAAGCAGCTTTTTCCATTTGAGGGAGTGGGGAGATCAGCGTGGAGGAGGCAAGGTTTGAATGGGACTTTACAGGGTGGTAGGAATTGGACAGGTGAAGGGAGGGGAGGGCAGTGCAGGGGAGGAGTCCAGGCATGGAGCATAATGTGAGCAAAGGCACAGGGATGGTAGAAGGGTCAGGGAAGCAGTGTCTAGGGTATTTCCAAGAGACACAACTTTAGATAGTCTTTGCTTTCAGAATTATCAAGCTAATGTTTTCTGTAAGCTGTCTCCTTCACAAACACATTTGGCTGAATTCAGGTTAAAATGTCATTCAAAGTACTTTTGATTTCAAGTCTCCGGGAGTGCCCAGACAGAGGAAGCACTGAATCAAATGTGTTGGTTGTAGCATCAGGGTGGCATGAAGGAAGCAGCTTGTGAATAGGATAACCTTCTCCTGTAAATAGCATCGGAACTGGGTGTCCCATGTTCCTGGACTCTCGGCATCTTGGGCTTAATTATATATCAATAAAGTCTTTACTCGTTACTTCCATTTATAGAAATCCTGATACAATTTGGCACCATTACTGCGGATGTATCCAGGGCTGTGCTGGAGTGGATTTAAAATTTTCATTGTGAATATTTATACCTTGGAAGTAGGCAAACACTTCAAATCGGGGCACTATTTATGGTTTTGTTCACGGTCTAGACTAAAGAGAATGGAAAAATAGGTTAGTAATGCAGGTTAGACAGAAAACCGTGTTCTGTGCTCATTCATTCCACCCACTCCACCCAGAGAGCTGGTTGCTAAATATTTAACAGTATATTTCTGGATATAACTACTCATTGGAGGATAGCAGACCTAGAAGTTGGAAGGTGGAGTATAGAGGAGTTGGTTGTCTATAGGACCATATTTGTTGTCAAGTCGTTTGAGTTGTGTCCGACTCTCCGTGAGCCCATTTGGCGTTTTCTTGGCCGAGCGATTTGGCATTTTCTTCTTCAGCTCATTTACAGATGAGGAAACTGAGGCAAACAGGGCTGAGGGACTTGCCCAGGGGCACGCTTCTAGTAAGTGCCTGAGGCTGGATTTGAATTCAGCAAGATGTCTCTTCCTAACTCCAGGCTCAAGACTCTACGTCCTGCAACACTACCTGACTTACCAAAGGGTCACACATGTCCTTGAAGAATGCCAGAGACTCACCAGAGAGGGAAGGAGAAGAGTTCTGACTGGTTACGGGCTACGACGTGAGTCTTCTGTGCTTTTTGTTGGGTTCAATAAAATCCATCCTATGCTCAATGTATTCTTAGCCTCAGTAATTGCAAGGGACCAGAGGCTTCTTTATGTGTTCTTCCATGAGCCAGGCATGACTCAAGTCCTGATGTTCCCACAGCAAACCCTTGGTGGGCTGGCAACCCAAACAAAGTGTGATTAGTGAGAAGCCCTCGAGTATGAATGCTGTCCCTGTAAACCCAGACTTTAAGTTCAGGGGCAAGTGTTGAAAAATCTGCGAGCCAAAATGTACTCCTTTTTTCCAGGGTAAAAAAGAAACTCCTCTGTTTAGCTTTGAAAGCCCTTCCCACCCTGGCCCCAACCTGCCTCTCCAGCCTCATTGGACATTCCTCCCCTTCCTGCACCATTTGGTCCAGCCACACTGTCTTTGTGTCTGTTTGTCACTCACAACACCCCCATCTCTCACCTGCATGCCTTTGCACTGGCTGTCTCCCATGCCTGGAATGCCCTCCCTTATCACTTTCACCTCACAGAATACTTGTCTTCCTTTAAGCTTTAGCTCAGGCACCGACTTCTGTATGAAGCCTTTCCGGATCCCCTCCCCCATCTTCGAATGCCCTCTTCCGCCCCTCCCCCGTAAGTATGTATGCTTTTGGCAGTTCTACTGCAGATATTATTATTATTAAGTATTTTTTTCATCCCTATTGGAATGTTATCTCCTTGTGAGTAGGGATTGTTTCCTCTGCATTACCAGAGCTTAGCACAGTGCTTGGTGCTTCAGAAGGACTTGCTGATTGGTTTGAGAAAAGGAGATAGAATTAATTGACTACAGAAAAGAATATACAATTATAAAGTTGTGTCATTTAAAAGGGTAAAATTATGTTTAAAATCATAGCATTTTACAGCCAGAAGATGGCCTACCTTAGGACAGGGTTCTCATTTGAATGGTGAGGACACAGAGGCTCATTAAAAAAATAAAAAGGTCAATGTGCTGCCCAATGCCACCCAGCTGTTGGGGACAGAAAGGGGCCAAAAACCCAGGCCTGTGTTGAGGCTCCCTAGAGGGGAAGTATCAATGGAGCCCTTGTTACCTCCCAGGTAATGGGACAGGAGGAGCCTCCCAGAGCAGCCTCCTTCCCTTCCCTTCGAGGAGGAGTGCCTCCAGAAATGTTGGCATTTCCTTCTCTTTGCAAGACTATGCCCCAGGGAGAATAGAAGACCTTGGGGGCAGGTCCTGTTTCCCTTCTGCATCTGAGTCCCGGTGCCTAGTGCAGTTCCTGGCATCCGGGCAGCACTGAGGGAGAGCTTTTTAACAAATACATAGATAGCAAGGAGCTGTGCCACTTGTGTAGGGGAGGTGGCTTCTGTGCAAACAGGCTCGGGCTTCTTCATCCCATTCCAGTCTCTTTGAAAGGGCATGTGAGCCCTTTGGCCTTCACCTCTGGCCTACAGCTGTGGCTGCAGCTACAAGTATCCCGTGTGTGGGGCATTCCCAGTTTGAGGAGTGGAAAAACAGGCCGAATCAATTCTGTAACAGGCCCTGTGTGTCTCTCTGTCTCTATCTCTCTCCCTCTTTGTCTGTCTCTGTCTCTGTCTTTCTCTCTGTCCCTGTCTCTGTCTTTCTCACTTTCTCTCTAATTACTAAAAACGGATTCCAGTCTTGTCTCTGCTGAATTCCCTGGGTAACGTTAAGGTCATCATTTGACCTCTCTAGAGCTCACTTTCCTCTTCTGTAAAATGCAGGGGTTTAAAAGATGATAATTAGGTCTGGTCAAGTTCTTGATAAGAGGTTCCCAAACTTATTGGGCCTACTGCCCCCTTTTCAAAAAAAAAATTAATTCAGCATTCCCCTGGAAATCTACTTTCTCTAAACCTTTAATGTTTTTTTTTAATTTTCATCATTTCAATAAAATACAAAATATATTTCTAAAAAAGGATGCATTTTTTTAATTTAATTTTTTTTATTTTTAGTTTACAACACTCGGTTCTACATAATTCTGAGTTCCAGATTTTCTTCCCTCCCTCCTCCTTCCTCCCAAAGACAGCATGGAATCCCATATAACTTCCACGTATAACTTCACATGGAATTAATTTACACACTAGTCAAGTTATGGAGAAGAATTATGGCCAATGAAATGAATCATGAGAAAGAAGAAACAGGACCAAAAAACCAAAAAAACAACCCTAAAAACAAAAACGAAAGAAAGAAAAAGAAAAAAAGGGGGAAAAAAGCTAGCATGAAGTGTGCCTCAATCTGCATTCATACTTCATAGTTCATTCTCTGGATGTAGATAGCATTCTCCGTCGTGAGTCCTTTGGAGTTGTCTTTGTACCTTGTGTTGCTGAGAAGAGCGGTCTATCAGGGTTGGTCCTCACAGAATCCATATATCTGTGGTTGTGTATAATGTTCTCCTGGCTCTGCTCTGCTCACTCAGCATTATGTCGAGTAGGTTTTTCCAGGTTGTTATGAAGTCCGTATCATCCCCATTTCTTATAGCACAATAGTATTCCATCACCTTCATATACCACAGCTTGTTCAGCCATTCCCCAATTGATGGGCATCCCTTTGATTTCCAATTCTTAGCTATCACAAAAAGAGCTGCTATAAATATCCTTGTACATATGGGTCCTTTTCCCACTTGTGTGATCTCTTTGGGACCCAACCCTAGAAGTGGTATTGCTGGGTCAAAGGGTAAGAACATTTTTGTAGCCCTTTGGACATAGTTCCAAATTGTTCTCCAAAATGGCTGGATCAGTTCACAACTCCACCGGCAATGTAACAATGTTCCAATTTTCCCACATCCTCTCCAGCATTTATCATTTTCCTGTTTTGTCATGTTAGCCAATCTGACAGGAGAGATGCGGTCTCTAAGAGTTGTTTTGATTTGCATTTCTCTAATCAGTAGTGATTTAGAGCATTTTTTCATATGCCTATAGATACCTTTAATTTCTTCCTCTGAAAACTGCCTGTTCATATCCTTTGACTGTTTCTCAATTGGGGAATGACTTGTATTCCTATATATTTGACTCAGTTCCCTGTATATTTTAGATATGAGGCCTTTAGCAGAGATACTAGTTGTAAAGATTTTCTCCCAATTTTCTGCTTCCCTCCTAATTTTTGTTGTATTGGCTTTTTTGTACAAAAACATTTCAATTTAACATGACCAAAATTATCCATTTTGCATTTTGTAATGCTCTCTATCTCTTGTTTTGTCATGAATACCCGCATTTTTACCTACATCTGTGCTAAGAGTAAAGACATTTGGGAGAAGAGGGTGGGCAAGCTCCCGGGAATGCTGCTGGGGAGCAGCAGGAGTCAGCATTTCCAATCCAGCTCCTTCTCCATGCAGGGAAGCTCAGCCAGGAAGAAGAGACACACAGAGACACACACACACACACACACAGACACTAACAGAGATAGACGCACAGCCACGTGAGGCACAGGCCCTTACTTAGCATGAGGAAATGGGAAGGTGCTGACCACTTCTTCACCCTCCCTGGCAATGGCCTCGTAAACCAAGTCCTGCTTGTGGTGGCAGATGAGAAAACACTTAGTGGACTGGCACTCAGGGCACTGGTTGAAGCAGCCCAGGAAAGCTTGGTTCAGGCAGTCACAGAGGTCTTCTGCATCCCGATTCAGACTTCCTGTCTCCATCCCGATACAGACTTCCTGTTGGATTCCTTCATGTCTTCCTTGCCACATGGGACCTTCACAGATACTTGACTTGAGTGGGGGCCAGCTTGGTCATAGGGGCCAGCTTGGTCATAGGGCCTGGCTTGGCCAGCAAGGGCCTGGGGGCCAGCTTGGCAGTGGGAACCAGCTCGTCCACGGCAGCCTTGGTGGCAGCCAGTTTGGCCATGGGGACCAGATGGGGCAAGGGGCCCCACTGCAGCGGTGCACTTGCCTTCTACCTCCCCAGCAGTGTCCTTCTTCTTCTGGACTCCTGCCTTCTTCTTGCCCTCAACTCTCCTCTGATGCTCCTCTTTGAAAATCTGCTTCTTGGCCTGCTTGTTCATGAGGCGAACTGATCTCCTCAAACCCACATCCTCCTTTGGACACTTGAGGATGGGTAATCATTTTCTATCACTGGAAGGCAGCTTCTCTTGCTCTTGGAAGTGGCTGCAGGACCTTGGGAAGGACAGTAGGAACATAGAGTCACTAGAAGCCAGGGGATGTATGCTGGTGTGGAGGGACACTGGATTCAGGGACGGAGAAACCACACACGCTGAGGGCAATGACCGGGCACAGAGCCGCGGCTAGGCCTCTACAAACACGGGGTTCTTGAACACCTCCCTAAAGGAGGGAGAGGGAGGATTGGGGCAACCAGACTGAGGAGGTCACCTAAATGGTGGAACCATGCCTGGCTCAGGCCACTTCTCTCTCCTTTGCTTGTTCTTTCCCTCCTCCCCAATTCTCATTCCCCCCCTTCAGCTCTGTACCAGGACGATCAAAGCAACTGACACTAAGGCCTAAATGAGGTCCCATGTGCTCTCCACAAATCTCCTCTCTATCCACTTACTGTCCTGCTTCCTCAGTGTGGGCCATCTATTCTCCCAGCCCTGGGTAGAAAGGCCAGCCTAGTGCTCTTTCCTCCTTTTCCTCCTCCTCCTCTTCATCTACTTTCACCTTACTCCACTCCTTCTAGGCCATCATCTGGCACCTTGCCGGTGGTCTTCCGGAAGCTGAGGTCTGTGACCTACAAACTACTTTCAAACCTTGACCTTTTCAAGCTGAGGCCCTGAGAGTCTAAATACTATCCTGGATCGGAAACACTTCATTAATTTCAGGACTGAGGCCAGAACCCAGATTTCCTGATTCTCACTTCAATGTTGTGACTGCCTTTGATTGGGCAGACTGACAGGAGTGGTGGATTAGGTCAGGTGGCAGGATGATAGGCATATCTTTTTCTGCCTTGGCCATGGAAGGATGGACCCTCTCCAGGACCCCTTGAACAGTCTAAGGGTTCACCAGGCATGTGGCCATTTTACAGGGCTCTTGGCAGCAAACCGATGGGGACAGGTGGTTGGGGTGAGGAGTAAGGTCCCAGGCAGGGGGCTGGCAGGCAACCAAGGACGTTGCCTCTGTCAGGTAGGGACTCCCCTTCTGGTCAGCAACAGACAAGAAGTCACCTCCCTCACTTGTAGGCCACTTCACTCCAAGCCATAGGGTAAACAAGGGGTCTCTTAACTACTTCTTTATTAATCAATAAATAACATTTCCACCTATTTTTCCATAATTCAACTAAATGCAGGGCCGTCAGCCCTTCATGAAATATCATTGATATAACGACTACATAAAATAATAATCAATAATATCAATAATAATAATATGATATACTATCTTATTATATTAAATCAACCCTGTTGAATACCTTACATAAACCTCCCCATCCCATTCCTGGTGGGCTGAGGGCCTGGTTGTTTCTGTGGTAAGGATCCCGCAAGGCCTGAGAGGCCCAAGGCGGCTCCTCCAACTCACTTCCCAGGTAATACACAACCACAGTGGCTTCAGTGCCCCCAGAAGCTCCTTCTGAGGCTCTGCCCAGCCCAGATCCCGGCCACTTGGCCCTCTACCCCAGAGGATGGAGAAGGATGAGAAATGAGGCCTACAAGTGCTCTGCCCCCCAGACCCAGGCCCATTGCCCCTCCCCCCACAGAGGATGGAGAAGGATGAGAAATAAGTCCTACCGGGGCTCTGCACCACCCCCCCCCCCAGACCTCGGCCCCTTGGCACTCCCGTCCAGAGCATGGAGAAGGATGAGAAATGAGGCCTACCTCTCTGGGGAGCCCTCAGAGACAATGTGCCTCAAGGTCTCCCAGTGACAGAAAGGAAGGAGCCAACTCTGCCCCCTAGAGATAAAGGGATTTAGGCAAGGTCCCAGGAAAGAGCAGAGAGAGGGGGAGGGTAAGACCAGTTAGGCACCCACAGGAAGGGAGAGGAGGAGAGGGGGAAGAGCAGAGAGGTCCAAAGGGGCTCCTCTGCCCCCACCAGTGGCAAGATGGAGTTAGGGCTGGAGGGGGCCTCACAAGGTCATCTAGGAAAACTTTGTCCTTTTACAGAGGAGGAAACTGAGGCCCAGAGAGGGGAAAGGGCTGGCCCTGGATCACACAGATGTATATATCAGAATCTAAATTTGAACCCAAATCCTTTATCTCTAGGGAGGAGTCCAGGAGGCTCTCAGGAAGTCTGTCCAGCATTCTTCCCAGTTGTTCAAACCCTGGGAATCACACTGCATGCACCTGCTGCATTAAGCACCTACATGTGACTGGCACTGTTCTAGGCACTGGGGACACAAATATAGGTGGAGATACTGAGCCCCACCTGTGCCACTTTCCAGTTATATAACTCGTCACCGGCCTAAGCTCAGAAGCGTTACCCTTTTGTCAAGTACCAATTATCTATGTGACACTTAAATTCAATAATGATCAAATGCTATGATATTATATCACATGACCTCTATTGAATGCCCTGTAGAAACCTCTTCTCCCCAATGCTGGTTGGCCAATGGTCTGGGTGTCCAGGTGGCCAAGACCTCAAGAAGCCTGAGGCAGCTCCCAGATAAAACACAACCGTAGTGGCTTCAGTACCACCCCAGACACCGGCCCCTTGGCCCCCCAGCCCAGGGGATGGAGAAGGATGAGAAATGAGAGCCCCATCATGGTCCCACCTCCAACGATTCTGACAGACACTACATGAATGGGAGGAAAGGAGGATAAGAGGGCTTCCAAACAACCAATCTGCCTGAAGGCAGCTGCCTCTGCAAGCAATTAAGGGAAAATGTAATGTAGCCTTAGAGCCCCTCCCTGAGAAACAAAGTTTGCATGGGAATAGTCCTCCTGGTTCTGGCAAATCCTCCTTACCCCATGTTCTGGTTGTAAGGCCGGGTTTCATGCTGCCCCCTAGGTGAGGTAGGACTGCTTGCCCTCCAGACCTGGATCTTTCTTGTTTCTTTTTCATTTTGTTCACTTGTTTTCAGTCATGTCTGACTCTTTGTGACCCCATTTGAGGTTTCCTTAGCAAAGATACTGGAGTGGTTTCCCATTTCCTTCTCCAGCTCATTTCTCTGGATGAGGAAGCTGAGGCAAGCAAGGTGAAGTGACTTGCCCAGGGTCACAAGGCTAGTAAGTGTCTGAGGACAGATTTGAACTCAGAAAGATGAGTCTTCCTGATTCCAGGACCAGTGCTCTATCCAGTGTACCATCTGATTGCCCCGATTTTTGGTTCACTCGTTTTCAGTCACATCTGACTCATCGTGACCCTTTTTGGGGGTCTTTCTGGTGTATCTTTCTTACCTTCACCCTATTGGTGGGGAGTGCGTACCTGCACAGGTGTACCCCATTGGATATGGTTGACCAGAACCCTGCTTGGATTCTGAATTGAAGGTAATTCTTTTGCATTAAAAACCAGCTTTGAATTTATAAATGATTTTTATTTTTTTTCTTTAAATGCTATTACTCAAACGATACTTATCCATTTTGTCTATGAAGACATCTGAATAGCTTAACAATTTATCTACTATCACTCAACGTGAAAGATTAAATTGGAGGTCAGAAAGAATCCAAAACACAACAACATAACAACAAATAAAACTCTTACAAGCAAATATTTGCCACCATATGGTGGGTATGATCTTATTATCCAATTCAGGAGCAGTTAACACTTGAGTTGTTTTTTTAACCACCAAGCACTAATGACAACAGGAAAAACAGTATACTCCTGGCTTTTGGAATTGTCTCTTAGGCTCCTTTCTGTTTTCAAAATTTAAGACACTTTCTGAACTCGCTGTGCTGATCACTGAAGGTTGAAAGATAACAGAGCAGGAATCTTTTGTATGCAAAACAAAATAGTCCTAAATTGATGGAATCATTTGGAGGAGGGATGTTGTTCTTCCCTAATGATGGAATTATCAGTTGAAAATAGCACCATTCCAACTCTTTGCCCAAGCCCTAGAACTCATTTTTTAAAAAAAGCCAGTTCAGCCCTCCAAAGAAAAGGGAGCCAAGTGTCGCCAGGGCCTTACTCGGGAAAGGCAAAGGGGAATGCATTGACCAGCTCTCCAGATTCATCCTCCACCTTCGTGTAAACCCACTTGCGAATCTGGCGGCACTTGACTGACATTTCCTGGAGTTGCACCTGGGGCATGGGTAGAAGCAGCCAACACAATCAACCTGCAGGCAATCACACAAATTGATACCATTACAGATCAGCCTGCCTTTACGGTCATACTTTCTCCTGCTTTTCTTGGGCCCAATGAAGATTTTAGAATGGTAAGAAACACATCGGGCTTTTGCCAAGGTGCTGGGCCAGGGTTTGCAGCAGCTCCCTGGGGCTCCTCTTCCTCCTGGATTTCAGGTTTGGCAGCTGCTGCCTGGGCTATTGGATCTTTCCCTTTTGAGGAGACACCTGGTAATTGGTTCTCTGCCATCTGGCTTTCAGTAGGGACAGGCTTTTCCTCAGCTTCCTCTTGGTTGGTATCGGATTCTTCACTTTGCATTTCAATGTCTGCACTCATTCTCGATAATGGGTTGCCGGATCCTTCTCCTCTCTGCTTTGGCCCAAACTCCTGGATCTTAAGAATGATAGTAGAAACATTTCATCACTAAAAACACGAGTGTAATGGGAAAGCTGACTCGGAGGCTGGCAATGTCACAAACTTAGGAAAAACAACATTTGAAACATTATTGTAATTTTTAAAGTATCCTATGTTCACTGTGAAAATTCAACTCAACCATCATCATGAGCTAGGTATTAGTTGATTTACAAACTTTCTAAAAACTCTCATCAGCTGACGTTGAATGATTGAAAAGATTTCATGTGTAATCCTAGCCTGAAGATAATCCAAAGAGCAAAGTTGTGATGCCTATAGGACAGTTTTCCCATGACACCACAAGTATAAAATCTAGGACAGCTAAATCAGGTGAGCAAGGAGGCCAATCAAGAGAATCCCCTTTACCTATCCATAGATCTGAAAAAGTAGCATCCAGAAACTATTAAATGCGATGCAAGGTGATAGAATGCTCCCATCATGTCAAAATTAAAATAAAAATTATTATTCAAAAGTCACAAAACAAAATAAATTTAAAAGAAACTTAAAAATATAAATTTTTTAAAGTTTGTAGCACTTTGCCATCTGAAGTTATTAAGGCTTAAATCTTCCCTAAGACATTTGGGACAGCTTGCATGTAGCCAAGAGGAGACTTTGGGATTTTGTACAAGCAGAAGGGAATGAATCAGAAGGAACACTGGTAAAGATATATGCATGCTTAAACATGGGCAGAACATGAGAGGAGAGCATTGCCCTGAGCCAAGTGTTTCCTTTTCCACTAAGAAATCATTGAGGTTTTTGGAGTGAAAAGTTAGGGGTCAAGGACAGGGAAGAGTGGTGTCTCATTCCCAACTTACAGAGGCCAGTCAGGAGTCCCTGGGCTGCTGCTTCTTCACTGTTAGGCTCACAGAAGGGCAGCCACTTGATGTTCGGGCAATGATCCAGAAAGAGGCCTCTCTGGGTGGGAAGGAGGAATGGGTTGTCACCAGAACCTGGGTACAAACAGAATGTTGACTAAGAAACACAAATGCAGAAGGGAAAAACTGGTAGCAAGTAGGTATACTTGTTGTTGGGAAGACATTTTCTGCAAGCCAGTGCAACTTTGCTTTCTGTACCCAGGCTGCCCCCTCTCTGTAGGCCCAGGCATCTTCCCCATTCACCTGTATCCAAGCAAAGACCCTCCTTCAGGGCTGGATACCTTTCTCTGCTCATCCCCTGGTTTCTAAACAAGAGGCCACGTAGGCAGCAAGTCAGGGAGGCAGCACAGGCAATGAGGACAAGGAGGACAAGGAGAAGTCTCTACCAGGAGTGGTTAAATTTTGATAAATGGCCCAGTCCTGCCTTGGATGGATGGGCCACTTCCTGGAAACTTGCGCGGGGCTGCTAGTGTGGCCATTGCGGGTGGGGGTGTTCATCAAGGAGACCCACCTCTCCTCTGGGTCACCATCTGGCCTGACACCTATTTAATTCTTATCTTTGTGAGCTATGGGATAATCCAGGCTCCTCAATAATTAATAACTTCTTGGCTTAAGTCTCCATGAATCAGCTAAGCTCAAAATTCCCTCATCAAATATTATATTAGTTATTATATTATACATATCGAATGCCCTGCAGAAACCTCCCCTCCCCATTCCTGGTTGGCCAAAGACCTGGTTGTTCATGTGTGAGGAGCCAGACAGGACTGAGAGGCGTAAAGCAGGTCCAGGGTGAAACTAGTGGCTTCAGTGCTCCCAGAAGCTCCTTCGGGGGCTCTTCCCCGCCAGACCTGACCCCTTGGCCCTTCCCCCCAGAGGATGGAGAAGGATGAGAAATGAGGCCTAACTCTCAGGAGCCCTCAGAGGCAACCTGCCTCCAGGTCTCCCAAGGACAGAAAGGAAGGAGCCTGCTCTGTGCCCTAGGGATAATGGATGCAGGGGAGGGCACAGGAAGGGGCACAGAGAGGACTGGGGAGGTGCAGAGAGGCACCAACAGGGAGGAAGAGAAGAAGGAGGGAGGAGCAGAGAGGCCCAGAGGTGCTGCTCTGCTCCCAGCAGGGACAAGAGGGAGTCAGGGCTGGAAGGGGCCTCAAGGTCATCTAGGAAAGCTTCGTCCTTTTACAGAGGAGGAAACTGAGGCCCAGGGAGGGGAAGGAGCTTCATCAAGGTCATGCACAACATCATAGATTGAGTTCCCAAAGTGAGTGATACTGCCCCCGATGCGGCGCTGAAATGACCCAGGGGGATGTTAGTAGCTGCTGGAGCATTTGGGAGTGTTGAATAAAAATAAGAGGGCAGTGGATGCATAAGGAAAGAAGACAAGAGAAGAAAATTTTGAAAACAGTTCCTACATGTTTCATCTGTTGTGTAACAGAGTTAAAGTCATAGCGATTGCATTATGTTCCAAATAAACACACACAAAAATGCAAGTCATAACTGATCAGTGGTGAAGTCCACTGACAGGTCTTAACAATCAAGTGTTGGTAGGTGAGGGCATTGAAGACATGGTCAGAAAGTCCAGCATGTATCCGAAGGAATATGTGCATGTAATGACCTTTTTACAATATGATACTAGATGATTACATGACACAATATTGTGTCATCAAAATTTCAATGCAGGGAAAAAAACCCACAATTTTACAATAAATTTTTAAATTTAAGATAGTTCTTCGTTAGAAGAATATTTTATATTTTTTTGAAATGATGCAAATTTAAAAAAAAACATTAAAGAGTTATAAAAAGTAGATTTCCAGGTGGGTGCTGAGTTAATTTTTTTTTTTGAAAAGGGGGCAGTAGGCCCAATATGTTTGGGAACCTCTGATCAAGGACTTTACCAGACCTAATTATCATCTTTTAAACCCCTTCATTTTACAGAAGAGGAAAATGAGCTCTAGAGAGGTCAAATGATGACCTTAACATTACCCAGAGAATTCAGCAGAGACAATACTGGACTCCATTTTTAGTAATGAGAGAAAAAGTGAGAGAGACAGAGACAGGGACAGAGAGAGAGACAGAGACAGACAAAGAGGGAGAGAGATAGAGACGGAGAGACACACACAGGGCCTGTTAGACAATTGATTCAGCCTGTCTTTCCACTCCCCCAAAGTGGGAATCCACCACACGCTGGATACTTGTAGCTGCAGCCTCAGCTGTAGGCCACAGGTGAGGGCCACATGGGCTTGCTTGGCCTTTCAAAGAGACTGGAATGGGATGAAGAAGCCCGAGCCTGTTTGCACAGAAGCCACCTCCCCTACACAAGTGGCACAGCTCCTTGCTATCTATGTATTTGTTAAAAAGCTCTCCCTCAGTGCTGCCTGGGGGCCAGGTGCAGAAGGGAAACAGGACCTGCCTCCAAGGCCCTTCCATTCTCCCTGGGGCATGGTCTTGCAAAAAGAAGGAAAAGCCAGCATTCCTGGAGGCACTCCTCCTTGAGGGGAAGGGAAGGAGGCTGCTCTGGGAGCCTCCTCCTGCCCCATTACCTAGGAGGTAACAAGGGCTCCACTGATAGTTCCTCTCTTGGGGGCCTCAACACAGGCCTGGGTTTTCAGCCCTTTTCTGTTCCCAACAGGTGGGTGACATTGGGCAACACATTGACCTTTTCATTTTTTAATGAGCCTCTGCGTCCTCACCATTCAAATGAGAGCCCTGGCTTAAGGTAGGAGCCGTTCTGGCTGTAAAATGCCATGATTTTTAAACATATTTTTATCCTTTTAAAAGACACAACTTTATAAATGTATATTCTTTTCTGTAGTCAATTAATGCTATCTCCTTTTCTCAAATCAATCAGCAGGTCCTTCTGAAGCACCCACTGTGTGCAAGCACTGTGCTAAACTCTGGTAATATAGAGGGAACAATCCCTACTCACAAGGAGATAACATTCCAATAGGGATGACAAAAATATTTAATAATAATAATATCTGCAGTAGAACTGCAGAGAGTATACATACTTATGGGGGGCAGAGAGGGCATTGAAAGGTGGGGGAGGGGATCAGGAAAGGCTTCATGCAGAAGTCGGTGCTTGAGCTGAAGCTTAAAGGAAGACAAGGATTCTGTGAGGTGCAGGTGAGAAGGGAGGGCATTCCAGGCATGGGACACAGCCAGTGCAAAGGCATGCAGGTGGGAGATGGGGGTGTTGTGAGTGACGAACAGACACGGAGACAGTGTGGCTGAACCAAAGATTGCAAAAAGGGGACGAATGTCTAATGAGTCTGGGGAGGCAGGTTGGGTCAAGGGTGGCAAGGGCTTTCAAAGCTAAACAGAGGAGTTACTTTTTTACCCTAGAAGAAAAGTACATTTTGGCTCACAGATTTTTCAACACTTGCCCCTGAACTGAAAGTCTGGGTTTACAGGGACAGCATTCATACTCGAGGGCTTCTCACTAATCACACTTTGTTTGGGTTGCCAGCCCACCAAGGGTTTGCTGTGGGAACATCAGGATTTGAGTCATGCCTGGCTCACCAAAAAACACATAAAGAAGCCTCGGGTCCCTTGGAAGTACTGAGGCTAAGAATACACTGAGCATAGGATGGATTTTATTGAACCCAACAAAAAGCAAAGAAAACTCACGTCATAGCCTGTAACCAGTCGAAACTCTTCTCCTTCCCTCTCTTGTGAGTCTCTGGCATTTTTCAGGAACCTATGGGAAGCCAGATAGTGTTGTAGGAGATAGAGCCTTGAGCCTAGAGTTAGGAAGAGACGTCTTGCTGAGTTCAAATGCAGCTTCAGGCGCTTACTAGGAGTGTACCCATGGGCAAGTCCATTAACCCTGTTTTCCTCAGTTTCTTCATCTGTAAATGAGCTGAAGAAGAAAATGCCAAATCGCTCGGCCAAGAAAACACCAAATGGGCTCACGGAGAGTCGGACACGACTGAAACGACTCCACAACAAATATGGTCCTATAGACAACCAACTCCACTATACTGCACCTTCAACTTCTAGGTGTTCCGCTATCCTCCAATGAGTAGATGTAGACAGAATTATGCTGGTCAATATTTAGCAACTAACTCTCGGGATGGAGTGGCGAGGAACGAATGAACATAGAACACGGTTTTCTGTCTAACCTGCATTGCTAACCTATTTTTCTTCACTCTCTTTACTCTAGACCGTGAACAAAACCAAAAGTACTGCCCCGATTTGGATTTTTTGCCTATTCCAGGGTATCCGTATTCCAAACGAAAAATTTAAATCCGCTCCAGCACAGCCCTGGATATATCCGCAGTAATGGTGCCGAAGTGGACCAGGATTTCTATAAATGGAAGTAATGAGTAAAGACTTTACGGATATATAATTAAGCCCAAGATGCCAAGAGTCCAGGAGCGTGGGACACCCAGTTACCACGATGTCCACAGGAGAAGGTTATCCTATTCACAAGCTGCTTCCTTCATGCCGCACTGATGCTACAACCAACACAGCTGATTCAGGGGTTCCTCTGTTTGGGCACGCCTGGAGACTTGAAATCAAAAGTACTTTGAATGACATTTTTACCTGAATTCACCCAAATGTATTTGTGAAGGAGACAGCTTATAGACAAACATTAGCCGGATAATTCTAAAAGCAAAGACTATCTAAAGTCGTGTCTCTTGGAAATGCCCTAGACACTGCTATCCTGACCCTTCTACCATCCCACATCTCTCTTCCCTTTCATTTTTCAACTTTTCCGAAAGGTTGGCTTGCCCCAGTGTTTCCATTTGCTCACCGTCCCCCCCCCCCCACTCTACTCTGGGTTCTTCCCCCAAAGCTCTACTGAAACTGCTCTAAGTTCCCTGATGAGCTTCTACTCATCGAAGCTAATGGACTCATCTTAAAAAAAACCAATAGACTGAATTGCTTCTTTTTGCTTTTACGTCACCAACATTGCTTCCAATATATCTTCTCCTCTGGTGTCCCTAATAACCATTTCCTAAGAAATAACATTTTAGAAGAAAGAAAGGAAAAAGCAGAAGAGATTGTTAAAAATCAGGAAAACGGATCCATATGGCCTCTTCTTTATAGGATAAAAAAAGTGTTCTATAGAACGCCTTATAGTAAAGACAAGCTCCTAAACTTGGTCCATAATAATCTGCAGTTAAATTAATTTATTTCAGTGAATAAAATGAATTTTCTCCCTATCCAGGAGTACCCTCCAACATAGCTCTCCTCCTGCCCGGCAATCGCAAAAAACTATCTACCATCAGGAAAAGCAGGTAAAAACTTTGGCCATGTCTGGCAAGCCACAATCTGGGAGCCACAACTGGTTCACAATGATCCTTGCCTTACTCACAGTTCTGAAGTCTTTCAGAGGTATTCTCTCTCTGATGGTCAGTACTGTGTTAGTCATCACAATGGTCCCCTGGTTCTCCTCGCTTCCCTCTGCATCAGTTGTAGGCAGATCTCCAGATTTTTCCAATCCCTATAAAATGGCCCTTGTTCTCAGTCCTCATTCTCCGTGATCCCCCTCAGCAGCATTGGACACCCTTGACCATTCTTCCTTCCGCCATTGCCTTATAGACACCACCTTCTGTTCTCATCCCATCACTATCCCCAACTGATGCGTCTTTGTTTCTTTGTAGGGGATTAATCATCCTCTTCCACACCTCTTAACATGCTGCCTCTAGCCTTCCTCCATCCACACCCTATCCCTTGAGAATCTTCCCCACTCACCTAGCTTCACCTAGCACCTCCCCACCAACGAGCTCTCTGCAGAGCTTCAGCACCACAGGGCCAATGATTTTCAGGACATCACCACATAGCAATACTGCTGACCACACAAAGCCAGGCCAGCATCTTTCCCATGAAGCAGCTACATCTTCTGACTTCACTATTATTTCCAATGTCCCCTGTTCAAATCCTTAACAAGCTCCTTTCTCTCTTTGCACATCCCCTTCATTTACGAACTCAGACTGATTCCAGTTCCCTGGCATAGACTTGCATCTGTTTCCTCCTCTCAATTCTTGCTGTGACTGTGCATCATCTCACTGGATTCCCCATGGAGTCCTGCAATAGCCCATTCTCTCCCCCATGCAACACATCTTTCAAGTCAATGGCAGCTTCATCTTCCTTGCTCATGGTGGCTTTGCTCTGCTCAAAAGCCTTCCATGGCTCCCTATCGCCAATTAAGCCAAAGAATCTCAACCTCCTTTCCTGGCATTCAACACCCTCTGCAATCTGGCACTCCGTTATCTTTCCTACCTATCTCAGGAACCACACTGAGCTAGCCTAGGCTCCAGCAAAACTGCACTCCTCTCTTTTCTTGGACCCCCCTTCCCTTTCCCACCTCCTCTGTGCCTTTGCTCACATTGTGCTCGGTGCCTGGACTCCCCTCCCCTGCACTGCCCTCTCCTCCCTTCACCTCTGCAATTCCCACCACCCTGTAAAGGCTCATTCAAATCTTGCCTCCTCCATGCTGATCTCCCCACTCCCCCAAATGGAAAAAGCTGCTTTGCTGTAACCCTCATCCAGCACTTTTCTTATATATCTCTAGTCCATTAATCAGTTACCATTTTAAATATGTTAATTATCTCTGGGTCTTACCCTATGAAAGTCAGCCTCATGGTGGCAAGCCTGACTGCAGTGTCAGAGGGATCCCCAGTCCTCCCAAGGTGTCCCACCTGAATGCGAGCTTCCTGCTTCGTTGGAAGGCTTCAGCATCCATGGTGTGGGCAAGTTTGCCAGTGTGGGTCAAAGTGATTCGTAAGAACGATCTCAGTGAATCCTCCATCTTGATGAGGTCCATGCCAGGAGCAAATGATGCTGTCTGGTGGCTGGTGGCTTCTCCTTCTCTGATGTGAGATGCAAGACTCTGGGGCTCTGAGCAGGGCAGACAGTTTAAACAAACCTGTGCGTGGTCTCACCACCAGTGTAAACCAAAGCCCAATGCCAAGGCCCAGACGTTCTTTCCCACTGAGGGTCTTCACTAGAGTGGGGGCTTTCGACATGGCCTGGTCCTGAATGAAGACTGCAAGGCCCAGCTGCCAAAGTCATCAGACCAGGGAGGCCAAAGTGACTGAGGTGGCCTGGAACAAGGCGCATGGCCTCTTAGGGACCCAAGCAACACCCTGAGGCTATGACTTGCAGAGTAACAGGTCAGGGATGTGTGGGGGAAATCCCCATGGACTGGTTCTCAAAATGCCTACAGTCTAGAGTGGGGGACACAAGTCACACATGGCCTGGAACTCAGCAACCCTTTTGTGGCATGGGCGAAAGAGTGCAAACCAGTATACAACAGACGGAGAAAAGAAAGGCTGAAGGGCTTTAGAGCAAAGGAAGGAGTGAGGTCAATTCAGCCATCATGCGGTCACCTACCAGGGTGGGACGTGCAGGTCACTGGTTTGCTCCTGGAGGGCAAGCTGAGGAAGAGAAATGACGCACAGTCCCTTGGGGGTTAAGACATATGTGTGTGTGCCCATTTGTGTATCTGTATATACAAGTATGTGTGTATATAAATATACACATATAGATGTATGTATCAGGTCTGTGACAGGTCCATGCTCCTGACCCACCCTGCAAAACTCCTGGGCCTGGAGCTACCCTCAGGGATGTTCCAGGAAGTAGACTGTCCTAGGATGGAGGTCATCTTGTAGCATTACTTTGGGAAGGGTCAGATGGATACCAGGCCCCTTGGCCCCTTGTCTTCAGGTTGGGCAGGCACCTGGGGAAGCATTGGAGTGCTGCCTTCGTTGTTAAGACAAGGTCCTAGCTGGCTCCCACACAGTCAGACATGACCAGGGAGCTGGGGATGCCAAAGCTGATGAGAGGCTTCTCCATCTGGCAACCATTCTGGTTATCTCTTTTTTTGCTGACTCTGCCTTCCCCTCTGATTTCCTCCCCCAGGCGGCCTTTTACCTGTCCAACATTCACTAGGATTAGGGAAACTATGCCCATAGCAAAGACTGATTGCTCTCAATTAATTATCAGTGGCTTGTCTGGTTCTGGTGAAGGCCTCCAAGTCACAGCAATGGACTGGAATGGCTGGGTACCAGAAGAGATCAGAGAGATCAGAGGAGCTCCCTTTTCTCTTGTAGTTCTGCCGCCTTCGGGGAAGGTGCTTATTGGCATGGATGCTGCTCCCTCTCTTCCCAAAAAACCACGGAATTGGAGAACTGAAAATGCCTGACAAATGGCCATCTAGCCCCTGTGTGGGGAGAACTTTCACTGCCTCATTAATGAAGCCTGTGTGTCTAGTGGAGTGGTTTTGAGGAAGCTGTTTTTCAATACAAGATAATCACTTGTATGTTAGGATCTAGAAGACAACACGGATGTGTTCAATTGGTAAGTGTATGCAGACCCTCTGATAGGACGGACCACCAAAGAAAGAAAAACTACAATAAACACAATACTTTATCAGTAGCTTAAGTGAAAAATGATCCCTCCAGTGATTTATTTAGTAAACAAATGACAGCATGCAGGGACAGCATGAGGCAAAGGCCTTGGAGGCCCCAGCCAGTAGCCTGCTCCCAGAGCCAATCTGGGACACACTCCTCCTTTCCCCACACTTGAGCCCTGAGCAGCCAGTGTTTGCCTGTGAACAATGGGGATTTAGGGAGAACTGCTGGGCCCCCATTTCGGAGAGAGACACAAGGCCTCTGTCTGAGCAGAGGGCACCTTGCCTTGACCACTAGTAGAAAAGATACTTACTGCGACTTCTAGGAAGCAGGTAGATGGTTCCTTCTGAGACTCGGCTGCTGTTCCTTTTCCTTGCACTACTTGACTAATAAAGCTGTATTGCACGTATGGAGAGGTTTAAGTGCTTAGTCATTGAGGAAATAATATAAGTTATATCTGTGCCATCAAGGTAAATTGGCTATAAGAGTGAATCAGGCTTCCCACCCTGCTTGAAAACTTCCATTGCGCAGGACTCCCCAGTACCCAGGACAGCCCTTTCCACTCCCATCAAGGCCAAATTTCCCCCGTTATCTCCAGCCATCCTGCCTGCTTCTGACCCTCTGGGGTCAAAGGGAAGAAGGGTCATTCCTCTCCCATATGCCATCCTCTAATGAGGATGCCCACCCTCGCTTTGAAGAGGTTGAACAGGTCCCATGGCTTGCCCAAGTCTTCCCTTCTCCAGACTCACTCTCCCCCATCCCTTGTTTTACTCCTATGTGGGATCGGGCTAGCGCACCCAACCCCCTCCCTTCTTTGTCCCTCTCCTGTGTCCCTATGGATCTTTGCTGCTCTCCTTCCTCTCCCTCACCCTCCCCCTTTCTGGGTATGTGTCTGTGTATGTGTGTGTGTGTGTGTGTGTGTGTGTGTGTGTGTGTGTGTGTGTGTTGCCCTGGGGGAGGAAGTGAGAGCCTAGCAGTCTCTAACACTGGTGCTGGGGAATAACCAGAGGGGTGTAGCTGGGCATGCTGGGCCAGAGGAGAGGCCTATCCAGAGGAACACCACTGGAGTGACCTTCTCCATCTACCAGGTGCCAACATGGACTAAAAGGAAACTCCTTGAGGGCAGGGACTGCTTGAGCTTTGCCCTTGGCTCCCAATGTTTGCCACCGTGCCTGGCACAGAGAAGGTGCATCCTCCATGCCTGTTGTTCTGAAATGAAGGCAACAATAAATTAACTTCACGAACTTTTTTTATTCTTTTTTATCTGCCGTCACTTTAACAGTATATATTCTTCAATTGTAGAATCTCATAAGTATTTTAAATATATATGTAGATATTTTTCTACTTCATAAACTGCAGAAGAGAGACTCTGAGGAGAGTCCCAGGAGAATCCAGCCTCCTTTAATACCTGCAACAAGAGGAGAGGAAAAAAGCGGTTAGGCAAGTGGTAGTTGTCAGAACGTCCAACTCTAGAACCATAGAAGCATAAAGAAAACAACACAGACACAAGATATGACAGACAGCTACATGACCATCTAGACATGACAACAAATACATGACCAATAGCACTAATTGAAACAGGAAAGAGAATTTTAGGAACCTGGAGAAGAATTCTGGCCTGGCTCTAGGGACACTTGAGGCAGGAAGAGGGCAGGGCAGGAACGACATTCCATCTTCCCTGGAAGAAAATTCTCAAGTTCCAAAAAGTCAGCAGTAGGAGAGACTTCTGTAGGAAATCTCCAGCAAGATGGACACTTGGGGTCCCTTACGGGTGGAAGGCCTTTTGGTTTTTTACCTGCATTTTTAACTGCATCTGGGCCCAGAGTAAAGACATTTGGGAGAAGAGGGTGAGCAAGCTCCCAGGATACTCATGACAATACTGCTGGGGAGCGGCAGGAGTCAGGATTGCCAATCCAGCTCATTCTCCAGGCAGGGAATCTCAGTCAGGAAAAAGACACACACAGAGACACACAGAGAGAGACACACACAGAGTGACACACAGCCACGTGATGCAAGGGCCCTTACTTAGCATGAGGAAATGGGAAGTTGCTAACCACTTCTCCACCCTCGTTGGCAATGGCTTCGTAAATCCACTTCCGGTTGCGGCGGCAGGTGGGCCCACACTTGGTGGACTGGCACTCAGGGCACGGGTAGAAGCAGCCCAGGCAGTCTTGGTCCAGGCAGTCACAGAGGTCTTCTCCATTCAGGTTCAGCCTACCTCTCTTGTCGTATTTCTTCATGCCTTTCTTGCCACGTGGGAGCTTCACAGATACTTGACTTGAGTGGGGGCCAGCTTGGTCATAGGGCCCAGCTTGGCCGGCAAGGCCCTGGGAGCCACCGTGGCCACGGGAACCAGCTTGGCCATGGTGGCTGCCAGTTTGGCCATGGCGGTGGCCAGCTTGGACACACGGCCCCGCTGTACCTCTGCACTTGCCTTCTACCTCCCTGGCAGTTGGTTTCTTCTTCTGGACTCTTGCCTTCTTCTTGGCCTCAACTCTCATCTGATGCTCGTCTTTGACCACCTGCTTCTTGGCCTGCTTGTTCATGAGACGAACTGATCTCCTCACAACCACATCCTCCTTTTTCTTAGACTCTTGGGAATGCCTCATCATTTTCGTTCACTGGAAGACAGCTTCTTTTGCTGCATCGAGTGCTCTTGGAAGTGCCTGCAGGACCTTAGGAAGGACAGTAGGCACATAGGGTCACTAGAAGCAAGCGTATGTATACTGCTGTGGAGGGACACTGGATTCAGGGAACGAGAAACGGCATGGACTGGGGGCCCTGGCCAGGCATGGAGCCGGGGCTAGGCCTCTGCAAAAGCGGGGTTCCTTGAGCACCTCCCCAGGGGGAGAGGGGCCATGGGGCCAACCAGAATGAGGAGGTCACCTGAAGGGAGGAGCCACACCGGGCTCAGGCAACATCTCCTCTCTCCTTTGCTTGTTCTTTCACTGCTCCCCAATTCTCATTCCCCCACCTGGCTTCAGCTCTATACCAGGACCATCAAAGCCAAGGATACTAAGGCCTGAACGGGGTCCCCTGTCCTCTTCACAAATATCCTTTTGGTTTGGGACTCTCTATCCCCTTGTTGCCCTGGTTCCCCAGTGTATGCCATCCATTCTCCCATCCCTGAGGGGAAAGGCAAGCCTAGTGCTTCTTCCTCCTTCTTCCTCCTCCTCCTCCTCTTCATTTACCTTCACCTTACTCCAGTCCTTCGAGGCCATCATCTGGCCCATTGCCAGTGGTCTTCTGGAAGCCCAGTTCTGTAGCCTACAAACTCCTTTCAATCCTTGACCATTTCAAGCAATATTTCTTCCACCCCATTCACTGTAAGGAAAACCTTAGCCATCAGAGCTGTGTGGGGGTACCCATGCTTTCTCTGGGGGAAAGTGGGAGGAAGTGGGCAGAGTCTATCCTGGGACCCAGAAGCCCCAGGCCCTTGGCTTCTCCCCTGTTGAAAGCAGAGCCAGTGGGCTGGGGAGGGGAAGATGGGCTCCAGTGAACGAAGCTGTTAAGCCACCACTGCCACAGGGGCAGGAAAGGAAGATCCTTGTCTCCTAGAATAGAGGCCACATGAGATGAAGAGGCAGTTTGCAGATGAAGCAATAGAAGCTCTCCAGGCAGGCTGGGTGAGGCACTGCAGCTGTCATCTCCCTGTGAAAACTCCCCTTATTCCTCCCTCTGGAGCCTGGCACTTTCTCTGCACTTGAGACTCTTAGAGATTTGCTTACAGCAGAGTCCACACAGTCCCCTAAGGTGGGGGAAGCCCAGAGCAGATTCAAATGGAATTGGGAAATGCTGAGCAGAATAAAAAATAGACTGCAAGGTAGATAATGCTCACTTGTGCTTTTCTAAGTTAATCTGGCCCTCAGGGGACCCTTTCCATTGGAGGTTGAGCCCCTGGCCTCAGAGCCTCCAGAGAGCTGATAGCTTGCCCAAAGCATGACCCGCTTCCCCTCAATATGTGGATGGGAGCTTTGAGACTAGACTGATTTGTTATGAGAGGGCTTGAACTCTGGAATTGGGGGGCAGAAAAGGGTTATAACAAATAGGGAAAATGGTCTAGTTCTTCATCGAAATTAACTTAAGTGCATATGGTCAGAGAGCAGGTTTACATGGTGTGTTCAATCCAATAGGTTGGTACAGGCTGGTGTTTCCATTAGGGGAGTGAAGGGTGGCTGGTGGGTATCACCTGACAGAAAAAAGAGCAAATTTCATTTAAATGCCCAGCTGGGGAAAGAAAAGGTGCAGAAGGACAGGCAGGGCCGCTTTGTCCATGCAATGTCCCTTAAACGCAATACTCTTCCTTCAAAAACACCAGCATTTAACACAAGGAAGACAAGAGTTCAGAACTGGCCTCAGGCACCTCCTAGCTGGGACAATCTGGGAAAGCCATTTCACCTGTCTGCCTCAGTTTCCTCAACTGTAACATGGGGATGAGAATTGCACCTGCCTCCCAGGGTTGTGGTTAATATCCCATGAGCTATTTGTAAAGGACGTTAGTACAGCCTGGCCTATTGTTGGTCGGAATAAAGCCCTGTTTCCTTCCCTTTCTCCTTCCCCTGGGTTGGGGATGGTCAAGTCCACAGGAATAAAGACAACTGAAATATTTACAAAGGGGAGGCTGGAAGCAAGGCTCCCTAACTTCACACTTTGGGATCTAACTCCTAAGGGCAATTTAGCATTTCCTTCATCTTTGAGTGAAAAACAACCTTATTCTGAGAATGGCTACATGGGCTTCACTAGAGGGGCCCTGGGGTATAGTATGACCCCCAAAAGGCTACCAAGGCCTTCCAGGGCCAATGGTCATGGATTCCCTCCCTCCCTCTCTGGAGAAAGGCCCCACCCCTTTCCTCTGGGCCCCTTCATTCAGAATCCTCAGATGCTGACTGAGCCCCCCTCCCCCCATCCCGCCCCAGCGGCAGTAAGCAGGGGCAGGGCTGGGCAGAGAGGCTGGGAGATAGACGCCCCTGCTTGGGGGGCAAGGACACGAGCTCAGGCAGGAGCTTGCTCAAACTGGGACTGTGCCCAGGGCCTCCCCACAAAACAGAGAGCTTGCTAGAGGCCAGAGGGAGATAAGGAAGGCCTTACCAGGACAGTGCACTGAATGGCTCCAGACACCAACAACCCTGGGACCGCGTCTTGCCACCCACCACACCTCGGCTTTAATTCACAAGGGTAACTTGCCTTTGGAGTATTCTGCCAGCTAAGTCTTTGTCTTGGACAAACCTGTAACAAAAACAAACATGGGGGTAATGAGTGGGATTTCTGCCAAACCAGGGGAGCCACAAGAGGGGCCCCTCTCCTACACTAGAGTGGTTCTCAATATGAGAGACCAAAGAGCGTCCCATGGACATGAGTGCACACTCTCCTTGCCGACTCCAAAATCTGCCCATAGTTGGTGCCTCCTCTGTGCCAAGCACTGGGCTAGGTAGGCCCTGGGAAGCTAAAGAGAAGAACAAAACCATTCTGGCCCTCAGAGAGCTTACGTGATGCTGGGAGACAGATACCACCTGCCCTCGGGTGAGGAAAGTGAAAACCCATGTCCTCAGTAGGCATGAGGGATTCCAAACTTTCAGCTCCCAGATGTCCATTAATCAAAGTGCTCAGTCATGAATTCTTTGGGTTCTAAGGTTCTACTTTGTTCACGTAGAGAGCACCGAGCCCTACCAGTTTGTTTTCTAGAAGAGGAAACTGAGGCCCTGAGAGGCTAAATACTATCCTGGGTCACAAACACTTCATTAATTTCAGGACTGAGGCCAGAACCCAGATTTCCTGATTCTCACTTCAATGTTGTGACTGCCTTTGATTGGGCAGATTGACAGGAGTGGTGAATTAGGTCAGGTGGCAGGATGATAGGCATATCTTTTTCTGCCTTGGCCCTGGAAGGATGGACCCTCTCCAGGACCCCTTGAACAGTCTAAGGGCCCACCAGGCCCATGGCCATGTTAGGGGGCTCTTGGCTGCAAGCCGATGCGGACAGGTGGTTGGGGTGAGGAGTAAGGTCCCAGGCAGGGGGCTGGCAGGCAACCAAGGATGTTGCCTCAGTCAGGTGGGGCCTCCCCTCCTGCTAAGCAATAAACAAGAGGTCACCTCCCTCACTCATGGGCCACCTCTCTCACTCCAAGCCCTATGGTAAAAAAGGGTCTCTTAACTACTTCTTGTTAGTCAATAAATAACTTTTCCACCTATTTGCCCATGATTCAGCTAAACACAGGGCCCTCAGCCCTTCATGAAATATCATTTACATAATGACTAAATAAAATAATAATCAATAATAGAAATAATAATGATATAAAGTACTGTCTTATATTAAATCAACCTAGTTGCATACCTTACAGAAACCTCCCCACCCCATTCCTGGTGGGCTGAGGGCCTGGTTGTTTATGTGCTAAGGGTGCCACAAGGCCTGAGAGGCCCAAGGTGGCTCCTCCAACTCAGTTCCCAGGTAATACACAACCACAGTGGCTTCAGTGCCCCCAGAAGCTCCTTCTGAGGCTCTGCCCAACGTGACACTGGCCCCTTACCTCCCCCCCACCCAGGATGAAGAAGGATGAGAAATGAGGCCTCCTGGTGCTCTTCCCCCCTCAGACCCCGGCCAGTTGGCCCACCACCCCCAGGTGATGGAGGACAAGAAATTAGTCCTACTGGGGCTCTGCCCTCCTCCCAGACCCCGGCCGATTGGCCCACCCCTGCCCCAGAGGATGGAGAAGGATGGGAAATGAGGCCTACCTCCCTGGGGAGCCCTCAGAGACAACCTCCCACCAGAGACCCTAAGAACAGAAAGGAAGGCGCCTGCTCCGCCCCGCAGGGATAGAGGGAAGTAGGCAAGGGCACGGGAAGGGGCAGAGAGTGCTGGGGAGGGGCACAGGGGTACCACAAGGAGGGAGAGGCGCCGAGGGAGAGCCGCAGGAGCTGCTCTGCCTCGGTAGGGGCAAGATGGAGTCGGGGCTGGAAGAGGCCTCACACAGTCGTCCAGGGAAGCTTCCTCCTTTGACGGGGGAGGACTAATGCTCGCTTAGCCTCCCAGAGGTAGCGGGGCCGATGCCAACATTCTCCAGGTTCCCTTTGAGCCGCCGCCCCATACGCTCCCTTTACAGAGTGGGAAACTGAGACCTGAGGTGGTGAACGGCTTACCCACCGTGGTCCCTTCCTTACCAAACAGGAAACTGAGCCCCGGGGTTCCGCAGTGGTGCCCAGAGATTTGTAGATCTTAAGTGGAAACTGAGGCCCAGAGTTGCCCGCCACTTCTCGGGTTACAAGCCCAAGCAGAAGCTCGCGGGCTCTGAGCGCGGTAACTCAGTATGCAGGCGCGGCAATGCTGGGACCAGAGCGGGGGGCGGGGGAACGGGCGGGGGCAGGGCAGGAGGAGCAGAGCTCCAGTCCACCCCGAAACTGTAACCCTCTTCAGTGTTTGTGCCAGGGTTCCCTGACAGATAAGGGCTGGGCTAGAGAAGGGCCAGGGGCATTGGGGGAGCCGAAGAGGTGGAAGCCAATCGATTCATTGATCAACAATTAGCGTTTACCAACCTCAACTGGTGTCACCCGACTGCTTTTTGACCAGGCAGTCAGTCAACAAACCTCGAAGAAGCCCCTAAATATGTGCCAGGCACTGGGCAAGGATGCAAATACAGGCAAAGACAGCCCTTCCCTTAAAGGGGGCCCAGCAGGGGTGAAGGAATGAGGCTCTGTGAGAGATGGGCTCTGCGGGTCTTCTGGAGGGGCTCACATTTTATTAGAATAATAATCACGGACATTTATATAGTGCTGACTGTGTACCAGACACTGTGGGGGCCATCTCCAGTCCTCCCCATCTATATTTCACCTCTAGACCAAGATAACTCCACTGGCGAAAGTCAAGCTGCTGACTTTGCACAGCCCTCCCTCACTTAAATGCAATTCACTTGCTTCTCATGGCATCATCTCCCTGATGTCATGGTCCCCTTCCAGAATGAAGGACAAACAACAACCGGAGAGGAAACTGAGGCGCAGGGAGGGGAAGGACTGACCCTTGCTCACAGAAGCCAAAATTGACCCCAGATCCTTTGATTCTACAGAGGAGTCCAGGAGGCTCTCAGGGAGTCTGACCAGCCTGCTTCCCAGTTCTCCATACCCTGGGAATCACTCCGGGTGCACCTGCTGCATTAAGCACCTACATGTGGCTGGCACTCTTCTAGGCACTGGTGACACAAATACAGTTAGAAGCAAGTCCCTGTCCCTCACCTCCTACTCTGGGGATACTGAGCCCCACCTGTGCCTCTTTCCAGTTATATAACCCATCTATGAATCGCCTAAGCTCAGAACCGTTAGCCCTTTCATCAAGTCTCAATTATTTATGTGACAACTAAATTAAATAATGGTCAAATTCTATGATATTATATCACCTGACCTCTATTGAATGCCCTGTAGAAACCTCCTCTCCCCAATGGCCTGGGTGTCTAGGTGGTGAAGACCTCAACAAGCCTGAGGAAGGTCATCAAACTCAAAGTTCCCAGAAAAACACAATCATAGTGGATTCAGTGCCCCCAGAAGCTCTTTCTGGGGCTCTGCCCCCCCCAGACCCCAGCCTCTTGGCCCTCCTGCCCCGAGGATGGAGAAGGATGAGAAATGAGGCCTACCGAGGCTCTGCCCCCCAGACCCAGGTCCCTTGGCCCTCCCACCCAGAGGATGGAGAAGGATGAGGAATGTGGCCTACTGGGGCTCTCCCCCCACCCAGACCCCGGACCCTTGTCCCTCTCCCCCAGTGGATGGAGAAGGATGAGAAATGAGGCCTACCTGGGCTCTGCCTTCTTCCCAGACCCCGGCCCCTTGGCCCTCCCCCACAGAAGATGGAGAAGGATGAGAAATGAGGCCTACCGGGGCTCTGGCCTGCCTAGACCCCGGCCCCTTGGCCCTCTCCCCCAGAGGATGGAGAAGGATGAGAATTGAGGCCTACCTTTCTGGGGAGCCCTTAGAGACAACCTGCCTTGAGGTCTCCCAAGGACAGAAGGAAAGGAGCTTGCTCTGCACCCTAAGGATAGAGGGATGTAGGCGAGGGCCCAAGAAGGAGCAGAGAGAGAGGGAGAGGAGGACCAGAGGGGCACCCACAGGATGTAAATATCGGAAACCAAACTTGAATCCAGATCCTTTGACTCTAGGGAGGAGACCAGGAGGCTCTCAGGGAGTCTGTCCAGCCTGCTTCCCAGTTCTCCATACCCTGGGAATTTCGCTGGGTGTACCTGCTGCATTAAGCACCTACATGTGGCTGGCACTGTTCTAGGCACTGAGGACACAAATACAGTTGGAAGCCAGTCTGTTCCTCACGTCCTACTGTGGGGATACTGAGCCCCACCTGTGCCTCTTTCCAGTTATATAACGCATCCCCAGCCTCCATGAATTGCTTTAGCTTAGAACCCTCAAGTATCCATTATTTATGGGACAATTAAATTAAATAGTGATCAAATGCTATGATATTATATCACATGACCTCTATTGATTGCCCTGTAGAAATCTCTTCTCCCCAATGCTGGTTGGCCAATGGTCTGGGTGTCCAGGTGGTCCAGACCTCAACAAGCCTGAGGTAGCTCCTCGAACTCAGTCCCCGGGTAAAACACAACCATAGTGGCTTCAGTGTTCCCCCAGACTCCGGCCCCTTGGCCCTGCCGCCCAGAGGATGGAGAAGGATGAGAAACGAGCTCTACCTCTCTCAGGAGGGGCACCCACAGGGAGGGAGAGGGGCAGAATGAGAGATCAAGGAGTCCCGCTCTGCCTCCAAGAGGGCCAACACAAGGTCATTTAGGAAAGCCTCTTTGTTCTACAAAATGTAAACTGAGGCCAGGTGAAGGGAAGGAACTGGCCCAATGTTATACTGGAAGTAAAGGTCAGAAGATTTTGAACAAACATCCTCTGATTCTAGAGATGTGACTATGTGTTAAAAAAATTTTTTTCAAAGATGGTGGAAAGGTATGGAAGGTAGATAGAGGAGAATTTGGGAGATAACCACTGGTCCAGACCCTAGAGCTTCATGCCCCCAAGCCCCCCTGCCTAATGGCCCTAAATAGATCCACTCTGCCTACAAGGCTGGCTTTGAACCAAATATTCTATGGAATGAGTCAGAAGATTTGTGTTTGGGGCAGGGGGATTTAGCTTGTCTGGTGTTGCAGTTTTGCCATCCAGCCTCCCACCCCCAATTCTAGCATCCAGCATGAGACACAGTAGGGGCTTTTTAATAAACATTCGGTCCAATGGACATGCCCTTGCCTAAATAGCTTTTAGAGGGAGCCTGAGTCCATCCAAATCACCCCTCAAATCTTTTCTCAAATCAAAGGAAGGAAAAGCCAGGTATTGCCAACTGAATGAAGGCTGAGTTCCCATTTGCTATAGCAGCACATTTGATTTTGGTTCAATGTGCGGCATAATCAGCTTGTCTCTTCCTGCCCCAGTCCTGTTTGGATGGACCCTCTCCAGGACCCCTTGTACAGTCTAAAGGCCCAGCACATATGTGGCCATTTTAGGGGGACCCTGTCAGCAAACCCAGTGGGGGGAGGTGGTTGGGGGGGGAGGAGTAAGGCCCCAGGCAGGAGCCTGGCAAGCAGCCAGGGACCTTGTCTCAGCCAGGTAGGGTCTCCCTTTCTGACCAGCAATAGACAAGGGGGTCTGTTGCTCACCTCAGCTGTGGGCCCCCTCTTTTACCCCAAGCCCTAGCTAATATAGGGATCTTTTATTTATTTTCTTATTAATCAATAAATAACATTTCCACCTATTTTTCCATGATTCACCTAAATGCAGAACCCTCAGCCCTTCATGCAGTATCATTTATATAACAATTAAATATCAATCATATAAAATAACATCATATTCTATTAAATTACCCCTTAGTAAATACCCTGCAGAAACCCCTCCCCATTCCTGGTTGGGTAAGGGGCTAGGTGGGTCGAGGCCTTGCCAAGCCTGAGAATCCTGAAGCAGCATCTTTCACTCAATCCCTGAATAAAACACAGCCATAATGGCATCAATACCCCCAGAAGTTCTTTTTGGTTCTACACCCCACCCCAGACCAGAGCATCTTAGCTCTCCCAGCCAAAGGATGGAGAAGGATGAGAAATATGGCCTACCTTTTTCAGGAGGCCCTCAGAGACTCCCTGCCTCGAGGTCCTCCGATGACAGAAAGGAAGAAATCTGCTCTGCCCTCTAGAGATAAAGGGATGGAAAGGTGGGCACAGGAAAGGGCAGAGAAAAGAGGAAGGGTAGGAGACAGAGGGGCAGCCACAGGGAGAAAGAAGAGCAGAGGAGAGCCAGATGTGCTGCTCTGCCCCCAGCAGGGAGAAGGCGGAGTTATGGCTGGATGGAGCTTCTCACAGTCGTCTAGGAAAGCCTCCTCCTTTTATAGGGATAGAAACTGAGTCCCAGAGACAAGAAAGGACCAGCCCTTACTCACACTGATATAAATATCAGAAGACAAGTTTGCATCCAGATCCTACAACTCTGGAGAGGGGTGCAGGAGGATCTTGTCCAGCCTGCTTCCCAGATCCCCCTATTCTGGGAAATACAATGGTTGCACCTGTTGCATTAAGTACCTACTACGTTCCTGGCACTGCAAATACAAATGGGAATGAGTCTCTGCCTGTCACCTTCTACTAGGGGGATACCAAATGTGCCTCTTTCCAATTATATAACTCATCCACCTGTATCTCCATGAATCAGCTAAGCTCAGAGCCCCAAACCCTTTCATCAAGCATTAATTATTTATGTGACATTTAAATTAAATAATGATCAAATCACATCATATCACATCACTCCTATTGAGTGTCCTGCGGAAATTTCCCCTCCCCACTCCTGGTTGGCCAAAGGGCTAGATAGCCATGGGGTAAAGGCTCAAGGTGGCACCTCGCACTCAGTCCCCAGGTGAAACACAACCATAGTGGCTTCAGTGCGCCAAGAAGCTCCTTCTGGGGCTCTGCCCCTCCAGACTCCAGCCCCATTTGCCCTTCCACCCAGAGGATTGAGAAGGATGAGAAATGAGGCCTACCTTTCTGGAGAGCCCTCAGAGACAACCTGCCTCCAGGTCCCCCAAGGACAGAAAGGAAGGAGCCAGCTCTGCCCAGCAGGGATAGAGGGATGTAGGCAAGGGCACAGGAAGAGGCAAAGAGAGGGGTGGGGAGGAGCAGAGGGGGAGGAGCAGAGAGGCCCAGAGGTGCTGCTCTGCCCCCAGTAGGGGCAAGATGGAGGTAGGTCTGGAGGGGGCTTCAAGGTCATCTAGGAAAGCCTCCTCCTTTTCACAGGGAAGAAACTGAGGCCCAAGGAGGGGAAAGGACTGGCACACTGATGTAAATATCAGAAACCAAATTTGAACCCAGATCCTTTGACTCTAGAGAGGAGTCCAGGAGGCTCTCAGGGAGTCTGTCCACCCTGCTTCCCAGGTTTCCATACCCTGGGAATCACACTGGGTGCACCTGCTGCATTAAGCACCTACATGTGGCTGGCACTCTTCTAGGCACTGGGGACACAAATACAGTTCGATGCAAGTCCCTGTCCCTCCCCTTCCCCACTTGTCTCCATGAATCACCTAAGGTCAGAACTGTTAGCCCCTTCATCAAGTATCCATTATCTATGTGACAGTTAAATTAAATAATTATCAAATTACATCATATTTAATCACCCCCTATTGAATACTTTGCAGAAACCTCCCCTCTCCATTCCTGGTTGGCCAAGGGCCTGGTTGTATATGTGATAAAGGCCCCACTAGGCCTGAGAGGCCCAAGGAGGCTCCTTGAACTCAGTTCCTAGATAAAACACAACCATAATGGTTTCAGTGCCCCCAGAAGCTCCTTCTGGTGCTCTTCCCCCCCAGATCCCAGCCCCTTGCCCGTCGCCCCCAGAGGATGGAGAAGGATGAGAAATGAGGCCTACCGGGGCTCTGCACCCCCACACTGTGGCCCCTTGGCCCTCTACCCCAGAGGATGGAGAAGGATGAGAAATGAGACCTACCTCTCTGGGGAGCCCTCAGAGACAACCTTCCTTGAGGTCTCCCAAGGACAGAAAGATAGGAGCCTGCTCTGCCCCCTAAGGATAGAGGGATGCAGGGAAGGGCACAGGAAGGGGCAAAGAGAGGGGTGGGGAGGGGCAGAGGGGCACCCACAGGGAGGGAGAGGAGCAGAGGGGGAGGAGCAGAGAGGCTCAGAGGTGCTGCTCTGCCCCCAGCAGGGGCAAGATGGAGTTAGGTCTGTAAGGGACCTCACAGGGTCATCTAGGAAAGCCTCCTCCTTTTACAGGGGAGGAAACTGAGGCCCAGGGTGGGGAAAGGACTGGCCCTAGATCACATGGATATAAATATCAGAAACTAAATTTGAACCCAGATCCTTTGACTCTAGAGAGGAGTCCAGGAGGCTCTCAGGGATTCTGTCCAGCCTGCTTCCTAGTTCTCCATTCCCTGGGAAACACACTGGGTGCACCTACTGCATTAAATACCTATTATGTGGCTGGCACTCTTCTAGGCACTGGGGATACAAACACAGATGGGAGTGAGTCTGTACCCCTCATCATCTAAATCTGAATGAGCACTTCCCAAACTACTTCCCTTCTGGCTGGAGATAGCAAGGGGACAGCTGATAATAAATAACACAGGGACAGCTGATAACACAAACCTTTCTTTCTTGTCCCTTTTCTTTCAGAAATGTGTTGAATGATTTTGGATAACTCCATTTTTTTGTGTGTTTGTGTCTATGTGTGCATCTGCACACTTTCATTGTTTCACTTGTTAAGGGAGGGAATTGGATGGTCCCTTCTAGTCTTAAAATCTGTGATTCTGAGCACACTTTTGCGTCTCCACTTTTCCGCTAACTCCTACAGTCCTCCAAGTGTTGGCATTTCTCTTGCCTTTGCATCTTGCAAGTCATGTGACCCATGGATCCTTGCAGCTTGCCATTTGCCTAGTTGTTGTTTGTCATTGTTCATCCATCCTTCATTTTCCAAGAGGACCAGGGGTGATGTCTTGACTCCTGGGTGAATCGGATTTCAGAGAGGCAGAGCTGCACAAAGTTTTCAGCCTCACTCTTCCAGAGTCATTGAAATCCAGTGGCAGGACAAAAGTCAGGATCACTGGTGATAGCCCTGGATGCAGTGGATGATCTTGGTGTCTTCAATGTCTGACCAAGCTCTAAGTGCTTCACAGCACCTGTTTCAGCCACCTTCGTGGCCACTGGAACAAATTGGTCTCATCTGCCCATTCCACCAGGGGAAGTCTTCACATGCTGGAGACAGACAACCCCTAACTCACTGATGAGCCCTTTTCAGGGCTGCCCATCTACCTTTGGTGTCTAACTGGCACTCAACTCTCACCCGTTGCTCCAAGAAGCTATAGTGTGTGAAGTGGCCGCACCCCAGTAAACCATCTCAGCAGATGGGCTAAACCAGGTTGAGGGTAACCCAAAAGGCATCTGCCTTGTGGTATGCTGTTAAATGTATGACAGCCATCTCTCGTCCCCCCAAATATTCTCATAATACAATTTGAAGCTTAATTTGCATATCGACATTTTTCTATTCTTTTCTTAAGTGAGACAATCAACAAAACAATCAAGCTCTGACTTGTAGCAATTGTTAATTTCCAAGATGTTAAGTACTCACACTGAAAATTTAAGAATCAATTCTCCTAAGTGCATCCAACCTGGCTCTAGCACAGCCCTGCACATGCCCCAGCACTGTAGCCTTAGGATTTCTGGGTCTTTGCTTCTGCCCTGAAGCTGGACTTTCTTGAGTGGGTTGTCTCCCCTAATTGTAATGTGATCTCCTTAAGAGCAGGGACTGTCTTGGTTTTTTTTTAATCCCCAGCTCTTAGAATGGGGCTTTGCACATAGTAGGTGCTTAATAATTTTTTTCATTAATTAGAACCATGCCTTTTTCTACGTTTTGATCAGAGTGATGTTAATCCATTACCAAGTACCAAAACTCTAGATTGACTTGATCAAAGTTCAATCTCGGAGACTTCTCTCATCAGGCTCTTTGGTTTATGTCCCCACCAAGAGTTTCCATGAAACATCATAATTTGGCTCATATTTGGCCTTTGAATAAAAGGTAAAAATGTGTTTCTCTGTTTCACTGCAAGTCCTAAGGCTAACAATATGTTGAAAATAAGATGTGTTTTATTTAACCCAGCAGAAAACACCAAAAATTCAGCATAGCCCACAAACAGCCAAAACTGCATCCCTTCCCTCTCTGATGAATCTCTAGTATTTTCCAGGGACCTATAAGGTCAAGACAACCAAATCTCCTCTCTTCCACCTCTCAATTCCCAAATCTGCTGCTATCCCTTGATTGAATGGTATTGCCAGCCTGACCAGGACCGAATTCTGGAAATGGAAAAGATGAGTATGTAAATGCCCTACTGGAATAAAGCTGTTGAGAAGCTAGGAGCATGAGACAACTCACTCAGTTTCCATCTTCCTGACATGTTTCTTTGTTTTGGAACACCTTGTCTTTCTTTTCTCTTCCATGTAACTGCCCTGGTATTATTGACCAATATGTTTGCTTCTGTGAGTCCCCTGTCTAGACGTGCCTGTAGATTTAAAATCAAAAGTACTACGAATTAATTCTTAATCTGAATTCAGCCATATGTATTTTCTCATAGAGACACATCTTATAGACAAACATTTAGTTCAACATTTCTTAAAGTACAGACTTCCCAAAGTTGTAGCTATTTGAAATGTCTTAGGCATTGCTTCCTTGACCTTCCTACCCCATTCAGCTACCATCCTACATTTCTCTTCCCTTTCATTGCAAAACTTTTTCCAAAGATTGTCTACCCTCAATGTTTCCATTTGCTCACCACTCTCTCTCTTCTCTGGGTTCTGATCCCAAAGCTCTATTGAAATTTCTCTCTCTGAGGTCACTGTTGACCTCCTAATCATCCAATCAAATGACTTCTTTTCAATCCTCATTCTTCTTGACTCCTCCATAGTACTTGACACTCCTGATAATGCCCTCTGCCCTTGGCTTTGTAGATACCAAAGTCTCCTGGTTCTCTTTCTACTCATCTAATTGATGCTCCTTTGTTTCTTTATATGGCTGGTCACCCTCTTCCAAACCAATTAAGATGATTCCTCTAAGACACAGAGCCAAGATGTTGTGGTAGTGGGAAGCAATGTAGAGAGCTCTCCTCCACAAACCGTTCCAAACAGATCTAGAAAATGTACCACCCTGAATCCTAATGGGGAAAGCCAGAAAAAGTCACAGGTGGTCATTTGTCCAGCCCAGTATACCATAGGGTGATGACAGAGAAATCAATGGACACTGGAGATGGGTCAGGTCAGGAGCATACTGTACGAGGAGCACTCCAATGCCTAGAGAGAGGAGGTCACAGACCCATACCAGAGCACTGTGACAGGCACAGGTCTGAGCTGACAGCTCCGTTGTCCACTACCCAGTCCCAGGTAGAGATCCAGGGCAGAGTGAGAAGAGGACCTTCATATAGCATAGAGAGGCCCTGGGAAGCATACTAAGAAAAAAGGGAGTTCAAAAGCCAGCAGAAGCAACAAAACAGCAGTGGTGTAGCTCAGACCCGAGACCCCACAGAGCAGGGTCTCATTTCCAGCATCTAGTTCAGCCTGTAGAAGAATAACCAAGGTAGGAATGCTAGACCAAAGGGAAACCTACAATTTTGCCGCTTTGAACCAATAGAGTTTTCCAAGCTGGCTGATGGGGCAGAGTCTGACAACATTCCTCAGATGCAAACCCAGGTCAAAAACTTGCAGAACTCAGACAAGGAGGCACAGCAATCCAACTTTGCCCTGATTCAGACTACCGTGGGAGCACTGAAAGCTTACAGGTTCCCAGCCGCATCCTGAAATCCTATAATATAATACTCGGTACCCCAAGAAAGCAGTGAGAAGACCAGCCCAGATCCTCCCTCCAGAAGTATGCCAAAGCCTAGATCTAACATCAAGTCTAAAATTAGCAAATAGGCTGGAAGAATAAGCAAACAAAAAAAGAACCCCACCATAATGAACTATTATTGTGGCAGGGAAGCTCAACACACAAACCCAGAAGAAGAGAATGACTCCAAAACAACTACAAGCAAAGCCTCAGAGAGAAAACACAGATTGGCCACAAATTCAACTAGAATTCCTGGGGGGAGGGGGAAGAAGAAAGAGTTGTTTTTTTAAAAGAGTTTTAAAGTGTTTTTATGACCCTGGAGAGACTAACATGAACTGATGCTGAGTAAAGTGAGGAGAACCAGGAGAACAACTGTACACAGTAACAGCAACACTGTGCAATGATCATCAATGATTGACTTAGCTCTTCTCAGCAATACAATGATACAAGACAGTTCCAAAAGACTCATAATGGAAAATGAGAAAGAACTATGGAGTCTGAATGCAGATCAAAGCATACTATTTTCACTTCATTTTTTTCATAGTTTTTTTTTTTCCTTTTGTTCTGTTTCTTCTTTCACAATGTCTAATATGGAAGTATGTTTCACATGATTGCACATACATAACCAATATTAAATTGCTTACTGTGTTAGGAAGGAGGGAGGGGAGGGAGGGAAGGAAATATGGAATTCAAAATCTTATTTAAAATAAATGCTTAAAATGTATTTAACATTAAAAACAAAAGAAAAATGTTTCTATGTGGCGGAGAGAAGATGGCTCTGTGAAAGGAGGGAACTACTGGAGCTCTCTCACAAATTCTATCAGATATGTCTAAAAAGGGGAATCTGAGCAGATTTGAGAGAATTAGAAGCCACTAGGAGACTGAGAGGAGCAGGAGCGCCAGGCATGTGGAACGGCACCAGACTACACCAACCAGGAACAGCAGAGGAACCCAGCCAACACGCAGGTCTGGGAGTGCGATGGATGAGTGAAACGCGGGAACAGGAGCAGGCCCAGGGGGGAAGTGCTGGCTATGGCAGCGATCGAGCCACAGGACTCTCAGCCCAGGACGGGAGTCTGTCCGAGATACAGGAGACACCAGTGGAGAGCCTTGGGCTGTGGCAGCAGCTACCCTGAAAGCCTCCAGCCCATAGCCTAGAGATTTGAAACTCATCTTCTTGAACTTCCAGGAGCTATGATGGCCAGGTAAATCGTCTCTGCCTCCCTTCTTCACCCAGAGAATACTCCCTCAGGAGATACAGAGGAGCCAGAAGTGGGGCTTTAGTAGCCTTTTAGCGAGAGAAGTTGGGGAGAGGGCCCTTCTTGTGGTGGCGGAAGGAGACTAGCGCAGGAAGAGAGGTGTCCCAGCAGGCCCCACCTCAGCAGAACAATGAGAGTTCCTGAGCCCCAGCGGGGTGGACACCAGGACACCAGATGTGCCTTTGCACAGCCAGGAAAAGTGGCAGACACCAACACAGACAACAGCTGAGACCACCCATGCTGTAGAGCAGTCCCGGGAAGGAGGAGACTTCCAGCAGCCAGACCACCCCTCCCTCACACCTCAGGAAACCAGAGTTCCTAGCACACAAAGCCAGTGAGCAGGCCCACAGATCCCAACACAAGAAACTTGGGACAGAGCCTCCTGAGCCCCAGAAGCAGAGATCCACTTTAGAAGCCAGGAGGGAAAAAACACCATGAAAAAGCACACTAAAAAGCCAAAGAACATTGATTCCTATTATGGAGACAGGGAAGATCAAAATACCAATTCAGAAGAGGACAGCATGGACACTATACCCACATCTGAAACCTCAAAAGGGAATGTGAACTGGTCTCCAGCCCAAAAAAAGCATTGCTGGAAGAACTCAAGGAGGTCTTTAAAAACCAAATTAGAGAGGTAAAAGAAAAAAATTGGAAAAAATTCATTGATGATAACAAACCTTTAAAAAGTAAAATTGGTGAAATGGTTAAGGAGATTCAGAATATAAATCGAGAAAATGTCTCATTGAAAAGAAAAATTACCCAAATGGAAAAGGAGATAAATAAGCTAAAGGAAGAAAACAGTACATTAAAAATTAGAATTGGGCAAGTAGAAGCTAATGACCCTATGAGACATCAAGAATCAGTCAAACAAAATCTAAAGAATGAAAAAAAAAACAGAAGAAAACATGAAATATCTGATTGGAAAAACAACTGACCTGGAAAACAGATCCAGGAGAGACAATCTAAGAATTATTTGTCTACTGGAAAGATATGATGAAAAAAAGAGCCTGGATAGTATCTTCCAAGAAATCATCAAGGACAACTGCACCGAGGTCCTAGAACCAGAGGATAAAATAGTCATTGAAAAAATCCACCAATCACCTCCTAAAACAGATTCCAAATTGAAAACTCCAAGAAATATTATAGCAAAATTCCAGAATTATCAGGCCAAGGAGAAAATACTGCAAGCAGCCAGAAAGAAACAATTCTAATATCGCGGAACTACAGTCAGGATCACGCAAGATTTTTCAGCCTCCACATTAAAAGACAGGAGAAATTGTAATATGATATTCCAAAGGGCAAAGGAACTGGGACTACAACCAAGGATCAACTACCAAAATTAAGCAGAATTTTTCAGGCAAGGAGATGGACATTCAACGAAATAAGGGAATTCCAGACCTTCCTGATGAAAAGGCCAGAACTCAATGGAAAATTTGATCTCCAAATACAAAACTCAAGAGAGACATAAAAAGGTAAACAGGGGGAAAAACCCCACAAACCTTATTAATAAGGGCAAATTATCTGCTTCTCTATATAGAATTATATCGTCTTATGTATGTTTTATATGTATATATATATATATGTCAATCTTGAGAATAGTACAGCTATTATGACAATTGAAGGGGATACACATAGACTGTGAATGTCTGTATAAAATAACTGATATAAGGATAAAAAACATAATTAAGAGATGTAAAGGGAGGGCTTTGAGAGAAGAGGTAAGGAAGTAGTAGAAAAGGGTAAATTACACCAAATGAAAAGGCACAAAAACACATTTTAGTAGAGGGAAAGAAGGGAGGGAGAAGAGCAGTATTTGATCTTTACTGTCATCTGATCTGGTTCAAGAAGGGAATAACATACCCTGATAAGTATAGAAATCTAATTCGTCCTACAGGCAGTAGGAAGGGAAAAGGGAAATAAAAGGGAGGGGGTGGTCAGAAGGTAGGGAAGAAATAGCAAGGGGAAAAAGGAAAGATAAGGGAGGGGAATCAAGAGGAAGGGTAAACTGAGGAAGGTGGCAGGCAAAAGCAAAACTCTTTTGAGGAGTGTAAGGGAGAAGGGAGAAATAGAAGCATAAACAGTGGGAAAATAGGATGGAGAAAAAGACACAGATAGTAATCATAACTGTGAATGTGAGTGGGATGAACTCTCCCATAAAATGGAAGCAGATAGCAGAATGGATTAAAAACCATAATCCTACAATATGTTGTTTATAAGAAATACATTTGAAACAGGGGGATACACACAGAGTAAAGGTAAAAGGCTGGAGTAGAATATATTGTGCTTCAGCTACAGTAAAAAAAAAAAACAGGGGTAGCAATCCTAATCTCAAATAAAGCAAAAGCAAAGGTAGATCTAATTAAAAGAGATAAGGAAGGACACTGCATCCTGCTAAAAGGCACTATAGACAATGAAGCAATATCATTATTTAACATATATGCACCAAGTGGTATGGCATGCAAATTCTTAGAGGAGAAGTTAAGGGAGTTACAGGAAGACATAGACAGCAAAACTATACTAGTGGGGGACCTCAGCCTCCCTCTCTCTGAACTTGACAAATCTAACCTCAAAATAAACAAGAAAGAAGTTAAGGAGGTGAATAGAATTTTGGAAAAGGCAGATATGATAGACCTCTGGAGAAAAGTGAATGGGGATAAAAAGGAATATACTTTTTTCTCAGCGGTACATGGCACATACTCAAAAACTGATCATGTACCAGGGCATAAAACCCTTACAATCCAGGGCAGAAAGGCAGAAGTAGTCAAAGCATCCTTTTCAGATTATGATGCAATAAAAAATTATTTTTAATAAAGGACCATGGAAAAATAAACTAAAATTTAATTGGAAACTAAATAATCTAATCCTAAAGAATGAGTGAGCCAAAGAACAAATCATAGAAACAATTAATAACTTCATTCAAGAGAATGACAATAACGAGACAACATACCAAAACCTATAGGATGCAGCAAAAGCAATTCTTAGGGCAAGTTTTATATCTCTAAATGCTTACATGAATAAAATAGATAAAAAGGAGATCAAAGAATTGGGCATGCAGCGGAAAAAAGCTAGCAAAAGAACAAATTGAAAATCCCCAATTAAATACAAAATTAGAAATACTGAAAATCAAAGGAGAGATTAATAAAATTGAAATCAAGAAAACTATTAAATTAACAAATAAAACTAAAAGCTGGTTTTATGAAAAAAAACAATAAAATTGATAAACCTTTGGTCAACTTGATTTAAGAAAAAAAGAAGAAAACCAAATTACCAGTATCAAAAATGAAAAGGCTGAACTCACCTCCAACGAAAAGGGAATTAAAGCAATGATTAGGAATTATTTTGCCCAATTGTATGCCCATAAGTTTGACGACCTTAGGGAAATGGATGAATATTTACAAAAAATATAAATTGCCCAGGTTAACAGAAGAGGAAGTAAAATTCGTAAATAACCCCATCTCAGAAAAAGAAATTGAGCAAGCCATCAATGAACTCCCTAGGAAAAAATCTCCAGGGCCAGATGGTTTTACATGTGAATTCTATCAAACATTTAAAGAACAATTAATTCCTATACGTTATAGACTATTTTGGAAAATAGGTGAAGAAGGAATCCTGCCAAGTTCTTTTTATGACACAAATATGGTACTGATACCCAAACCAGGAAAAGTCAAAACAGAGAAAGAAAATTATAGACCAATCTCCCTAATGAATACTAATGCAAAAATTTTGAATAAAATATTAGCAAAAAGATTGCTGCAACTTATCACGAGAATAATACACTACGACCAGGTAGGATTTATTCTAGGAATGCAAGGCTGGTTCATTATTAGGAAAACTATCAGCATAATTGATCATATCAACAAGAAAAGTAGCAAAAATCATATGATCATCTCCATAGATGCAGAAAAAGCCTTTGACAAAAAGCAACACCAATTGCTATTAAAAACCCTAGAAAGTATAGGAATAAACGGAGCCTTCCTTAAAATTATAAATAGCATCTACCTAAAACCATCAACAAGCATTGTATGTAATGGGAATAAGCTAGATGCATTCCCAAGAAGATCAGGGGTGAAACAAGATGTCCAGTATCACCTCTATTATTCAACTTGGTACAGAAATGTTAGCTGTAGCAATAAGAGAAGAAAAAGAAATTGAAGGAATTAGAATAGGCAAAGAAGTAACTAAATTATCACTTTTGCAGGTGATATGATGATTTACTTAGACAATCCTAGAGAATCAAGTAAAAAACTACTTGAAATAATAAACAGTTTTAGCAAAGGGGCAGGATATAAAATAAACCCACAGAAATCCTCGGCATTCCTATACATTACTAACAAAGTCCAACAGCAAGAGATAGAAAGAGAAATTCCATCCAAAGTTACTGTAGACACTATAAAATATTTGGGAGTCTATCTGCCAAGACAAACCCACGGCCTATATGAACATAATTATGGAAAACTTTTCACACAAATAAAGTCAGATCTAAATAAATGGAAAAACATCAGTTGCTCATGGTTAGGCCAAGCTAATATAATAAAAATGGCAATTTTATCTAAATTAATTTACCAATCGAACTACCAAATAATTATTTCACAGAGCTGGATAAAATAATAACAAAATTCATCTGGAAGAACAAGAGGTCCAGAATATCTAGGGAATTAATTAAAAGAAATGCTAGGGAAGGTGGCCTAGCCATACCAGATATCAAACTGTACAAGAAAGCAGAAGTCACCAAAACTACTTGGTATTGACTAAGAAACAGAGCGGTGGATCAGTGGAATAGGTTAGGTACACAAGACACAGTAGTCAACGACTATAGCAATCTACTCTTTGACAAACCCGAAGAATCCAGCTTCTGGGCTAAGAATTCACTATTTCACAAAAACTGCTGGGAAAATTGGAAAATGGTATGGCAGAAACTGGACACAGACCAATATCTTACACCCTATACCAAAATAAAGTCAAAATGACTTCCTGATTTAGGAATAAAGGCTGATACTATAAGCAATTTGGAAGAGCAAGGAATAGTTTACCTAACAGATCTATGGGAAAGGAAAGAATACATGACACAACAAGAGATAGAGAGGATTACAAAATGCAAAATGGATAATTTTGATTATGTTAAATTGAAAGGTTTTTGTATTAATAAAGTCGAAGCAACAAAGATTAGTAGGGAAGCAGAAAATTGGGAGAAAATCTTTACAACCAGTGTCTCTGATAGAGGCCTCATCTCTAAAATACACAGGGAACTGAGCCAAATTTATAAGAATATAAGTCATTCTCCAATTGAGAAATGGCCAAAGGATATGAACAGGCAGTTTTCAGAGGAAGAAATTAAAGATATCTATAGGCATATGAAAAAATGCTCTAAATCACTATTGATTAGAGAAATGCAAATCAAAAGAACTCTTAGGTACCGCATCTCTCCTGTCACATTGGTTAACATGACAAAACAGGAAAATGATAAATGATGGAGAGGATGTGGGAAAATTGGAACCTTAACACATAGTTGGTGGAGTTGTGAACAGATCCAGCCATTCTGGAGAGCAATTTGGAACTATGCCCAAATGGCTATAAAAAATGTGCATACCGTTTGACCCTGAAATACCACTTCTAGTTCTGTATCCCAAAGAGATCACACAAGTAGGAAAGGGACCCATATGTACAAAAATATTTGTAGCAGCAGTTTTTGTGGTAGAAAGAATTGGAAATTAAGGGGATGCCCATCAACTGGGGAATGGCTGAACAAGTTGTGGTATACGAATGTAATGGAATACTATTGTGCTATAAGAAATGGGGAAGATACGGACTTCATAATAACCTGGAAAGACCTACGTGATATGATGCCGAGTGAGCGGAGCAGAACCAGGAGAACATTGTACACAACCACAGATATATTGATTCTGTGCAGGAGACAAATCTTGGAGGGACATGGCCACTGTGAAAATTTGTTTTTGATTGACTATACATGTTTTAAAGGGTGTTGTTTTTCTTGTGTTCTCAGCTTGGGGAGGGAGTTGGGATGGGAGGGTGAGAAGGTGGGTCTTGGCTGATTAAAATAAATAAAATATATTTTTTAAAATGCTCCCTTTTGCCTTCCCCCATCTACACTCTTTCCATTGATAATCTTCACTGTCATAGGTCCAGATGGCACCTCTACACAGATGACCACCAAATTGACATCACCACTGTTGACCTCTCTTCTGACCTCCAGCCCCACATAGCCTTTAGGGCTTTATCCCATAGATGCCCTACCTACACCACAAATTTGGTGTGCCCCAAAGTGAGTTTGTCATCTTTCCCCTAAAGCAGTTCCATCTTCTGTCTTCATTATTTCTTTCAATCTCCCATGTTCAAAACCTTAACATTATCTTTGAATCTTCCCTCTCACATTTAATCAGTTACCAATTCTTATTGATTCTAGCTCCCTAAGTGTATCTTACATCTGTCTCCTATCACTCAAGAATTTATTAAATCCCTTATTTGTGCCAGGCACTGTGCTAAGCACTGGAGGTACAAGGAAAGGTAGAAATAGTCCCAGTCCCTCAGGAACTCACGTTCTAATGGGAGATACATGTTAATAATTAGGTATGTATACATACATATGGATTAGATGAAAAACAACTTTACAGGTGAAGTCTCTAGAAGCTAAGGGGACTAGAAAATGCTTCCTGCAGAAGGTAGTATTTGAGCTAGATCTCGAAGGAAGCCAGGGATTCTAAGCGTTGGATGTGGAGAGGGAGAGAACTCCAGGTAGGAGAGACAACAGCCAATGCAATGGCAAGGACATAGTAATAACAGCATCACGTGCAAGGAGCAGCAAGTAAACCAGTATCATAGAGTGTGTGGAGAGGAGTGGTATAAAGCTGTAAAGGTGGAGGGGTTATAAAGAGTTTCCAAAGACAAACAGATTTGATCCCGGACATAATGGGGAGCCACTGAAATTTATCAAATTGCGGGTGGGATGACATGGTTAGACCTATGCTTTAGGAGAATCACCTTGGTAGGCTAGCTGAGGATGGACTGGAATGCAGACAGAGTTGAGGCAGGGAGTTTAGTTAAAAGGCTATTGCAAGAGATGATGAACTAGAGGGGCAGCTGTGTGGGTGAGGAGAAGAGGACATATACAAGAGATGTTGGGGAGAAAATAACAAGACAGCAACCAATTGGCAACGTGGAGCAATTGAGAGTAAGGATTTACGGATAATACCAATGACATGAACTTGGGTATTTGAAAGGACGGTGGAGTGCCTCATAGTCATGTGGAAATTCAGAAGTGAGGAGGATTTGAGGGAAAGACAATGAGTTCCTTTTGGGACATGTTGAATTTGAAATGCCTATAGGATGTTCAATTCAAGATATCTAGTGGGCCGTTGGCGATGAAGGATTGAAGCTCAGGACATAGACTAGGGCTGGATTAAGAGAACTGGGAGTCACCTGATAATTGAACCCATGGAAGTAGATGATATTACCAGGGTAAGATAGTATAGAGAGAAAAGAGAAATGGACCCAGGATGGGCACTCAGAAATCGTGCCTTGAGGGGCACCCCCCAGTGACTGCATATGACATGGATGAAGATCTAGCAAAAGAGACTGAGGAGAAGTCATTTAGGTAGATGCAAAAGCTAGCACTACTGCATTATGCAGTGTCATGAAACCTTAGAGAGGAGAGAGTAGCCAGAAGGAGGAGGTGATTGACAGGGTCAAATGCTGCAGAGAGGTCAAGAAAGATAAGAACCAAGAAAAGGCCATTGTTTTGTTTAGTCATTCAGTTATGTCCGACTCTTCATGACCCTGTGGATCATACATGAATCTATCCTCCACTGTCTCTTGAAATCTGTCCATGTGCACGTTCTCGGCTTTCATGGTATTGTCCACCACCTTATCCTCTGTTGTCCCGCTTTTCCTTTTGCCTTCAATCTTTCCAAATATAAAGATCTTTCCCAATAAGTCTCATCTTTTCATTATGTGGCCAAAGTATTTAAGCTTTAGCTTCAGTATCTGCCCTTCCAATGAATTGTCAGAGTTAATTTCTTTAAGTATTGATTGATTTGATCTCCTTGCTGTCCAAGGAACTCAAAAGCATCTTTTAATTACATGGTTGCAGTCAATGTCTGAATTGATCTTTGAGCCCAAGGATAAAAAATCTGACACTTCTTCTGTTTCTTCTCCCTGTTTGCCAGAAAATGATGGGATCACTTGCCAAGATCTTAGGTCTTTTATGTTAAGCTTCAAGCCAGCTTTTACACTCTCCTCTTTCACCTGCACCAAGAGGCTTCTTAATTCCTCTTCACTTTCGGCCATCAGAGTGGTATCATCTGCATATCTGAGATTGTTGGTATTTCTCCCAGCAACCTTAATTCTAGCTTTAATGTCGAGCCTGGCATATTTCCCATGATGTACTTTACATGTAAGTTAAATAAATAAGGTGACAATATATAGCCTTGTCACATTCCTCTTCCAATCAGTTGTTCCATGTTTGATTCTAGTTTGCTTCTTGACCCCCATACAAGGTTCCTCAGGAGACAAGTAAGATGTGTCCTTAAATCTCTTTGAGGACTTGTCGCATTTTGTTGTGATCCATACAGTCAAAATCTTTAATGTTGTTAATGAAGCAGATGCTTCTCTGGAACTCCTTTGCTTTCTCCATAATCCAGCGAATGTTGCCAATCTGGTTTCTAGTTTCTCTGCCCCTTCTAAAATCAGCCTGCTCTTCTGGTAATTTTCAGTTCATATATTGCTGAAGACTATCTTGCATAATCTTATGCGTAACCCTGCTGGTGTGTGAAATTAGCACAACTGTTAATTAATTTGAACATTCTTTGGTATTGCCCTTCTTTAGGATTGGGATGTAAATTAATCTTTTCCAATCCAGTGGCCACTATTGAGTTTCCCAAGTTTGCTGGTATATTGAGTGCAGCCCTTTAACTGCATCATCTTTTAGGATTTTAAAGGGAATTCCATCACCTCCACTAGCCTATTGCTAGCAATGCTTCCTAAGGCCCACTTGACTTCATTCTCCATCATGGTTATTGGTGTGTTAAGATCTTTCTTGTACAGTTATTTTGTGTATTCTTTCCACCTCTTCTTAATCTCTTCTGCTTCTGATAAATCCTTACCATTTTTGTCTTTTATCATGCCCATTTTTGCATGAAATGTTCCCTTGATATCTCTAATTTTCTTGAAGAGAGCTCTTGTCTTTCCCATCCTACTGTTTTCTTCTATTTCTTTGTATTGCTCATTTCAGAAAACCTTCTTGCCTCTCCTTGCTGTTCTCCAGAATTCTGCATTCAATTGGATATATCTTTCCCTTTCTCCTTTCCCTTTCACTTTCTGTCTTTCCTCATCTATTTGTAAAACCTCACCAGAGCCATTTTGCTTTCTTGCTCTTCTTTTTCTTTGGAATGTTTTTTGTTGCTGCCTCCTGTACAATATTGTGAACTTCTGTCCCTGGTTCTTCAAGCGCTCTAGCTATCAGATCTAATAACTTAAATCTACCCATCACCTCTACTTCACATTCATAAGAGATGTTATTTAGGTCAGAACTATGGGGTATGATAGTTTCCCCTACTTACTTCAATTTAAGTCTGAATTTTGCAATAAGAAGCTCATGTTCTGAGTCACAGTCAACTCCGGGTCTTGTTTTAACTGACAATATAGAGCTTCTCCACCTTTGGCTGCAAAGTATGAAATCAATCTGATTTCTGTATTGACCATCTGGTGATATCCATGTGTAGAGTTGCCTCTTGAGTCGTTGGAAGAGTGTTTGCTATGACCAGTGAGTTATCTTGACAGAACTCTATTATTCTCTGCCTTGCTTTGTTTTGTACTTCAAAGCCAAACTTGCCTGTTATTCCAATGATCTTTTGATTTTCCACTTTAGTATTTCAATCCCCATGATGAATGTGCCATCTTTTTTGGTGTTATTTCTAGAAGAAGTTGTAGGTCTTCATAGAGTGATCAACTATGGCCTCTTCAGCATCAGTGGTTACAACATTAATTTGTATTTTTTGGTTTGGTTTTTTGGGTTTTTTTGGCAGGGCAATTGGGGTTAAGTGACTTGCCCAAGGTCACACAGCTAGTACATGTGTCAAGTGTTTGAGGTCCTCCTTATTCCAGGGCCGGTGCTCTACTCACTGCACCACCTAGCTGCGCCATAAACTTGTATTACTGTGATGTTGAATGGTTTGCCTTGGATTTGAACAGATGACAGTCAACCATTTTTTAGATTATACCCCAGTACTGCTTTTCTCACTTTTTTATTGACTATGAGGGCTACTCCATTTCTTCTAAGGGTTTCTTGCTCATAGTAGTATATATAATGATCATCTGAATTAAATTCACCCATTCCCATTTATTTAGATTTGACAATTAAGAGATCATTGATAATTGAGAAGTTTCAGCTAAATGATGAGGTCAGAAGCCAGATTATGGAGGGTTTAGAAGAGAATGATAGGTGAAGAAATGGAAGCGCCATGGATAAACAGTTTTTTCAAGGAGTTTAGCTGAGGAGAGATACAGTATTATAGCTAAGAAGAGAGGTAGAATCAAGCACTTTAGGGGGGTTTTTGTTTGTTTTCTAAAGATGGGAGAGATGAGTGTGTTTGCAAGCAGCAAGAAGAGAACCAATAGTTAAGGAGAAACTGAAGATTGTAGAAAGGATGGAGAGAACAATGGGGACAATTTGTTGGGTGAGACAGGAAGGGTGCATGTAGTGGGGTTGGCCTTGACAAGCAGCAGGGCCATCTCATCATCTGAGACTGTGGCAAAAGAGGAGACAGTGGGATATTATGACTGAGAGGGGTGAGATGAGGAGAAGGGGAGAAGGAGGAGCTCTCTAAGAAGGGCTGCAGTGAGGCAAAGTAGGCAAAGGCACCCCATGGGAGGCTTAAGGAGAGAAAAGAAGGTTTTTCAAACAGCAAATATGGCAAGTGGCCTAGATAATTGATTAGGGAGAAATGGAAAGACTGTCTTGTTTCAGTAAGAGACGAATCGAGATTTAAATAACATAAATCTAAAATGAACCCGATCAAAATAATGTCATGATTGCCACTGGTTCCACCCAACAGCATAGGTATTTCTGTGCTGTTAGGTTTCTGTTTGGTAAGATGTGATCCTCAATAGCACAACATGATGGGTGGCATCCTCAATTTCTCCTAACATTATAAAGAGGCCAAGGAAGCATGGGGATTGTCCACTGGTTATCCCTCATTTTTGTCAGGTGGCTTACCTATCTTCTCTTTTGATCTCTTCAGAGGCATCCTTTGCTTTTGTTCTTCCTCATTGCTCATTCCTTGTTAGGTGCTACAGCCTATTCACGCTCACCATGTGTCTCTTCATCAGTCTCTGAGGGATGCTTGTTTTTCATTCTTTCCACATTGTAGTGTTCTGTGACTTGTAATTATACAACACCAGTAGAATACTGGTATTAAAACTAGGAGGGTTTGTTTCTGAGAAAAGTTGGAGTCATTAAAGGAGGTTGGCAAGCAACCAAAGGCAATTCAAGCCCACTTACCCGCCTAGTAGTTAACTTTGAGACGAACTCATTGTCCATTGACAAAAATCTCTACAAGATGTAGATCTAAATGCTGATGAATGAGCTCTATGTCAGCATGTGGGGAATAGGTAGACTTCATTTATTTTGGCTTTCACCAACTGGCATTCCTTGGATTCTATGAGGAAGACACCAGTGGGGATGCCCAAATTCTGGAGACATATACCCTTCAGTTGCCCCCAAAATTCCACATCTTGTAATTTCCTCAAGTTGGATGGGGAGCTCATAGAACAGAAGAGAGAGTCATCTGATAAACCCCCCTTTAAGTAAGCAAATATTAACACCTTGCTATATTCTGGCTACCTGGGAAGGACAGAGTGCAAAATTCACAACTTGCCTCTCCCAACCCCCAAATTCCAGGCTCTACTTGAAGCCAGAAAAGAGGGCAATGGATCATGCAAACTGTTGTCCCTCAAGGGGGGTGGTGTGGACAGTCAACCAAGGGGCCTTCACAGCTGGCCTGGAACTAAGGCTGCAACAGAATGTAGAAGGAGGGAGTGGTGCTAGGGGGTAGTAGTGGTAGAGAAAAGGTAAGATGCTAAGAATTGGATTGGACAAATTCCCTGAGAGCCTCCTGGGTCCCTCTCTGGAACTAGGTTCAAATGCTGCTGTTGATATTACTAGCACTGTGACCTCAGGCAAGCCCCTTCCCGTCCCTGGGCCTCAGTTTCCTCTCCTATAAAATGGACTAGGTGAATTCCTGGAGCCCATTTATAGCCAGGATCTCTGGTTCTGATACACCCCTGCTGTGAACAGAGCAGCACCTCTGGCTCCTCTCCCTCTGTTCCCCTCCCTCCCTGTGGGTGCCCCTCTGACCGTTCCTGTGCCCTCGACTACATCCCCTTATCCCTAGGGGGCAGAGCAGGCTCCTTCCTTTCTGTTGTTGGGAGACGTTGAGGCAGGTTGTCTCTAAGGGCTCCCCAGAGAGGTAGGCCTCATTTCTCATCCTTCTCCATCCTCTGGGCAGGAGGGCCAAGGGGCCAGGGTGTGTGAGGGGGCAGAGCCCCAGAAGGAGCTCCTGGGGGCACTGAAGCCACTCTGGTTGTGTTTTATCCGGGAACTGAGTTCTAGGAGCTACCTTGAGCCTCTCAGACCAGGCGGGGCCCTTACCACATAAACAACCAGGCCCTTGGCCAACCAGGAATGGGGAGGGGAGGTTCCTGCAAGATATTCAATAGGCAGTGATTAAATATGATATAATTTGACAATTATTAAATTTAATTGTCACATAGATAATTGATACTTGATGAAGGGGCTAACAGTTATGAGCTTACGTGATTCGTGCAGACAAGTGGGAAGGAGAAGGACAGGGACTTGCTTCGAACTGTATTTGTGTCCCCAGTGCCTAGAACAGTGCTAGCCACATGTAGGTGCTTAATGCAGCAGGTGCAGCCAGTGTGATTCCCAGGGTATGGAGAACTAGGAAGCAGGCTGGACAGATTCCCTGAAAGCCTCCTGGACTCCTTTCTAGAGTCAAAGGATCTGGGTTCAAATTTGGCTTCTGATATTCACATCAGTGTGATCCAGGGTCTGCCTTTCCCCTCCCTGGGCCTCAGTTTCCTCCCCTGTGAAAGGAGGAGGCTTTCCTAGATGACCTTGTGAGGCCCCCTCCAGTACTAACTCCATCTTGCTGCTGTTGAGGGCAGAGCAGCACCTCTGGGCCTCTCTGCTCCTCCCCCTCCACTCCTCTCTCTCTCTTTGGGTGCCCTCTGACCCTCCCCACCCCTCTCTCCGCCCCTTCCTGTGCCTGCGCCTGCATTCCTCTATCCCTAGGGGGCAGAACAGCACCTCTGGGGCTCTCTGCTCCTCCCCCTCCACTCTTCTCTCTCCCTTTGGGTTCCCGTCTCCCCCTCCCCACCCCTCTCTCTGCCCCTTCCTGTGGCCTCACCTACATCTGTTTACCCATAGTTGGGAAGAGCAGTATCCTCCCTTTGTGCCCTGTGTCATCAGAGGATACTGAGGTAACCGTTCCCTGAGGCCCCACTGGGGCAGGAAGGGGAGGGGAGAGAGACAGAGACAGAGACAGAGACAGAGACAGAGACAGAGGAGGTAAGGCCCATTTCTCATCCCCCTCACTCCTTTGGGCGGGACGGGCGGGGCCTTGGCCTGGTGGGGGAAGGCAGGAGAGCCTCAGGCCCCCGGGAGCACTGAGGCCTCTTTCGGTAGGGGGCCACATGTGGGGTGGACCCGCACACACATACTCTCTCTCTCACACACACACACACACACACACACACACACACACACACACACTGCCCAGGCCTGTGGCTGATCCTGATTTGGGGGAGGGGGGGGATGTTCTGCAATTCTAATAGAATGTGATAATTAATGTAATATTATATAACACAATACAACAATTATATATGATACTATATTGCCTGTTGTGTTATGCTATGTAAGTGTATGTTGTGTTAATAATTCTATTGGGAGGTAATGCCATTCATGTACTCTAATAATTAATATATGATGAAGGGGGTGGGGGTTCTGAGCTTATCTGATTCATGGAGACATAAGTCAAGAAGTTATAATTTATGGAGGAGCCTGGATTGTCCCAGAGCTCACAAAGATAAGAATTAAATAGGTCAAGTGGCAGGCCAGATGGTGACCCAGAGGAGAGGTGGGTCTTCTTGATGAACACCCCCCCCCACAATGGCTACACAAGAAGCCCCGCCCAAGTATCCAGGAAGTGGCCCATCCATCCAGGGCAGGACTTGGCCATTTTTCAAAATTTAAACACCCCCTGCAGAGACTCCTCCTTGTCCTCCTTGCCTCTTCCTCCTCCCTGCCTGGCTGCCCACATGGCCTCTTCTTTAGAAACCAGGAGATGAGAAGGCAAAGGCATCCAGCCTTGAAGGAGGGCCTTTGCTTGGATACAGGTGAATGGGGGAGATGCCTGGGCCTACAGAGAGGGGTCAGCCTGGGTACAGAAAGCAAAGCTGCACTGGCTTGCAGGAAATGTCACCCAAACAATCAAGTCTACTTACTTGCTCCCAGTTTTTCCTCCTGTTTTTGTGTTTCTTAGTCAACATTCTGTTTGTACCCAGGTTCTGGTGAAAACCCATTCCTTTGCTGGATCATCGCCTGAACATCAAGTGCCTGCCCCTTCTGTGAGCCTAACAGGGAAGAAGAAGCAGCCCGGGGACTCCTGACTTGCCTCTGTAAGTTGGGGATGAGGCACCACCCTTCCCTGTCCTTGACCCCTAACTTCTCACTCCAAAAACCCCAACGATTTCTTAGTGGAAAAGGAAACACTTGGCTCGGGGCAATGCTCTCCTCTCATGTTCTGCCCATGTTTATATAGACGGGTTTGCATGTTCCTATCTTTACCCAGTCTTCTTTCTGGTTCATTCCCTTCTGCTTGCCCCCAGATCCCCAGGTCTCCCTTCTGCTACAAACAAAGTCTTCCCTTGTCCCTTGCCCCTTGGATCCTCCCCTGCCTCTTGGCAGTCTACACTGGCTGCTCCCCCCCTCTCACTGCCCACTCAGTCCTCACTTCCCTGGCCTGTCTCTAGGTGAACAGCTTGGATGAGAGCTCAGATCCAGTGCATTCTGGTTCATCCAAAGGACACAAAGCATCCCTTCTAAGAGCTCCTTCTTCCCATCTTTAGAAAGGCTCTTGAGAGGAGCATGGAAGCCTCCCAAAGATAAGGACAGAGAATAGGGTGGAGAAGAAGAAGGAACAGGAGCTCTGGTAACAGAGTTTGACAAAATCGGGAGAGTGACCTGGGGTTCAGGAGAGGATCTCAGTCCCACAGCCTGGTGAGACTCCCTCCCTCCTTTGCCCCAGAGAAAGCAGGTCCAGTTCTGAGGCCAAGGGGCTGGACGGAATGCTTCTTTTTAAAGACCACCAGTGGAGGGGAGTTTGGAGGCCATAGAGCTGGGCTGCACAAGTCTCAGGGCAATGAGCCACACAAGGGTTGGGACAGGCTACAGGAGCAGGAGGGAGGCCTGGGAAGGAAGGAGGCTGGGTGACCTGGCTGCTAACACCCAGGGCTGTGAGACTGGGTGGCCCAGACTGGGGAGCCAGGACACCGGGGAGGATGGGCAGACCCAAAGCAAGAGGGCATTTGCAGAGTGGGTCCCCAGAGGTTGGGGGGAAGTTTTAAAAGCAGAGGGAGGCAGGGGAGGTGGTGGCCACATAGCCCTCCTCTTGAGCACCTCCGACTCCATGGGGGCCTGCTTTGGCTGGGCGCCATGTGGCCTGGCTTTCTGGAGCAGGCACCCAGGAAGCACCCAGAAGCTGCAGCTTCTGCTTCAAGACATCTCCCCCCTGTTTTGTGCTCTCATCCCCAAGGTCCAGTGGAGCCACTTAGAGGAGAGACGTTAGGGCAGGAAGGCCCAAGTGGAGTGGAAGATCTGCCAGGATGAGTACAAAGGTCAAAGGCAAAGGGAAAAAGTCCAAGCAAGCCAAGCAAGAAGAAGCTGCTACAGGAGATAGGCCTCCTTCAAAACTCCAGCAGATGGAAGAGAAGGAAATAGAAACAGTGGTAGAGCAATTAATAGCCTTAAATATTCGAAAGAGTACCCCCCAGGGAGCAGAGGCCAAACCTGAAGGCAGGGAGGAAACAGCCGCTGAGGCAGCTGGTGGGAGCCCTAGCTCTGCCACTTCCCAGGGGTCTCACTCCTCATCTAGAAGGGGTGGCAGAGGGAGGAGAGAGAGGAGGAAATATGACGAGAAAGGCAGGCTGCTTAGTAATGGTGTAGATCTGTGTGACTGCCTCAATGTAGAGTGCCCTGGCTGCTTCTACCCATGCCCCAACTGCAACTCCAACAAATGTGGGGTCAAGTGTCGCTGCAACCGGCGCTGGACCTATACGAAGACCGTAAAGGAGTCTGGCGATCTGGTCCACGAATTTCCATTTGACTATCCCAACTAAGGGTGGCCCGGCGCCCACGGGACACAGCCGCCTCCCTTTCTTTTGGAGGGCACAAGTGGCTGCTTTCTTAATGACTTGTAGGGCAAAACTGGGCAAAGAGCTGGCCTGGCCCTAGGGAGCAGGGAGCCTTCCAGTGCTGGGCACCAGCAACTGCCCCCTGCCTAGGGCTGCTCTCACAAAGCTCACCTTCCATCTTTTTCGGGCTTCTGTGCATAGGAAGGACAATAAGGCATTCCTGCCCTCTCGTCCTCCCTAGAGCCAGTTCAGTTTCTAAAGTAGGGGCTGCCTCTGTTTCTTGTTGCAATTAGCACCCAAATGTTAACAAACAAACAAACAAAACCCAACCTGGCTGTTTATTTTCTGTCAAGTTGTAGCACTTTGGAATCTTTCTGCCTCTTTTCTCCCATTTGCTTAATTTTTCATGTTGAGTTCTAGGTGTGAAATTGTTCAGCTATTGAGATGTTTCAAAGATGAAATGGATAAGGATTGTTTAAGTAATAGCATTTAAAGAACAAAATAAAAGCCATTTAACAAATCCAAAGTTGGTTTTTAATCACAAAGAATTCCCTTCTATTCAGAATCCAAGCAGAGCTCTGGGCAACCATATGCAAGGGGTATACCTGGGTGTGCAGGCAGGCTGCCCTCCCCACCCAGAGGGTGAAGGTAAGAAAGATCCACATCTGGAGGGCAGGAGGGCCCCGCTTCACCCAGAGGGTCGCATGAAACTTGGCCATGCAGCCAGAACAAGGGGAAGGAAGAATGTGTCACAACCTGGAGGACCCTCCCCATTCAAGCTTTGCCTCCCAGGGAGGGGCTCCAAGGCTACATCACATCTTCCCTTAATTGCTTGCAGAGGCCCAGGGGAGGGATGGAAATGGAGTTTTCAGTGGTTAGCAAATTCAGCTGCCTTCATGGGGACTAACTAGTTCTTTGGTACCCTTCCCTTCCCCTCCTGTCTGGTATCTACCAGCATCATCAGATATGTGACTGTAAAGGGGCCCTCTGACACACAAAGCCTCCTGAAGCAGGCCCCTCCACCCTTGACCCACACTGGCCTTTGATCCTGTGCCATCTCCATTCCTGGCCACCTCATGCCTTAGGGGCTCCTGGACACTCCCCCAGACACACACAGTTTCATTTGGCCTATTTGCCTTGCCTATCTTGGGTTCCCAGGTAAAGTTTTAGTCCAGAATCACCAATCCAACGCAGTATGTCCCCTGTACAATCTAATGGGAACAACAGACAGGCCTTTGCCCGCTAGATTAGGCTACCCCTTTCCAGGAAGAAAAGAATACAGGAGGTAAACGGTTGTCAAGAAAATCCCACAACTATTTTTCTGAGACTGTTCCTCTATTCCTGTCCCCTGTTTTTATACACTTCCCTGGGACCCATTCCATAATCAGATGTCTCTCTCAGAGCATGAGCCTTTCAGGAAATCAGACAGCTGACAATTACCCCTGGTTGGGAGGTGGGGGGGAAGAGCGGGATAATTTATCTGTACCCACAACCCAGTAATAATCCCTAAGCCCAGGCTGTTCTCATTCAGTGAAACAACTAAAAGTGTGGGCCCAGTGTATGAGACCAAGATCTCACACCAAGTGGTGGAATGAATCAGATGAAAGGATAGTTCCTACCTGATTTTAATGTGCTGATACGTTAATAAAAAAGAAATATATCAATGTGTGGTTTTCTAAGTTGACAGGAGGTCCATGGGGATCCTTAGGTTCTGGTTAGTGGCCCTTCTTTCTATTTGAATTCGAAACAGCTGCCCAATAGGACACAGTTCATTAAAAGCAAAGATATTTAATGAACTATCATAGAAAGAAAAGTAGTAACAAAACGCTTCCCCCAGCTTCTCATTGGACTCCCCTTCTTGGTCTGAGGGTTTAGGCCCTCAGTCCAAAACCTGAACTTGGTCTGTGGTGAGCATTCTAAATACTTCCTAATTTCAATACCTGAAGGCTAGACTGTTGTGGGTGGGGGGGTGTTTCTGGTAAATGTTTAACAATTGGCTCAAAGGGCCCTGAAAACTACCACTACACTTTTAGGTTTAATCTGCATTAACATTCTCTGTCACTTTCTTAAGTCCAGATAATCAAAAACAATAAAGGAAGCCTTGATCTGTAGTGCCTGCCTATTGCCTAGGGCAGGTAAGTGGCTCAGTCCATAGAACGCAGACCCTGGAGTCAGGAAGACCTGAGTTCAAATCCAGCCTCAGACACTTACTAGCTGTGTGACCCTGGGCAAGTCACTTCACTCTGTTTGCCTCAGTTTCTTCACTTATAAAATGAGCTGGAGAAGGAAATGGCAAACCCCTCCAGAATCTTTGCCAAGAAAACCCCAAATGGGCTCAGAGATCATCAGATACAACTGGAAAAAGTAACTGTACAACCAAACCTATTTCCAAGCGTAAATGCTCACACTGAAAATTTAACAATCAGCTCTCACTAGCCCTGGAACTCAGGTGATGGTTGTTTGCCTAATAACTACCAAACAGCTCTGGAGCTCAGGGTTCCCCACTCTTCAAAACCTATGTCTCATTCTCTCATGTAGTTGAGTAAGTGGAGGAAAGGCACAGGGTCAAATCAAGGCCACAAAGCTTTGCTTCAGGCCTTCCTAACCTTTTCGTATCCAGGCACAGACAGCCCAAGGCTTCAGGGTTTTTTGAGGCACACCCTTATAGAATTGGGTTTCTTTAGATTACTACTCTCACTACTCATTTTTCTATTCTTATAACCTAGATATGAGCTGGGGGGGGTGGGGTTTTTAGTCCATTCTAGAAAAGGACCAATGATGTCCTGGAGTGGGGTCTTGACTTGCTGGTGAATTGGAATCAAGTGAGGCAGGGCTGTGCAGTCTTCAGCTTCACTCTCTCCAAAGTCATCAGAGTCCAGTGGCAAGACATAAGTCAAGCCAACTGTCGATGACCTGGGATGCAATGGGTGACCTTGGCCTATCTAAATTAAGGTCTTTCCCAGGCCTCAGTTTCTCTGACATAATTCGAATGGATAGAACAGAACAGATCTCACAGCAGGGAATCTTCTACCTAAAGAAGGCATGATTTATGGAAGGCAACCATGAAGGCAGGCTCACCATGGGGAGGCCTTAGCCTTGCTTGCTAGTCCAGGCTCCTTGGGGAGACCTTTCCCAGTTTTGTCTTTATGGAGGGCTTGCCTGAGCTGTGGGAGACTCTGGCCTAGGGGGTAGAGTGGGGAGAGCTGAGCAGGGAGGAGTTCTCACAGCTTTCAGTGTCTGCCTTGAGGCAGCTTTGGTGGGGGGGGGTGGGCAGGGTAGGACTGTGGCTGTTGTTCTTTTCAGTTGGATTGCAACCAGATAGATGAGCCTGAGGTCCCCTGGGCTTTGGTCAGACAAGGGGATGGGGGGAAGGTCTGGCCAGAAGAGGTCCCCACTGCTGTGGGAGGATGTCAGCCAGTTCTGTGGCTTCTGCCATCTTACAGGAATTCTGTATTCCAACTTCTGCCGAGGTAAGTGAGGTGATTGATCCACCATTTGAGATCTACTCAGTAGTAAAACACCAGATTTCTCTTACTATGAAAAGAACACCACCCCCACCCCCCCACACACACACCACACTTAGATGTTCTTTCATTCAGTAATACAAGGACACACATTCCCCAGCAGTCTAATCCTCATAAGGGTAAGTTATGACTGACTGCCTTTGCTCCTTGCCATGAGCCTTCCCCCCGGGGCACATTTTGGGGGCCCACCAACATGTGGCACCACATCTGTGAACAGAGAGGAGACACAAGAACCAAGCATCTCTCTCTCTCTCTCTTACATCGGACTCCCTTCTCAGGGGCTCTCACTAAACCTCCCTTCTCCGTCTCTTGGGAACTGCCAGCATTTTAATAGATGATAAGACAAGGTATTAACAACTTGACTTCCATCCTGCGTCAGATACTAGCTGTGTCCTCTTGGGTAAGTCTCTCAGCCTCCTCACCCATAAATGAGGATAAGAATGGTACCTGCCTCACATTCTGGTTGAGAATATCAGACGAGATAAGATACGTAGAGCACTTTGCTAAACCTTCAAGTCTTGTGCAAATGCTAGCTGTCATTATCATTACTCTTATGGTTGTCTTCATCTCCCACCTCTAGCCCTTTACTCGCAAACTTTCCGGGCTTTCCATTGGCCATAGCTTTGCTTGTGAGATGGTCACTTTGAATATAGCCTGGGTCTTGGCAAAATGTCTCAAGTTACCTAGGATGGGGGTGGGGGGAGGGGAAAGCAGGGTATGCTGCTGGAATGATCAGACTCAGGACTTGATTTATTATTTTGTTGATTGTCTAGACTTAAGAAAATGATAGCAAAAAATGTTAATAATGCAAATTTGACTTTAAAATATATTGAGCATTTTCAGAGAGCTGGTCGTTAAACTTAACATCAGATGACCCTTAAATTCAACCATTGGTGAATTATGACAACTTTTAAAGGAATTCTCCATTCTTCCCATTATAACAAAAATTCACCAGGGATGTTTCACCTTTGTTAATAGGTGCTAAGATATTAAATATAGAACCTGAGATTTTGACCTTTTGTGGAAAAAAAAATTCTGTATGCTGCAGTTTAGGTGAAAGTCTGCCCGAAGCAATTTTTATTAATTAACAAAAACACCTTGTAAATCCAAATTTTTTTTTCTAGGATGTCATTAGTGAAGTAAGTACTATGAATCAAAACTATGTGGTATTTTCAATGATCATATATAGCCTTAGCATTTCGAAAAGTTTATCTCTTTTGCAAATGTCATCTCACATTTGATGTTGCCTTTTTAGGCCAAAGTGAAACTTTCTAAATCATCTTGTTCCTTGCCTGTTTCAAATTGAGCCGGTTAGAAGATATGTAGGGATGTTTTCATCCTTTTCAAGACTGCTGAAGTCATACTTTTACCCAACACATCAAGCCAGCCTGCATCGAATAAAACCAAAGGCAAACCTTTTTATTTCAAAGCAGCAACCATGGCAATTAGGCTGAACTAGCTATATGTTAACTGATACCCCTCCCAGTGCCAACCTTAGGATCTAATGACTTTAAGGAAAAAGGAATTACTTAGTGGATAACTTGTGTTAAATATGTTCAAATCAAACATGTGATTTGGAAAAAGACTTGGGGGAAAAGGTGATGCTGAGATAGTTATGAAATAACTACAGATAGAAGTTTATCCTACAGTAGGTTAATTCTTATTTCTAGCTTAAAAGGGCTCTTTTTTTAAAGTAGAAAAGTGCTTTACAATTATTGTCTCATTTGATCTTCACAACAACCCTGGGAGGTAGGTGCTATTATTGTCTCCATTTCATAGATGAAGAAACTGAGGCAGGCCAAGAGAGTAAGTGACTTGCCCAGGGTCATATAGCCAGTAAGTATCTGAGGTCACATTTGAACTTAGCTCTTCCTGACTCTAAGTCCAGTGCTCTATTCACTGTGCCACCAGTTGCCTCCTCCAGCTGGAGAATCAGCAACAATATAAAGACCAACACATAGAGCCACAGGCTTAAAGACTGATACAGCCTGGACTTGACCTATTTTTCTAGCCTCATTATAACTCCTCTTCCTGTACTCTACAATTCAGCCAAACGATCATTCATGGGTAAGTCATGGCCTTTTCTCCTTTCCCCACAGAAGCTACCCCATGTCCAGCCTCTGCGCTTTGCACTGGTCCATGCCTGGAATGCTGTCTCTCCACACCTCTGCCTCACAGAAACCCCCTCTCTCTCCAAGAGGCAGCTCAAGGACCCCCTTCTACATGAGGCTTTTCCTTGTTTCTCAGCTGCATTATCTTTATTCTGCATCTATTTATATACGTACACATCGTCTACCTCATTAGAAAGTGAGCTGGAGGCTTTCGTTCTTTGATATGCCCGGTGCCTGGCCTAGACACTACTGTGAGTTTATCTTTTAACTAAGTTTTTTCTTGATGTCCTTTGTTTTTCACATCACCAAAGTTTTCTCCAGTATCCCTCTCCATTCTCGAGAGCCATCCAATATAACAAATAGTATTTTAATATAAGAAAGAGGAAAAAATCAGCACAACCAATCAATACAATGAAAAAATATGAAAATATGTTCAACCCTGTGGGCCTCCCTCAAAGAAATGGGTTGGGAATGTCTTCTCACATCTCTTTTTTTCTAGGCATGGTTGATCTTTAGAATTTTACAACATTCATTTTTCATTTTTGTGTGTATGTGGTGATTTTTGCCATTTACATTGTATATATTGTTTTCTTGGCTCTGCTTACTCCACTCTGCATTAAATTCATAGAGATCTTTCTATGCTTCTCTGGATTCATCACAGCCATCATTCCTTACATCACAGTAGTATTCTATTACATTCAGATACCACAATTTGTTTAACCATTCCCCAATGTACTTTGTTTCCAAATTCCTTGTTATCACAACAAGTGCTGCTATAAATGTTTTGGTATCTATAGGAACTTTCTTCTTATCAATAGATTCCTTGAGGTATAAGCCCAGGAATGGAATCTCTTAGTCAAAGTGTACGGAAATTGTAGTCACTTTTATTTATTCAATTCCAAATTGCTTTCCAAAACATTTATACCACTAATAATGTATCAGTGTGCCTATCCTCTAACAATTCTCCCAGCATTAACTATTGTCATTTTTGTCAACTTTGCCAATATTCATGGTTTGAGATGAGACTTCACGGTTTTCCTGAATTGAATTTCTCTTACTACTAGTGACTTGGAGCATCCTTTCATGTGGTTGTGAATACTTGGCAATTCTTTTGAGAACTGTTCGCTCATATCCTTTGAGCAATTATCTATTGGGGAATGGCTATTGGTCTCACGTGTATTTGTTCATTGTTTATATATCTTGGATACTAAACCTTTATCAGAGAAATTTGTTATGAAGACTTTCTTCTCTTTTTCCTGGTTCCCTTCTTATCCTAGTTACATTGATTTTGTGCAGAATCTTTTCAGTTTCATGTAATCAAAGTTACCTATTTTATCTTTTGTAATTGCCTCTATCCCTTGTTTGGCTAAAAATATATCGCCTAGCTATAACAGTGAGAGGTATATGATCTGTTTCTCTTCTCATTTTTATAATATTATCTTTAATATTAAGGTGATATATCCATTTATAATGTACTGTGGTACATGGTGTAAAGTGCTGGCCTAAGCTTACCTTTAGCCAGACTGCTTTCTAGTTGTCCCATCAGTTTTTATGAAATAGGAAATTCTTCTGTAAGTCCCTTGCCTGTTTATTAAACCCTTCCATCATTTCTGATGCTTCTTTTTCTTTGTCTAGTTGGTTCCTTTTATCTACCTTTCTATTTTTAACCAATACCAGATAGTTAATTGATGACTGCTGGTATATAATATAGTGTGAGATCTGAAAGTGTCATTCCCCCTTCATCCCTACTTCTTCTCATTGCTTTCCATGATAATCTTGATCTTTGGGGGTTTTTTCCAAATTTATTTTATTATTTTACCAAGTTCTATTAAAGGTCTATTCAAATCCCTTTGAAAATTTGGTATCGAATTAAGAGTGTAAATTAACTTTGGTAGTATTGTCATTTTTATTATATTAGCATGGCCAAGCCATGAACTGGATTTTTTCCAGCTATTTCAATTGTTCTGTGCTTCTTTGTAATTAAGTCTATGCAAATCTTCTATGTGCTTTGGTAGCTCAATCTCCATACACTTCATGCATTTGGTAGTTATTTGGAATGGGATTTCCCTTTCTATTATTGCCTCTTATATTTTGTTATTATTATATAGGAGTGCAGTTGATGGGGAGGGGAGTTGGTTTTTATCTCATTTAGGTTTTTTTGCTGATTCTCTAGGATTTTCCAAGTAAATCATCCTAACCTCAGCAAATAGGGATGGTTTTCTATCTTTTTAATGTATCTTTAGATACATTAGAGAATTTCTTTCTCTTATTACTATTTCTCACACTTGTAGAATTGTATCAAATAATAGTAGAGAGGAGCAGCATCCTATGCTTTCCTGCTGTATTTATTGGAAAAGGTTTTGGGGCATCTCCATTGCATCTGATGCCTCCTTTTGGTTTTAGATAGATACTTTTTGTGATATTAAGCAGATCCCTCTATACTCATATTTCATAGGTTTTAAAATTTTAGCATAAATGAATATTGTACTTTGTCAAAGATTTTTTTGCAGTTATTGACATAATCAAGTGGTTTGGAATGTTTTGGTTTTTAACATGATTAATTATGTTGATTGTTTTCTTAGTGTTGAACCATCCTTACATCCCTGGCATCAATCCAAATTGGTCAAAATGAATGATTTCTTGGAAAAATTGCTGTAGTCTAACAGGACTTTATTTTAAAATTCTAATCAATATCTTGATAAATGATCAAAGGTTACGACCAAGTAGTCTTCAGAAGAAATCAAAGCCACCTATAGTCATCTGAAAAAATGCTCTAAATCGCTATTGATTAGAGAAAGGCAAATTAAAACAACTCTGAGGTACCACCTCACACCTATCAGAAATGACAAATGCTGGAGGGGACGATGAAAAAGAGGTACATTAGGGAACTGTTGGTGGAATAGGGAACTGTTCCAACCATTCTGGAGAACAACTTGGAACTGGGCCCAAAGGGCTATAAAACTGCATACCCTTTGATCTAGCAATACCACTACTAGGTCTGTATCCCAAAGAAATCAAAGGAAAAGCACCTACATATGCAAAGATATTGATAATAGCCCTTTTGTGGTGGAAAAGAATTGGAAATCAAGGTGATACCATCAGTTGGGGAATGGCTGAAGAAGTTGTGGTGTCCATGATTGTGATGGAGTACCATTGTGCTGTGAGAAATGACGAGAGGCAGGGGGTGGTTTCAAAAAAAATGGCAAGGCCTACGTGAACTGATACAAGCTGAAGTGAGAGGAACCAGGAGATCATTGTGCACAGTAGCAGTAATGTTGTAATGATGCTCAACTATGAAAGAGTTGGCTACTCTGATCAATACAACAGCCCAAGTCAATTCCAAAGGATTCATGATAAAAAAAATGCTATCCATCCCCAGAGAGAGAACTGATGAACTCTGAGTGCAGATTGAAATATCATTTTCTTACTTTATTTTTCTTGCTTTTTTGGGAAATATGGCTAATATGGAAATATGTTTTACATGATTTCACATGAATAATTGATATCATATTGCTTGCCTTCTCAGTGGGTTGGGGGACGGGGAGGACGGAGGGAGAGAATCAGAAACTCAGAATTTAAAAAGAATACTAAAAATAAATAATAAATTTAATTAAAACAAGAATCCTAACTCTTTTAAAAAGTGCTATACCTCAAGACATGCTCTGTTGCATTGGAATGTCTCAGTCTGTGGGATAATCTTCCTCATTAATGAGGAAGCTTTAAGGGTGGTTGCCTAGTGCAGCAATGATGTGGTGCTCTCTCAAACCCATCCAGGGCTGATTCAGTTAGTCTCCTGTGATAAGGATGAGACTTTTCTAATTGTACCAACTAATGAGTGTTCTCTTTCCATCCCAGATTGCAGCAGCAGTGTTGGTTATTCCAAAGGTATCCAAATAAATCTTTTTTACCTCTCCCAGGCGGTAAGGACAGTTGGATGCTAGTCAGGTCTCAAAGTTTTGTCAGTCAAACAAGTGTCCTCTGAGAGCAGAAGTTCTTGACCTGAGAGGCTATCAACTTCTTTTTTATACATTTTGGCAACTGTATTTCAACATAATTGGCTTCCTAACCTCTTTTCCACACTGGAGGTTTCCCCGACCTTGCAGACATTCCTTTAGTTGGGAGGATATCCCAACCTTATGGTCAGGAGCTCCTGGTAAGTCTTTATATCTCTAAATACAGAGCAAATCTACACGCATTAAACAAAGCTCCAACAAACAGAAAAGAAAAATCCTGAACATACCAGTTTATGCCAATTGGTAAGCCCTAAACAGAGAACATTGGAATTTATGGGATTCCCAGAGGAGCTCTGCTCACTAACCAAGCCATCATAACTAGACTTGGTCTGCTGTTCAATGTTAAGGAAAGGTGTGAGGAAAACATACCTGTTACCAGGTTGCAGGATTGGGCTAGCCTCCATTTCTTTCAGAAAACGTTCATTTCTCTTCTATTTAAAATCACAAGCAACCCAGTGCAGCTGGGATTAGCTTAGTCCCAGATCAGAAAGTTGACTTCTGGATGATCCAGGAAGGCCTTATTCTGGCATGGTTTAAGGCAGGGGTGGGGAACCTGTGGCCTCGAGGTCATATGTGGCCCTGTAGGCCCTCAAGTGCAGCCCTTTGACTGAATTTCTTCTGTGAAGTTTGGATTCAATCGAAGGGCTGCACTTGAGGGCCTACAGGGCCACATGTGGCCTCGAGGCTGCAAGCTCCCCACCCCTGGTTTAAGGATTCCCATATACAACATAGAAGGTGGCTACAAAAACAGACGTGACCAGAAGCATACCCCTTACTGTGTATCACAGACTTGGCTTTCTTTTCAATGAGGAATCAGCAAGACAGGGCAACTCTATCCCAAAAGAACTTCTCATAATGGTTCAAAAGGTCCTTCAACTCTGGTTAGTTGACTATGTAAGTCTTCCAAATAGAGGTGGCTCTGCCTGGCCCATACTGGTCTTATTGGCATTGAAATTTGGCCTTTCTCTAAGCAAAAATGCTTACATTAGAATAACCTAGACGAATAAAAAAGACTTCTGGCAGGCTTGTGCCTCAACACAGAATACAGAATTTTATGCTGCACCTTTAATATTAAGCTTCAGGTCAACCCCCAGAAAGGTGGCAAAGGGAGGGCCCTATCAACAATAAGACATTAAATGAAATAGCCTTGGTTGTGTGTGGCGGTATATGCCTATAGTCCATGCTGCTAGGGAGGCTGAAGCTGGTGGATCACTTGAGTTCCGGAGTTCTGAGATGCAGTAGGGCTCAAGCACTGATGTGTTTCTGCCTCTGCCAAGAAGGGAAGACCACCAGGCTGCCTAAGAAGGGATGGACCAGCCCAGGTCCAGAATAGGAGCAGGTTAAATTTTCCATGCTCATTTGTATTGGGATTGGGCCAGTGCATGGCCACTGCACTTCTAGCCTGGAAAAGATAGACTTACTCTTCCCACCCTGCCCCCAAAAAAGTGCAGGATCTTGAGACTGCCTGGGGCCACAATGAAGAGGAGTTGAGTCTTCATCTCATGACCTTCTAAAGAATAGATAAGTAAAATAGAAGTTGCAAACTGTGTTGTATTGTCTACAATCTTTTGCTAGCTTCCAAGAGGGACAGCTGGGGGTGGGGTTGACTAAGCAAATTGAACTGTGCAATTCTTACAGCTTTTTAGTTAGTCATATGAGCAAACTTCCTAGATCTGGGAGAAGTTTCGGGTACACAGCCAAATTGTAAATGTTTTATTGTGTCTTATTTATTGCTTTTATTCTTCTTTCTCTATACATAGTTGACCATCTTTTGTCTGTTCCTGAGAGGAGTGACTTCACTATGCTAAATTCACATGACTTGAGCTCTGAAAAATATAGCAGATGTGGAGGGGGAAGGGGGAGGCTTTTTGGTAGGATGTAGGCTCAAAGCAGCTTCTGAATGAATAAATCCACACTCAATTCATCCCCTACTAGACTTAATGTGTAGAAGTGGCTACCAGAGAGGCAGAGCTGAGAGGTCAGCAACTTCCTGAGAACCATAGTTGCTGTTGTTTAATCATTTCAGTCGTGTCCAACTCTCCATGACCCCAGCTGGGGTTTTCTTGGCAAAGATCCTGGAGTGGTTTACCATTTCCTTCTCCAGCTCATTGGACAGATGAGGAAACTGAGGCAAATAGGGTGAAGTGACTTGCCCAGCCAGACAGGAAGTGTCTGAGGCCAGATTTGAACTCAGATCCTCCTGACTCCAGGCCCAGCACTCTATCCACTGAGCCACGTAGCTTCCCAACTATAGACAGAACTGAACCACAGATAACCTAACAATGCCTCATGTTTCCTCACTGCAGCTCAGTTCAATAATCTCCAGGGTGAGAATGAGACTCCCAGCTTCTAAACCTTTCTACAATCTTTCTACTGACTAGGATAAGGTTAGTGGCTAATAGTGTCCCCCTAGTGGTTGAACACTTATCAAATGTTTTGGGGGCACCAGCTTTTGTGCAGGATACTTGGAGATGATGGTACCAGAAGTGGGATATTTTAAGAAGTCAGAAGTGTGGCCCATTCTGCCTTATTTCTGCAGCCTTCATCCAAAGTTCTTGCTAGCATGAATGCTACCACTGTACTTTCTCCCTCCCCCTTCTTCTCCTGCCCTCTTCATTTGCACAAATCCATACTTTGGCTAGGAAGAGAAAAAGTGAAATATTTAGATGATCAGAAACTTTCTGTCCTTAGAAAATCTATGGAAGACTGAATCATAGGACTGGAGGGGTTAATTTCTCTTTCATTCGAGGGCATCCTTCCCATCACCCAGGTTCAAAATTTCTGAGTCATTTTTGGCTCCTCATTCTCCCTCACCCCAATCAGATGCTAATTCTTGTCAATTCTACCTCCATAAAATCTCTCCTATCCATCCCCTTTCCTCCATTTGTTCCCAAACCACTCAAATTGAGGTCCTCATTGCCTCTTGCCCAGGCTACTGCAGAAACCTACTTGGTCTCCCTGCATCCTCTCTCCAGTCCGTCCTCCATAGAGGTACCAACTGATGGTCCTAAAGCACAGTTTTTACCAGGTCACACCCCTACTCAAGACACCTGAGTAAGAAACCCTTTTCTATTTGGTATTTAGATCCCTTCCTAGTGGGGCTCCATCTTTCCTGTCTCTCCCTTGGACACACTCTACATTCCAGCCAAAGCAGCCTTCTTGATGTTTCCCCGTATGCTACATCCCATCTCCCACTTTGTAGTTTTGGTTTCCTCCTCATCCTCAGTTCCTGAAGTGTTCTCCTTACTCACCTCTTCCTCTTGAAAGCCAAAACTCCCATTAGGCTCAGACTAAGTGCCACCTCCTACATGAGGCCTTTCATAGTCCCATCAACCCTTGTTAGTAAGCCCTGCCTCTCCCTATGCCAAAAGTACTTTGAATTTATTTTGCATTTGCTCATTCATGCCTCTAGGATCTTGTTATATTCCCCCAGGGGACTGTAAGCTCTGGGAGGGCAGAGGACATTCCTTGTTGAGCTGGTAGCCTTGGACCTGGCACAGAGTAGATGCTTAAGAAAGGCAGGCTTATTCAATTGAATTGACTACTTTGAGTCTATGATCCAATCAAGTGCCCATTTCTGTACTCCTAACTCCTTCCCCCTGGATTGAGAAAATCTGCCACCTGGCTGTAGACTGGGCCACCAGGAAGCTCTGGGACTTGCCCTGCTCTGGAGCTAGGCTGCCTATAGACAGGAAAGGATTGTGAAGGTTGGCCCTGGAGTCAGTGCAGGGTCCATGTCAGATATTCTGCTGATTGTTTTAATGTATGGATCAAATTTTACCTGGGAACCCAGGACGGTCAAGGCAAATAGGCCCAATGAAACTGTGTGTGTCTGGGGGAGTGTCCAGGAGCCCCTAAGCTATGAGGTGGCCAGGAATGAAGATGGCACACGATGAAAGGTCAATGTGGGCCAAGGGTGGAGGGTTCTCCTCCAGGAGGCTTTGTGTGTCAGAGGGCCCCTTTAGGGTCACATCTTTGATGGTGCTGGACAGATGGGAAGAATGGAGGTCTCTGCCTTTTTGTTGTATTCCTGCAACCTTCATTCGAGGATCTTATTGGTATGAATGCTGCACACACTGTTTCTCTCTTCCTCTTTCTCTTTCATCTCCCTTTCTCTCTCTCATCCATCTCTCTTCTCTCCAGTCCATCTTTTTCATTACCTCTGCCTTGTGTCCCCCCTTCTCTCTCCCTCTTGTGCCCCCCATTCTCTCTCCTTCTTTGTCTCCTTTTCTCCCTTGTGTCTCCCTGGATTCAATCCCTCTCTCCTTTTTTCTACATTTTCTCTTTCTTTGTACTAGTACCATACTTTAGTCTAGTTCATATGTATCTTTCTTACCTCTCCCCTGTTAGTGAGGCAATCTTGCCTATCCCTAGTCATACCCAGCTGGATATGATCGTCCAGAGCTCTGCTAGGGTTGTCTCAAGGCAAAGCCCCCTAACACCTTCTAAAAATTTAACCAAATGCTTTCTGATTTAAAAATGCCTTTCAATTTCAAATTGCTTTTATTTTTGTTGGAAATACAAGTATCTTCTGACATACAAAAGTCAGAGAGAATCCACATTTCTCTAATAATCTTTAACAATGCGAGGGAGAAAAAAATGATTATAGGCAGGAACTTATTAATACCATGAATATAATCAACTATTTCTAACCTCACCAAGTATAACTGCACCCTAGTTGTCTTGGGTGGTTGGTGTTTTGCTTTTTTGTTTTGTCTTGTTTTTAAATCTTTAAGTACTAATTCTAGCATCCAAAATAGCCTCTGGCTTTAGAAATTAAGTCTCCTTTCTCTTTTCAAAATCTAAAGGACATTTCTGAACTGGCTGTGGTGATAACTGAAGGTGGAAGAATAACAGGGCAGAGATCACTTATTTTACTTTCTATATAAAACACTCCTAAAGTGAAGGAAGACAAACTTTCCAATAAACTTTAATAGCGATCCTCAAGGGAATGGGGCACTTATTGGTCCATCATGCTGGAATGATCAGTTGTCGCTAGTGCCATTCCAGCCCTTTGCCCACACCTCACTTACTAAGAAAAGAGGCTAGTTCAGCATTAGAAAGAAAAGGGAGCAGAGCGCTTCTGGGACCTTACTGGGAACAAGCAAAGGGAAGTACATTGAAGAGGTCTCCAGACTGATCCTCCACCTTGTTATAAACCCACTTGCAATTGCAGCAACATCTGACTCCACATTTCTTGGAGTTACACTTGAGGCATGGAAAGAAACAACCTGAACACTCGATCTGTAAGCAGTCACACACATCTAAACCATTACAGAGCAGCCTGCCTTTCCAGTCATATTTCCTCCGTTCTCTCCTGATCTTTGGCCGTCTTCTAGATAGGTAACGATGATCTAACTTCGGGTTCTCAAAAGTGCCAGGATTTACAGTGGCTCCCTGGCCCACCTGGCCTTCCCTCCTGGCTTCAGGAATGGCAGCTTCTGCCCGGGCTATTGGATTTTGCACTTTTAAATTGTTGGACTACTGCCTGTATTTGTTTCTCTCCCATTTCACAGTTTTCCATAGAAACCCCATCATGGGCAGCTTCTTCTTTCTTGTCACTGGGCTTTTCACCTTGGAATGCCACCTGTACACTCATTTTTTCAATCACTGGTGGGCAGATACTTCCATGTTCTGCTCTCCTTTTTCTCTTTACAAGTTGCTACTGGACCTGAGGAATACATATTGGGTACATAGCATCACTATAAATGGATGTGGGTGTGGGAGGAAGTCAGATTTAGGAATCAAGAAAGCCCAAGGACCCAGAACATTGGCAGGGCCAATTGGCAGGGCCTGGATCCTAACGGCAGGTCTCTGAAATTGGGGCATCCTTGAGTACCTCCCAAGATGAGGAAGAGGAAGGACATGGGGGACGCCAAGCTGAGGAAGATCACCTGAAAGTATAAGGCGAAATTAGCTCAGGGCATATCTCCTCTCTCCTTTGCTTGTTCTTTCTCTCCTCTCCAATTCTCATTCCTTGACCTGGCTTCAGCTCTGTATTAGGATGAGCAAAACTGACACCAAAGCCTGTATGGGTTTCCCTGTCCCAGGGCTTCTTTGCAGACCTGATCTCACAGGATTGGAGCTGGCAGAAACCTCTGAGGTCATCAACAAAATCCCAACCAAGCCTCTTGCCACTTCCTGCCCCTACAGTGGCCTGTTCCACTTCTGACCAGTGTCAATGATTAAAAAGGTTTCTTCCGTCTAGCCACAATCTGTCCCTCAGGTTTCTCCACTCCCTGGGCCCAGTTCTGTCCTCTGACACAAAGTGGGAGTGAGATATCTTTGAACAGAAGTTGTTGCTGTGGTTGCTGGCTGCCTTTCCAGGGAGCCAGGCCACACAGTGCCCAGCCAAAGCAAGACCCCAGGAAGGGACATTCCTGGAGTCAATGCTGCTTAAGAGTGGGATGTGTGTCTGCTACCTCCCATCCCTTCCTCCACTTTTAAAACTTCTCCCTAACATCTGGGCATGAATTCTGCAAATCCCCTTTTGGTTTTGGTCTGTCTACCCTCCTGATGTCCTGGCTCCCCAGTTAGGGTCATCCAGTCTCCCAGCCCTAAGTAGAAGCATCCAGCCCACCTATCCTCCTTCCCCCAAATACTTCCTCCTCCTCCCCTCCTCCACTTCAACCCTACTTGTCCATCATCTGGCCCATTGCCATGGGACTCCTGGAAGTTAGTTTATGGCTTACAAACTCCCCTACATCCTTGGCCTTTTCAAGCAACATTCCTTCACCCCTTCACTGTAAGGGAAACCTAGCCTCCTTGCTCCCTCAGAGCTGAGACTAACAATATTTTCTCTGGAGCACATGGGGGAGGATCGCTAGAGTGGCACCTTCAGTGGGGGAGGAAGTACACCCTAGAAACGCAAAATTTCTACACTGGAAGTACAGCATCAGTGTCATGGATCAAAGGCAGGCAGAGGAGGAAAGACTGTATAGCCACCAGTGGTGGCTAAGCCTAAGAAGTGCCTCCTATGAATCAAATGGGCAAATGGACATCTTAAATCCTCTCCCCTGGGCAATATCCTAGTTTCCCTAGCCTAGCTCTGGCTCTCCTTCCCTTGCTGACAGTCTTCTCAGAATTTCTGAGGTAGATGGAATAGCAGTACTCCCAACTCCAGGCCTCCACCTAGGCCCTCCCTCCTCACCTGGGTATCATTGGATCCTTCCCTTCCTTCAGAGCTCAGGCCAAGTGCCGCCCAGGGGACCTTGCTTGATCCTGACAGGAGTGCTCTTGACCCACCAAAAGGAGAGTATATTTATTCTCCATACATTTTGTGGGTATGCGTGTGCATGCACACACACAGATTAACACACATAAACACACACACACACACACAAACACACGTGCGCGTGTGCGCTCGAGCATGCTGCTTCCTCCCATGCTTTGGTCCCCAAAAGAGTTCCTTTAGGGCATCAACTGTTTAATTTTGCTTTATATCCCCAAGAACCACGTATCCTGTAGGCGCTTAATAAATGCTTTAAAAAATGTAATTAAATTGTGTACAGTCAGACCATAGATCCCTGGACCTATAGGAAAGAGGTGCTTATTACCTGCTTTTTACTGAACAACCAGCTAGATACAGAAAGCACTCTATTCTCCACATACACACAGGTGTGTATGTGTGCATATGTGTGTAAGAGTATGTAGAAGCGTCACATGTGTGATGCAGGGAATATTATCTGGCTATTTCTGGTTGAGCAAAAGGGAGCTGGGGGCTGGCTTCTGGCCACTTCTGGCCAGGTCAGGGCTGAATAGCTCGCAATTTTAGATGACAAGGTGTCCCCTAATTGGCTGCTGAGCTGAAAAAGCTAATGACTCAGTGGATGTACAAAAGGGAGCTGCCAGCTTCCTGCTTCTCTCCTCCTTTCTGACTGCCCTCTTGGCTGTGACTCTCTCAGCGTCATGATGCCACTCCTGTGAGGGGTAGAAAAGGATAGGTCCTTCTCCATCCTGGTACCATGGCAACCACACCACTGCTCCCCATCTGGAGCATGGCCTCAGTGAAGCGAGCTTGCACTAGGGCCCCTGGCTGCCTCTGCGTCTTTTATGTTTGTTCTTTCTCGATCTTAGGTGAATGAGCATCCCATAGGACTGGTGACAACCTTGTGAGTTCCAAAAATCTAAAGATCTTGGGACCAATGAGAGGAGTGGCTGGTCGCAGGAGCTCTACCATTTCTGGTTATTTCATTAAATGTTTTTAGTTTTCTCTCATCCATTCTTTCTTTCGTGGTATCCATGGCTTTGCTTAGATTTGCTAGTTTCTGGGCTAGGAGTGGTGACACACTCCTATAATATTGCTACTGCGGAGGGGGGAGGGACGGGGGGGGGGGGGGAGCTGAGGTTGGTGGATCAATCGAGCTCGGGGAATCCTGAGCTGGGCGAAGGGAAGGTGAGGGGAATAATCCTTTATTATGTGCCAGGTACTGTGCTAAGGGCTTTTACGAATACATATTGGCTCATTTGATTTTCACAACAACACTGAAGGTAAGTGCTATTATTATCCCTCTTTTACAGTTGAGGAAACTGAGACAGACATAGGTGAAGTGAGTTGCTTAGGATGGTGCATCTAAGTAAGTGTCTGAGGCCAGATAGGAATTCAGGGCTTCCTGACTCCAGGCCCGGTGCTCCAGCGACTGAACCACCTGTGGCAGAAGGCAGAAGCTGATCAGGGCTGTACACCTGTGTGGCACTGACACGGTGAGCTCCATAGAGGAGGAGACAAACAGGCAGTTACAAGGGAAACAAACCGGCCCAGACCAGAAACAGAATAGGTCAGAGCTGTCGTGTGGATTAGCGGTGGGATCAGGCATCTGAATGGCACACAGCTGGACTCCTGGCCTGGGTGACATAGAGAGACCCATTCTCAAAACCATAAAAAAGATTGCCCAGTTCCTGTTCTAAATCATCAATTCTCCTTTCAGTTTTTCATTAAGAACTCTAATCTCACTGTTTTTCTCTTCCTTCAGTTCCTTTATTGAACTTTCCACCTACTGAGGGTCTCGGGTCCAGTGCATTCTCGTCTAAGATTCTAATTGGAGTTTTGGCAGAAATATCTCTTCTTCTGGAGTTTCAAACTGAGATTTTCTTACCCCATCATATTTCTTCACTGTTTTAGAAATTATCTTTGCTCATTTCCTCTGTATTTTTGCTGTTGTATTTTCCCCCTCTGGTGGCTTCCTTGGAATGCTTTTGTTTCTTTTCCTAATTTTAATAATTGGTTTTCTTGGTTAAATGTGGTGCATTTCTAGGTACTGTGAGGTGGCAGTAGGGAGCTAGATGCGTATGTAAGTTCTTGCTAGAAGTGCCAGTGCCATTCGTTTGAAGAAGAAAAAGCTGATGCCTAGGGAAGGAAGGGGTGGAGGAACATAGAAGGGCAGTGCTGAAGGTGACCTTTGGCAATGATCAACTGCAACCTCCTACTCTTTGCATAGGAAAAAAATGAGGCTCAGAGAATGGAAGGTAGAGCAGGAGGTGATATTAGAGAAGATAAGAGAACCTCACCACGCTACTGTAAAGGAAGAAATGAAGACCGAAAGAAGGGCAGGTATATGAGATGAGAGAATGTGAATGCTGGAAGGCTCCTTAGTGGTAAAGCAAGTCAAAAAAGGGCTTTTTTCAAGTGAGGGACCTGAGGCTTAAAGAGGGTAAGGAACTTGGAGGATCAATAACAGAAAGAATGAGAAGAAATATTCCAAATTGACCAAAGCCAAAATGGCCAAGATGAATATGCAATGAATAAAAAGAAAACACAGACAATTTTCAGAAGTTACTACAATCAGTTGTAGGCTAGCGTAACTGAGAACATAAAAGAAATGGATGAAGACTGGCAAAATGATGAAATGCCTGAGACTGAACAAAATCCATGAAAACCCAGAGAGTCAATTCAGTACCATGGGTTACTATAGCTAAAAGGGGAACTTTATTGCAGAAAGAAAAACTACAGAGCTCTCTCTGTAAGCTGAAATAGTAAAATTGTAAGATGTGTGGGTGGATTGAGAAGTAGGCTAGACAGACTCCTGAAGAGTCTTCTGGATTGTTCTCTAGAATCAAAGGATATGGGTTCAAATTTGATTTCTGATATTTACATCAGTGTGCTTTCACTTCCCTGGGCCTCAGTTTCCTCCTCTGTAAAAGGAGGAGGCTTTCCTAGATGACCTTGAGGCCCCTTCCAGCCCTAACTCCATCTTGTCCCTGCTGAGGACAGAGCAGCACCTCTGGGCCTCTCTGCTCCTCCCCTCTGCTCCTCTTCCTCCCTGAGGGTGCCCCTCCGCCCCTTCCCACCCTTCTCTCTGCCCTTTCCTGTGCCCTCGACTATATCCCCTTATCCCTAGGGGGCAGAGCAGACTCCTTCCTTTCTGTCGTTGGGAGACATCGAGGCACGTTGTCTCTAAGGGCTCCCCAGAAAGGTAGGCCTCATTTCTCATCTTTCTCCATCCTCTCTGGGGGGGAGGGGCAATGGGCCTGGGTCTGGGGGGCAGAGCACTTGTAGGCCTCATTTCTCATCCTTCTCCATCCTCTGGGCAGGAGGGCCAAGGGGCCAGGGTCTGGGGGGGGCAGAGCCCTAGAAGGAGCTCCTGGGGGCACTGAAGCCACTCTGGTTGTGTATTATCTGGGGACTGAGTTGGAGGAGCCACCTTGGCCTCTCAGGCCAGGTAGGGCCCTGACCACATAAGCAACCAGGCCCTTGGCCAACCAGGAATGGGGAGGGGAGGTTCCTGCAAGATATTCAATAGGTGGTAATTAAATATGATGTAATTTGACAATTATTAAATTTAATTGTCACATAGATAATTGATACTTGATGAAGGGGCTAACAGTTATGAGCTTACGTGATTCGTGCAGACAAGTGGGAAGGAGAAGGACAGGGACTTGCTTCGAACTGTATTTGTGTCCCCAGTGCCTAGAACAGTGCTAGCCACATGTAGGTGCTTAATGCAGCAGGTGCAGCCAGTGTGATTCCCAGGGTATGGAGAACTAGGAAGCAGGCTGGACAGATTCCCTGAAAGCCTCCTGGACTCCTTTCTAGAGTCAAAGGATCTGGGTTCAAATTTGGCTTCTGATATTCACATCAGTGTGATCCAGGGCCTGCCTTTCCCCTCCCTGGGCCTCAGTTTCCTGCTCTGTGAAAGGAGGCTTTCCTAGATGATTTTGTGAGGCCCCCTCCAGCCCTAACTCCATTTTGCTACTGTTGGGGGCGGAGCATCACCTCTGGGCCTCTCTGCTCCTCCCCCTCTGCTCCTTCTCCCTCCCTGTGAGTGCCCCTCTGCCCTTCCCCACCCTTCTCTCTGCTCCTTCCTACATCCCTTTAACCCTAGGGGGCAGAGCAGGTTCCTTCCTTTCTGTCGTTGGGAGACATCGAGGCAGGTTGTCTCTAAGGGCTCCCCAGAGAGGTAGGCCTCACTTCTCATCCTTCTCCATCTTCTGGGGGTGGAGGAACAAGGGGCCACAATATGGGGGGTCGGGGCAGATGCCTGGTAGGCCTCATTTCTCATCCTTCTCCAGTCTCTGTGTGGGGGGACCAAGGGGCTGGGATCGGGGGGAGGGCTCAGAGCCCTGAGACGGAGCTTCTGGGGGCACTGAAGCCACTGTAGTTGTGTATTACCTGGGAACTGAGTTGGAGGAAACACCTTGGGCCTCTCAGGCCTTGCAGGACCCTTAGCACATAAACAACCAGGTCCTCAGCCTACCAGGAATGGGGTGGGGAGGTTTCTGTAAGGTATGCAACAGGGTTGATTTAATATAATAAAATAGTACATTATGTTATTATTATTTATATTATTGATTATTATTTTATGTAGTCGTTATATCAATGATATTTCATGAAGGGCTGAGGGCCCTGCATTTAGCTGAATCGTGGGAAAATAGGTGGAAACATTATTTATTGATTAATAAGGAAGTAGTTAAGAGACCCCTTGTTTACCCTAGTGCTTGGGGTGTGAGAGGTGGCCCACAAGTGAGGGAGGTGACCTCTTGTCTGTTGCTGACCAGGAGGGGAGGCCCTACCTGACTGAGGCCAACTTCCTGGTTGCCTGCCAGCCCCCTGCCTGGGACCTTACTCCTCACCCCAACCACCTGTCCCGATCGGCTTGCTGCCAAGAGGCCCCTAAAATGGCCACGTGCCTGGTGGGCCCTTAGACTGTTCAAGGGGTCCTGGAGAGGGTCCATCCTTCCAGGGCCAGGGCAGAAAAAGATAGGCCAATCATCCTGCCACCTGACCTAATCCACGACTCCTCTCAATCTGCCCAATCAAAGGCAGTCACAACATTGAAATGAGAATCGGGAAATCTGGATTGTGGCCTCAGTCCTGAAATTAATGAAGTGTTTGTGACCCAGGATAGTATTTAGCCTCTCAGGGCCTCAGTTTCCCTTTCTAGAAAACGAACTGGTAGGGCTCGGTAATCTCTACGTCAGCAAAGTGGAACCTTAGAAGCCAAAGAATTCACAACTGAACACTTTGATTAATGGACATCTGGGAGCTGAAAGTTTGGAATCCCTCATGCCTACTGAGGACATGGGTTTTCACTTTCCTCACCCGAGGGCAGGTGGTATCTGTCCCCCAGCATCATGTAAGCTCTCTGAGGGCCAGAATGGTTTTGTTCTTCTCTTTAGCTCCCCAGGGCCTACCTAGCCCAGTGCCTGGCACAGAGGAGACACCTTTTTAGGCAGAAATCCCACTCATTTACCCCTGTGTCTGTTTTTCTTCCAGGTTTCTCCAAGACAAACACTTAGCTGGCAGAAGACTCCAAAGGCAAGTAACCCTTGGCAATTAAAGCCCAGATGTGGTGGGTGGCAAGACCCGGGCCCAGGGCCATTGGTGTCTGGAGCCATTCAGCGCACAATCCTGGCCAGGCCTTCCTTCTCTCCATCTAGCCCCTAGCAAGCTCTCTGTTTTGTACGGAGGCCCTGGGCACAGTCCCAGTCTGAGCCAGCTCCAGTTTGAGCTTCTGTCCTTGCCCCCCAGGCAGGGGCATCTATCTCCCAGCCTCTCTGCCCAGCCCTGCCCCTGCCCCTGCTCACTGCCTCTGGGGGGCGGGGAGGCCCAGTCAGCATCTGAGGATTCTGAATGAAGGGGCCCAGAGGAAAAAGGTGGGATCTTTCTCCAGAGAGGGAGGGAGGGAATCCATGACCATTGGCCCTGGCAGGCCTTCTTAGCCTCTTGGGGGTCATGTACACCAGGCCCATGTAGCCCTTCTCAGAATAAGGTTGTTTTTCACTCAAAGAGGAAGGAAATGCTAAATTGCACTTAGGAGTTAGATCCCAAAGTGTCCAGTTAGGGAGGCTTGCTTCCAGCCTCCCCTTTATAAACATTTCAATTCTCTTTATTCTTGTGGACTTGACCATCCCCCACCCAGGGGAAAGAGAAAGGGAAGGGAACCGGCCTTTATTCCCACCTCCAATGGCCCAGGCTGTACTAAAGTCCTTTACAAATAGCTCATGGGATCTTAACCACAACCCTGGGAGGCAGGTGCAATTCTTATCCCCATGTTACAGTTGAGCAAACTGAGGCAGACAGGTGAAATGGCTTGCCCAGGATCCCCCAGCTAGGAAGTGCCTGAGGCCAGCTAGGAACTCAGGTCTTCCTTGTGTTAAATGCTGGTGTTTTTGAAGGAAGAGATGTTGAGTTTAAGGGAGCAAGGACAAAACAGCCCTGCCTGAACCTCTGAACATATTCTTTCCCCAGCTGGGCATTTAAATGAAATTTGCTCTTTTTCTGTCAGGTGATACCCACCAGCCACCCTTCACTCCCCTAATGGAAACACCAGCCTGTACAAACCTATTGGATTGAACACACCATGTAAACCTGCTCTCTGACCACATGCACTTAAGTTAATTTTGATGAAGAAATAGACCATTTCCCCCATTTGCTATCACCCTTTTCTGCCCTCCAATCCCAGAGTTCAAGCCCACTCATAACAAATCAGTCTAGTCTCAAAGCTCCCATCTACATATTGGGGGGAGGCAGGGTCATGTCTTGGGCAACCTACCAGCTCTCTGGAGGCTCTGAGGCCAGGGGCTCAGCCTCCAATGGAAAGGGTTCCCTGAGGGGTTCATCTGCCCCTCCCCAGCCCAGTGGCTCTGCTTTCAACAGGAGAGAAGCCAGGAGCCTGAGGTTGGGTGGTCCCAGGGTAGACTTTCTCCCCACCTCCTCCTGCCTTGCCCCAGAGAAAGCACGGGTACCCCCACACAGCTCTGATGGCTAAGGTTTCCCTTACAGGGAATGGAGTGGAAGAAATGTTGCTTGAAACAGTAAAGGATGGAAAGGAGTTTGTAGGACACAGAGCTGGGCTTCCAGAAGATCACTGGCAATGGGCCAGATGATGGCCCAGAAGGGCTGGAGTAACCTGAAATTAGATGAAAAGGAGGAGGAGGACAGGAAGGAGCACTAGGCTGACCTTTCCACCCAGGGCTGGGGGAATGGATGGCCCACACTGAGGAACCAGGGCAATAAGTGGATAGAGAGACCCAGACCAAGAGGAGATTTGTGGAGAGGTCAGGGGACCCCATTCAGGCCTTAGTGTCAGTTGCTTTGATGGTACTGAACTGAAGCCAGGTGGGGGAATGAGAATTGGGGAGGAGGGAAAGAACAAGGAAAAGAGAGAGAAGAGATGTGGCCTGAGTCAGGTGTGGATCCTCCCTTCAGGTGACCTTCTCAGTCTGGTTGGCCCCATCCCCCTTCTCCCTCCTTTGGGGAGGTGCTCAAGGAACCCCCCACCCCCATTTGCAGAGGCCTACCCATGGATCTATGCCCATTCAGTGCCCTCAGCCCATGCGGTTTCTTGGTCCCTGAATCCAGTGTCCTTCCACACCAGTATACATACACTCACTTCTAGTGACCCTATGTGCCTACTGTCCTTCCTAAGGTCCTGCAGCTACTTCTGAGAGTACTCAAGGCAGCAAGAGAAGCTGCCTTCCAGTGGCCGGTATGATGAGCCATTCTCAAGAGTCTAAGAAAAAGGAGGATGTGGTGGTGAGGAGATCAGTTCGCCTCATGAACAAGCAGGCCAAGAAGCAGGAGGTCAAAGAGGAGCATCAGATGAGAGCTGAGGCCGAGAAGAAGTCAAGAGGCCAGAAGAAGAAGCTGACTGCCAAGGAGGTAAAAGGCAAGCACAGTGCTGCAGCGGGGCCCAGCGGTAGCGAGATCGCCTCTAGTGTCCAGATTGCCTCCACTGTCCAGACAGGCCCCAGTGGTCAGATCGCTTCCAGTGTTGAGACCGGCCCTAGCATCCAGATGGCCTCCAGCATGCAGACTGGCCCTAGTGGCCAGATCACCTCCCGCGGCCGCCCCAGAACCCGTATCCTGACCGGCTCCCGCCTCGATATGAAGTCCCAAGGTCTGGTGACCTACCAAAGCCAGACCCGCCCCTCTGTCCAGATTGGCCTTCATGGTCAGACTGGTCCCCAAGAAGAGATCAGCACCCGTGGCCGCGGACGCGGCCGTGGCTTCACTGGTGGCCGTGGCCTCACTGGTTGCCGTGGCCAAGGCCACCCCTATGGCCTAGCCAGCTCCCACAGCCAGGCACACCCCCATATCCAACCTGGCCCCTACGGCCAAGCTGGCGCATATGGCCAAGCTGAAGCTGGCCCCCAAGGCCAAGCTGATGCCAATAGCCAAGCTGGCCCCTATGACCAAGCTGGCCCCCACTCAGCTCAACTACCTGTGAAGCTCCCACGTGGCAAGAAAGGCATGAAGAAATATGATGACAGAGGAAGGCTGAATCTGAATGGGGAAGACCTTTGTGACTGCCTGGAGAGAGAGTGCCTAGGCTGCTTCTACCCATGCTCCAAGTGCAAATCCACCAAGTGTGGGCCCACTTGCCGCCGCAACCGGACATGGATTTATGAGGCCATTGCAGACGAAAGTGGAGAAGTGGTCAGCACTTTCCCATTTCCCCATGCTAAGTAAGGGCCCATGCCTCACGTGGCTGTGTGTGTCTCAGTGTTAGTGTGCATGTGTGTGTGTGTGTGTGTGTGTGTGTGTCTTTTTCCTGACTGAGCTTCCCTGCCTGGAGAAGGAGCTGGACTGGCAATCCTGACTCCTGACGCTCCCCAGCAGTATTGCCATGAGCACCCTGGGAGCTTGCCCACCTTCTCCCAATGTCTTTACTCTGAGCCCAGATGCAGGTAAAAACCAAAAGGCCTTCCACCCATAGGGGACCCCAAGTGTCAATCTTGCTGGAGATTTTCTACTGAAGTCTCTCCTACTGCTGACTTTTTGGAACTTCAGAATTTTCTTCTAGATAAGGTGGAATGATGTTCCTGCCCTGCCCCCCTTTCTGCCTCAGGTGTCCCTCGAGCCGGGGCAGGATTCTTCTCCAGGTTCCTAAAATCCTCTTTCCTGTTTCAGTTAGTGCCGTTTGTCATGTATTTGTTGTCATGTCTAGATGGTCACGCAGCTGTCTGTCATATCTTGTGTCTGTGTTGTTTCCTTTATGCTTCTATGGTTCTAGAGTTGGATGTTCTGACAACTACGACTTGCCTAATCGCTTTTTTGCTCTCCTCTTGTTGCAGGTATTAAAAGAGCCTGGATTCTCCTGGGACTCTCTTCAGAGTCTCTCTTCTGCAGTTTATGAAGTGGAAAAATATCTACATATATATTTAAAATAGTTATGAGATTCCACAACAGAAGAATATATATATATATTGTTAAAGTGACAGCAGATAAAAAAAGAATAAAAAAAACTTTGTGAAGTTAATTTATCGTTGCCTTCATTTCAGAAAAACAGGCAGGGAAGATGCACGTTCTCCGAGCCAGGCATGGTACCAAACATTGGGGAACCAAGGTCAAAGCTTACGCAGTCTCTGCCTCCAAGGATTTCCTTTTAGTCCCTGTTGGCACCTGGTACTTGGAGAAGGGCGCTCCAGCGGTGTTCCTCTGGAGAGGCCTCTCCTCTGGCACAGCGTGCCCAGCTACACCTCTTTGGTTATTCCCCAGCAAGAGTGTTAGAGACTGCTAGGCTCTCACTTCCTCCCCCAGGGCAACACACACACACACACACACACACACACACCCAGAAAAAGGGCGATGAGGGAGAGGAAGGGGAACGGCAAAGATCCATAGGAACACAGGAGAGGGACAAAGAGAGAGGGGGATTAGTGAGCTGGCCAGGTTCCACACAGGAGCAAAACAGGGTGGAGGACAGTGAGCCTGGAGAAGGGAAGACTTGGGCAAGCCGTGGGACTTGCTCAAACTCTTCAAGGTGAGGGTGGGCAACCCTCACTGGAGGGTGGCATGTGGGAGAGGAATGACCCTTCTTCCCTTTGACCCCAGAGAGTCAGAAGTAGGCAGGATGACTGGAGATAACAGGGGGAAATTTGGCCTTGATGGGAGTGGAAAGGGCTGTCCTGGGTACTGGGGAGTCCTGAACAATGGAGGTTTTCAGGCAGGGTGGGAAGACTGATTCACCCTTATAGCCAATTTACCTTGATGGAACAGATACTACTTATACTCTTTCCTCAATTACTAAACACTTAAACCTCTTCATACCTGCAATCCAGCTTTATTGGTCAAATAGAGCAAACAATACAAACAACAGCCACATCTCAGAAGGAACCAGCCACCTGCTTCCTAGAAGTCGTTTTAAAGTATCTTTTCTACTGGTGGTCATGGCAAGGTGCCCTCTGCCCAGACAGAGGCCACATGTCTCCCTCCTAAGTGGGGGCCCAGCAAGTCTCCCTAAATCCGCACTATTCACAGGCAAACACTGGCTGCTCAGGGCTCAAGTGTGGGGAAAGGAGGAGTGTGTCCCAGATTGGCTCTGGGAGCAGGCTACTGCCTGGCGCCTCCAAGGCCTTTGCCTCATGCTGTCCTGTATGCGTGCTCATTCGTTACTACATATATCACTGGAGAGGTCAGTTTGTCACCTAAGCTACTGATAAAGTATTGTGTTTATTGTAGTTTTTCTTTCTTTGGTGGTCCGTCCTATGAGAGGGTCTGCATACACTTACCAATTGAACACATACGTGTAGTCTTCTAGATCCTAACATACAAGTGATTATCGTGTATTGAAAAACAGCTTCCTCAAAACTACTCCATCACACACACAGGCTTCATTAATGAGGTAGTGAAAGTACTCCTCACACAGGGCCTCTATGGCCATTTGTCAGGCATTTTCAGTTCTCCAATTTTGTGATTTTGGGGGAAGAGAGGGAGCAGCATCCATGCCAATAAAGACCTTCCCCTAGGCTGCAGAACTACAAGAGAAAAGGGAGCTCCTCTGATCTCTCTGATCTCTTCTGGTACCCAGCCATTCCAGTCCATTGCTGTGACTTGGAGGCCTTCACCAGAACCAGACAAGCCACTGATACTTAATTGAGCGCAATCAGTCTTTATTATGGGCGTATTTTCCCTAATCCTAGTGAAATGTTGGACAGTTAAAAAGCTGCCTGGGGGAGGAAATCAGAGGAGAATGCAGAGTCAGCAACAAAAGAGATAAGAAGCCTCTCATCAGCTTTGGCATCCCCAGCTACCTGGTCACTCCTGACTGTGTGGGAGCCAGCTAGGACCTTGTCTTAACAACGAAAGCAGCACTGCAATGCTTCCCCAGATGCCTGCTCCACCCGAAGACAAGGGGCCTGGTATCCATTTGATGCTTCCCAAAGTAATGCTACAAGCTGACCCCCATCCTAGGACAGTCTGCTTCCTGGGAACATCCCTGAGACTGGCTCCAGGCCCAGGAGTTTTGCAGAGTGGGTCAGGAACATGGACCTGTCACAGACCTGATACATACATACATACATACATACATACATACATACATACATGTATATATGCACATATGTGTATATACAAATACACAAATGAGCACACACATATATATCTTAACCCCCAAGGGACTGTGCGTCATTTCTCTTCCTCAAATTGCCCTCCAGCAAGCGAGTGACCTGCACATCCCACCCTGGTAGGTGACCACATGATGGCTGAATTGACCTCACTCAACTGATTCCTCCTTTGTTTTAAAGCCCCTCAGCCTTTCTTTTCTCCGTCTGTTCTACACTGGCTTGCACACTTTTGACCATGCCACAAAAGGGTTGTTGAGTCCCAGGCCATGTGTGACTTGTGTCCCCCACTCTAGACTGTAGGCATTTTAAGAACAAGCCCATGGGAATTTCCCACACACATCCCTGGCCTGTTACTCTGCAAATCATAGCCTCAGGGAGTCGCCTTCGTCCCCAAGAGGTCATGCGCCTTGCTCCAGGCCACCTCAGTCACTTTGGCGTCCATGGCCCGATGACTTTGGCAGCTGGGCCTTGCGGTCTTCATTTAGGTCCAAGCCATGCGTAAAGCCCCCGCTGCAGTGAAGACCCTCAGTGGGAAAGAACGTCTGGCTCTTGGCCTTGAGCTTTTGTTGACGCTGGTGATGAGACCACGCACAGATTTGCTTGAAATATCTGCCCTGCTCAGAGCCCCAGAGTCTTGCATCTAACAGCAGAGAAGGAGAAGCCACCAGCCACAACCCAGGATCATTTGCTCCCGGCACAGACCTCATCAAGATGGAAGATTCATTGAAATCATTCTTATGAATTACTTTCACCCACACTGGCAAACTCGCCCACACTATGGATGCTGAAGCCTTCCAACAAAGCAGGAAGGTCGCATTCAGGTGGGACACCTTGGGAGGACTGGGGATCCCTGTGAAACTGTAATTAGGCTCGCCACCACAAGGCTGTCTTTCATAGGGTAAGACCCGGAGATAACTTGCACATTTAAAATGGTACCTGATAAGTGGACTAGAGACATATAAGAAAAGTGCTGGATGAGGGTTACAGCAAAGCAGCTTTTTCCATTTGGGGGAGTGGGGAGATCAGCATGGAGGAGGCAAGATTTGAATGAGCCTTTACAGGGTGGTGGGAATTGCAGAGGTGAAGGGAGGAGAGGGCAGTGCAGGGGAGGGGAGTCCAGGCATGGAACACAATGTGAGCAAAGGCACAGAGGAGATGGGAAAGGGAAGGGGGGTCCAAGAAAAGAGAGGAGTGCAGTTTTGCTGGAGCCTAGGCTAGCTCAGTGTGGTTCCTGAGATAGGTAGGAAAGAAAAGGGAGTGCCATTTTGCAGAGGGTGTTGAATGCCAGGAAAGGAAGTTGAGCTTCTTTGGCTTAATTGGCGATAGGGAGCCATGGAAGGCTTTTGAGCAGAGCAAAGCCACCACCAGATGTATGAACAAGGAAGATGAGTCTGGCATTGACATGAAAGATGCGTTGGATGGGGGAGAGAGTGGGCTATTGAAGGACTCCATGGGGAATCCAGTGAGATGATGCACAGTCACAGCAGGAATAGAGAGGAGGAGACAGATGCAAGATGTCTATGCCATGGAACTGGGATCAGTCTGAGTTGGTAGATGAAGGGGAAGTGTGAAGAGAGAAAGGAGCTTGTTAAGGATTTCAACAGGGGACATTGGAAATAATAGTGAAGTCAGAAGATGTAGCTGCTTCATTGGAAAGATGCTGGGCTGGCTTGGTATGGTCAGTGACATTGCTATGTGGTGATGTCCTGAAAACTGTTGGCCCTGTGGGGCTGAAGCTCTGCAGAGAGCTCATCGGTGGGGAGGTGCTAGGTGAAGCTAGGGGAGTAGGGAAGTTTCTCAAGGGATGGGGTGTGGATGGAGGAAGGCTAGAGGCAGCATGTTAAGAGGGCTGGAAGAGGATCATTATCCCTACAAAGGAACCAAGAAGCATCAGTTGGGGAGTGGTAAGGTGAGAGCCAGAAGGTGGGGTCTATAAGGCCAGTGGGGGAGGGAAGACATGGTCAAGGGTGTCCAATGCTGTTGAGGGGTCACGGAGAATGAGGACTGAGAACAAGGCCATTTTATAAGGATTTAGAAAAATCTGGAGATCTGTCTACAACCTGATGCAGAGGGAAGTGAGGAGAACCAGGGGAACAGTGTGATGACTTAACACAATACTGATCATTAGAGAGAGAAGTACCTCTGAAAGACCTCAGAACTGTGAGTAAGGCAGGGATCGATTCTGAAGCAGATGTGGCTTCCCAGACGTGGCTTCCCAGACATAAGCAAAGGGTTTACCTGTTTTTTCTGGTGGTAGATATTTTCTTGGATTGAGGGGCACGAGGGGAGCTATGTTGATGAGTAGTCCTGGATAGGGAGAAAATTCTATTTTATTCATTGAAATAAATTAATTTAACTGCAAATTGTTATGGACCAAGTTTAGGAGATTGTCTTCATTATTAGGCTTTCAATAGAACACATTTTTTCCTAAAAAGAAGAGGCCATATGGATCTGTTTTCCTGATTTTTAACAATCTCTTCTGCTTTTTCCTTTTTTTTCTTTTAAAATATTATGTGTTAAGAAATGGTTATTATGGACACCAGAGGGGAAGAGATATTGGGAGCAATGTTGGTGGCGTAAAACATAAAGAACCAATTAAATGTACTGGGTTTTTTTTTTTCAGATCAGGCCATTAGCTTTGGTAATTAGGTCATCAGTGAGCTCAGAGAGAGCAGTTTCAGTAGAGCTTTGGGGGAAGAACCCCGAGTAGAGTGGGGGGAGGGAGCGGCGGCGAGCAAATGGAAACATTGGGGGAAGCCAACCTTTCGGAAATGTTGAAAAATGAAAGGGAAGAGAGATGTGGGATCTTAGAAGGGTCAGGGAAGCAGTGTCTAGGCTTTTTCCAATAGATACAACTTTAGATAGTCTTTGCTTTCAGAATTATCAGGCTAATGTTTTCTGTAAGCTGTCTCCTTCACAAACACATTTGGCTGAATTCAGGTTAAAATGTCATTCAAAGTACTTTTGATTTCAAGTCTCCGGGAGTGCCCAGACAGAGGAACCACTGAACCAAATGTGTTGGTTGTAGCATCAGGGTGGCATGAAGGAAGCAGCTTGTGAATAGGATAACCTTCTCCTGTGGACATCGTCGGAACTGGGTGTCCCACGTTCCTGGACTCTCAGCATCTTGGGCTTAATTATATATCAATAAAGTCTTTACTCATTACTTCCATTCATAGAAATCCTGGTCCAATTTGGCATCACTACTGCGGGTCTATCCAGGGCTGTGCTGGAGCGGATTTAAAATTTTCATTTGGAATATTGATACCCTGGAAAGAGGCAAACACTTCAAATCGGGGCACTATTTATGGTTTTGTTCACGGTCTAAACTAAAGAGAGTGAAGAAAAATAGGTTAGTAATGCAGGTTAGACAGAAAACTGTGTTCTGTGTTCATTCATTCCCCCCACTCCACCCCGAGAGCTGGTTGCTAAATATTGACCAGCATAATTCTGGATACATCTATTCACTGGAGGATAGCAGAAGACCTAGAAGTTGGAAGATGCAGTATAGGGGAGTTGGTTGTCCATAGGACCATATTTGTTGTCGAGTGATTTCAGTCGTGTCCGACTCTCCGTGAGCCCATTTGGCGTTTTCTTGGCCGAGCATTTTGGCATTTTCTTCTCCAGCTCATTCACAGATAAGGAAACCGAGGCAAACAGGGTTAAGGGACTTGCCCAGGGGCACACTGCTAGTAAGCACCTGAGGCTGGATTTGAACTCAGCAAGATGTCTCTTCCTAACTCCAGGCTCAAGGTTCTATCTCCTACAACACTATCTGGCTTCCCATAGGGCCACGTAGATTCCTGAAAAATGCCAGAGACTCACCAGAGAGGGAAGGAGAAGAGTTCTGACTGGTTACAGGTTACGACGTGAGTCTTCTGTGCTTTTTGTTGGGTTCAATAAAATCCATCCTATGCTCAATGTATTCTTAGCCTCAGTACTTGCAAGGGACCACAGGCTTCTTTATGTGTTCTTCAGGGAGCCAGGCATGACTCAAATCCTGAGGTTCCCACAGCAAACCCTTGGTGGGCTGGCAACCCAAACAAAGTGGGATTAGTGAGAAGCCCTCAAGAATGAATGCTGTCCCTGTAAACCCAGACTTCCAGTTCAGGGGCAAGTGTTGAAAAATCTGTGAGCCAAAATGTACTTCTTTCTTCTAGGGTAAAAAAGAAACTCCTCTGTTTAGCTTTGAAAGCCCTTGTCACCCTGGCCCCAACCTGCCTCTCCAGCCTCACTGGACATTCCTTCCCTTCCTGCAACCTTTGGTCCAGCCACAGTGTCTCTGTGTCTGTTTGTCACTCACAACACCCCATCTCTCACCTGCATGCCTTTGCACTGGCTGTGTCCCATGCCTGGAATGCCCTCCCTTCTCACCTGCACCTCACAGAATCCTTGTCTTCCTTTAAGCTTCAGCTCAAGCACTGACTTCTGTATGAAGCCTTTCCTGATCCCCTCCCCCACCTTGGAATGCCCTCTTTCTCTCCCGCCCCTGTAAGTTAGTATACTCTTTCCAGTTCTGCTGCAGATGGTATTATTATTATAATAAGTATTATAATAAGTATTGGAATGTTATCTCCTTGTGAGTAGGGATTCTTTCCTCTGCATTACCAGAGCTTAGCACAGTGCCTGGCACATAGTAGATGCTTCAGAAGGACTTGCTGATTGATTTGATAGAATTAATTGACTACAGAAAAGAAGATACAATTATAAAGTTGTGTCATTTAAATGGGTCAAATTATGTTTAAAATCATAAATTCTGGGATTTTACAGCCAGAAGGGCTCCTACCTTAGGCCAGGGCTCTCATTTGAAAGGTGAGGATGCTGGGGACAGAAAGGGGCTGAAAACCAAGGCCTGTGTTGAGGCCCCCAAGAGAGGAGGTATCAGTGGAGCCCTTGGTACCTCCCAGGTAATGGGACAGGAGGAGCCTCCCAGAGCAGCCTCCTTCCCTTCCCCTAGAGGAGGGGTGCCTCCAGGAATATTTGCATTTCTTTCTCTTTGCAAGACTATGCCCAAGGGAGAATGGAAAGACCTTGGGGGCAGGTCCTGTTTCCCTTGTGCATCTGGGTCCCGGTGCCTACTCCGGTGCCTGGCACCCGGGTAGCACTGAGGGAGAGCTTGTTAACAAATACATAGATGGCCAGAGTTCCTAGCAAGGGGCTGTGCCACTGGGTGGGGGAGGTGGCTTCTGTGCAGACAGGCTCAGGCTTCTTCATCCCAATCCAGTCTCTTTGAAAGGCCAAGTGAGCCCTGTGGCCCTCACCTCTGGCCCACGGCGGAGGGTGCAGCTACAAGTATCCAGTGTGAGGGGGATTCCCAGTTTGGACAAGTGGAGAGACAGGCCGAATCAATTCTCTAACAGGCCCTGTGTGTGTGTCTCTGTCTGTGTCCCTCTCCCTCTTTGTCTGTGTCTCTCTCTCTGTCCCTGTCTCTGTGTGTCTCACTTTCTCTCTCGTTACTAAAAAAGGATTCCAGTCTTGTCTCTGCTGAATTGTCTGGGTAACTTAACGGTCATCATTTGACCTCTCTAGAGCTCACTTTCCTCTTCTGTAAAATGAAGGGGTTTAAAAGATGATAATTAGGTCTGGTCAAGTTCTTGATCAGAGGTCCCCAAACTTATTGAGCCTACTGCCTCCTTTTGAAAAAAAATTACTAAGCTCTCCTCTGGAAATCTACTTTTCATAACTCTGTAATGTTTTTTTTTTAATTTGCATCATTTCCAAAAAATATAAAATGTTTTTCTAAAAATGGATGTATCTTAAATATAAAAATTTATTGCAAAATTGTGGGTTTTTTCCTGCATTGAAATTTCGAAGACACAATATTGTGCCATGTAATCATCTGGTATCACATTGTAAAGAAGTCATTACATGCACATATTCCTTCCAGTGCATGCTGGACTTTCTGACAATGTGGGACGCCCTCACCCACCAACAGTGGACTTGACCACTGATCAGTTGTGACTTGCATTTTTTGTGTGTGTTTATTCGGAAAATAAAGTATTCACTATGACTTTAACTCTGTTACACAAAAGATGAGACATATAGGAACGGTTTTCAAAATTTTCTTCTCTTATCTTCTTTCCTTATGCTTCCATTGCCCTCTTATTTTTATTCAACACTCCCAAATGTTCCAGCAGCTACTACCATCCCCCAGGGTCGTTCCAGCGCCCCACCAGGGGGCAGTATCACCCACTTTGGGAACTGGATCTATGATCTTATGTTGAACAAGCTCCTTCCCCTCCCTGGGCCTCAGTTTCCTCCTCTGTCAAAGGAGGAGGCTTTCCTAGATGACCTTGAGGCCCCTTCCAGGCCTACCTTCATCTTGCCCCTGCTGGGGGCAGAGCAGCACCTCTGGGCCTCTCTGCTCCTTCCCCTCTGCTCCTCTGACTCCCTGTGGGTGCCCTCTGATCCTCCCCCACCCTTTTCTCTGCCCCTTCCTGTGCCTTCCCCTGCATTCCTCTATCCCTAGGGGACAGAGCAGCAACTTTGGGCCTCTCTGCTCCTTCCCCTCCACTCCTCTCTCTCACTTTGGGTTCCCGTCTCCCCCTCCCCACCCCTCTCTCTGCCCCTTCTTGTGGCCTCACCTACATCCCTTTACCCATAGTTGGGCAGAGCAGTATCCTCCCTTTGTGCCCTGTGTCACCAGAGGATACTGAGTTCCCTGAGGCCCCACTGGGGCAGGAAGGGGAGGGGAGAGAGACAGAGACAGAGACAGAGACAGACAGAGACAGAGGAGATAAGGCCCATTTCTCATCCCCCTCACTCCTCTGGGCGGGATGGGCGGCACCTTGGCCTGGTGGGGGAAGGCGGGAGAGCCTCAGGCCCCCGGGAGCACTGAGGCCTCTTTCGGTAGGGGGCCACATGTGGGGTGGACCCGCACACACATGCTCACACACACACACACACACTGCCCAGGCCTGTGGCTGATCCTGATTTGGGGGAGGGGGGGGATGTTCTGCAATTCTAATAGAATGTGATAATTAATGTAATATTATATAACACAATACAACAATTATATATGATACTATATTGCCTGTTGTGTTATGCTATGTAAGTGTATGTTGTGTTAATAATTCTATTGGGAGGTAATGCCATTCATGTACTCTAATAATTAATATATGATGAAGGGGGTGGGGGTTCTGAGCTTATCTGATTCATGGAGACATAAGTCAAGAAGTTATAATTTATGGAGGAGCCTGGATTGTCCCAGAGCTCACAAAGATAAGAATTAAATAGGTCAAGTGGCAGGCCAGATGGTGACCCAGAGGAGAGGTGGGTCTTCTTGATGAACACCCCCCCCACAATGGCTACACAAGAAGCCCCGCCCAAGTATCCAGGAAGTGGCCCATCCATCCAGGGCAGGACTTGGCCATTTTTCAAAATTTAAACACCCCCTGCAGAGACTCCTCCTTGTCCTCCTTGCCTCTTCCTCCTCCCTGCCTGGCTGCCCACATGGCCTCTTCTTTAGAAACCAGGAGATGAGAAGGCAAAGGCATCCAGCCTTGAAGGAGGGCCTTTGCTTGGATACAGGTGAATGGGGGAGATGCCTGGGCCTACAGAGAGGGGTCAGCCTGGGTACAGAAAGCAAAGCTGCACTGGCTTGCAGGAAATGTCACCCAAACAATCAAGTCTACTTACTTGCTCCCAGTTTTTCCTCCTGTTTTTGTGTTTCTTAGTCAACATTCTGTTTGTACCCAGGGTCTGGTGAAAACCCATTCCTTTGCTGGATCATTGCCTGAACATCAAGTGCCTGCCCCTTCTGTGAGCCTAACAGTGAAGAAGAAGCAGCCCGGGGACTCCTGACTTGCCTCTGTAAGTTGGGGATGAGACACCACCCTTCCCTGTCCTTGACCCCTAACTTCTCACTCCAAAAACCCCAATGATTTCTTAGTGGAAAAGGAAACACTTGGCTCGGGGCAATGCTCTCCTCTCATGTTCTGCCCATGTTTATAGAGACGGGTTTGCATGTTCCTATCTTTACCCAGTCTTCTTTCTGGTTCATTCCCTTCTGCTTGCCCCCAGATCCCCAGGTCTCCCTTCTGCTACAAACAAAGTCTTCCCTTGTCCCTTGCCCCTTGGATCCTCCCCTGCCTCTTGGCAGTCTACACTGGCTGCTCCCCCCCTCTCACTGCCCACTCAGTCCTCACTTCCCTGGCCTGTCTCTAGGTGAACAGCTTGGATGAGAGCTCAGATCCAGTGCATTCTGGTTCATCCAAAGGGCACAAAGCATCCCTTCTAAGAGCTCCTTCTTCCCATCTTTAGAAAGGCTCTTGAGAGGAGCATGGAAGCCTCCCAAAGATAAGGACAGAGAATAGGGTGGAGAAGAAGAAGGAACAGGAGCTCTGGTAACAGAGTTTGACAAAATCGGGAGAGTGACCTGGGGTTCAGGAGAGGATCTCAGTCCCACAGCCTGGTTCGAGGCTCCCTCCCTCCTTTGCCCCAGAGAAAGCAGGTCCAGTTCTGAGGCCAAGGGGCTGGACGGAATGCTTCTTTTTAAAGACCACCAGTGGAGGGGAGTTTGGAGGCCATAGAGCTGGGCTGCACAAGTCTCAGGGCAATGAGCCACACAAAGGTTGGGACAGGCTACAGGAGCAGGAGGGAGGCCTGGGAAGGAAGGAGGCTGGGTGACCTGGCTGCTAACACCCAGGGCTGTGAGACTGGGTGGCCCAGACTGGGGAGCCAGGACACCGGGGAGGACGGGCAGACCCAAAGCAAGAGGGCATTTGCAGAGTGGGTCCCCAGAGGTTGGGGGGAAGTTTTAAAAGCAGAGGGAGGCAGGGGAGGTGGTGGCCACATAGCCCTCCTCTTGAGCACCTCCGACTCCATGGGGGCCTGCTTTGGCTGGGCGCCATGTGGCCTGGCTTTCTGGAGCAGGCACCCAGGAAGCACCCAGAAGCGGCAGCTTCTGCTCCAAGACATCTCCCCCCTGTTTTGTGCTCTCATCCCCAAGGTCCAGTGGAGTCACTTAGAGGAGAGACATTAAGGCAGGAAGGCCCAAGTGGAGTGGAAGATCTGCCAGGATGAGTACAAAGGTCAAAGGCAAGGGTAAAAAGTCCAAGCAAGCCAAGCAAGAAGAAGCTGCTACAGGAGATAGGCCTCCTTCAAAACTCCAGCAGATGGAAGAGAAGGAAATACAAACAGTGGTAGAGCAATTAATAGCCTTAAATATTCGAAAGAGTGCCCCCCAGGGAGCAGAGGCCAAACCTGAAGGCAGGGAGGAAACAGCAGCTGAGGCAGCTGGTGGGAGCTCTAGCTCTGCCACTGCCCAGGGGTCTGACTCCTCATCCAGAAGGGGTGGTAGAGGGAGGAGAGAGAGGAGGAAATATGACGGGAAAGGCAGGCTGCTTAGTAATGGTGTAGATCTGTGTGACTGCCTCAATGTAGAGTGCCCTGGCTGCTTCTACCCATGCCCCAAGTGCAACTCCAAGAAATGTGGGGTCAAGTGTCGCTGCAACCGGCGCTGGACCTATATGAAGACCGAAAACGAGTCTGGCGAGCTGGTCGACGCATTTCCATTTGACTATCCCGACTAAGGGTGGCCCGGTGCCCACGGGACACAGCCGCCTCCCTTTCTTTTGGAGGGCACAAGTGGCTGCTTTCTTAATGACTTGTAGGGCAAAACTGGGCAAAGAGCTGGCCTGGCCCTAGGGAGCAGGGAGCCTTCCAGTGCTGGGCACCAGCAACTGCCCCCTGCCTAGGGCTGCTCTCACAAAGCTCACCTTCCATCTTTTTCGGGCTTCTGTGCATAGGAAGGACAATAAGGCATTCCTGCCCTCTCATCCTCCCTAGAGCCAGTTCAGTTTCTAAAGTAGGGGCTGCCTCTGTTTCTTGTTGCAATTAGCACCCAAATGTTAACAAACAAACAAACAAAACCCAACCTGGCTGTTTATTTTCTGTCAAGTTGTAGCACTTTGGAATCTTTCTGCCTCTTTTCTCCCATTTGCTTAATTTTTCATGTTGAGTTCTAGGTGTGAAATTGTTCAGCTATTGAGATGTTTCAGAGATGAAATGGATAAGGATTGTTTAAGTAATAGCATTTAAAGAACAAAATAAAAGCCATTTAACAAATCCAAAGTTGGTTTTTAATCACAAAGAATTCCCTTCTATTCAGAATCCAAGCAGAGCTCTGGGCAACCATATGCAAGGGGTATACCTGGGTGTGCAGGCAAGCTGCCCTCCCCACCCAGAGGGTGAAGGTAAGAAAGATCCACATCTGGAGGGCAGGAGGGCCCGCTTCACCCAGAGGGTAGCATGAAACTTGGCCATACAGCCAGAACAAGGGGAAGGAAGAATGTGTCACAACCTGGAGGACCCTCCCCATTCAAGCTTTGCCTCTCAGGGAGGGGCTCCAAGGCTACATCACATCTTCCCTTAATTGCTTGCAGAGGCCCAGGGGAGGGATGGAAATGGAGTTTTCAGTGGTTAGCAAATTCAGCTGCCTTCATGGGGACTAACTAGTTCTTTGGTACCCTTCCCTTCCCCTCCAGTCTGGTATCTACCAGCATCATCAGATATGTGACTGTAAAGGGGCCCTCTGACACACAAAGTCTCCTGAAGCAGACCCCTCCACCCTTGACCCACACTGGCCTTTGATTCTGTGTCATTTCCATTCCTGGCCACCTCATGCCTTAGGGGCTCTTGTACACTCTCCCAGACACACACAGTTTCATTGGGCCTATTTGCCTTGACCATCTTGGGTTCCCAGGTAAAGTTTGATTCATACATTGAAACAGTCAGCAGAATATCTGACATGGACCCTGCCCTGGACTGACTCCAGGGCCAACCTTCACAGTTCCTGTCTTTAGGCAGCCTAGCCCCAGAGCAGGGCAAGTCCCAGAGGTTCCTGGTGGCCCAGTCTATGACCTGGTAGCATACTTTTCCAATTCGGGAGGAAGGAGTTAGGGGTACAGAAATGAGCACTTGATTGGATCAGAGATTCAGAGTCATAAGAAAGCCATTGGAGGCCAACTAGCCCAACCTTCTCATTTTCCCCTCAAGCCCCAGTTGCACAGTAGTGTAATGGCCAGATTTGGCAACTGACTGGGTATGTGGGATGAGGGAGAGTGAGGAGATGAAAATACACAGAATTCATGAACCTGAAGACTAAAGAATGATGCCTTTGATAGAAATGAAGATTAGAAGAAGGGGATTTTTGGGGGTAAATATAATGTCTGACAGTAATGTTAAGGAGAGAAAGTGTTAATATGGATGTCTTCTGCATAGAGATATTAGTTAAACCCAGGAGAACTCCTGAGGTCTTGAAGAATAAGAGAACAGAGAGAAAAGAAAGCCCAATACAGAGTCTTTGGCTAAGTCTTAATTCAGTGGAGTCATATGAATAAGGGTATGGGTAAATGAGCAATTAGAAAGCTAAGGGAGAACCAGGACACAGCGTCTTGAAAATTTGACTCAGGAATTTTGTCTTCTGAACTTGTGCTCATGTTTATAGAGACAGTTTTGCATGCACATACATATACAATATACACATAGACGTACATACATACACACATATACATAGAGCCTTCTTTCTGGTTAATTTCCTTCAGTTTATATATCCTCCCAGATATCTGCACCCAGGTATCCAAATCCCAGGGTTTGACTCTGAAATAAATGTCTGTATCTTCTTCCCAACTTATATGGCAAGACTGTTACTGTATACTGTTGGCTCTCATATTGACTTTTGCAAAGCCTCCCAAAGGACTGAAGATGGCATTTGTAACTGTCTCACAATCTTACTGAAAACACTTGGGACATATACACAAGGAATACCTAACTCTGACAGACAATGTGGGGATTTGGCATCTGAGGGTCCAAATTCCTAAGTTCAGATCCTTCTTGCTGAGTTGCCTCCCTTTTCTCCAATGGCACTGCAATCTGATCGAAGTCTCTTAACCTCTGGGCCTCAGTTTCCCCCTCTATAAAGCAAGGTCCTTTCCAATTCAAAATCTGTGATCCATCTGTTTGATAGAGGAGCAGGAAGCATGGTATAATGGAAAGAGCGATGGAGTTGGACCTGGAAGTCTCTAAGAGCTCTCGGAACTCCCTGAAAAGGGGCTCACAGTTAAGCAGGAGGCCCACTAACCCAGAAGCAACATCTGCCCTCCCCCCGCTTCTCTCCCACTGCAGCAGGAGGGATCAAGGTTAGACTTGTCTTTAGAGGAAGGAGGAAGAGGAGTCATCAAGTCAAACTAGCATTTATTCAGCATTTCCTGTGTGCCGAGTTCTGGGAAGAATCCCAGATGCTCCCCCTATCTTGTCCAGGGTTAGAGGTTGGGAGGGGGAGGAGGTTGGTTTCCACTTAGGAATCTCAAAGAGAACAAAATACCACCTCAAATATTCACAGCCCTTCTACGGTTCTACAAGGAACTTTCCACATATCTCATGTAATTCTCAAAACTAACTTGTGTGGTAGGTGCTGTTATTATCCCCTAAAATGGGGAAACTGAAGCAAATAGAGAGAGGGAATTAGCAGGCCTAGAGGAATAGGCCGGTCTACGATTCCCAGAATCCTCAGAGCGGAATCATTTTTCAGCTGGATTCCATTTCCCAGAGGCCGCAGCTCGGTCACAGTCCTAGAGATTCTGGGAAGTGTAGTCCCGTTGGCTGGTGCCGAGGGTTATTCTCTGGATCATGGAAACAAAACCCCAGGATGGGTTTGGGGGAAAACAGAATTGGGGTTTGTGCGCATGTGTCTGAATTTACGTATCTCTATGGGCAGAGCTTGGCGGAATCCGAAGAGAAGCAAAGAGACCTGGGCGGGGCGGGTGGGGCGGGGACTCTGAGGGGAGAGGAGAGGAGGGGAGGGGAGGGGAGGGGAGGGGAGGGGAGGGGCTGTGTGTACAGTGAGCAGATCCTGGCAGTCTCCAGCCACCTGAGTTCAAGTCCCGCCGCTGACGAATCCTAGCTGTGTATCATAAGGAGCAAGTCATTTAGCCTCAGTTCCCATTCCGTAGAAAGTGGTACTTAGGGGCTATTGGGATGATAATGCCCATAAAGTGCAGTGGCAGTAACGGGCGTCGTGGTTCGATACCGTCCATTCGCTCTGAGAAGATGGAGAGGAAGCCTGGGTTAGAAAGACAGACGTGAAACCATCCCAGCCCCCAAAGAGCTTGTGCTTTAACGGGGGAGATAACAGTGAACTCAAATGTACAACTATCCACAACATGACTCCCGGGTCAAGTGGGTGGGGGTGGGGGAGAGACAGGAAGGATCAGGAAAGGCTTCATATAGAAGATGGTATTTGGCCTGAATCTTGAAGTAAATCAGGGATTCCAAGAGGTGAGGAGGGAGAGCATTCCAAGCATGGGGGACAGCTTGTGCAAAGGCCTGGAGTCAGGAGATAGGGTGTCTTGTGTGAGGAGCCACAAATAGGCCAGTGTAAGTGGATCACTGAGTGTGGAAGGGAATAAAATGAAAGACTGGAAAGATAGTAAAGGGCCAGGTTTTGAAGACCTTTAAATGTCAGAAGGCTATATATTTGATCATTGAGGTAATAGAGAGCCACTGAAGGTTACTGCATGGGAGGGGGGCAGAGTGTGACATGACCAGATATATGCTTTAGAAAAGTCACTTTGGCAGCTGAGTGGAGGATGGATTGAAGTGAGGAGAGCCTTGATTAGAGGAGACCAGGTAAGACGTGATGACGTCCAGAACTGGGGTGGTAGTTATGTGAATGAGGAGAAGGGAACATAAGGGATAGATATTATGAAAGTAGCAAGGATGAGATTTGTCAGTGGATCAGCTATGTGGAATACATGAGACTGAGGAGTCAGGGATGACACCGAGGGTAAGAGCCTGGATGACTTGGAGAATAATGATGTTATTGACAATAACTAGGAAGCTCAGAAGAAGGGAGGATTGGGGAACAAGATAATGAGTTCAGTTTGGGGTGTATTGCGTTTGAGATGTCCACAGGACATCCAGTTTGAGTAGTTCACACACACACACACACACACACACACACACTCACACACACACATCTCAGTAGTGTTTCCATGTAGGAATTCTTTCCTGGCATTTCTAGGGAAATATATACGGTTTTTGGAATCCTAAAGCCCAAAATAATCAATCAAGAAATCAGGAAAAAATATGTGGACTGGAACAGGAGCGCTTACGAGAGAGGCAATCATCAGCCAGTCAGTGAGTCTTGCTTTTCACTTGTTACCATATGTGTGTTCATGGACCTTTCTGCTGCTAATGGTGAGTCATTCTTCCAAACACAGTAAATATTAATCAGTTTAAACACCGAGTATACTCTATATACATCCTCTGAGTGGTATTCCCAGAAATGTTTTGGTAGCAAAATAGGTCCTTAAATTGTCCATTTCAGTTCTGTGTAATGCTCTTAAGGTTGCTAGGAGATCAGAATATTGTGTTACTTGACTGTCACCCAGTAATGTTCACCAGCATTTCCCAGTATTTGAATGTTTGCTATAGGCTATATACAGTTCTTTATAAATTCTATGAAACTTACTATTTCTTATTTATTAAACAATTTTTAGATATCCATAATAATGAGTAAAGAGTATGAAGAATGTTGGAAGTATTTTAAGAAAGATAAAGGAAATCAGTCAGCTCATTGCCAGGCATGTTTCAAATCATTGTTTTAAATCATTGCAACATAAAGCATCGTCAACTAGCTTGCTTGCTCATGGAAAGAGGAATATTATTAAAATATGAAAGAAGTTAAATTGCTTCAAACCTGTTTGATTAGCAGTTGAAGCAATAAATAATTATAATGCAAATCATCTAACCATTTTAAAGGTTTTTAAAAGGAATTTTAAAGTGTATTTTTTAGTCATTTAAAATGAATTTTTGTTAATGTTCCTTTCTTTTAATGTTTTCTATTGTCAAGTTTCTATATCAAGTGGAGATCATTTTACATGTTATTGAGATGTACAATCTTGTCACAATATATTTGTTCATAGTAATAAACCATGCATTTATTATTATATTTTTACAGAAAATCTTAACCAAAAAATAGTTCACAGTTAATTATTATGATCACTCATTATTATTTAAGATGCAAAAATAAAATGTTATGAAAAATACAGAATAACTTATGATTTCAGGAATTCCCAGAAATTCCAATTTCTTTTTCCTGAATCCCAAAGATTAACATACGTAGGGAATTTGGAAACACTACATCTGTGAATTATCTACATAGAGATAATTGAACCCATAAGCACTAATGAAATCACAAAGTTAGATAGCATAGAAGAGAGGAGAGGCACCAGGATAGAGCCTTCCTTGGGGGGCACCCACAATTAGTGGATAGGACATGGATGGCAATCCAGCAAAAGACATTGAAAAGGAATGATCAGAAAGGTAGGGAGCGAACCAAGAGAGCTCAGTGTCACAAAAACCTAGAGAGTAGAGTATATCTAGTAGGAGAAGGTAGTCAGCAGTGATGCTTCAAAAAGGTTAAGAAGAACGAAGACTGAGAAAAGGTCTTTTGATTTAACTGGTCACCAGCCTGCCCCAAGTCTCTCCCCACTTCCTATGGAAAAAGTGGTGCTATAAATATTCTCATATATAAGGGAACTTTGATATTAACCTCCTCAGGGTATATGCCTAGCAGTGGAATCTCAGGGTAAAAGGGTATATAGACGTTTTAGTCACTTTCTTCATATAATTCCACGTTGCTTTCTAAATTGGTTAGACAGCCTTTCCCACAGGGCGTTAATATGCCTTTACTTCCACAATCCCCATCAATACTGACTTTGTCATTTTGCTGGTGTTAGACAAAACCTCAAGAGTTGTTTTGATTTCCATTTATGTTATTATTAGTGACTTGGCACAATCTTTCATATGGTTGTTAATGCTTTACAATTCTTCGAGTACTGTTCATGTCCTTTGGTAACTTGTCTGCTGGGGATATGGTTTAGTTAAAACTGGATACTAACGTCTGAATCTACTCACCTATGCACACATCAACTGCAGTGCATCACAAAATACTAAAAGCAATCAGAATGCCACTCTCAACCTTTTCACATTGTTGAACTCCACTCAGGGTACCTCATGTGACATACGAATGACATACAGATCATGTTAAGGGTGCCAGTACCAGTCCACATATTAATCATTAGTAAGGCCTAATTTTTTCTTTGTAGAGAAAAAATAAATAGAAATATACATTATAATGTTTCTTTCCCTACCTTAATGTATCATCTTGCACTTTGGAGACCACCAAACTAAATGACCTATGAAGTTTCTTCTATCTCTATGTTTCTGGGACTTTGGTTTTCTGCCCATAATACCAGGCAGAATCAAGAATGACACAAGTTTCTGATAAATGCTCTTTAAAAGAAAGCCAAAACAACCCCATTAATGTTTATTATGTTCTTAGTTTCTGACTACCGTTTTATTACTTGAGAAAAGTTGTCAAGTTTGGCCTGACTTTTGATAAGGATGATGTTGTTATACTCTGTCTTTGGACAAGTTGTCTGTGTAGCAAGTCTAGGGTTGGTTAAGATTACAAACTATAGTAAACATTCAATTTAGCAATTATTTAAGCACCTACTGTGTGCAAGAAACCATGCTAGGTACTGAGGATCCAAAGCCAGAAATGAACCTGTTCCTTCCCCAAGGCACTTATATTCTACTAGGGCAATACAACATTTATGCAGATAAGCAAATGCAAGGTAATTGAGGGAGGGAAGAATGTTAAGAAGGGGAGGAGGGATCATAGAAGTCCTTTTCCAGAAATGACAGCCAGGTTGAGCCCCAAAGAAATGGAATATAAGCTCCTTGAGGGCAGGGACTGTCAAATTTTTGTTTTTGTAGCCTCAGGCCTAGCACAGGACTTGGTACATAGTAGATGCCTAATAAATGCTAGTTTAACTGAATTGAGGCAGAAATGAAGAGGATGATGCATTTCAGGCCTGGAGGAGATGTTTTACAAAATATTTTGGAATATTAAAGTCAGGGGATGGCCAGGAGCCCAATCTGGCTAAAACCAGGGTGCATGGCAGGCAATAATATGAGATAAAGACCAAAAGGTAGACTGGAGCCATTGGGAACCTCTGGAGTTTGCACTTCATCCAATGGACAATAGGGAGCCACTGGAGTTATATGGTTTAAAACTTTTTTCTGTTTCAAAAGAACAGATGGAAAACATGTAATGAACCCTACCTTCTAGGGCCTTGCTATGTTAAACTAGACAACACAGCGGGTACAAGTATGTGTTATGATTTGGTGAAACATTTTCCATTAGGATAGGAGTTAGACATATGATTTCCTTGCTCTAAGGACCCCTTGAGTGAGGAAAGTACCCATGCAGGTCAGCACCTTCCCTGCAACTTTGCAGTTAGAAATTTGCCTAGAATGCTGGGAGGTTAAGCGATATGCCCAGCATATGTCAAAGGCGCTCTCTGCAAGCCCCACACTCCCTTTCTTAAGTTGTTAGACTATGACATGAACGTTGTCAAAGAAGCCTCACAAAATACTTACTGGACTAAGTCAAACAAACCAAACTTATTCACTATGTTGCCAATAGAGCTCCCTGGGAGCCCAAAAAATATCTTGCAAGCTAACCACTGGCTTACAGCTGGAAGAATGAGAAGAATCAGAGGGATGGGGTGTTTATGTGAGTACAGTTATCCCTTCCATACCACAACTTTCCCCATCGCGGTTTCGATATATCACGGGTCAGCATAAAAAATTAAATTGGAATTTTGGAGGAATTTTCCAGAAGCTAAAGATGACATGTGCAGACCAACCAATGACACAGAAAAAGTTTAGAAATTCAGAAATGCATAAAATATATGTATAGTATTACATAATCTCAAAATATTTTATCTTTTAATACCATAATAATTCAGACTTCTTCTCTGGCACTAAGGGAGGGCCAAAAAATTTTACGTGAATTTTCCAGATCAAGGAGGTATGTACCCCTAATCCCCACGATGTGGAAGGGATAACTATATCAGTCCCCATAAGCAAGTTACACTTATGAAACTCACTGAGGGTCAGAGTGTAAGCCATTCTAAGAAAACAAGTAGTGATCAAATTTAACACCAAATCAATCAATCCACAAGAATTTATTAACGACCTACTATGTGCTAGGCACTGGAATAAAGGTAGGTACTCAGTAAGTGGAGAAGACCCATGAAGTTTGTATTTGTAGCAATACTCCCATTTTACAGATGTGGACATTGAGGCTCTGAGAGATTGTTACCATGCCTGTGGTCACACAACTAATAAATGGTGGAGTTACGATTTGAACTCAGGTCTTCTAGTCTCCACATCTAGTACTCCAGCTACAATGCCATGTTATCTACCCCTTGCCCACCAAAGTAGCAACCTAGGTCTTTTGGCCACACTCCAGAGGGAGTGGCTGTCAGTGTGATTCAGATGACTCCCACATGCTGCTATGCTATGAATCAAAATTCTCAGAGAGGAGGCAGCTAGGTGGTATAGTGAGTAGAGCACTGGCCCTGGAGTCAGGAGGACCTGAGTTCAAATCTGGCCTCAGACACTTGACACACTTACTAGCTGTGTGAACTTGGGCAAGTCACTTAACCCCAATTTCCCTGCCTTCCCCCCTCCAAAAAAAAACGAACAACAAACAACAAAATGCTCAGAGAGAAGAATTCCAGTGGTACAGTGAAGAAATATTCACATACCTCATGAACCGTTTTTCCTTTGATAAGGATGTGCTCACTTTGTGCTGATGGAGTAGAAGGGTTCATATGAATCTGCAACTAAAGGAAAAAAAGAGACTCCTAAGGAAAAGTGCATCCCATAGGGTGGATCCCTGGCAGCATCTCCTCCCATTCCAGCATCACCCAGCAGGCACTGCAGGTAATGGGGGCATGGCCCTTATACTGGGCATTGAATGGATGCTCCTTTCTAGTATGATCAGGGGCCTGGGGCTCATTACAGTGTGGGATTGAAGGAGGCAAGGGAGACAGAGAAGAGAGGATGGGAGGGACAGCCACCCCCAAAACCCTCACAGACAAACCATTGGCTGACTGCCAAGGTAGAGCTTGCACATGACAGGGACCCAGGGCTTTCTGCCATGGGCCAGCTTCTACCATGAATTCTCCAGGGGTACAAGGGTCTGGAAATAATAGAGAGTTGGCTATGTATATATATATATATATATATATATATATATATATATATATATATATATATATACACATACATATATACATGGACATATACATAGACACATATGTGTGTGTGTGTATGCTGACAAAGAGCATTACATACCTTACCTCATTTGAGCCTCATGTCACCCCTGGGAGGTAGCATTGTCCCAGCTTTACAGATGAGGAAACTGAAGCCAACAAGAAGTTAGTGATTTGCTCATGGCTATTCTCAGAGGCTAGATTCCACCCCAGGTCTCCAAGTCTGGTGCTCTAGCCACTAGGCCAAACTGTTGCCACAAGCCCTTTTCCTGTACAGTAAAACCTGGTCAGTGGCTACCTTGCTCTTGGCAGTTTGAGTCATGTCACTCATGTAAACGGTGTGGGCAGAAATACACGGTATCTCTCCATAAATCAGAGAATGCAGATACCAACCTTGACCTAGGACATGAATGTCATTGCCTCCTTGGCAGTGTCTCTTTTGGGTGTTATATCAACTAATACTTCCCTACTGTTGAAACTTTCCATCACTTCATATTAGGGAAATTCAGAAGGCTTGACATCAGGATCCAGGCACTAGGGGGCTGGGATCCACATTCAGGATTCAGCTTCTGGGGATGGGGCAGGGGTAGTGGGGAGAGAGACAGGGAAGACACAAAGAGAGAGAGAAAGGGCAGACAGAGGGGGGGGAGAGGGAAGAAGGGGAAGAGAGAGATAAAGAGAAGCAGAGAAAGGAGGGGGAGAGAGATACAGAGACAGAGGGAGACAGAGGAGAGGGGACAGAGAGAGACAAGGAGAGAGAGATAGGGTAATGGGAAGAGACAGACAGAGGAAGAGAGATAGAGAGAGAGAGAGAGGAGAGTGAGGAGAGACAGACAGATGGAACGAGAGAGACAGGAAGAGGAGAGATCTTTCTCCTTTCTTTGGGCCAGCATCAGTCCCAGAGACACGAATGAAGCTAAGCCAGTAGGTATTGGTTGTTGAGTGTGGGGGGAGTCAGGAACTCCATCCCAGTTATCCCATGTCCTATTATCATTTCATTTGATAGGATGATATTGAACTGACAGATAAAACAACCCAATCGGATCTAACGTCTAGAGCTGGTAGGGACTCTAGAAGCCAGCTTGTCTACGCTCTGCTTTTACTGAAGCCCAGAGCAGAAGTGACTTGCCCAAGGTCACACAGCTAGTCCTGAACTGGGGAGCTGGGATTTCGGGCCACTTCCTGTCCCATTAGAGCTGCTGGTGCTGCCTCCCTCATAGGAGCTTAGGATCTGCAGTCAGTGTGGGGGAGCCAGATGGGAGCCTGGACACTTCAGGAGGAATGCTTACTCCCTAACTATTGAAGTCTTCACTGAGCCAGGTCCAGTGGCAGTTCATTCAAAAGCAGCTGGCACCTAATTTCAAGAGGCTCATTACCAGGGCCTCCCCACTCTAGGTTCAAGAGTTGGGTTCAACTTGGTTTTCTGTTTAACTGGTACATGTTCCCAATAACTGTTCGAATCAATCAGTCAGGCAACAAGTATTTATTAAATGTCTACTGCGTACCAAGCGCTAAGATATAAAACACTCCTGGCCCTCAACTAATTTACATCCTACTGGGGAAGACAAGTACATGGGAAACTATATACAGCATAAAAATCAAGTTAATACAAAGTGGTTAAATACAAGGTGGTTTGGGAGAGAAGTTAGGAGGATCAGGAAAGTTTCAGGGAGAAGATGGGGCCTGAGCTGCTTCTTAAAGGAAGAGAAGAACGCTGTGGGCACAGTAAGGAAGGAGGGCATTCCAGGCATGGGGGACAGCCAGTGCAAAGACCTGGAGTCTGGAAATGGAGTCCCACATGAGAGGAACTGAAAGAAGCCCAGTTTGGCTTATATCACTGAGTTTGGGAGGGAGGGGATAATGTCCGACAAGGCTGGGAAGATGAGCTGCTTGGGGCCAGGTTGTGAGGGCTTTAAAAGCTAAAGAGGAGAGACAATAGGAAGTCACTGGAGTTGGGGGAGGGTGGGGAGGCAGTCATATGGTCACCTCTACGTTTAAGAAAACTCCCTTGACAGCAAATCAACTGGAGTGAGGAGACACCCATAAGGAGACTGTCAGGATAATTAATGTAGGGGAGGAGGAATGAGGGTATGAAATAAGGTCGTAACTCTGTGAGTGCAGAGAAAGTACGGGACAAAAGAAGTGTTGGGAAGGTAGAGATGGCGAGATTGGATGCAGGGAGGAGAGAGGAATCAAGGGAGTGCTGAGGTTGGGAGCCCGCAAGACTGGCAGAATGGGGGTGCCTTTGACAGAGATGGGAAAATGGTGGGGGAGACCATGACTTTACTCTTGGAAGTGTTAAGTTTAAAATGTCTCCTAAGACAGGGGTGGGGAACCTTTCCCTGGAGGCCACAGGTGCTCTCTAGGTCCTCAAGTGCAGTCCTTTGACTGAATCCAAACTTCGCTGAACAAAACCCCTTAATAAAAGGATTGGTTCTGTAAAACTTGGACTCAGTCAAAAAGCCTTTGGGGCTGAAGCGTAGATTGGAGACTGGGATTGGATATATAGATAGGGAAAGAGGGGGGGTGGGGGAGAGAGAGGGGGAGAGAGAGAGACAGAGAGAGAGAGAGAGAGACAGAGAGAGAGAGAGAGAGACAGAGAGAGAGAGACAGAGACAGAGAGAGACAGAGACAGAGACAGAGAGAGAGAGACAGAGAGAGAGACAGAGAGAGACAGAGACAGAGAGAGAGAGACAGAGAGAGAGAGACAGAGAGAGACAGAGACAGAGAGAGACAGAGACAGAGAGAGAGAGAAAGGAAGAGAGACAGAGAGGAGTGGGGCAGATAAGTAGATAGATGAATAGGTAGATAGATTGGTAGGTAGAGGTGGGTAATTAGAAAGAGAAAGGAAGGAAGGAAAGAAGAAAGGACGGCAAAAAGAAAAGAAAAAAGGTAGGTAGATAAATAGATAGATGGGACAGGATAGAGGGATATATAGACAGAATGATAGAGAGGTAGGTAGAGAAATAGGATTGTAGGTGGGCAGTTAGGTGGTGCAGTAGTGCTGGGCTTGAAGACTTATCTTCCTGGGTTCAAATCCAGCCTCAGACACCTACTGCCTGTGTGACCCTGGGCAAGTCACTTCACCCTGTTTGCCTGAGTTTCTTCCTCTGTAAAATGAGCTGGAGAAGGAAATGGCAAACCCCTCCAGTATCTTTCCCAAGAAGACCCCAAATAAGGTCACAAAGAATCAGACACAACTGAAACAATCAAACAACAAAAATAGGTAGGTAGAGACAGATAAATAGAGAGATCGATAGGATAGGAGAGCTAGAACAATTGATCAATAAATACATAGATAAGATGGCTAGATGATACTGTGATAGAGATGGGTATATAGACAGAGAAATAGGAAGGAAGGAAACTACTTAGTTGGATGGACGATAGCCAGTAACAGAATTCTAAGGGATAATTTGATTTCTTCCATAGTAGCAGATCTAGAACGAAGGCGGGGTGGGGTGGGGTGGGGTGGGGGTGGGGCTGAGGCTGAGCACAGGCTTGCAGGAAGGTCATATTAGGTGAGCTCACCTTTTAGGTAAGCTTACAATGTCTCGCACTTTTTCTTGTTTTCCCTTCTCTCACTGTGAGGAGGGAGAATGGCACAGAACAAGTTAGAAAGCAGTCTGCACTTTGGGTTGTCGAATGGATTTTTGCCAAGTTTGGTGTTGGGGTTGATGTTGGCGGGGTTTTGCCCAGTGCCACAGAGAAGCTGCAAGTCTCTTCTCACGTGGATTCCTAGTTTCTGGTTTTAGAAAAATCACAGCATTGGAAATGAGTGTTTAACACACATGGTCAGACTCATTTGTGGTTGTCAAATAAACAGTGATTGAGGGCAGCCCACTGTAATGGGAAGTAGGCTGGACAGGCACCGGAGGATCCGAATCCTTGGCCTACCTCTGCAGCTAAGTGGATGTGTGTCCTTAGGCAGGTCATCTAAACTCCAGGCCTCTGTTTTGTCATCTCTGTACATCCTTTAGAGCTCCTGGGTACCCTGCTCCCCTCCTTGGGGGAAATAATCCAGTCAGTCAAGGAATGCCACCCTAGGTCTAAGCTAGCCTAATGGATAAGTACAAACTCACATAGTCTACTACACCTAGCTGGCCCTAGAACAAGATTCACACCATCCAACCAGCTTGACATCTTCCCATACTGCTGTACAGAGGTGCCTCCCCCTACTTACCTCTAACCTTTTGTTCTGGTAACAAATGTGCACCTAAACTCCCTACCCAGGCTTCGGAAGCCTAACCCCTTGTTCAAGTCACAGTTAGTGACAGAGGCTGGGATTTGAGTCCTGGACTCCAACGTCCAGCCTCCCTAATTGTCAGACATTGGTGCCCGTATGTGCCAAAGGACATACACAGTCAGAGTTCAGAAAAGGAATTGTTGGGAATCATAATGTCTACCCCCAATTGTTCAAAATGAAGTGTACTTGGAAGGGAGGAATCCAAAAACCACCAATGGAGAGATCCAATGAGGGCCCCTCTGCACTCAACAGAAGAAAACCCTCTGGCCCCCAAATGGCATGTACTGCCCAAGTGAATGGCCTTGCTCAGGCCCAAATCCTGGCTGTTTCCTTCCCCACCACTTCCCATTCTAGTCTAAATCCTTCCTGGGTCTTGGGACCCCTTTTGTATGTGCCTGAAGAGTCAGCAGCACTGCAAAGCCTCTATGCCCACCCGCTCCTCAGTGCTGGACAGCTAACTGCCAAAGACAGGGATTGCCCCCCCCAAAGTCATGCAGCCAGGAAATGGTAGGGCTGGCATTATGATGCCAACTCAGTGCTCTCATCCCTACACCACACTGACCTCCATGCTGTGCCTTGGAAATGGAGCTTTGCTCTCATCAGAACACAGTATCACAAGAAGGTACCTTGGAGGTCATCTCCCCCTTTTTACTGATGAAGAAACTGAAGCACAGAGAGGTCACATGATTTGAATAGCAGGTGACCTTTCAGTGGGTAACATTGGGCACTTGAACCCAGTCCCTCTGATTCCAGACCCATCACTCTGCACTGTACCACAGATACCGGTACCCAGCTTGGCAGAAGGGCTGTGGTAATGAGTCAGGTGATGGGCCTAGTGGTTTGTGGGGGAAATAAAACTCTTCAGCACTACATCTGAAGGCAGAGGATTCCCTAAAACTGAGATCCTTTCTATGTTGCACTCAGAGACAGGATTGCATGAGTGGTAGAGTCTAGAAGGCCTGGGTTCAAGGCCTACCTCTGACACACCCTGCTTGTGTGACCCTGGGCAAGTCACTTAACTTCTCAGTGCTCTAGGCAGCTCTCCAAGACTCTTAGTTGCAAAAAAAAAGCTGCTTCCCAGCATTGGCAGAGAGATTTTTCACACAAATGAAATCACAGGTTGGGCAAAATAAACAGAAAAATTGACAAACACGTGATGTTTACATCAGCGGATGCTCACACAGCCTGGACCAATTAAGTGGGCAATTCCACAGGCAGCGTGAAGCCCTAGTCCAGGTAGAGCCATCAAAAAGTATACTTACTTATACTTCCTTTGAGGTACAAGCCACTGCAATACCATCTAGCTGCCTCAGGAAAAGGGGTACCCTTACACAAATGACATTACACACTCGGAACAAAAATAAAGTCCAATGTTAAATAGATAGTGGCTAATACATACAGCAAGCTGTAGTGGCTACCAAAGCCCCGCCCTAAAAGAAGCTTGTGGAAGCCTTCCGCAGGTTACTTGATTTAGTAATTGATAGAAACCAGCTGAGGTTGTGAAGGTGTTTGTAATACTGTAAATCGGCCCCATTGGCTGAGGATTTTGTGACAGAGACCTTGGAGCTTTAAGAGGAGACGTGGGAGAGGGCCCTGGGTGTGGAGGCCTCAGCGTGGGGCTGGGATAGCCTGCTCTATGAGCACCAAGTCTAAACCAACAGCTGGGAGAGAAGTGAGCCAGAGTCAGCAAGGAGGGAGGTGAGCCTGCTCTATTAATGGAAATGAGGAGGCCAAGATAGATGCGGAAAGAGGGCTGCTTTGGGAGCCACGGGCAGTGGGTCTGAATTCCAGTCCTGACACTGAGCTGTGTCCAAGCCCTGGCAAGTCTCGAAATCTCCCTGAGCCTCAGTCTCCTCCTTTGCCAAGTGAGGATGTTTGGCTGACTTGGTGGTCTCATGAGTCCCTTCTGGCTCTACCTCTGTGACCTTCGGAAAGGCTCAGTTCAGGTAATCAAAAGGAGGAGCCAAGGGGACAAAAATCAGGTATAAGCTAGTCCTCTCTGTGGACAAATGGACCCCAGGCCCAGAGGAGGGGCACCATCCTGGGGAAGGTAGGGGGGCAGTTCAGCAGACAGGAAGAAGGGGCTGAGTGGGACAGGGTTGGGGGAGAAGTAAAGCTGAAGGGCCTTCCTCCAGGTTTTATGTGGTCAAAGTGGAGCCAGGGGCAGATCTGACCCGCTGCCACTTTCCCCCCTTCATGGGGCCACACCACCCTGCCCCTGGGAGGGACTGCTTGGCTTTCTGTTCCCTGACTGGAGCAGTATCTCTCTCCCTGCCCCCCCATATTGTTGCTGTTGCTCCCCACAGTGGGGGGAGGTCCCCAACACTTCCCCACCTTTGATAGTCCATTGCTGCCCTCCCATCCTTACAATGCCTGGGCTCCACCTGGAGCCCGATGGAAAGGCACTGGACCTTTCTTTTTTTTTAATTAATTGATTTAATTTATTTAACATATTTAGTTTTCAGCATTGATTTTCACAAAAGTTTGAATTATGAATTTTCTCCCCATTTCTACCCTCCCACCCACTCCAAGATGGAGTATATTCTGGTTGCCCTGTTCCCCAGTCAGCCCTCCCTTCTGTCACCCCACTCCCCTCCCATCCGCTTTTCCCTTCCTTTCTTGTAGGGCAAGATAAATTTCTACACCCCATTGCCTGTGTATCTTATTTCCTAGTTGCGTGCAAAAACTTTTTCTTTTTGAACATCTGTTTTTAAAACTTTGAGTTCCAAATTCTCTCCCCTCTTCCCTCCCCACCCACCCTCCCTAAGAAGGCAAGCAATTCAACATAGGCCACATATGTATCGTTATGTAAAACCTTTCCACAATACTCATGTTGTGAAAGACTCACTATATTTTGCTCCTTCCTAACCTATCCCCCTTTATTGAATTTTCTCCCTTGACCCTGTCCCCTTTCAAAAGTGTTTGTTTTTGATTACCTCCTCCCCCTATCTGCCCTCCCTTTTATCAACCACCCTTTTCTATCTTCTTCCTCCTTCTTTCCTGTGGGGTAAGATACCCAATTGAGTGCGTATGGTATTCCCTCCTCAGGTCAGTTCTGATGAGAGCAAGATTCACTCATTCCCCCTCACCTGCCCCCTCTTCCCTTCCAACAGAACTGCTTTTTCTTGCCACTTTTATGTGAGATAATTTACCCCATTCTCTCTCTCCCTTTCTCTCTCTCTCCATATATTCCTCTCTCATCCCTTAATTTCATTTTATTTTTTAGATATCATCCCTTCATATTCAACTCACCCTGTGCCCTATATATATATATATATATTTTCATATATATATTCATATATATACATATATGTATATATATACACACATATATATACATATGCATATTCCCTTCAGCTACCCTAATACTGAGGTCTCGTGAATCATACACATCATGTAGGAATGTACACAAAACATTTCACCTTTAGTAAGTCCCTTTTGTGATTTCTTTTTCTTGTTTACCTTTTCATGCTTCTCTTGATTCTTGTGTTTGAAAGTCAAATTTTCTATTCAGCTCTGGTCTTTTCACTGAGAAAGCTTGAAAGTCTTCTATTTTATTGAAAATCCATATTTTGCCTTGGAGCATGATATTCAGTTTTGCTGGGTAGGTGATTCTTGGTTTTAATCCTAGCTCCATTGACCTCCAGAATATCGTATTCCAAGCCCTTCGATCCCTTGATGTAGAAGCTGCTAGATAGGGTTATTCTGACTGTATTTCCACAATACTCAAATTGTTTCTTTCTGGCTGCTTCCAGTATTTTCTCCTTGATCTGGGAGCTCTGGAATTTGGCGACAATATTCCTAGGAGTTTTCTTTTTGGGATCTTTTTGTGGAGGCGATCTGCAGATTCTTTCAATTTCTATTTTACCCTCTGGCTCTAGAATATCAGGGCAGTTCTCCTTGATAATTTCTTGAAAGATGATATCTAGACTGTTTTTTTGATCATGGCTTTCAGGTAGTCCAATAATTTTTAAATTATCTCTCCTGGATCTGTTTTCCAGGTCAGTGGTTTTTCCAATGAGATACTTCACATTGTCTTCCACTTTTTCATTCCTTTGGTTCTGTTTTATAATATCTTGATTTCTCATCAAGTCACTAGCTTCCACTTGCTCCAATCTCATTTTTAAGGTAGTATTTTCTTCAGTGGTCTTTTGGACCTCCTTTTCCATTTGGCTAATTCTGCCTTTCAAGGCATTCTTTTCCTCATTGGCTTTTTGGAGCTCTTTTGCCATTTGACTTAGTCTATTTTAAGGTGTTGTTTTCTTCAGTAATTTTTTTCAGTATTTTTTGGGTCTCTTTTAGCAAGTCATTGACTTGTTTTTCATGGTTTTCTCGCATCATTCTCATTTTTCGTCCCAATTTTTCCTCTACTTCTCTAACTTGCTTTTCCAAATCCTTTTTGAGCTCTTCCATGGCCTGAGACCAGTTCATGTTTTTCTTGGAGGCTTTTGATGTAGGCTCTTTGACTTTGTTGACTTTTTCTGGCTGTATGTTTTGGTCTTCTTTGTCACCAAAGAAAGATTGCAAAGGCTGAGACTGAATCTGAGTGCGTTTTCGCTGCCTGGCCATGATCCCAGCCAACTTACTTGACCCTTGAGTTTTTGTCGGGGTATGACTGCTTGTAGAGTAAAGAGTACTTTGTTCCAAGCTTGAGGGGATGCGCTGTTGTTTTCAGAGCTATTTCTATACAGCCAGCTCTGGCACACCAGCACTCCTCCTTCCCCAAAAACTGCCAACCTGGATCTCACTCAGATCTTAAGCAGGCTCTGCACTCCTGCTCTGATCCACCACTTAATTCCTCCCACCAGTTGGGCCTGGGGCCAGAAGCAACTGCAGCTGTAGTTCTGTATCTGTACCACCTCCCAGCTTCGTGTGCAATAGACCTCACCCCGCAACCATCCAGGCGGTCCTGGGCTGGATCCCTGCTTCACTCTGCTATTTTGTCAGTTCTGCAGTTCTAGAATTTGTTCAGAGCCATTTTTTATAGGTTTTTGGAGGCACATGGTGGGGAGCTCATACAAGTCCCTGCTTTTCAGCCGCCATCTTGGGTCCACCCCACCCCCCAACCCCCTCCCCCCCAGCACTGGACCTTTCTAATGTCCTGGCACTGCAGAAGCCTGAGGGACCCTGAGCAGCAGAGCAGGAAGGGCATCGGAATTAGGATCCAGAGGTCCTCTAGTCTGTCTCTCATTCTCTAAATGAGGATGATGACCACAGTAACTGTGCCCAGTAAACTCAGAAGTCTTTGGCAACTGCTGGGTGCAGACCCCCTGACTGGGGGGAAAATCTGCTGGAAGACAATGCACTACTAGGCTTCCACCCCAAGGAGTACATTCATAAGAGCTACAGCCCCAGCCCAGAGTGCACGCGGCCCAGGGGGCCAATGGACCTGGACCGTCCCTTCTGCTTGGGCTCCCCAGCAGGACATTTGGCAGGGCAGGGGAGCCCCACCCCCCACCCCCGCCGCTGGCTCTCTGCCCACACTTGGGGGCTTTTAGGTGCTTCTCAGTGTCCCACTGGCTCTGCTCTCCTGCTCCTTACTGTCCAAAAAAAAAATGCCTAGGTTTTTTTTTTTAAGCCTAGTTAAAGAATAAATGAACATACCTCCAAATGAGGATTTGCATAATAAAGGCTAATCTCAGCCTGCTTTGTGTATTGAGACTTTCTTTGGAGGTCAGGAAAGTGACTCGGGATTCAATTAAGAACAAAGTCAGAAGGAGCTAAACCTCTGATCTAGTTATTGCCATAAACAAGTGGCATTAGATGACTGTGAGTGGAGAAGACCCAGCACTGGCCCAGAAAGTAGGTGAACGAGAATTTACTCCTAAAATATGTGTCAAAAGAAAGCAGCGTCCCCTGATGGGGGGCTCCTTCAGAGGATACAAAGGGAGTAAAGTCTCAGATCCCAAAATGTTTTAAGAAAACATTTAATTTAGCATTTTTTTTCTCTAGCTAGACTGGAGGAAAATGATCTCTTTGGCAATGGAAGATGAGAGGAGAAAGCTAGTAACTTGTCAAAGTATTGACTACTGGTATTTCTTGCTTTTTAGAATAGGTGTATTTTAAACTTTGAGTTTATTTTTATTAATGATTTTATTTCAAATAATTTTAATTAATAAGCATTAAAATTAATTTGTCCCTCCCACTACCTTTCCTCCATATAGCAAATTTTAAAAACAAAAGTAGCCTTTGGTACATAACTGCTGCATAGTCTAGCAAAAAAAAAATCCAACATTAGTCATGTCTAAAACTCTGCATTTCAAGTTCATCACCTCCCTGTCATCTTCATTTTTATCACTGCATTGATCAAAGGTCTAGTCTTTCGAAGATGTTTCTCTACAATGTTATCACTGTATTAATGGTTCTTCCAGTTCTGCTTATGAGTTAACATCAGAAGTTTGTGTCTTCATTTTCTCTGAAATTCAGTCGAGCAGTTAGGGGGCTCCATAGTGCATAGAGCACTGGGCTTGGAGTCGGGAAGACTCTTCCTGTGTTCAAATCTGGCCTCAGACACTAGCTGTGTGACCCTGGGAAAATCACTTCACCATGTGTGCCTCAGTTTCCTCATCTGTAAAATGAGCTGGAGAATCAAATGGCAAACCACTCCACTATCTTTGCCACGAAAACCCTAGATGGGGTTGTGAAGAGTTGGGCATGACTGAAAAATGACTAAACAACAAATATTTTGTTACATTCATATACCATAATTTGTACAGCCATCCCCCAATAGAATACACCCCCTTAGTTTCCACTTTTTGGTTCCCAGGAAAAGAATTGCTATAAACACCTCTGTACAGATAGATCCTCTTCCTTCTTTTCCCCCTTACTTCTTCAGGATCTAGGCCTAGTAGTGGTCTAACTGGATCAGAGGATACATACAGTTGGGTAACTGTGAGCAGTGTTTCAAATTCCTTTCCAGAATAACTGGACTAATTCACAGCTCCTCTGACAATGCACTAAGGTATCTGTTTTGCATTTTGCAAAGGTGTCAATAACATGAATTTATGTAAAACAGGTAAAATTTTCCAGTTGGCTCCCATTATAAAACTGGATAGGCTTTCCTGGAGAAAAATCATTTGGTAGACGAAACAAAGAAATCATGGTAACAACCAGCTTTTCAATTCATTCCCACATTCCAAAGAGAACTGGATATCGAGTCAGAGGACCTGGGTTCAAGTGCCAGTCCTGCTACTCGCTACCAGTGTGACTGGAAGCAAATCATTTCACCTCTCTGTGCCTCAGTTTGCTTGGACAAATCAAAGGTGTCAGATACAGCGGCCAGATGACCACATCTCTCCCAAGCATGGCCCAAACCAAATTCAAATGTCATTGGGAAATATTTAACAAGATCAATCAAAATACAATAAAACAGAGAGAACATGACATTTTCAAATGAAGTCAACGTGTAGCCCACAGGGATCCTTATGTCAGGATTAGCAGCCCAATTTCTATTTGAGTTGGGCACCACTGATCTCCAAGGTCCCTTCCAACTCTCTGTGATTCTGTGATCTCTCCCCTGCATTCCTTCCCCTCCACCTAAAACACCCACATCCACCCACACCAAGAGGGTAGAGGGCTCTCCAACTCATTATCTCTCTGCATTTCTATCTTGCTCTCATTCTACATTTCTCTGTGTATCTCTAGCTCAATATCTCTCCAGCTAACTGGTCAATTGAATGATCCATGATAGTTCCAAAGCACTCACAATGAAAAATGCTATCCACCTTCAGAGAGAGAACTGGTGAGCTCTGAGTGCAGACTGAAGCAGACTTTTTTACACTTAATTTTTCTTGCTATTTTTTGCAAGATGCCTAATATAGAAATATTTTGCATTACCTCACATGTGTAATGGCTATCATATTTCTTGCTTTCTCAATGGGCAGAGGAGTTCCTGGAGGGAGAGAATTTGCAACTCAAATTTTTAAAAATAAATATCAAAAATAAATAAAAGAAAAATATATCTTGAGCTAGCTCTCCCTATCTTTAGCTCCTTTTATTACTCTCTATGTACATCTTTTTCTTGCTCTATCTCTATGCATCTCTCTATGTAGCTATCTCTTTGTATATTTCACTCTCTGTCTCCACATACACATGTATGTGCATATGTGTGTGTGTGTATATATATATATATATATATTTTCATCTAGACCTATGATTCCAATAGCATAGATACTCCCAGGGAGGAAACCCCTTGACCAAAGCAGAAAAACAACTGTTAAACAACTTGCTCTTAAAGAATTTCCTGGCACATTGAGAGATTAGGTGGTTTGCCCCAATCATACAGCCAGCATGTGTCAGGGCAAGACTGGGACCCAGGTCATTCTGGCTACAAGGTTCTTATCTTTTATTTACACACACAGTTTTATATAAACATATCAGTATATTACTTTCTCTTTATGTGTCTCCTCATCTCTCTCCATCTCATTCTCTATGTATCTTTCTCCAAATGTATGTATATATGTATACATGTATAAAATCTCCCACCTTAGACACATTTTAAAACGTATCTCTTGATCTCTCATCTCAGTTTCTTTTTTAAAAAAATTTGTTTTTAAAATTATATCTTTATGTCTCTGCCCCCCTCTACCACCTATTGAGAAAGGAAGAAATACAATTCCCCTTATATGTAGAGTTACTCAAAAATCCATTTCTACATTAGTCATCTGGGGCGGAGGGAGAACAAGAAAAAAAATGTGCTTCAATCTGCACTCTGAGTCCATCAGTTCTCAATCTAGAGGTGGATAGCATTTCAAGTAATGGGTCCTTTAGAATTGTTATTGATGACTGTATTGATAAGTTGATAAGTCTTTCACAGTTGATTATCATTACAATATTGCAGTTTCTATGTAGATTGTTCTGGTTCTGCTAATTTCACTTTGTATTAGTTCATATAGGTCTTTCCAGGTTTTTCTGAAACTATCCCTTTCATAATTTCTTACAGCAGTGGAATATTCCATCACATTCATAATCCATAACTTGTTCAACCATTCCCCAATTGATAGGCATCCACTCAGTTTCCAATTTTTGGCTACCACAAAAAGAACAGCCATATATGTTTTTGTACGTATGGATCTTTTTCCTTTTTTTATCTCTTTGGGGTATTGACCTAGTAGCAATATTGCTAGGTCAGGGAGTATGCACACTTTTATAGCCTTTAGGCATAGTTCCATTCCAGAACGGTCCAACTAGTTCACAGCACCACCAGAGTGCATTAATGTACCTATTTTTTCCATATCCCCTCCAGCATTTGTCATTTTTACTTTCTGTCATTTTGGGCCAATCTGATGGGTGCTTGAGTGGTACCTCGAGTTGTTTTAATGTGCATTTCTCTAATAGTCATTTAAAGTATTTTTCTTGTTTGTGCAAAATACTTTTAATAATATTATCTATTCTATCTCCTGTGAACTTGTCTATATCTTCCTTGGTCATGAACTCTTCCCTTATCCATAGATTTAATATGTAATTTTTCCATGCTTTCCCAATTTGCTTATGATATCACTCTTTATGTCTCAATCATGTACCCATTTTGAGCTTATCTTGGTATGTGGTATGATATTGGTTTCTGCCTAGTTTCTGCCAGATGCTTTCCAGTTTTCCCAGCAGTTTTTGTGAAATAGTGACATCTTGCCCCAGTAGCTTGGATCTTTGGGTTTATCATATGCTAGGCTTCTGTGATCATTTACTTCTGTATATTGTGTACCTAATTTAGTCTATTGATCAACCATTCTATTTCTTAGGCAGTACCAGATTGTTTTGATGATTACTGCTTTGTATATGTTCCTGCTAGGCCCCCTTTCTTTATTTTTCCCCCATTGATTCCATTGATATTCTTGGCCTTTTGTTTTTCCAGATGAATTTTATTTTTTTCCTAGCTCTATAAAAATTATTTGGTAGTTTGGTATGATACTAAATAAGTAAATTAATTTAGGTAGTATTGTCATTTTATTGTATTGGTTCAGCCTATGCATGAGCAATTAATATTTCCCTAGCTGTTTAGATATTTTTAAAAACTACCTACAGCATCTAGGTGGATAGAGTGCCAGGCTTGGAGTCAGGAAAACCCAAGTTCAAATCTGGCCTCACACTAACTGTGTGACCCAGGCAAATCACTTAACCCTGTTTACCTCAGTTTCTTTATCTGTAAAATGAGCTAAAGAGGAGGGTGGAGCCAAGATGGTGGCTGGAAAGCAGGGACTTGGGTGAGCTCCCTGCCAAGTCCCTCCAAAAACCTATAAAAATGGCTCTGAACAAATTCTATAACTACAGAACCCACAAAATAGCAGAGGGAAGCAGGGATCCAGCCCAGGACAGCCTGGATGGTCGCTGGGTGAGGTCTATCGCACTGTGCTGGGAGCGGAGCAGAGCACAGCCCAGCGTGGGCTGCACCCAGACCAACCAGGACAGGAGCCGGGAAGAACAGGCCCTAGTGCCCTGAATCAGTGAGCTGTGGCAGTTACCAGACTTCTCAATCTACAAACACCAAAGACAACAGAGAAGGTTAGTGGGAAAAACAGCAGGGAGTGAATGAAAGAAACTCGCAGTTGGCCACTGTGTGGTGGGGGCGGGGGCAGAGGTGGTGCAGCTATGAGGCTGCTTACAGAGCTACAGCTACAGTTGCTTCTGGCCCCAGGCCCAACTGGTGGGAGGAATTAAGTGGTGGATCAGAGCAGGAGTGTAGAGCCTGCTTAAGATCTGAGTCAGGTCCAGGTTGGCGGTTCTTGGGGAAGGAGGAGTGCTGGTGTGCCAGAGCTGGCTGTATAGAAATAGCTCTGAAAACAACAGCACATCCCCTCAAGCTTGGAACAAAGTACTCTTTACTCTACAAGCATTCATACCCTGATGAAAAACTCAAGGGTCAAGTAAGTTGGCTGGGAACATGGCCAGGCAGTGAAAACGCACTCAGATTCAGTCTCAGCCTTTGCAATCTTTCTTTGGTGACAAAGAAGACCAAAACATACAGCCAGAAAAAGTCAACAAAGTCAAAGAGCCTACATCAAAAGCCTCCAAGAAAAACATGAACTGGTCATGGAAGGCCATGGAAGAGCTCAAAAAGGATTTGGAAAAGCAAGTTAGAGAAGTAGAGGAAAAATTGGGAAGAGAAACGAGAATGATGCGAGAAAACTATGAAAAACAAGTCAATGACTTGCTAAAGGAGACCCAAAAAAATACTGAAGAAAACAACACCTTAAAAATAGACTAAGTCAAATGGCAAAAGAGCTCCAAAAAGCCAATGAGAAGAAGAATGCCTTGAAAGGCAGAATTAGCCAAGTGTAAAAGGAGGTACAAAGGACCACGGAAGAAAATACTACCTTAAAAATGAGATTGGAGCAAGTGGAAGCTAGTGACTTGATGAGAAATCAAGATATTATAAAACAGAACCAAAGGAATAAAAAGTGGAAGACAATGTGAAATACCTCACTGGAAAAACCACTGACCCGGAAAATAGATCCAGGAGAGATAATTTAAAAATTATTGGACTACCTGAAAGCCATGATCAAAAAAACAGTCTAGATATCATCTTTCAAGAAATTATCAAGGAGAACTGCCCTGATATTCTAGAGCCAGAGGGTAAAATAGAAATTGAAAGAATCTGCAGATCGCCTCCACAAAAAGATCCCAAAAAGAAAACTCCTAGGAATATTGTCGCCAAATTCCAGAGCTCCCAGATCAAGGAGAAAATACTGGAAGCAGCCAGAAAGAAACAATTTGAGTATTGTGGAAATACAGTCAGAATAATCCAAGATCTAGCAGATTCTACATTAAGGGATCGAAGGGCTTGGAATACGATATTCTGGAGGTCAATGGAGCTAGGATTAAAACCACGAATCACCTACCCAGCAAAACTGAATATCATGCTCCAAGGCAAAATATGGATTTTCAATAAAATAGAGGACTTTCAAGCTTTCTCAGTGAAAAGACCAGAGCTGAATAGAAAATTTGACTTTCAAACACAAGAATCAAGAGAAGCATGAAAAGGTAATCAAGAAAAAGAACAAGAAAAAGAAATCACAAGGGACTTACTAAAGTTGAACTGTTTTGTTTACATTCCTACATGAAAAGATGATGTGTATAATTCATGAGCCCTCAGTATTAGGGTAGCTGAAGGGAATATGCATATATATATATGTGTGTGTGTGTATGTGTATGTATGTGTATATATATATATATATATGTATGTGTGTGTCTGTGTATGTATATATGTGTGTGTGTATATATATATATACACATATATGTGTGTGTGTATATATACACATATATATATGTGTGTGTGTGTGTGTGTGTGTGTGTGTGTGTGTGTGTATACAGACAGAGGGCACAGGGTGAGTTGAATATGATCAATCAAATTAAGGGATGAGACAGGAATATTTTGAGAGAGGGAGAAGGGGAGAGATAGAATGGGGTAATTATCTCACATAAAAGTGGCAAGAAAAAGCAGTTCTGTTGGAAGGGAAGAGGGGGCAGGTGAGGGGGAATGAGTGAATCTTGCTCTCATCAGGTTTGACCTGAGGAGGGAATACCATACACACTCAATTGGGTGGAGGGCAGATGGGAGGAGGAGGTAATCAAAAACAAACACTTTCGAAAAGGGACAGGGTCAAGGGAGAAAATTCAATAAAGGGGGATAGGTTAGGAAGGAGCAAAATATAGTGAGTCTTTCACAACATGAGTATTGTGGAAGGGTTTTACATAATGATACATATGTGGTCTATGTTGAATTGCTTGCCTTCTTAGGGAGGGTGGGTGGGGAGGGAAGAGGGAAGAGGATTTGGAACTCAAAGTTTTAAAAACAAATGTTCAAAAACAAAAAAAAAAGTTTTTGCATGCAACTAGGAAATAAGATACACAGGCAATGGGGCATAGAAATTTATCTTGCCCTACAAGAAAGGAAGGGAAAAGGGGATGGGAGGGGAGTGGGAAGAGGGATGACTGGGGAACAGGGCAACCAGAATATATGCCATCTTGGAGTGGGCAGGAGGGTAGAAATGGGGAGAAAATTCGTAATTCAAATTCTTGTGAAAATCAATGCTAAAAACTAAATATATTAAATAAGTTAACTGAATATATTTTTTAAAATGAGCTAAAGAAGTAAATAGCACACCATTCCAGTATCTTTGCCAAAAAAAAAACCCAAATGGGGTCACGAAGAGTCAGACATGACTGAACAACAAAAAAATTGTTTAGATCTGTCTTTGTGTGAAAAGTGTTTTGTAATTGTGTATCTGGTGATACAATTGTAATAATATCTGGGTGATCTTGGCAAGTAGACTGAAGTATTTTATGCTGTCTGCAGTCATTTTGAATGGAGTTTCTCTTCCTGCTGGGTTTTGTTGATAATATATAGAAATGATGACTATTTATATGGACATATTTTATATCCTACAACTTTGCTAAGGTTGTTAATGGTTTTGACCTCTTGGGTTCTTTAAACATACCATCATATCACAAAAGAGTGCTAGTTTTGTTTCCTTATTGTCTGTTCTTATTCCTTCGATTTATTTTTCTTGTCTTATTGCTATATCTAGCTAGCATATCCGATACAATATTGAATAATAAGTGATTATGGACATCCTTGCTTCATCCTTGATCCTACGGGAAAGCTTCTAGTTTATCCTCGTTACAGATAATGCTCGCTCTTTGTTTTAGATAGATTACTACTTATTTTAAGAAAAGTTCTGTTTATTCCTATGCTTTCTAGCATTGTTAAAAGGAATGGTTGTTGTATTTTGTCAAAAGGTTTTCTCTTCATCTATTGATATAATTTTATGATTTTTGTTTTTAGTATTGATGTGGTCATTTATACTTATAATTTTCCTAATACTGAAAGAGTCCTGAATTCCTGGTATAAATCCCACCAGGTAATAGTGTATGATCTTTGTGCTGTAGTGCTGTACTTTCCTTGCTAGTGTTTTACTTTAGAATTTTTGCATTAATATTCATTAGAGTAATTGGTCTATGATTTTCTTTCTATGTTTTTGCTCTCCTGGTTTACATATAAAACAATACTTTTGTTATGGAAGGAAGTTGATAGGACTCCTTCATTATTGTTGTTGTTCAGTCATTTCAATTTTATCCAACTCTTCTTGACCCCATTTGGGGTTTTCTTGACAAAGATGCTGGAGTGGTTTGCCATTCCCTTCTCCAGCTCATTTAGCAGATGAGGAAACTGAGGCAAATAGGGTTAAGTGACTTGCCCAGGGTCACATAGCTAGTAAATGTTTGTGACCATATTTGAATTCAGAAGATGAATCTTCGTGATTCCAGGCCTGGCACTCTATCCACTGTACCACCTAGCTGCCTGGACTCCTTCATTACCTATTTTTTAAAACAGTTTATAGTGTGTTGTAATTAATTGTTTTTGCAGTGTTTGGTAGAATTCACTTGTAAATCCATCTGTTCCTGGGTTTGGTTTGGTTTGGTTTTTTCACACAGAGCTCATTTGTAGCTTGTTCAATTTCTTTTTCTAAGGTAGAGTTATTTAAATATTCTATTTCCTCTTCTGTTGATCTGGGCAATTTATGTTTTTGTAAATATTCATCCATTTCATTTACATTGTCAGTTTTATTGGCATATAATTGCTCAAAATAGCTCCTAATGATTGTTTTGATTTTTGGTTGTGCAGTCACCCTTTTAATTTTTGATGCTGGTAATTTGTCTTTTTAACTAAATTAAACAATGATTTATTTGTTTAATCGGTTTTTTCATAAAACCAGATCCTGGTTTTATTTATTAGTTCAATTTTTTACTTTCAATTTTATTAATCTCTTTTTATTTTCAGGATTTTTATTTTGGTGTTTAATTGGAGGTTTTTAATTTGTTCTTTTTCCAGTTTTTTTTTTAGTTGCATAAGCATTTTCAATTGTAGGTTTTTTCCTAAGTACTGCTTTGGGTGTATCCCACAAATTTTTGTATATTGTCTCATTGTTGTCATTATTTTAAATTAAATTATTGATGGGTTTTATGATTTATTCTTTGACCCACTCATTCTTTAGGGTTAAATTTTTTAGTTTCCAATTACTTTTTAATCTGTGCTTCCAAAGCTCTTTTTCAAATGTAATTTTATTGCATTATGGTCTGGAAAGGGTACATTGAGTATTTCTGCTTTTCTGCATATGTTCATGAGGTTTTTATGCCCTAATATGTGATCAGTTTTTGTGAAGGTGACATATACAGTTGAGAAAAAGGTATACTCCTTTTTATTCCCATTCACTATTTTCCAGAGGGCTAGCATATCTAAGTTTTCTAAAAACATATATTCATCGCCTTAATTTCTTTATCATTCGATAAATAAATTCAATAAATTGTAAATTGAGGTCTCCCCCACTAGTATAGTTTTACTGTCTATTTCCTCCTGTAAATTAATTAACTTTCCTTCAAGAATTTGGATGCTATGCCATTTGGTGCATATGTGTTCAATATTGATATTAATTCATTGTCTGTGGTACCTTTTAGCAACATGTAATTTCCCCGATTATCTCTTTTACTTAGGTCGATTTTTGCTTTTGCTTTGTCTGAGACCATGATTGCTTCCCCTGCCTTTTTGCTTCAGATGAAGTATAATAGATTCAACTCCAGCCCCCTAAGTCTGTTTCAAGCACCTCTTGTAAACCACATATTATTAGATTCTGGTTTTAATCCATTCTGCTATCCTCTTCCAATTTAGGGGTGAGCTCATTCTATGCACATGCATGATTACTAACTGTGTATTACCTTCCAACTTATTCCCCTATTTTTATCCTTCTCTTTTTTTACCCTGTCACCTCTGCAAAAGTCTGTTTTGTTTCTGACCACTTCTTCCTTAATCCACCTTTCCTCGTATCATCTTCCCTTTCCTCTCAGACCTTTCCCCTCCTACTTCCCCATCGGACAAGATGAATTTCTAGGTACAACTATGTGTATATCTTCTTCCCTTTTCGAACCAGCATTGAGAATGAGGTTCAAGTATTGCTTGCTCCTCCCTCCACTATTTCCCCCTCCATTGTAATTGTCCCAATATAATAGACTCACACCCATGCCCCATATCTGAGTAGACTCCTTCTAACTGCCTTAATGACGGTAAAATTCTTAGGGGTTACATGTATCATCTTCCCATATAGTAATGTTGACTTTGTTAAGTCCCATATGATTTCTCACTCATTTTTACCCTTTTACGTTTATCTTGAGTCTCATGTTTGAATGTCAGATTTTCTATTCAGCTCTGGTCTTTTCTTTAGGCATGGTTTGAAAGCCCTCTCTTCCTTATCTCAGTTTTAGTCTCTGTCAATTGTACTTATCTTTCTCTACTCTCTGTATCTTTAAATCCCTCTGTTTTTCTGTATCTCTCTCTGTCTCCCTCTATGTATCAATATATCCCTCTTTCTATGTAGCTGTGTATCTCATTACCATATAATAGTAATAATAGTTATCATTTACATAGCACTTGTTATATGCCAAGTGCTTTTACAAATATGATCTCTTCTGATGCTCACAACCCTGGGAGAAAGGAGCTATTATTATCCCCATTCTACAGATTAGGAGACTGAGGCAAATAGAGGTTAAATGACTTGACCAAGATCATGATGAATCTGTCTTTATGCCTCTCTCTATAACGATAAAAACAGAGAATTTATCTAATAGCATTCATATAGTGCTTACAATGTCCCAGACTACTGAGGTAGGTGCTATTATTATCCCCATTATACAGATGCAGAAACTAAGGCAAACAGAAGTTAAGTGACTTGCCCAGGATCACACAGGTAAGAAGTGTCTGGACTCACATTTGAACCCAGGTCTTCCTGACTCTAGACCCAATGCTCTATCCATTGTTCTGCCTAGTTGCCCCCAATGTATTTCAGTGTCTCTTTATACCTCCATGTGTCTAGCTTTCATCTTTCTTGCACTCCATATAATATATATAATATATATGCGCATATGTTATATATATATAATATATATATTATATATATATATATATATACAGGAGGAAAGAGAGAGGTCTATATCACTTCTTGGCCTCTTGAAGCTAAGATCAAGTATATCTATAGATACATCTCATCTCTAGCTATATTTCAATCTCTATGTCTCTCTGTATGTCTAAAGCTACATATCTCTATTTCTTTCTCTTTGCATCTCTCTACAAAAATCTACCTATCCCTATGTATCTCTTTCCTCTTTCTATATCTGCCTTTAGCCATTTCTCTCTGTGTATCTAGCTTTATTAATAAATAATATGGCTTCTTGGCCTATTTGAGCTAAGATCCAACATCCAACCTCCGAACCTCTCCTAAGATGGGAGGAGTGAATTTGCTGCCACTGGTTGTAGCTGTAGATATTGGACAGGTGACTCATGGGGTGAGGTTATTTGATTCATTGGATATTTCCTCAATGATATGGTGAGAAACAGAATTAAGCATAACCCGTGGCTGAAGACCAGATTTCCAATGTTTGCTGATATTTGAATGGTTCTATGGAGGCGAAGTTTGTTGATGAGATGACAGGCACAGATAACATATGGTCCCAGTTGCAGCTAGCCTCCTGTTAGTTGTCGATAAAAGCCCAAAGTGAGTAACCAGCAGTATTTTAACCCCATGGCTTAATGATGGCACCTTGGCTCCAGAAGACACAGAGTCAGTTTTAAAACAAACTTATCAGCAATTTTGTAAACAGCAGCTAGTCAAAATACTAGATCAAGGTAAAGTGTATTTTGTCACCTGGATGGCCTCAGCCTCTTTTTATGAGGAAGGGCTCCTTTACCTGGTTTGAAAACTGATGTTTTATCCACAGAGCCAAGCTGGACTGTGTCCCTCTGAATGGGGTTAGATTTGGCTTTGGAAAAAAGCATTGCCATTGGGGCAGGGCACAAAAGAAAACATTCCCCCAGGATCAGGAGTGGGGAACCTGTGGCCTTATTAAGAGGATTTGTTCTGCAAAGTTTGGACTCAGTCAAAGGGCAGCACTTGAGGACCTAAAGGGCCACATGTGACTTCTAAGCTGCAGGTTCCTCACCCTTGCCCCAGGTCCTTTGCAGCTATAGTCTTCATCTGAGCAGGATTATCATCACTCTGCCAACAATGCCATTCTAAGTATATTAATAAAGGTAATTAGAGTGCCAGAGGCCACCAAAATTCAGAGAAATCTAACTGCTCTGGAACTAGAGGGGGCACCTGGACTAGTCCTTCTAATTTTAGGCCATAGTCATTGATCTGAATGTGCCCTTTGAGAGCAGAGCTGGCAAAACAGTCAAATTTCAGATAGAGTGCTAGCATCTGATCCAGGAAGGTTTTAAGAATATACAATAATTCAATGATCACAGGGACTTTGGGAGGTTGAAAATTGGACAATGAGTCTGTGTTGTCCAGACTAAAAAGCAGGAAGAAGTATAGCATCCTTTTTTAAAATTTGATTTTATTTTCAGTATCAAATTCTCTCCCTCTCACTTTTCCCCTCTCCACCCATTGAGAAAACAAGTAAAACAAAGCCTGTACAAATATGTATAGTCATGCAAAACAAATTCCCGTATTAGCCATGTCCAAAAGAATATTCTTTAATCTGTACTTTAAATCTATTGGCTCTCTATCTGGAGGTGGAGAGCTTATTTCATCATTAGTCCTTTGGAATTGTGAGTGGGTCATTTTGTTGATTATCTTTACAGTATTGCTGTTACTCTAGATTGTTCTCCTGGGTCTGCTTGCTTCACTTTGCATCAGTTCATATAAGTCTTCTCAGATTTCCTTGAAATCAGCCCTTTTATAATTTAGTATAGCACAGTAGTATTCCATCACAAACATACACAAAAACTTGTTCAGCCATTCCCCAATTGAGGAGCATCTCCTCAATTTTCAATTCCAATTCAGCCACCACAAAAGAGCTATATATGTTTTTGCACATATGGGTCCTTTCCCACATTCTTTGATCTCTCTGAGGTATATCCCTACTAAGAGGTAATGCTGACTCAAGGGGTATGCACAGTTTAATAGCTTTGTGGGTAGAGTTCCAAATTGTTTTCCAGAATAGCTGAACCAGTTCACAGTTCTACCAATAGTTCATTAGTATACCTGTGTTCCTTCAGCCCTTCCAGCACTTGTCATTATCCTTTTTTGTCATATTAGCCAATCAGATGTGAGGTACTACCCTGGAGCTGTTTTAATTTGTGTTTCTCTAATTATTAGTGATTTAGAACTTTTTTATCCTTTTTGAAATTTAATTTTATGTGCAGTTCCAAATTCTCTCTTTCCCTCCACATACTCCCCCACCCATCGAGAAGGCAGGAAATACAATATTCATTACACATATGAAGTCATGCAAGACATATTTCCATGTTCTGGGGGGAAAAAGAAAAATTTAAAAAATGCTTCATCTTACACTCTTTCCATCAGTTCTCTATCTGAAGGTGGATAACACTTTTCATCATCAGTCCTTTGGAATGATTGTGAATTATTATACTCATCAGAGTTACTAAGTCTTTCACAGTTAGTTATCATTACAATATTGTTACTGTGTAAATTGTTCTACAAGTTCTACTTACTTCACTTTGCATCAGTTCTTACAAGTCTTCCCACATTTTTCTGAAACCATCCTTTTCACCATTTTTACAGCAAATTAGTATTCCATCACAATCCTATATCACAACTTGTTCAGCCATTCCCCAATTGATGGGCATCCCCTCATTTTCCAATTCTTTGCTACCACAAAGAGGGCTGCTATAAATATTTTTGTACAAATACAGCCTTTTCCTTTTCCCTTGATCTCTTTAGGATACAGATCTAGCAGTGGTATTCCTAGATCAAAGTTTATACAAAATTTTATAGCTTTTTGGGCATAGAGAACTTTATGGTTATGGTTATATGGTTTGGATTTTTTCCTCTGAAAACTGGGTATGAGGAAAAAAACTGATCTTATGAGAAGACTAGTGAGGCAAGATGTAATTACATGAAGCAGGGACATATACATTGAGCACATCACAAGAGTAAGACAGTACATGGAATGAATATATATAAAGGATGATAATTTTTTACCACTTTAACAGGGCATAACTATATTTATTTCTTAACCAATAAGCAAATGACTCATTGCATTTTATAGGGATATTGCAGACATCGTCCTTACTGTTTTTGTATTCTGTTGTCATCACTGTTGGAGAGATATTGACTATATGTATTTTAGGTGAGTTTCATTGATCATGAATTTTTAATTTATTCAGAATGAAAACTTCTTATTGTAATTACTGTAATGTGATGATAGTTGGGCATTTACTTTTTTAAACATTAATTGACCTAAAATTAATAGACCTGATATTTCTAATTTCTCTCTAGGTATCTAGCTATATAATAATAATAATAGCTAATGGTTACATAGCACTCTGAGGTTTGCAAACTACTCTGTGTTATCACATTTGATCCTTATAATAACCCTTCAAGGTAGGTGCTTTTATTAACCCCTTTCTACAGATGAAGAAACTGAGGTATAGAGTAGTTAAAAGACTTGCCCAGGGTTGCATAGCTAGTATCTGAGGCAGGATTTATATTCAGGTCTTCCCAACTCCAAGTCCAGTACTTTATCCACCATGCCACCAAACTTCCTAGAGTTTTCTAAATGTCTCCTCTCTAGGCATCTGTGTCTAGCTATCTTGCATCTCTTATGCATGTATGTGTATACATACACATATATACACACACATTTGTTGTTTTTCAGTCATGTCCTACTCTTTGTGATCCCATTTGGGGTTTTCTTGGAAAAGCTACTGGAGTGGTTTGTCATTTCCTTCTCCAGCTCATTTAACAGATTAGGAACTAAGGCAGACAGGGTTAAAATGACTTGCCCAGGGTCACGCGTGTCCATACATGTCTGAAGCTTGATTTGAACTTGAGTCCTCTTGACTCCAGGGCTGGCACACTATCCACTGTACCACCTCGATGCTTATCTGTCTGTCTCTCTTTCTCGCACACACATATGCATACACACATGTTTAGAGGTAGCCCAGTGGACAGAGAGCTGGAGCTAGACCTAGAGTCGGGAAGACCTGAGACACTAGCTCTGTGACATTGAGCAAGTCACTGAACCTCTGTCTACCCTAGTTTCTCCAGCTGTAAAATGGGGATGATAATAACATCTACCTCGGCAGGGTTGTTGTGAGGATCGAATGAGATAATCATTGTAAACCATTTTGCAAACCTTAAAGTGCTATAGAAATGTTGTCATGATCATATATTTGCACTCGATCTGTTGGTTTTACAGGTATAGGGAACTCTCAGAGAGAAAACTCCTTTTACTGATGCAGAACAACACCTACTTTTCAACTTATAGTTTGAGAAATGGTTGGTACAGTGAGAAATTAAGTGACTTGCCCAGGATCACACAGCCAGTGTTTGTCTCAGGTGAAACTTGAACTCAGATGATCTTGATTCCTGGGCTGTATCGCACTTCCTCTGTCCCATGTAGGTGTATTCATAAAGTTATTTATCTCTATGTATCTCATATCTTTCTATGCATCTCATCTCTCTGTGTCTTATCTCTCCGTATCTCTTACTATCTTGAGTGGCCAGTAAGCTATTTGATTACAGTGGCCCAGTTCCTGGCTCAATGCACTACTGATATTTGAATGTCTGCCCATGTAAGTCAGCCCTTTCCCGATCCCTTCCAGAAAATGCCTTGCATTTCCTTTGTATATCATGTGTACTGCCCTGTAGGTATGTCTTGTTCCTCCTGATTTGTCTTTGTCTCCCCAGGGTCTAGTAGAGAACTTGACCCAAAGAAGGCATTTAATAAATATTTAGTGGTGGATTGATTATTGGGGCTGTGTGATCTTGTGTGGGATTGGTATTGTTACGTTTACTCTTACTGTATATAGAAACCACAAACGCAGCCCCCATTTTCGGAAATTGCTTTACTAAATAGAAGAAACATTTTATCAGATATAGTTGGTTTCTTTTGAGCTCCCATGTTAAAAGATTATAATGATAATTTTACTGAAAAAATGAAGGCCATTTGCTGAGACCTCTCTCTTCTCCGCTCCTCATCTCACATCACCCAGATGCCTTCTGCCACTAGCTCCTCCTTCACCCCCATCTCACATGATGAGGAGCCCTTTTTACCAAGGCAAACCCTTCTACACACAAAAGTAAGAGCAGCTAGGTGGCAAGATGGCAAAGTGCATAGTGCTGGGCTTGGATTCAGGAAGATCTGAGTTCAGATTTGGCCTCAGACATTTACTAGCTGTGTGACCCTAGGCAAGTCACTTAGCCTCTGCTTGCCCCAGTTTCCTCATCTGTAAAATGAAGATAATAACAGCACTACACCTACCTCTTAAAGTTGTTGTAAGGATCAAATGAGATAACAGTTGTAAAGCACTTAGCACGGTGCTTGGCACACAGTAGGTACTATGTAAATATTGGCTACTATTTTCTCCAGCAGATTACCCCCACATATACTCATCGTACCCACTTTCACTTATCTTCAGTGTCTCCTTATCTGCTGGCTCCTTCCCCACTGCCTACAAACAGCCCATGTCTCCCCCATCCTGAAGAAAAACCCTCACTTGAGCCATCCATCTCCACTAGCCATGGTTTCATCTCTTCCCTTTTGTGGCTAAACTCCTTGAGAAGGCCATCTACAATTGGTGCCTCTACTTCCTCCCCTCTCACTCTTCTTAACTGTCTAATTTGGATTCTGACCTCGTCATTGGTCCAAAGCTGCTTTCTCCAGTTACCAGTGATCTCTTTATTGCCAAATCTAATGACCTTTTCTCAGTCTTCATCCTTCTTGACCTCTCTGAAGACTTTGACACTATTGATCACCCTTTTTACTTTGATTACCTCTTTCTAGGTTTTTGTGACACTGAGCTATTCTGGTTCTCCTCCTACCTATCTGACTGCTTCTTCTCAGTCTCCTTTGCTGGATCTTCATCCAGGTTACATCCAATAACTGTGGCTCTGTCCACAGGGCAGAGCTCTCTTCTCTGTGCCCTCAATATCTTATTAGTTCATATTGTTTCAATTATCTCTATGAAGATAACTCTCAGATCTACTTGTCCAGCCCTAGCTTCTCTCCTGACCTCCAGTCTTACATGGCCTTTCAGCCATCTTAAACTGGATGTCCAGTAGCTATCTTAAACTCAATATGTCCAAAACTGAATTCATTATCTTTTCTCCAATGCCTTGCCCACCTCCAAACTTCTCTATTATGATCAAGGGTAACACTATTCTCTCATTTACCCAGGCTCAAAACCTAGATGTCATCCTCAACTCCTTTCTTTCTCTCACACTTCATAGCCAGTCGGTTGCCAAGGTCTGTTGATTTTATTTTATTTTGAAAATTTTTATTTTCAATTCCAATTTCTCTCCCTCAGGTCCCTCCTCCCATTAGAAAGGCAAACAATATGCTATCCATTATGCATATAAAGTCATGCAGAACATATTTCCATGTTAGCTTTGTTGAAAAAAAAGTAAAAACAAAGTGGGAAAATATATGCTTCAATATGCACTCAGAATTTGTCAATTTTCTTTCTCTGGAGGTAGACAGAATTTTTATCATAAGTTCTTTGGAACTATCATGGATCACTGTATTGATCAGAGTAGCTAAGTCTTTTACAGCAGATTAACATTACACTATTGCTGTTATTGTGTATAATGTTCTCTTGGTTCTGCTCACTTTACTTTGCATCAGTTCACAAAAGTCTTCCCAGTTCTTTCTGAAACTATCCCCTTTGTCATTCCTCACATGACAATTGTATTCCATCACAATCATACACTATGACTTGTTCAGCCATTCCCCAATTGATGGGCATCTCCTCAGTATCCAATTCTTTGCCACCACAAAAAAAGCTACTATAAATATTTTTTGTACATATGGGTCCTTTTCCTTTTTCTTTGATCTCTTTGGGATACACCACCTAGTAGTGGTATTGCTGGGTCAAGGGGTATGCACAGTTTTATAGCTTTTTGGGCATAGTTCCAAATTGTTCTCCAGAATGGTTGGACCAGTTCACAAATCCACCGACAGAGCATTACTGTCCCAATTTTTTTACATCTCCTCCAGCATTTGACATTTTCCTTTTCTGTCACATTAGTCAATCTTATAGGTGTAAGGTGGTACCTCAGAGTTGTTTTAATTTGCATTTCTCTATTTGTGATTTAGTGCATTTTTTTTCAAATGACTATAGATAGCTTTAATTTCTTCCTCTCCTTTTCTTCTGAAAACTGCCTATTCATATTCTTTGAGAATTTATCAATTGGTGAATGGCTTTTATTTTTATAAATTTGGCTCAGTTCTGTAAATATTTGAGCTATGAGCCCTCTATCAGAAAAACTTACTGTCAGATGTTTTCCCTACTTTCTTATATTCCTTCTGATTTTGGTTACATTGATTTTGTTTGTGCAAACATTTTTAATTTCACGTAATCAAAATTATCCATTTTACATCCCCTAATTCTCTCTGTCTTGTTTGGTCATGAACTTTTCCCATATTCATAGCTCTAACAGGTAATTTTTTCCATGCTCCCCTAAAATTTGCCTATATCATCTTTATGTCTTAATTATGTATCCATTTTGACTTTATCTTAGCATACAGTGTTCAGTGTTGGTCTGTACCAAGTTTCTGCCAGACTGCTTTCTGTTTTTTCCCAGAAATTTTTTGTCAGATAGTGATTTCTTGTCCTAATAGCTTGCATCTTTGGGTTTATCAAACACTAGGTTACTGTGGACATTTACTTCTGTATATTGTGTTATGTCTATTTCACTAATCCACCATTCTTTTTCTTACCCAGTACAAGATTGTTTTGATGATTACCTCTTTGTAGTATACTTTAAGGTCTACTGCTGCCAGGTCCCCTTTCTTCACTTTTGTTTTCATTGATTCCTTAGTATTCTTGACCTTTTGTTCCTCCAGATTAATTTTGTTATTATTTCCTAGCTCTATAAAATAATTCATTGGAAATTTGATTGGCATGACACTTAATAAAGTAAATAAATTTAAGTAGTGTTGTCACTTTTATTATATTGGCTCAGCCTGCCCCCGAGCAATTAACATTTCCCTTAATCAAAGTGTGGCCCACGGGCTGCATGTGGCCCGCAGTCAGTACGATTTTATGTGGCCGTCTGTGTTTACTACGGGTGTGGAAATTGACATACATGCTTTAACTAAAGCACGTGTGTCGATTTCTGTGCTTGTGGTAGACACAGGCAGGCCACATGGGGGTGCAAGGCGGTATTTTGGACAGCCCTGGTTTAGATCTTTCTTTATTTGTGTGAAAAGTATTTTATAATTGTGTTCATATAGTTCCTAGATGTGTCTTGATACGTAGACTCTGAAGTATTTGTCTGCAGTTATTTTAAATGGAATTTCTCTTTCTCTCTTCTTGCTAGATTGTGTTGCTAGTGTGTAGAAATACTGAGGATTTATGTGGATTTATTTTATATCTTGTAACTTTGCTAAAGTTAATTGTTTTGACTAGTTTTTTAGTTGACTCTGTTGGGTTCTGTAAGTATGCTGGCATATTATCAGAAAAGAGTAATAGTTTTGTTTCCTCGTTGCCTATTCTTGTTTCTTCCATTTCTTTTTCTTATTGTTATAATCTAGCAATTCTAGTACAATATTGAAGAATAGTAATGGTGATAATGGACATTCTGGCTTCACACTTGATCTTATAGGGAAGGCTTCTAGTTTATCCCTGTTACAGATAATGCTTGCTGATGGTTTTAAATAGATACTAGTTTTTTTTTAAATTTCCATTTGTTCCTGTGCTTTCTAGTGTTTTAATAAGAATGGGTGTTGTATTTTGTCCAAAGCTTTTTCCGTGTCTGTTGAGATTATCATATCGTTTTTGTTGCTTTTGTTAAGGACAGGGTTAGTTATGCTCAGAATTTTCCTAATATTGAACCAGCCCTGCATTCCTCGTATAAATCCCACCTAGGCATAATGAATGATCTTTATGATATTATTGCTATAATCTCCTTGCTAGTATTTTATTTAAAACTTTGCATCAATATTCATTAGGAAAATTGGTCTGTAGTTTTCTTTCTCTGTTTTTGCTCTTTCTGGTTCATATATCAAAACTATATTTGTGTCATGGAAGAAATTCGATAGGACTCCTTCTTTACCTGTTTTTCCAAATAGTTTTTTTTCTAGTTTGGGAATGAATTGTTTTTTTCTGTGTTTGGTAGAATTTGCTTATAAATCCATCTGGTCCTGGGTTTTTTTTTTCCTCAAGGAGCTAATTTATGGATTGTTCAATTTAGTTTTTCTAAGATAGGATTATTTAAGTATTCTATTTCCTCTTCTGTTAATCTGGGCAATTTATATTTTCATAAATATCCATCTATTCCACTTAGATTGTTGGTTTTATTGGCATATAGTTGGGCAAAATAGCTCCTAATAATTACTTTAATTTCATCTTCATTGGTGGTGAATTCACCCTTTTCATTTTTGATGCTGGTATTTTGGCTTTTTTAAATAAAATTAAACAATGGTTTGCCTATTTCATTTTTTCATAAAACCAGCTCATTTTTAGTTCAATTGTTTTTTTTTAAATTTTGACTTTATTAATCTTTTGATTTTCAGAATTTTTATTTTGGCATTTACTTGAAGCTTTTTAATTTATTATTTTTCTAATTTTTTAAAATTGCATGCTCAATTGGTTGATCTTTCTCTTTTATTGATGTAATCATTTAGAGATATAAAATTTCCCCTACATACTGCTTTAGGTGCAGCCCACAAATATTGTTATGTTTTCTCATTGTTGTCATTATCTTTAATGAAATTACTGATTGTTTCTGTGTTTTGTTCTTTGACCTACTCATTCTTTAGGATTAGATTATTTAGTTTCCAATTAATTTTGAACCTATGCTTCAAAGGCCCTTTATTAAATGTAATTTTATTGTATTATGGTCTGAAAAGGGCATATTGAATATTTCTGCTCTTTGCATTTGTTTGTGAGGTTTTTATGCCCTAATGGTCATTTTTTTGTGAAGGTACCATGTACCACTGAGAAAAAGCTATACTCCTTTCTATTCCCATTCTAGTTTCTCCAAAACTAGTTTCTATCATATCTAACTTTTTCAAAATTTTATTCATCTCAACTTTTTTTCTTATTTGTTCTGTAGTTAGATTTACCTAGTTCCAAGAGGAGTAAATTGAGGTCCCTCGATAGCATAGTTTACTGTCTATATCTTCTTGTAATTGATTTAACTTTTCCTTTAAGAATTTAGATGCTATGCCATTTGGTGCACGTATGTTTAGTATTGATATTAATTTATTGACTACAGTACCTTTTAACAAAATGTAGGTTCCCTGATTATCTCTTTTAATTAGGTATATTTTTGCTTTAGTTTGTCTGAGATCATGTTTGCTACCCCCTGCCTTTTTTTACTTCAACTGAAACATAATAAATTCTGCTCCAGCCCCTTATTTTCACTTTGTATGTGTCTTTCTGTTTCAAGTGTATCTCTTATAAACACTGTTTTGTTGAATTCTGCTTTCTAATCCATTCTGCTGTCTCTTATGTTTTATGGGCAAGTTCAGTTCCTCTAACTATTTTTGCTAACTGTGAATTTCCCTCTACTCTATTCTCTTTTATTTATCCTTTTTTATTTAACTCTGTCCCCTCCAGTAAAGTCTGTTTTTCTTCTGAACTCCCTTAACCTATCCTCTCTCTCTTATTAGCTGCCCCCTTTCTCTTAGCCCCTTCCCCTCCTACTATTGGGTAAGATGACTTTCTAAACCCAGCTGTTTAGTGCGTGTATGTGTGCATGTATGTGCATATATGTGTGTGTGTATATACATTTTTTCCTTCCTTCTTTGAACTAGTTCAGATGAGAGGGAGGACCAAGTATTACCTGCTCTCCTCCCCCTCATCCATTTTCCATTGTAGAAACTCTTCCTTGTATGCTTATTTATATGAGATAATTTTCTTGTCTACCTTCCCTCTTCTCCCAGTACATACTTTTTTTCAGCCTATCATTTTTCTTTTGAGATCATCCCAACACAATAAACTCACACCCATGTCCTCTAAGTAGATCTCTTCTAACTACCCTAATGATGTCAAAGTTCTTAGTGATTACATGTATCTTATCCTCATTTAGGAATGTAAACAGTTTAACCTTATTGAGTTCCTTATGATCTATATTTCATGTTTATCTTTTTATGCTTCTCTTGAGTCTCGTGTTTGAATGTCAGATTTTCTATTCAGCTCTGGTCTTTCCATAGGGAATGCCTGAGAAGTCTTCTGTTTCATTAAATGTCCATTATTCCATTACCACCACCACCCCCCAGTAGGATTATACTAAGTTTTGCTGGAAAGGTTATTCTTGGTTGTAAACCTAGCTCTCTTGCCTTCCAGAATATCATATTCCAAGGCCTCCTTTATAGTGGTAGCTGCTATACCTTTTCTGACCCTGACTGTGGTTTGAATGGTTTCTTTCTGGCTGCTTGAAGTATTTTCTCCTTGACCTGGGAGCTCTGGAATTTGGTTGTTATATTCCTGGGAATTTTCATTTTGAGACCTATTTCAGGAGGGGATCTGTGAATTCTTTCTATTTTGCCCTCTGGCTCTAAGATATCTTGGCAGTTTTCCTTTATAATTTTTTTAAATATGATGTCTAAGCTCTTTTTTTATTATGGCTTTCAGGTAGTTTAATAATTCTTAAATTATATCTCCTCAATCTATTTTCTAGGTCAGTTGTTTTTCTTTTTTAATTTTTTTTGGAGGGGGGAAGGCAGGGCAATTGGGTTAAGTGACTTGTCCAAGGTCACACAGCTAGGAAGTGTGTCATGTGTCAAGTGTCTGAGGCCGGATTTGAACTCAGGTCCTCCTGACTCCAGGGCCAGTGCTCTACTCACTGTGCCACCTAGCTGCCCCATCAGTTGCTTTTCTTATGAGATATTTCACATTTTCTTCTACTTTTTTTCATTCTTTTGACTTCTTGATGTCTCACAGTGATTATCCTCCACTTGGCCAACTCTTGTTTTTATGGAGTTATTTTCCTCAATTTTTGTGCCTCTTTACCAAGCTGTTAATTTTCTTTTCATAATTTTCTTGCATTTCTCTCATTTCTTTTCCCAATTTTCCCTCTATTACTCTTATTTGATTTTTAAAATCTTTTTGTGAAAAAAGCTGAAATACTAAATGCACCCTTTAAATGCAGGACTCGTTCAATATTAGGAAAACTATTAGCACAATTGACCGTATCAGTCAAGAAGGAAGAGATAGAAAGAGAAATTTCATTTAAAATAACTGTAGACAATATAAAATACATGTGAGTCTACCTGCCAAGACAAACACAATTACAAAACACTTTTCATACAAATAAAGTCAGAAATATTAATTGCTCATGGGTAGGACAAGCCAACATAATAAAATGACAATTCTTAAATTAATTTATTTAGTACCATACCAATCAAATTACCAAAAACTGTTTTATAGAACTAAAAACATAATAACAGGATTCATCTGGAAGAACAAAAGGTCAAGACTATCATGAGAATTAATTTTTTAAAATGTGAAGAAAGTTGGCCTAGCAGTACTAGATTTCAAACTGTATTAGAAAGTAGTAATCATCAAAACAATGTGGTACTGGCTAAGAAATAAAGTGGTGGGTTAGTGGTGTAGATTTAGGCACAGAGTAGTAAATGACCATAGTAATCCAATGTTTGATAAACCCAAGAGCCAAGCTTTTGGAACAAGGATTCACTATTTGACAAAAATTGCTGGGAAAACTGGAAAGCAGTTTAACAGAAACTCAGAACAGACCAACATGTCACACCGTGTACCAAGATAAGGTGAAAATGGGTACATGATTTAGACATAAAGGATGATATAGCAAATTAGGGGAGCGTGGAATACTTTAACTGTCAGATCTATGTGTAAGGGAAGAATTAATGACCGAGAGATAGAGAATATTATAGGATATAAAAATGAGTAATTTTGATTACATTAAATTAAAAAAGTTTTGCACAAAACCAATGCAATCAAGATTAGAAATAAAGCAGTAAAAACATTTGATAGCAAGTTTCTCTGGTAAAGGCCTCATTTCTCAAATATAGAGAGAGCTAAGTCAAATTTATAAGAATACAGGTCATTCCCCAATTGATAAATGGTCAAATGATATGAACAGGCCATTTTCAGATGAAGAAATCAAAGCTATATCAAATCATATATCAAAGCCACATGAAGAAATGCCCTAAATCACTCTCGATTGGAGAAAGGCAAATTAAAACAACTCTGTGGTACCACCTACTACCTATCAGATTCGCTAATGTGACAAAAGGAAAATGACAAATGTTGGAGGGGATATGGGAAAAGTGGGATGGATACTAATATACTGTTGGTGTAGTTGTGAACTGATCCAGCCTTTCTGGAGAGCAATTTGGAACTATGCCCAAAGGGCTATAAAACTGTGCATACCCTTTGACCCATCAATACCACTACTAGGTATGTAGCCCAAGAGATCAAAGGTAAAGGACCAATATGTACAAAAATATTTATAGCGTTCTTTTTGTGGTAGCAAAGAATTGGAGGCTGAGGAGATATCCACCAATTGGGGAAAGGCTGAACAAATTCTGGTATGTGATTGTGGTGGAACACTATTGTGCTATGAGAAATGACAAGCAGGATGCTTTCAGAAAAACTTGAAAAGATGAACTGATACAAAGTGAAGTGAACAGAACCAGGAGAACATTGTACACAGTAACAGCAATATTATACAATGATCAGCTGTGAATAACTTAGCTATTTTCAACAATACAATGATCCAAGATAATTCCGTTTTTATTTAAATACTATTTTATTTTTTCTCCATTTACATATCAAGAAAAATTTTTAGCATTCACTTTTATAAGATTTTGAGTTCTAAATTTTTCTCCCTCTCTCCCCCCCTTCTGAAAATGGTAAGCAACTAGTTTGATATAGTTTGTGTGCTATCGTATGTGTGCTAAACATATGTGTGCTATCATGTAAAACATATTTAAATATTCATCACAGTTGTGGAAGAACAAAATTATCAAAAGGACATAAAATCATGAGAAAGAATAAAGTAAGTGAAAAAATATGCTTTGATCTGCATTCTGAGTCCATCGGTTCTTTATCTGGATATGGATAGCATTTTCCTTTGTGAGTCCTTTGTACTTGTTGGATCCAAGACAATTCCAAAGGACTTAGGAAAAATTCTACCCACCTCTAGAGAAAGAACTGATGGAGTCTGAATACAGATTGAAGTATAATTTTTTAACTTTATTTTTCTTGGGGGTTTTTTTGGTCTGTTATCACAACATGACTAATATGGAAATATGTTTTGCATGACTGCACATTTATGACCCATATCAAATTGCTTGCCTTCTCAATGAGGGGGAGGGGGAGGGGGATGGAGGATCGAAGAGAATTTGGAACTCAAAATTTTAAAAAATGTCAATTGCTTTTACATGTAATTGGAGAAAAATTAAATATTTTAAATGTAATTTAATTTTTTAAATTTTTATTCATTTTAATTAATTTTTTAAAGAAAGTTGGAGAAGGAAATGGTAAGCCACTCTAGTGTCTTTGCCAAGAAAACCCCAAATAGGATCATGAAGAGTCAGATACGACTGAAAAAATGACTAAACAACAAGACTTTTTCATCTATAGATGGGGATAATAGCAGCATCTAACTCCCAAAGCAGTTGTGAGAATCAAATGAGATAACAAACTTTGCACACTTTAAAGCACAGTACAAATACTAGCTATTAATCTAGGTCCCCAACTTCATTCACTCTGTCTCTAATATCCAAATCTAGACACCTTTTATTAGAGAACTAAACAAAGACTTTTTAGCCTTTAGGTTTTAGACCTAATAGCCCTGGAAATCTATTATTAGATACTAGACTTTGAGAGCTCTAGGTCTTTTGTTTTCTAGGTCACTAAGCCTAGATATGTAGTTTCCTTGGTCACTAAGTCTCCAGGTTTCTAAACCTAGGTCTATAAGCATCTGTGTCCTTAAATTGCAGTCTGAAAGGGCAAGGGTCATAGACTTCGATATCTAAGTCTAGACCCTTAGTTATACAAGTCTCTTAGTTTCTAAGTTTAGGTCTTTAGTTCTCTCTCACTCTCCAAGTGTCTAGGTCTACATGTTTGGGATTTCTAAGTCTCTCATTTACGTACATCTCTTTATGCATTTCTCTCTCCGTCTCCCATCTTGCCCTCTCTCCAACTGTACATCTTTTCATCAACTTGCTCTCTATGTACAACATCTTTCTCCATTTCTATCTCTGTGTGAATATGTGTATGTATGTATCTTAACTCTTGGTATTTATCTCTGTGGAGCTCTATCACTTCCTCTCCTCTGTCTTTACATATCAAATTTGCTCCCTGTCTGGACGTAGCTCTCCATCTCTCTCTCTCATCTCTGTGTATCCAGCTTTCAAAATATGTCTGTCCCTATGTTTCTATGTAGTTCTTTTTCTAGCATTGAAACATAGATATCTGTAACTCTTTATAACTCTCTTCCAGTATTATCTCTCTGTCTCCAACTGTCCTGGGTGGCCAGTGCCACATTTGATTGTTATCTCATTTTAGGCTTTAAGGTGCTACTAATGTATGGATTTCTACTGATAAAAGTGAGGCCTTTAATGACCCTCCCCCCAGCTTCTAGTGCCTCATATTTACTTTGTTCTTTATGTTTACTCATGTGTCTATGTCTGTTTTCTCTGACAGGATGTATAGTTATCCCTTCCACATCAAAGAGGTTAGGAACACAGTGCCCCCACGATCTGGAAAATCCACATAAAATATTTTGGCCCTCCCTTCACACCAGAGAAGAAGTCTGGATTATTATGGTATTACTAGTCTGAATTACATGGTATTAAAAGATAAAAATATGTTGATATTATACAATACCATACACATATTTTTTTGCATTTCTGAGTTTCCAAACTTTTTCTATGTCATCTGTGGCTTCTGCAAAAAGTACCCCAAAGTTCCCATTTAATTTCTTATGCTGACCCTCAACAGAGCAAAACTGCAATGGGCAAAGTCGTGATGTGGAAGGGATAACTGTATACTCCTTGAGGCCAGAGACTCTTTGTTTGCCAGTCTCCATTGCCTGGCAGAGTGCACAAGCCAAAGCAGGCATTTAATCAATGTTTGGTGATAGATAATTGATGGATAGAGGCCCTGTGTGGGATTGGAACCATTTATTATTAGCGTACACTGAACCCAAAAGTGTAGATTCCATTTTGGGAGAGAAGAGAAGTATTAGATATAGTTTATTGGAATCTGTGTGTATTTGTATGTTGAGTTTAAGAGGTTTCCTTGAAGTATAGCCAATTGTCACTTCATAGTTTGCATAATTTAGCATTTACAGAGAAGCCTATAGGGGATTTCTGCATATCTCTCTTACCTCTCTTATTCTAAGATAAAGCTAGCTTCTTCAAAACCACTTGAACAAGCAAGTTATGCATGCGTAAGTCAAGGCCTTTTCTCCTTTCCCCACAGAAGCCACCCCATGTCCTACCTCTGTGCTTTGCACTGGTCCATGCCTGGAATGCCCTCTCTCCACACCTCTGCCTCACAGAAACCCTCTCTCTTCAGGATGCAGCTGGAGGACCCCTTCTACATGAAGCTTTTCCTCATCCCCAACTGCATTGTCTTTCATCTGCATTGTCTTTCATCTGCATCTATTTATATATGCACTTGTTTTCTCCCTCATTAGAATGTGAGCTGGAGGGTAGGGCATGTTTCATTCTTTGTTATGTCTAGTGCCTAGCTTAGAAATTATTGTAAGTTTATTTATATTTTAACTAAGTTTTTCCTTGATGCCTTTTGTTTTATACATTATCAAAGTTTTCTCCAGTATCCCTCCCCCTTCCTGAGAGCCATCCAACATAACAAAGTTTTTAATAGAGGGGAAAAGCAAAAAAAATCAGCATAACCAATCAATATAATGAAAACATGTGCAATGTGCAACAGCTGTGGCCCTCCCTCAAAGAGGGGTGTGGGTTTGAAATGTCCTCACATTTCTTCTTTCCAACCATACTTGTTCTTTATAATCTTACAATATTCACTTTTGAATTATAGTTGTTTTCTCCGTTTGCATTGTTGTAGTTACTGTGTATATTATTTTCTTGACTCTGCTTACTTCACTGTGCATCAGTTCATGTGGCTCTTTCCATGCTTCTCTGTAAAAGAAGAACTAACTTACTTAAAAAGGAGGAACTTGTGGTGAGCTGAGATTCACACACACCGCCTCCCCCAGCTGTCTGAAAAGAGCAATTTAACCTTTCATAAAGAGTCCTGGGATATCTAAGCTTAATACTATGATTATTTTATTTTATTTCTATAAAGATATATTTAGGCTGATTCTAGCTTATCTACTATTAAATCTTCTTAAAATATTCATTCACTAAATCTATGGATAGCTTATTTATGCTAGCTTATCTCTTCCTAAGGAAAGGAAACTTAATCTTTCAGTCAAAGTAAATACTATTAACTGATTTAGAGACCACCTTTTTCAGTATGCAGAGTGTTATAGCCCTTTGGCTTTTCCAGGTTGTTCTCCAGACTGCTTGGACCAGTTCACAGCTCCACCAACGGTGCATTATTAATGTGCCTATTTTTCCACGTACCCTCCAGCAGTTGTCATTCTCCTTTTCTGTCATGTTAGACAATCTGAGGGGTGTGAGGTAGTACTTCAGAATTGTTTTAATTTGTACTAATTATTAGTAATTTAGAGCATTTTTCATATGACTAGTGATAGCTTTGATTTCTTCCTCTTAAAACTGCCTTTTTATATCCTTTGATCATTTATCAATTGGTGAATGGCTCAATTTCCTATATATTTAAGAAATGAGACCTTTATAAGAAACACTTGCTTAGACTCCCCCCACCCAGTTTCCTATTTTCCTTCTAATTTTGGCTGAATTGTGTAAAAACTTTTAATTTCATATAATCAAAATTATCTATTTTACCTCTTGTGATCTCTTGTTTGGTCATGAACTCTTACCTTATCCATAGATCTAACAGGCAATTTTTTCCATGCTCCTAATTTGCTTATGATATTACCATTTATATCTAAATCATGTACCAATTTTGACCTTATCTTGTTATATCATTTAAGATGTTGGTCTATGCTGAGTTTCTGTCAGGCTGATTTCCAATATTCCCAGCAACTTTGGTCAGATGACTTCTTGCCTCGATCATTTGGATCACTGGGTTTATCAAACATTAGATTACTATAGTCATTTGCTGCTGTGTATTGTATACCTAATCTATTCCGTTGATCAGCCACTGTATTTCTTAGCCAGTACCAGATTATTTTGATGATTATAGAAACATCTATTTTGAAACATCATCTATTCTGATGATAGATATCTGAGATCATGATTGCTACCCTTGCCTTTTTTACTTCCACTGAAGCACAACCAATTCTCCTCTAGCTTCTTATTTTAACTGTGTGCTTTTCTACTTCAGGTGTCTCTAGTAAACAACATATTGTTGGATTCTGGTTTCTAATCCATTCTGCTATCCTCTTCTGTTTTATGTGTGAATTCATCCCATTCACAATTGCTAACTATGTATTTCCCTCCATCCTGTTCTCTTATATTTATCTGTTTTTTGTTTGTTCGTTTGACACTGTCTCCTGTTTTTCTTATCTCCTTCCCCTCCTACTTCCCTGTTGGGTAAGATAAATTCTTCCCTCTGTGAACCAGTTCGGATGAGTGAGGTTCATGTATCGCCTGCTTCATCCAACCCCTATTTTCTCCTCCACTGTAAAAACTCTTCTTTGCATACCTCTTTTATGTGAGATAATTTTCCCCCTTCTCCCACTATGTCCCTCTTTCTCAACCTTTTCTTTTGAGATCATCCCAACATAATAAACTCCCATGCCATCTGTCCTAACTGCCCTAATGATGTTAATATTCTTATTGGTTACATGTAATTATTCCCATTTGGAAGTGTAAACAGCTTTACTTATGATTTCTCATGTTTACCTTTTTATGCTTCTCTTGAGTCTTGTGTTTGAATGTCAGATTTTCTATTCAGCTCTGGTCTTTTTATCAGAAATGCTTGGAAGTCCTCTATTTCATTAAATATCTATTTTCCCCCTGTAGAATTATACTCAGTTTTACTAGATAAGCTATTCTTGGTTGTAATCCTAGTTCTTTTGTCTTCTGGAATATCATAACAAGCCCCCCGCTCCTTTATAGTGGTACCTATAATACTCCTGGGAGTTTTTATTTTTTTGAAATGTGATATCTAGGTTCCTTTTTTGATCTTGGTTTTCAGGTAGGTCCTATAATTCTTAAAGTATCAGAGCTCAGTTTGGGAGCCTGTAACTTTTTGGTGCTTTTAAAGTCATATATGGCCTCAATACCATCTTGGTCTGTGCTCAGGTTCTTACTCAGTGCAGGGCCCCTGGTCCCTTGCAACCACAACTCCTACAGCTCCTCTCTCTGGACCAAGAAGTGAGTAATGGAGTTGCCAATTGGTACCTGGTCCTAGTGCTACCACAGAAGTCCCCTCTGATTTCTTTATGTCTCTGGTGTCCAATTCTCTTACCATCTCTGGGTGCTGAGCATTCCTGGTTCTGCTGATGTTACTTTGACTGCTCCTGGCCAGCTCCCACCCCAGTATATTCAGATTTTTCTTTTTGAAATATTGCATCTTCTAAATCGGATTGCACACATAAAATACTGAAGTGTTCTAGTTGCTCCATATATTTTTTTCAGTTCTCTTTCCCTTTTGTTTATCTTTCTGTTAAAAATTTCCTGTCACTATTGTATTACTGTCTGTGCTTCTTGTAGGTCCACTAATGTTTTATGTTGGTTTGTTTTCTATGGTTCCTTTAAGCTTATTTCTTTTTATGTCATGATTTTTGGGGATTTTTTCCCCAGCCCAACATGTTGCTTTTTTTTTCATTTTATTGGATTGTTAAATCTGTTCATATTTAAAGTTATATGGGTTAGGTTTATGTTTTCCAAATGATAATTTTTCTCTCTTCTACTATAAGCACAGTCCTATGTCACCTCAGTTATTTTAGCTTGATCTTTAAGGATGCCTAGGCCTCTTCCCGTTTGTAATCCCTTTCTTTGGAGTTTTGCTTCTTAGTTCCTTTTTCTGGCTTGATTTTTTTATCTGGTTAGTATTACCATCTTTTTTCCTCTCAGTTGAATAGTCAAGTAGAATCACCCTTCCTCTCCTCCTCTTCAATTTGTTGTTAGTTTTTAGAATTTCTTCCCCTCATTCTCTTCATTATTTCTCTTCCCTTTATATCTGTTCTAGGTTTTTCTTTGGTTCTTGACCCTTATACTTCTTTAGTACTTCTTTATCCTCACAAAATTAAAACTTTTGAGCTACTTCTTTTGGGTTCTCTCTTCTAAACACAATCATTGGATGGCAGTTTTCCTAGTCTCAAAGGGTCTTTGCTGTGACAGAATTGGCTCCAGCTGGGCTCTTTCCCTCAAGCTTAATGGAGTGCCCCTCCCTCCACATGTTCCTGCCCCCATTCCCTTAGTTCTCTGTCCCAGCAGCACAAAATGCTGTCACTCAGCCTGAGCACATTTCTGCTGTTTGGTTCTTGGGGTCAGGGGGAGGGTAGAGTGAGCAGTTGTTAGGGAATACTGGCCTTCTCCGATATTATGTTAGTTCATCCAGTTTTCACCTTGTTTGGATTTTTAGTGTCCTGGACCATGGAGACAGCTGAAGTTGATTTATCTCTGGCACATAATTCCTATTTTGGAGAGGTCATAAGGATTGAAGAAAATGTCTATTCCTCCACCTTGTTGGTCAGGTTGGTTGATTTATTGATTATACCTAAGAACCATAATATCATTAACCTAAAGGCCCACACATAGAACTCATACTTAAGAGACAGAGTGATTGAGACTGTAATATTTGTACTTAAAGACCAGAATATCTAGACCTAGAGCCATATACTTTCAATATAGAGAGACCTAGATACTTAGGGACCATGTATACCAGGGGCGGGGAACCTGCAGCCACATGTGGCCTTCTTGGTCCTTGGGTTCGGCCTTTTGACCAAGTCCAAGTTTTACAGAATAAATCCTTTTATTAAAAGGATTTGTTCTTTGAAGTTTGGATTCAAAGGGCCTCATTGAGGACCTAGAGGGCCACATGTGGCCTCGAGGCCAAAGGTTCCCCATCCCTGATCTATACTATCTACCCCTAGAGCCCTGGACCTTGAATTGGCACATATTGAGGGTAACTCACATAGTCAAGTGCAGTTTGTTGAAGGATAAAAGATAACCAGCCAGGTCAGAAGATGACACAGGGTACCAGAGCAGATATCTTTGGCAGAGTGCAATTTGAGCCTAAGTGGGGTGGGGAAAGAAAAAGCTCTACTCCTCTTATTGCTTATCGGCAAATTTGTACTTCACAACCTGGTCTTGAAGGTTTGGAATTACTGATTGATCCCCCTTAATACTAATGCCTTCCCTTTGCTGATTATTTCCAGGGTATCCCCCAGTCCTGGCACAAACAGGCACTAAAGAAAGGTTTGTTGACTGACAGGTACATATGGTTGAATTCAGGATTGTTTTAGTGGGCAGTTTCTTAATTTGGATAAAGATGACACATTTAGTAACTTTGAAAGGTATCTATTACTCGGGGTAGGCGGTCTTGTTCAGGTACTATCCTGAGTACAACCTCAGAAAAAAAGCCTTATTTTGGAAGGGTTTAATGAGAAGGCAGCCCTTAGACTTATGCTAAAATTACTCAAGGGGGAAAAAGCTTGAACTGTTAGAATGCAAACTATGAGGTTACAAGTGACTTGCTGCAAAGAAAACTATTAACCTGAAAGCAACAAACTGCGCCTAAACAAACATTTCTTCTGCTTCAGAAAAAACCCCAAGTGGATGTTGTACTTGGCCTATCAGTATGTAAGAATGGTAACAGAAATCCACCACTAAATAACAAAGGAGAAATCATGCAAATGAAATAGGAGCCTAATGAAACTAAAAGCAAAAATGCCATGGAATTGAGAAATAAACCTAATAAAATCAATATAGCCAATCTGTTTCCAAAAGAAGAAAACCAGATTGTTCATATCAAAAGGGAAAATGGAACTTCTAAACCATTGATGGAGGGAATTTATGAGAAACTTTTTTGCCAAACTATTATGGAAAACTAGATAAATACTTACAAAAAATATAAAATTCTTAGATTAACAAAAGAAGAAATAGATTATTTAAACAACCCATTATTAAAAAGGAAATTAAGCAAGCCATAAATGAACTCCCCAAGAAAACATCTCTAAGCACAGATAGATTTAAAAGTGAATTCTCTGAAACATTAAAAAGACGATTCCAATACTCTATAAACAGTTAGCAATAAGAAGAGGAGAAAGCACTTTTCCACTCTTTCTTTGATGGTATCGATACCTAAACCAGGAAGAGAAAATTAAAAACCGATATCCCTAATGAACATCAATGCCAAATTATAAATAAATATCAACAAGCAGATGACAACATATTAGAAAGGTTATATACTGTGACCGGGTTGGTTCAACAGAAGAAAGACTAAATATAATAGCCATAATAGAAAAAAATAAAAGTCACATGATTATATCAATAGATGCTGATAAAATCCGATACTCATCTCTATTAAAAACCCTAGAAATCATAGGCATAAGTGAATCTTTCCTTAATATAGTATTTATCTAAATCCAAGAGCAAACGTTATATGTAATGGAAGAAAGTTAGAGGGTTTTCCAATAAGATCAGGAAATAAACAATATTGCTAGCTATAGAAATAAGATAAGAAAAAGAAACTGAGGAATAAGCATAGACAAAGAGAACTTTATCACTCTTTGTCGATGATGTGATGGTTTACTTAGAGAATCATAGACAGTCAACCAAAAATTAACTAAAATAATGCAATTAATTTGAAGTGGGAGGAAGAAATTATAAAATACTGGGAATGTATCTACCACAAGTAGCCTAGGGATTCTATCAATCTAATCACAAAACATTTTGCAGAAATAAAGAGAGATCTGGGGCGCAGCCAAGATGGTGGCTGAAAAGCAGGGACTAGCGTGAGCTCCCCACCGAGTCCCTCCAATAAACCTATAAAAAAATGGCTCTGAACCAATTGTAGAACTGCAGAACCCACAAAATAGCAGAGGGAAGCAGGGCTCCAGCCCAGGACAGCCTGGATGGTGTCTGGCTGAGGTCTATCCCACACGGAGCTGGGAGCGGAGCGGAGCAGAGCCGAGCCCAGCATGGGCAGCGGGGACCAACCAGACCAGGAGCCGGGCAGAGCATGCCCTAGCGCCCTGAATCAGTAAGCTGCAGCAGTTACCAGACTTCTCAACCCACAAACACCAAAGACAACAGAGAAGGTTAGTGGGAAAAGCTGCGTGAGTGGAAGGAGTTCGCAGTTCAGCTACCACGGCGGGGGGGGGGGGTGGAGTGGATGTGGGGCAGCTACAGAACTACAGCAGCAGTTGCTTCCAGCCCCAGGCCCACCTGGTGGGAGGAATTAAGTGGCAGACCAGAGCAGGAGTGCAGAGCCTGCTGAAGATCTAAGTCCAGTCCGGGTTGGGGGTTTTTGGGGAAGGAGGAGTGCTCGTGTGGCAGAGCTGGTGCATCCCCCCAAGCATGGAACATAGAACTCTTTAGTCTACAAGCAGTCATACCCTGCTGAAAAACTCAAGGGTCAAGTTAGTTGTCTGGGAATATGGCCAGGGAGCGAAAACGCACCCAGATTCAGTCTCAGACTTTGGAATCTTACTTTGGTGACAAAGAAGACCAAAACATACAGCCAGAAGAAGTCAACAAAATCAAAGAGCCTACAACAAAAGCCTCCAAGAAAAACATGAACTGGTCTCAGGCCATGGAAGAGCTCAAAAAGGATTTGGAAAACCAAGTTAGAGAAGTAGAGGAAAAATTGGGAAGAGAAATGAGAAGGATGTGAGAAAACCATGAAAAACAAGTCAATGACTTGCTAAAGGAGGACCCAGAAAAATGCTGAAAAATACAGTGAAGAAAACAACACCTTAAAAAATAGACTAACTCAAATGGCAAAAGAGCTCCAAAAAGCCAATGAGGAGAAGAATGCCTTGAAAGGCAGAATTAGCCAAATGGAAAAGGAGGTCCAAAAGACCACTGAAGAAAATACTACTTTAAAAATTAGATTGGAGCAAGTGGAAGCTAGTGAATGTATGAGAAATCAGGATATTATAAAACAGAACCAAAGGAATGAAAAAATGGAAGACAACATGAAATATCTCATTGGAAAAACCACTGACCTGGAAAATAGATCCAGGAGAGATAATTTAAAAATTATTGGACTACCTGAAAGCCATGATCAAAAAAAGAGCCTAGATAGCATCTTTCAAGAAATTATCAAGGAGAACTGCCCTGATATTCTAGAGCCACAGGGCAAAATAGAAATTGAAAGAATCCACCAATCGCCTCCTCAAATAGATCCCAAAAAGAAATCTCCTAGGAATATTGTCACCAAATTCCAGAGCTCCCAGATCAAGGAGAAAATACTGCAAGCAGCCAGAAAGAAACAATTTGAGTATTGTGGAAACCCAATCAGAATAACCCAAGATCTGGCAGCTTCTACATTAAGAGACCGAAGGGCTTGGAATATGATATTCCGGAGGTCAATGGAGCTAGGATTAAAACCTAGAATCACCTACCCAGCAAAACTGAGTGTCATGTTCCAAGGCAAAATATGGATTTTCAATAAAATAGAGGACTTTCAAGCTTTCTCAGTGAAAAAAACCAGAACTGAATAGAAAATTTGACTTTCAAACACAAGAATCAAGAGAAGCATGAAAAGGTAATCAAGAAACGGAAATTGCAAGGGACTTACTAAAGTTGAACTGTTTTGTTTACATTCCTACATGTAAAGATGATATGTATGATTCATGAGACCTCAGTATTAGGGCAGTTGAAGGGAATATGCATATATATATATATATATATATATACATATATATATATATGTGTGTGTGTGTGTGTGTGTGTGTGTGTACATATATAGTTTATGTATATATATAGGTGAATGTGTATGTATCTATGTGTATATGTATGTATGTGTATGTATGTATATATATGTGTGTGTGTGTGTGTGTGTGTTTTTATATATATATGTGTTTATATGTATGTGTGTATATATATATGTGTATGTATATATATGTGTGTGTGTATATATATATATATATATATGTAAAAGAGAGAGAGCAGACACAGGGTGAGTTGAAGATGAAGGGAAGATATCTAAAAGAAATAAAATGAAATTAAGGGATGAGAGAGCAACATACTGAGAGAGGGAGATAGGGAGAGATAGAATGGGGTGGATTATCTTGCATAAAGGTGGCAAGAGGAAGCAGTTCTGTGGGAGGAGGGGAGAGGGCAGGTGAGTGGGGAATGAGTGAACCTTGCTCTCATCAGATTTGGCCTGAGGGGGAATACCATACATACTCAGTTGGGTATCTTACCCCACAGGAAAGAAGAGGGAGGAAGATAAAAAAAAATAAAAGAGGGGGGATGATGGAGGGGAGGGCAGATGGGGGTGGAGGTAATCAAAACAAATACTTTGAAAAGGGGACAGGGTTAAGGGAGAAAATTCAATAAAGCAGGATGGGTTGGGAAGGAGCAAAATGTAGTTAGCCTTTCACAACATGAGTATTGTGGAAGGGTTATACATAAAGATACATGTGTGGCCTAGGTTGAATTGCTTGACTTCTTAGGGAGGGTGGGTGGGAAGGGAAGAGGGGAGAGAATTTGGAACTCAAAGTTTTAAAATCAGATGTTCAAAAACAAAAAAAGTTTTCGCATGCAACTAAAAAATAAGATACACAGGCAATGGGGCGTAGAAATTTATCTTGCCCTACAAGAAAGGAAGGGAAAAGGGGATGAGAGGGGATGGGGGGGTGATAGAGGGGAGGGCTGACTGGGGAACAAGGCAACCAGAATATAAGCCATCTTGGAGTGGGGGGGGAGGGTAGAAATGGGGAGAAAATTTGTAATTCAAACTGTTGTGAAAATCAATGCTGAAAACCAAATATGTTAAATAAATAAATTTAAATTTAAAAAAAATAAATAAATAAAATAAAAAATAAAACAATTTAAAAAATTTAAAAAAATAAAAAAATATAAAACAAAAAAGAAAAAAAATTATTGGACTACCTGAAAGCCATGATCAAAAAAAAGAGCCTGGATATCATCTTTCAAGAAATTATCAAGGAGAACTGCCCTGATATTCTAGAGCCAGAGGGCAAAATAGAAATTGAAAGAATCCACCAATCGCCTCCTCAAATAGATCCCAAAAAGAAATCTCCTAGGAATATTGTCACCAAATTTCAGAGCTCCCAGGTCAATGAGAAAATACTGCAAGCAGCCAGAAAGAAACAATTTGAATATTGTGGAATCAGAATAATCAGAATAACCCAAGATCTAGCAGCTTCTACATTAAGAGATCGAAGGGCTTGGAATATGATATTCCAGAGGTCAATGGAGCTAGGATTAAAACCAAGAATCACCTACCCAGCAAAACTGAGTATCATGCTCCAAGGCAAAATATGGATTTTCAATAAAATAGAGAACTTTCAAGCTTTCTCAGTGAAAAGACCAGAGCTGAATAGAAAATTTGACTTTCAAACACAAGAATCAAGAGAAGCATGAAAAGGTAATTAAGAAAAAGAACAAGAAAAAGAAATTGCAAGGGACTTACTAAAGTTGAACTGTTTTGTTTATATTCCTACATGGAAAGATGATGTGTATGATTCATGAGACCTCAGTATTAGGGTAGCTGAAGGGAATATGCATATATACACAGATGTTTATATATATGTATATGTAAGTGTGTATGTATGTATATATGTATGTGTGTATATATATACATATATAGAGAGAGAGAGAGAAAGAGAGAGAGAGAGAGAGAGAGAGAGAACAGACACAGGGTGAGTTGAAGATGAAGGGAAGATATCTAAAAGAAATAGAATTAAGGGATGAGAGAGGGAGATAGGGAGAGATAGAATGGGGTAAATTATCTTGCATAAAAGTGGCAAGAAAAAGCAGTTCTGTAGGAAGAGAAGAGAAGTTAGGTGAGGGGGAATGAGTGAATCTTGCTCTCATCAGATTTGACCTGAGGAGGGAATACCATACATACTCAATTGGGTATCTTACCCCACAGGAAAAAAGGAGGAAGAAGAAGATAAAAAAAGGGGGGGGATGATAGAAGGGAGGGCAGGGGACAGGGTCAAGGGAGAAAATCCAATAAAGGGGGATAGGTTAGGAAGGAGCAAAATATAGTGAGTCTTTCACAAAATGAGTATTGTGGAAGGGTTATACATAATGATACACATGTGGCCTATGTTGAATTGCTTGACTTCTTAGGGAGGGTGGGTGGGAAGGGAAGAGGGGAGAGAATTTGGAACTCAAAGTTTTAAAAACAGATGTTCAAAAACAAAAAAAAAGTTTTTGCATGCAACTAGAAAATAAGATACACGGGCAATGGGGCGTAGAAATTTATCTTGCCCTACAAGAAAGGAAGGGAAAAGGGGATGGGAGGGGAGTGGGGTGACAGAAGGGAAGGCTGACTGGGGAACAGGGCAACCAGAATATACGCCATCTTGGAGTGGGGGGGGAGGGTAGAAATGGGGAGAAAATTTGTAATTCAAACTCTTGTGAAAATCAATGCTGAAAACTAAATATATTAAATAAAAAAAAATTTAAAAATTTTAAAAAAAATTTAAAAAAGAAATAAAGAGAGATCTAATTGGAGAAACAATATTACCTAAATTATTCAGTGCTGTACCAAACTCCCCCTAAAATAATAATGAAATTCACATGAGTGATCAAGAGGCCAAGAATATCAAGGGTAATAATGAAAAAAAATTAGAAAGAAGTTTGTCAGTAGCAGATCAGTAATCTTAAAGTAATGATACTGGTTCAAAAATAGATTGATCCATGGAACAGATTAGGTACACAGCATATAGAAGCAAAAACAGTAGCCTTGTGTTTACTGAACCCCCAAAAGCCCTCTGTTACTAGAAGGACTCACTATTTGACAAAAATCACTGAGAATAGTCAAGTCAACAAATATTTTTAAGCCCCTACTATGTGCTGGGCATTGTGCTAAACACTGGGAATACAAAGAAAGGCAAAAAAAAATAAAAGATAATCTGCCAGTTCCTGCTCTCAAGGAGCTCATGCAAACAGCTCTAGACACAAAAGATCTATACAGGACAAATTGGTGATGATCTCAGAAGGCACCAACATCAGGGGGAGTGGAAAAGGGCTTCTTTCCAAAGGTGGGCATTTGGCTGTGACCTGAAGGAAGCCAGGAGCTCAAAAGGTAGATATGAAGAGGGAGACCAAATCAGGCATGGGAAACAGCCAGGAAAAAGGCAAGGAGATAGGCCAGTGTCACTAGACACTGCAGTTCTTCAGTCTGGCAGAAATCAGGTTCGGAGCAACATCTCACATCAAGATAAGTTACAAATGGATATATGACTTAGATAGAAAAGGTTTCATCATAAATTAGGGGAGGAAGGAAGAAATAACCTCTCAGATCTATGGATGGGTAAAGGGTTCATGACTAAAGAAGCGAGAGAAGGATCATGAGATAAGACAAACACATTTGATTATATAAACTTTAAATGTTTTTGTACAAATCTAGTAAAAATTAAAAGTAAAACAAGTAACCAAGAAAAATGTTTGCAACAAGTTTCTCTGATAAAGGTCTTATTTTCAAGGTATACAAGGAACTGATTCAAATTTGTAAGATCAAAAGCTATTCCCAAAGAGATAAATGGTCTCAGGATATAACCAGGCAGTTTTCAAAGGAAGAAATCCAAGCTATGAAAAATCATATGAAAAAAGGTTCTAGATAACTAATAATTTGAAAAGTGCAAATTAAGGCAACTTTGAGGTACTGCCTTCCCCCCATCAGACTGCCAAAGATGACAAACGTTAGAGAGGAGTTGGGGAAACAGGTACACTGTTGCTGGAGCGGTGGATTGGCTTAGCCATTCTGGAAAGAAAGCTATTTAGAACTATGTCCCAAAAGTTCCCAAACCTATATCACTACTAGATCTCTACCCTCATAGAAATCAAAGAGAGTGGAAAAGGATCTATATGTACAAAGATAGTTACAGAAGCTCTTTGTGTAGTAGTCAGAAATTGGAAACTAGAAGAGGTATCCTATCAGGGAACAAATTGTGGTACATGAATGAAATGGATTACCATCCTGGGCCATCTCCAGTTGTCCTGATCCATATCTGGCCACTGGACCCACATGGCTTTGGAGGAGACAGTGAGGCTGGTGACTTTGCACAGCCCTCCCTCACTTAAATCCAATTCACTTGCACGTCGTGGCATCACCACCCTGATGTCATGGTCCTCTTCGAGAATGAAGGACAAACAACAACAAGAAATTATGGCTAATGTTTTGCATGACTTCATATGTGTGATGGGTATTGTAATTCTCACCTTGTCGGTGGGGGAAGAGGTGGAAGGAGAAATGATGAAAGAGACAATTTCAAAGGATACTGGGAAGATCTTTGTGAAATGATACAAAGTCATAACAATGCAGACAATGATAACTCTGAAAGACGTTAGACCTCTGGTCAATACAATAATAAAACATGAGTCCAAAAGAATGAAGATGACATTCTCCTAACAGAGGTAAAATAGAGAGTAATGTTTTTGGACACAGCTAACATGGCAATTCTTTTTGCTGGACTATGTAGCTATGTACCGAGGGATTGGTTTTTCAGTTATCTTTTCTAAAAATTGCTAAATTGGGGGGAGAGACTAATTTTTAAAAACTTATTACTTGACAAAAGAAATACTACACAAATGCTTTTTAAGAAGTAGAGAGGAAGGATTTTTATCAATTTTCCTGGTCACTGAACTCAAAGAGATCACTTAAACCAGAAATGTATTATTTTACACTGAGACACCTACCCAGGAAGTTATTAATTACGTCCATCTAGTTCTATGCTGATCACACTGAGCAACCTTTCCTTCCTTTTTATCTGCCATCACCCATTAGCAATGAGACTACAACTTATTTAGGTTGGTGGCTTCCGGACCAGATGGGGAAGGGTGGGTGGGAGGGGGCTTAATGTTTTTACAAGTTCACAAGCCTTAGGGTGGATGACTTCCTGAGAAGGTTTCCACAGATGGTCAATTTCATTGATTCTCTGTTCATTCTTGTTAGAGAATGTTTTCTTTCTGTATCCACAACTTTGATGTCGCGCAATTTGGTGTAATGTCTTCCCAAACCGGAAAAAGTCTCATTTGATTCTTCCATACCCTCTATTCTCCTCTATCTCTTCTGCCCTTTGTGGCTAAACTCCTTGAAAAGTCCATCTACAATAGGTGTGTCTACTTTTTCTCCTCTCACAGTCTTAACCCCTGGCTTCTGACTTTATCATTCCACTGAACCTGCTTGTCTCCAAAGTTCCCAACTATTTCTTAGTTGCCAAATCCAATGGCCTTTTCTCAGCCTTCATTCTTGTTGGCCTCTCTGCAGCCTTTGACACTGATGAACACTCTCTCTCCTCAATACTATCTTCTCTCTAGGTTTTTGGGAACGTCACTCTCTCCTGGCTCTTGTCCTGCCTGACAATTCCTTCTCTGGCTCCTTTGCTGGATCCTCCCCCAGATCATTCCCTGTGTCTCTCACAGTTCTGTCTTAGGACTCCTTCTCTTCTCCTATACTAATTTACTTGGTGATCTCATCAACTCCTTTGGATTTAATTGCCAGCTCTATGCTGACGATGGTCAAGTCTGCCTTTCCTGCCCCAAACTCTCTGCTGATATCCAACTTTCTCTCTTCAACTACCTTTCAGACATCTCCAAATGTATGTCCAGTAGACACCTTAAATTCACCATGGCTAAAATATAACTTATCTTTCTCCCCTTCCCCCACTCACCTCCTACCTTCCCTATTCCTGTACAGGGCAATGCCACCCTCCCAGTGCCTCAGGCTCCCAACCTCGGAGTCATCCTGGACTCTCAATATCTCTCACTCCCCATATCCAATCTGTTACCAACTCCTGTTGACTTTCATCTCCATGACACCTGAATCCTCTTCTCCCTGGTGCAGACCCTCATCACCTCATGTGTAGATTATTGCAGTGGCTGCTGGTAGTTGTGCCTGCCTCAAATCTCTCCCCACTCCAGTCCATCCTCTAAAGTGATTGAATGACTGACGTCACTAAACCTGCACACCACAATGCAACAGGTAATACAAGAGAATTGCCTAGAACTTCTGAGCACAGAAAACAAAGTGTTAAATGAAAGAATATATATAGATTACTTTTTTTTAAAAAAAAAAAAAGGTATCAAACTCCAAGACACATAGAGGTTAAATTAACACTTCCATTGACAACAATAAATTTTGCAAGCAGCCAGGGTAAAAACCTTCAAATATGAAGGAAAGGGAATCTGAATAACACAGCCTATTCTGCACCCACCAGAAATCACAGCAGGGAATGCAATACCATTTTATGAAGAGCAAAAGAGCTCAAGAGGCAACCTGTAGTGCCATACACTGCAGTGCTGAGCCTGATGGTCATGCAAACAAGATGGATGTTAAACGAAAGAGGTATTTGAAGCATTCCTGCCAAACAAACCAGATGGTAGCAGATTATTTGTCCTGTCAAACACCCAAAGAGAATTACAAGAAAAATTTAAAAATATAACAACCAAGGAAGGCACAGGTAATGAAATATATTATCTAAGGGGGAAAAAACTAGAAAAAGATAGCTAGGGGTTAAAAACAGCAAAAAGAAAAATGCTCTCCACCTCCTGAGAAAGAATGGATGGAGTCTGAATGCAGATGGAAGCAGCCTGATTTTTTTTTTTTGCTTTATTTTTCTTGGAGGTTTTTTTTGGTCTGTGTTTTTCTTTTGCGACATGGCTAACACAGAAATGTTTTGCATGACTGCACATATATAATCTGTGTCAAATTGCTTGCCTTCTCAAGGAGGAGGAGGGAGGGAGCGAATTTGGAACTTAAATTTTTAAAAAATGAATGTTAACAATTTTTGTTTACATGTAATTGAGAAAAAACAGCATCCTCAGCAACACTGAGTGATTTCTTTGTAAAAGTACACAAAGGAATAAGTGTGACAGTGGGACATAAATGGAAGAGCTGATATTGGAGGAACACGTCTGGAACATCACGGGCTAAACCTCCAGGGGAATCAGCTGCAGGATGGGAAGGCACAATCAAAAGGAGAGGAGAGAAAGATAAATGGGAAAGTGTGAAGAGAAAATAATGCCTGTGGTCTCTCAGGAAAAAGAGGGTCTGCAAGAAAAAAGAGATTCCATAATGGGAGATAGGGATTTTACAATGCGTATCAGGGATGTGGTGATGAGAGACCATTTATCCTGCCCCAGGAGAAGGGGAATTGGTACTCCTGGAGCAGCTGCCACCTCCAAGTATGGAAGAACATGGACCTGGGAGATTTCATGCCAAAATGGAAAAAAAACGATCAGGGGAAAAGGGTAGTAATGAACTGCACGCTTAGGGACACAGGAAGGTTCCTACCAGGGGCTAGTAATTCTACCTTGTCTGTCACCTGGTAGAGTCACTGTCTCAGTTGTGTCTGGCTCTTCATGACCCCTTTTGGGGTTTTCTTGGCAAAGATACTAGAGTGGTTTGCCATTTCCAGCTCATTTTACAGATGATGAAACTGAGGCAAACTGGGTTAAGTGACTTGCCCAGGGTCACACAGCTAGTAAGTGTCCAAGGCCAAATTTGAACTCGGCAAGAAGAGTCTTCCTGACTCTAGGCCTGGTGTGCTGTATCCACTGCACCACCTACCTGCCCTCTATCACCTGTAGGATTTGGTATTTCTAAGAGTGAGGCACACAAGAAGAAGGAGACCAGGGGTATGTTCTCTACAGGGCAATACCATAGAAACTGTTTAGAAGAGGGAACCCCAAATAAGTACCTTAGAGTCTTTAATTCCATGAGGAATATAGAGATCAAAGAATAAAAGTTTAAAATGGACAGAAAGGAAAGAGAAATGATGAGGAAAACAAGGGACATGAACCATTTTTAGAAAAAGGCACAGAAAATGAAATGTTAAAAAAAATAACAAAGCAAGTTGAAGGGGAGAAAGAAAAGGGGGATTTTGCTTGACTGAGTGGGGTAAAAAGAGGGGAAGAATTAGATAACCACACAAAAGGAAGAAAGAAAAAAAGTTTTTAAGCAAAACTCAAACTAAAGAAAGGGTTGACAAATGGGAGACAGGGCCAAGAGCCAGTGGGATCACAAAATAGATTATGCAAAAACAACTGAAGAGAGAAAGCACTGCCTTTGAAGGGGAAGAGGGACCCAAAAATCCTAATTTTAAAAAACCTCAAATATTAGAGATGAATGGAGGAAAATATAAACCTAACTCTCAGCACTTTCAATGTGAATGGATTGCACCATTCAATAGAATGAAAAAGAGTGACATTGTATATAAGACATCATCTGGTGCTTTTGAGAAAGACAGCTAAAAACCCAAAGACATATACAGAATAAAGATGAGAGGCTAGAACAAAATGTACTCATCAGAAGTTGCAAGCATGCTATCAGAAAAAACACAAAAACAAAAATTCACGACAGTTAAGTAAGGAATCCTAAACAATAAACCAATATCAGTATTAAATTTATGTGGCAAATGCCTTAATATATAAATTAATGAAGTAAATATTAATTACAAAAAAGACGTGGGGGCAGGAATTTTAACATCCTCTCTGTTCTAGACAAATCTAACAAAGATCATCAAAAAGGAAAATACAGATGGAACTATGTGTTATCTCACAGAGATACTGTGAGTAAATGTAAAAATAATAAGCATCCATTATGATAAGGGGAGTTTTAATAAAAACAATAAAATAGCATTGGCTCAGGGAGGACAAACAAAACGCAGACCCAAATGGAGACTTAACAGTGAAATCCTAAGTAATGAATGGGTCAAAGAACAAATCATATCAATAATTATGTGGGGGAAAATGGTGATGAACCTACACACTTAAATTCCTAGGATTTCCAGCTAAAGCAGTCTTCGGGGGGGGGGATATCCTAAAAACATACATTTCAAAATAGAAAAGGAGAGGGTTTATAAACTGAATATACTTTTAAAAATTAGAAAACCAGCAAGTAAACCTAGAATAAAAGAAGATAATAAAAATTAGAGGAGACATAAACTGGAAATAAAACTATAGAAATTAAAAATAAAACTAAAATCTGGTCCTTTGAAAAGATTAACAAAATTGATATACCAACCTAATTAAAAAGGGGGCAGAAAATAAAATCAGCCAAACAGCAAACAAATGAGGTGAAATCTCTCTCTCTCTCTCTCTCTCTCTCTCTCTCTCTCTCTCTCTCTCTCTCTCTCTCTCTCTCTCTCTCTGTCTCACACACACACACACACACACACACACACACACACACACACGGATGTGCAAAATTTTTTTAAATTATCCGAACCTACTATGGACAGTTATGATTTTTTTTAAAAACCTGAAAAAACAAAAGAAATAGGCTACCTTCTAAAATACAAACTTTCCAAATAGGGATCCTATATAATCATAATCAAATGAGATATTTGTAAAGTGCTTAGCACAGTGCCTGGCACATAATAGGTGCTTAATAAATGTTTATTTCCTCTCTTCCCCTCTCCAGTCTCAGAAAAAGAAATCTAGTTGGCTGTAAAGCTATAAAATCCAAATGAAAAATTATTGGTCCTAATGGATTCATAAGAGAATGCTATCAATTTTTTAAGGAAAAATTAGTACTGATAATACTCAAATTATTCTTAGAAATTGAGAAAGAAAATCAGATTAACATATGGTTTTTATGAGACAAAGTATTAATACCTAAACCAGGATGGATAAAGCATAGACGTATAGATCAATATCATTAACGAATATCAATTCAAAAATGTTAAAATCCTGTCGGACTATGGTGGGGGGAGGACTTTCAGCTCATGTGATTAACAAGATGTATGACTAGACATTTTCTCTGATCCTCAGGACCTCTTAAGCCTCTCCAAAACAGAAAATGTGTGTCTAAGATAAAGCAACTTCAGCAGTTTCCATGGATACCATGATCACAGAAGAAGGTAAAAATATCCTAGACTAATGTCTATCTTGAGCTCACTTGGCAATCCCTCCTCCACCATGCTCCAAGCAACAAGGCTTCACTAGCCAACTGGACCCACCAGCTTGCAACAAAATGTAATCTCACACCCTGGTTCCCCTTCTTTTTATCCAGGGCTATGGAGATCCAAATTCCAAACTGCAGAGATTTGCTGAGGTCTCCCTAGACACCACAGCAGTATTTTATGCTGCAAAAGCAGAGGAATAGAGGGAAAAGAGGCAGGAAATGTCTGGGCTTGAAACAGAACTGGTCCCCCACACCTCAACCCCACCCCCTTTCCATAGCCTCAGGGACCCAAACTCCAAATGACACAATGTTCATCTCAGACTGCGATAACACCAACCTGGAAGCACTCTGTACTGCTGAGCCAAAAATCTGGGAACCCGAGGAAATGCTACACTGAGGGAAGAGGGAGGAGGAGGCACTCCACTAAGTCTGAAGGAAAGAGTCTAGCATTCAGCTGGGGCCAGTTCTGTCTCTGTCACACAGACACACAGGCACACAGACACACACTTGGGACAGCAATCTAACCTGGTGAACCATGAATTGCCCAGAATGGGAGGAGGCTGAGACTGCTTTGAGATCCAGCCCCCAGGGAAACCACTAAAAGAGGGAAGGAAGTCAGAAAGTGAGCAGCTGGGGAAAATCTAAGGGAAAAAAACAAATTACCAAAGATCTAATGAGGAAAAACCTCAAAATACCTTGTGCACAAGCAGATAAACCAATAGGAAAATCATCGATAGCAGAAAATATGGCCTCTAGATCTAGTAAATGAGTTTAGGCATCCATGAATAAATATTGCAAAACAAAGGAAAATTATTCAACACTTGATGAGACAGAGGACCTAGTGGACTTTGAGAACATGGAAGGAACCACAACATGCTGTTCCTAAGTGGTTTAAAAGAAAAGAGAAGCATGAGATCAGAATTTATGGCTCATAGCGCAGAAATAATTGGCAGAATAGAAAAATGTATCTATGGTGATAAGTCTCACCAAAGAAACAAAAGAGAGGACAATTGATTAGGTATGCAAATGCCCCAAAGTTAAGGACAGCCTAGAAGAAGAGAAGCAAAAAGCAGTAAGATTAAAAGAAAATATCCTCTGTATGCAAATAAAGCATATTGACCTCGAACACAGGATGCATAGAGACAACCTAAGGATCATAGGTTTCCCAGAACAATATGGCAAGTCAAAAAACCTAAACACCATAACACAAATAAAACAAGAAAACAGCCTAAAACTTCTGAACACAGAAGTCAAAATGACAATTGCAAGAATCCATAGATTGCCTCCAGAAAAAAAAACCAAGGCTTCAAACTCTAAAACTAAAATTTAACAATTTGATTCAAGAACAAAAAATTCTGCAAGTGACCAAGAAAGAGACCATCAAATATAAAGGAAAGGAAATCTGGACAGCACACAACTATTTTGGACCAACCCAAAAACACAGGAGAAGTTGGAATATTGTGTTTCAAAAAGCAATGGAGCTCAAGATGAAGCCTAAGGTGAGCTGCCTTGCAAATGTGAATTTATTCATAAATGAAGATGGACATTCAATAATAAAGTGACTTTTGAAACATTTCTTCGAAAGGAAACCAGACTCCAACATCCCAAACAATAGAAATGCAGGAGGGGTAAACAAAAGCAGCAGCCAAGGACAAGCAACAGAGTGACAGCCAAAAGACCATTAAGAAACTCCTTTCTAACTGTATACAAGAAGACAGAGGTAAAAGCAGATGTCAGGTGGAAGGATTATGGATAGAACCTTGTGGCTCCCTGCCTACAGATGTCATTTTGTGTGGGACTAAATTTTTAAAATGGGAGTGTACGTGGAAGGAGGAAGGAAGGGGCAGGATAGAGGGGAGTATGTGATATGTCCTGGGCAGGTAGAGAGCTAGCAATGAGAGGAAGGTGATTCCTGTGGTCTCTCATGAAAGGAGAGCCTGCAAGGGAGTAAGGAGGTAGAGAGGAAGAACTGAAAAGGGGAGGGACTTGCTTAGGTGCTAGGAGGCAGTTCCACTGATGAATGCCCCTTTGGGTGAAGAGAGATGTTCTGTGAAGGGAAATGGGGATTTTTCAGTGGGTGTTGTCTACAGGGATTTGGTGCTTGAAAAGACTATTTGTCTTGCCTCAGGAGTGGGAGGAAATTTGGACCTTCTGGGAGCAGCTAGTACCTACGGGAGTGGGAAGACATGGATCCAGGGAGAAGCAAATGGGGAAGGTGACTGGGAGAGGGTTTAGGGAAGAGGTGGTCCATATAATGGGGATATGGTGATAAGGGTCCTGCCATGAGGCAGTGCCCTCTCTGTCACCTGCAAGAATTGTCATTTTTCTGGGAGTGAGGCACACTGGAAAGGGGGAATCTGTGGGGCAAGCTCTACAAGGCAGTGGCAGAAACTGTTTAGGGGGAGAGCCTGGAATGGATACCCAGAAGTTTTGATTCCATGAGGAAAGCAGTGAAAGGGAGGGACTGGATAAGCAGAGGGGCCATGAACAAGAGAATGAGGGTATATAGCAGACAGGAAGGATAGATAACAAAGAGAATAAGGAAGAGAAATTCTCTCTGGAAAGGGGCCCAAAAATGCAGTTTAAAAAACAAATGAATAGGATTAGTTGAAGGGGAGGAAAGATCAAGGGAATCTACTGGAAATCAACTTGGATTCACACCTTTTCAGCATCCCTTGCCAGTAGGACCTCTCCTTCCCTCTGAGCAGAGTAAAAGGTGGACATTGGAGAGCTCCTCCCACATCCTCAATGATTTAAGGAGGGCACCCAGGCCATTCGCCTCTTCCTTTCCCACCTGGCTGCTTTCCTTAGACTTTGTGATCTCCAAAAATTTATCATTCTGCAATATTAAAATGCCTCTGAAACTCACATCTCCTTAGCACCCACTATCCCTGGGGCCCCTCTCTCCTTCTGGATGGAGACAGTGGAAGGTGGATATCTGGGAGCTACTCTCAGATCCTCCACCATTTAAAGAGGGTACTCAGAACATTCACCTCATCACTTCCCACTCAGCTGCCCTTCTGGACTTTGTGATTTCCAGAAATTCATAATCCCGCAAGATGAAATCAACCCTGTAACTCATACCTCCTTAGATCATTCTCCCCTTTCCCTGGCTTTTCAGCTTCTTTTTATATGTTGTCTTTTCACCATTAGGTTGTGAGCTCCTCGAGGGCAGGTACTGTCTCATGTCTTTCTTTGTATCCCTAATGCTTAGCAGTGACTGGCATGTAAATGATGCTTAATAAATATTATTGGTTGACTATTGACTAATGGTAGGGAAAACAAGAGGACAAGAACTAAATAACTAGATAAAAGCAGGAATGAAAAAGAAATTAGAAAGCAAAACTCCAAAGGGGTAGAAAACATGAGGGAAGGATCAGGGGTAAGAAGAAGAGAGCCAGTGGGAACAAGGCCACTTTAAAAAAAGATTAGCCTAAAGTAACTGAAGAGACATAAGTACTGTGTTTACAGCAGAAGATGGAAAAAATTCATAACTTGAAAAAAACCAGTATTAGAGACAAAGGAAAATATAAACCTAACTCTCACAATTTTAAATGTGGATGGATTAAAAATCCACTAAAATGAAAAAGTATGTCAAATTGGATAAGAAAACAAAACCCTATAATTTGTTGCTCACAAGAAATACATTAAAAAAGACAAACACAAATAAAACTGATGGAAAAAATTTGCTATGTATTAAGTGAATCAAAAAAGCACGACTTAGAATCATGCTCTCTGACAAAGCAAAAACAAATATTCAAAAAATAAAAGAGATGAAAAAGAAAATCACATTGTGCTGAAAAGAACCCTAGGGAACAATCCAATATCATATGCTCCAAATGCCTTAGCATCCAAATTCATAAAGGAAGTATTGACAGAGCTACAAGAAGACATAGACAGTAACACAATGGTAAAGGAGACTTCACTGTCCCTCTCTCAGTTTTGGATAAGTCTAATGGAATGAAACAAAAGGTAAAATATGGAACTGAATAAATTGTTGGAGAAGCTAGAGTTAGAAGGCTTATGGTATCTTCCAAATGGAATTATTAAAGAATGTATATATTCTCAGCACCACATAGAACTTTTACAAAAAGTGACCGTATTAAGGTAGAAATATATTGTAAACAAAATATCTACAAATTGGCAATATGTAGTGAGAAAGCAGAAATACAAAATACATCCTTTACAGACCATAATGCAAAAAAAAAAAACTGGTTCAGGGAAAAGTAAAAGACACAGCCTCATGTGGCTATTTAACAGTAAAATCCTAAATAATGAGTGGGTCAAAGAACAAAACATACAAACAATAATTATGTGAAAGAAAATGGAAATGATGAAACAACATACTTAAGTTTGGGGGATTCAGCTAAGCAGTCTTCGGGGGGAAATGATTATATACATACATACAGATTGCATACATACATATATACTCATATACACAATAGAAGATTAATAAACTGAATATGCATTTGAAAAAGTTAGCCAACAAATCATCAAACTTAAAATAATCACAAAAGAGATATTAAAGATTGGAGTAGAAATAAATTAGAAAAACATAGAAATGATGACTAAAACTAAAAAGTGGTTCTTTGAAAAAACCAATAGAGTTGATAAACCTTTAGCTAATCTGATTAAAAAGGCAGAAAATAAAAGCAAATGGGCAACATGAAATCACAACAAAACTAGAAGGAATAAAAAGAATAATCTCAACATATTATGCACGGTTTATATGCTAACAAAATTGAGAACACAAAAATGTAAAATACTTAAACTTTCATAAGCCCAAAAAGGGATCTTAACCCAACCTCATAAAAGGAAATACAACTATCTGTAAAGGAACTACCAAAGAAAAAGCTCCTAGTCCTGATGGATTCACAGGAAAATTCTATCAAACTTTTAAAGAACAATTCGTATCCATGCTTAACAAACTATTCTCAAAAACTGAAGAAGAAAGAACCCTATCGGAATTATTTTATATATGATATAGTTCTAGTGCCTAAACCAGGGAAGAACAAAACATGGAAAAAACACTATAAGCCAATATAATTAATGAATATTGACTCAAAAAATTTTAAACAAAATCCTGTTAAACTACAGGAATTTATCTAAGACTGAATTGGATTTATACAGGGATATAAAGATAGTTTGGCATTAGGAAAGCATTCAACATAATTAATCATATTAACAACCCCAACATCTAAAACCACATGATTATCCCAAGTGGATGCAAGAAAAAGCCTTTGACAAAGTACAACACTCATGCTAAAAAGATTGGAAAATATAGGCATAGAGGGACCTTTTTAAAAAATTAAAATCATCCATCTAAACCAAAAATAAACATCATATGCAATGGAGACACACTAGAACTTTTTCTAGTAGATGCAGGAGTAAAAGATGCCCATTATTCCCACGATCGTTTGATATACTTCTAGAAATTCTAGCAACATCAGTAAGACAAGAGAAGGTAAAAACATAAAGATAGGTAAGAGGAGACAGAACTATCCCTATTTGCTGATAATATGGTGGTTTACTTGGAGAATCCTAGGGAATTAGCAAAGATCCTAATCAAGACAATTGCATCAGCAAAGTTGCTGGCTGCAAAATAAACCCTTAAAAATCAACTTCAAATTCCAGTCCAAATAACTACAAAATGCATAAAGTATCTGTGAGTGCAGCCCAACAATATTAAAATGTAATTGGGAAATATTTAACAAAATAAATAAAAATGCAATACAACATAGATAATATTAATTTATGATTTTCTAGTTCAATATGCAGTCCACAGGGATCTGATTCTGTTTGAGTTTGATACCATTGTGCCAAAGCACACAAAAGACTTGTATAGGTTCAATTACAAAGTGCTCCTCTTAATGAATAAAAAAACTTAAATAGCCAGACAACTATTCATGTTCATGGCTTGGCCATGGGAAGAGAATAAAAAATGTAAATACTACCAAAGTTAATTTACACTTTCAATGCTATGCCAATTAGATTACCAAGGGGATACTTTATCAAACTTCACAAATAACAAAATTAATTTTACAAAAAGATCTAGAACTTAAAGAGAAATCACGAAAAGAGCTAGGGATGAAGAGGGAATAGCACTTCCAGAATTCAAACTATAATATAAAGCAGCAGTCATCAAAACCATCTAGTGGTTTAAAAATAGAGAGTTATGGAACAGACTAGAAAAGGGAAAATCAGAAGCAGTGGAATTCAACAATCCAGTGTTTGATAAAGTGAAAAATATAAATCACCTACAACAGGGGAAAAATAAACTCTTTATTTGATAAAAACTGCTTTCCAGGAAAACTGGAAAGCAGTCTGGCAGAAATTAGGCTTAGACCAACAGCTTACACTATATTCCTCTATCAATTCTAAATAGATATGGGACCTTAATAGTAAAGATCATACCATTTAAAAAAGCAGATCATATACCTCTCATAGCTAAGCGTGGGCGATATATTCTTAACTATACAAGAGTTAGAAGCAACTATAAAAGATAAAAGAGATAACTTTGATTACAAGAAACTGAAAAGCTTCTACACAGACCCAGTTATACCTAGGATAAGAAGGGAAGTGATCAAAAAGGGGAAAAAACCAACAACAACCATGACCATAATACCTTTCTATCAAATCTCTCTGATGAGAGTTTGGTATCCACATGTATTTGTGTATACAGGGATATACATACATATGTGTGTGTGTGCGTGTGCACGTACATATACATGTATATGTATATATGCACACATACTATATATATTATGTATATATACATATACTATATGTGTGTGTATACCAAAAGCCATTCCGCAATACATAGGTGGTCAAGGGATATGAACAACTGGTTCTTAAAAGAACTGCAAAATATTAACCATATTAAAGAATGTTTCACATCACTAATAGCAGGAGAAATGCAAATCAAAACAACCCTGAGGAGCTACTTCACACCCTGAAAATCAGCAAAGATGACCAAAAATGGCAATATTCATTGTTGGAGGGGTTGTGGAATGCTAGGCACAGTAGTGCATTTGTGCTACAGCTGTGAATCAGTATAAATATTTTAGAAAGCAATTTGGAATTATGCAAATAAAGTGACAAAAATATCCGTACCCTCTGACCCAGAAATTATTACTAGATCATTACCAAGAGATTATTACTCCAAGGAGGTAATAAAAATAAGATCCTCATATACACCAAAACATTTATAGCAGAACTTTTGCAATAGCAAAGAATTGGAAAGAAAGTAGATGCCCATTGATTGGAGAATGGCTAAACAAAACATAGTGTACGAATGTAATGTGCTATAAGAGATGATGTATGTGATGAATACAGAGAAGCATGGAAAGATCCGAATGAACTGATACAGAGTGAAACAAGCAGAGGAAGAAAACAATATGCACAGTAACAACAACGATGTAAATGGAAAGAAAAACCACACAAAAAAATCAAAGGTGAATATTACAAAATTATAAAGAAAAATCATTATCTTGAAAGAAGAGATAAAACACACCTCTTTGCAGATATGGGAGGCCCACAAGTGTTGCACATTGCATATCTTTTCAGATTTTTAAAATTTATTAATCAATTATGCTAAATTTTTTTCCTCTCCTTTTCCTTTGTCTTTAAAAAAATACTAGTTGTTATATGGGATATTATGTTTGTTATATGGGGTGGCTCTGGGAGGAGTAGGGGAAGGGATAGTGAGGGAAAGCTATGGTGATATAAAAAACCAAAATACACCACTAAAAACTTATTTTAAAATGAGAAATGTGAATACTGCAAAATTACAAAGAACAAACATGGCTCCAAAACTGAGATATGAGAAGACACCCCTCCCTCATTTGTTTGCAGAAATAAGAGGTCCACAGGTGTCTGAACATGTCACCCTCAGATTCAATAAATGGCTCACTATCAGCTCTGAGATCAAATATAAAATCCTCTGCTTTGTATTCCTAACCTAGCTCCTTCCTACCTTTCCAGTCTTCTTACACCTTATTTCTCCACTTCTCCTTTCCATGTATTCTTCAATCCTCTGACCTCTTTGCAGTTCCTTAGACAAGACACTCCTCTCTAAGCATTTTCACTGGCTATTCCCCAGGAATTCTCTACCTCCTCAGCTCCATCAAATCCTTCCTTCCAATCCCAGCTAAAATCTCACCTTGACAAGAAATCTTTGCAGATCTTCCAGTACCTTCCCTCTGCTGAATAACTGCAATTTAGCCAGTCAATATCTTGCTTGTAAATAGTTGTTTGCTGGTTGTCTCCCTATTAGACTGTGAGCTCCTTAAGAGCACATGCTGCTCTTGGCCTTTCTCTGGATCCCCAGAGCTTAGTGCACTGTATTCACAGTACCTGTCAGCTTAATAAATGCCTGATGGTTGAGTGGTATATTGCACACATTTTCAGACTGTTTTCTGTGTATTTATCAATCGTTTTGCTGCATTTTTCCTCTTTTTTCATTTTTTCCTTAAAAAACATTTACACAGGATAGCTCTTTGGAGGGAAGGGAGAAGGATACTGTGGAAAATTTTGATGATATATAAAAAAGATATGAATAAAAATGTAATTTTGCAACATTCGTTTTCTTTTTTAAATACAAAGAGCAAGCTTGGCTCCAAAGAAGAGACATGAGAAGAAACCATCCCCTATTCCTTTGCACAGGTGGGGGGAGGGGAATGGAACATTGTATATATTGTCGGATTTTTCCCAATATATTGATTGGTTTTGCTGATTTTTTTCCTCTTCTCTTTGTTATAAGGGACAACTCTCTGGGAGGGGTAGTGGTGGGATGCAGGGGGAAATTTAGTTGATGTAAAAACAAAAGATAAATTATTTTAAATTCTGAAATTATTTTCTCTGACCATAATCTCCTATAATTCCATCTCTCCCTGTACCTCATTTATCCTAACCCTGTTCTTCATCACCATGACTTTGGTGTTTTCCCATGCCATCACCCTTCCTCAGACTTCACCTTCCCAATCTTCACACTGAAGTTAAGCAGTTCAACATTACACTGTCCTCTCCTCTCAAGCCCTTTACTTCCTTGCCCTGTTATTGCTCATCTTGGCCAAACTTGAACCCTGGATTATTTCTACCATCCACTTCCCGAACTCCTCTTCATGTGCTGTGCTGGAGGAAGGCATGCAACTGTGCTTATTAGGCTGACTACAAATTTATGTGATCTGTTGTCAACTGGATTTCCCTGCAGTAGGACAATGCTTTGATTCCTGTATCGCCCTCTCCAGCAGCTAGTTATTCCAAACTTTCACTTCTTTCTTCAAGCTTCTCATCCCACCACGACCTCTCAATCACTCCCTTGTCACTTCAGCATTTCTAAATCCCTTGACAACAACCCCAGTCTCTCCTGCATTATTCCAGTGTCTGATGAAGATCTGGCCCCTCTACATGGACCTCTGGTAAATTGTTCCCACAATTATCATCTCTGTCTCTCTAATCCTCAATCTATCCCAATCTACAGGCTCTTTTCCTACTGACTACAGATATCCCAGGTTTTTTTCCCTGCTTAGAATCGACCCCACTGTTCCTTCAAGATGCTACCCTGTAACTCTCCTCACTTTCTCAACCAAATTCTTAGTAAAACCTATCGAAAAGAGGCAAGGGACTGATATGCAGAATGAGACACTTTTTTTAACATGGCCAATGTAAAAATGTGTTTAATTATGCATATTTGTTACAGTGCTTTTCTCTTTCTTCTTTTTTTCAGTGGAGGAGGTTATGAGAGGGATAAGAACCAAATTGTGATAATTTAATTTTTTTCCTAATTTTTTTTATTTAATATATTTAGTTTTCAGCATTGATTTTCACAAGAGTTTGAATTACAAATTTTCTCCCCATTTCTACCCTCCCCCCCACTCCAAGATGGCATATATTCTGGTTGCCCTGTTCCCCAGTCAGCCCTCCCTTCTGTCACCCCACTCCCCTCCCATCCCCTTTTCCCTTCCTTTCTTGTAGGACTTAAGAGAACTATGTTCCACGCTTGGGGGGATGTGCCAGCTCTGCCACACCAGCACTCCTCCTTCCCCAAAAACCCCCAACCCGGACTGGACTTAGATCTTCAGCAGGCTGTGCACTCCTGCTCTGATCCGCCACTTAATTCCTCCCACCAGGTGGGCCTGGGGCTGGAAGCAATTCCTTTCTACACCCCATTGCCTGTGTATCTTATTTTCTAGTTGCATGCAAAAAAAATTTTTTTTTGTTTTTGAACATCTGTTTTTAAAACTTTGAGTTCCAAATTCTCTCCCCTCTTCCCTTCCCACCCACCCTCCCTAAGAAGTCAAGCAATTCAACATAGGCCACATGTGTATCATTATATATAACCCTTCCACAATACTCATGTTGTGAAAGACTCACTATATTTTGCTCCTTCCTAACCTATCCCCCTTTATTGAATTTTCTCCCTTGACCCTGTCCCCTTTCGAAAGGGTTTGTTTTTGATTACCTCCACCCCCATCTGCCCTCCCTTCTATCATCCCCCCCCTTTTTTATCTTCTTCCTCCATTTTTCCTGTGCGGTAAGATACTCAATTGAGTATGTATGGTATTCCCTCCTCAGGTCAAATCTGATGAGAGCAAGATTCACTCATTCCCCCTCACCTGTCTTCTCTTCTCTTCCTACAGAACTGCTTTTTCTTGCCACTTTTGTGTGAGATAATTTACCCCATTCTATCTCTCCCTATCTCCCTCTCTCAACATATTCCTCTCTCATCCCTTAATTTTATTTTATTTCTTTCAGACATCTTCCCTTCATCTTCAACTCACCCTGTGCCCGCTCTCTCTCTCTCTCTCTCTCTCTCTCTCTCTCTCTCTCTCTCTCTCTCTCTCTCTCTGTATATATATATACACATACATATATACATACATACACACATATACATATATATACATAAACATATATATGTATGCATATTCCCTTTAGCTACCCTAATACTGAGGTCTCATGAATCATACCCATCATCTTTCCATGTAGGAATGTAAACAAAACAGTTCAACTTTAGTAAGTCCCTTGCAATTTCTTTTTCTTGTTCTTTTTCTTGATTACCTTTTCATGCTTCTCTTGATTCTTGTGTTTGAAAGTCAAATTTTCTATTCAGCTCTGGTCTTTTCACTGAGAAAGCTTGCCTTGGAGCATGATACTCAGTTTTGCTGGGTAGGTGATTCTTGGTTTTAATCCTAGCTCCACTGACCTCCGGAATATCATATTCCAAGCCCTTCGATCTCTTAATGTAGAAGCTGCTAGATCTTGTATTATTCTGATTGTGTTTCCACAATACTCAAATTGTTTCTTTCTGGCTGCTTGCAGTATCTTCTCCTTGATCTGGGAACTCTGGAATTTGGCTACAATATTCCTAGGAGTTTTCTTTTTGGGATCTATTTGAGGAGGCAATTGGTGGATTCTTTCAATTTGTATTTTGCCCTGTGGCTCTAGAATATCAGGGCAGTTCTCCTTGATAATTTCTTGAAAGATGATATCTAGGCTCTTTTTTTGATCATGGCTTTCCGGTAGTCCAATAATTTTTAAATTATCTCTCCTGGATCTATTTTCCCGGTCAGTGGTTTTTCCAATGAGATATTTTACATTGTCTTCCATTTTTTCATTCCTTTGGTTCTGTTTTATATTTTCTTGATTTCTCATCAAGTCACTAGCTTCCACTTGCTCCAATCTAATTTTTAAGGTAGTATTTTCTTCGGTGGTGTTTTGAACCTCCTTTTCCACTTGGCTAATTCTGCCTTTCAAGGCATTCTTCTTCTCATTGGCTTTTTGGAGCTCTTTTGCCATTTGAGATAGTCTATTTTTTAAGGTGTTGTTTTCTTCACTGTATTTTTCAGTATTTTTTTGGTCTCCTTTAGCAAGTCATTGACTTGTTTTTCATGGTTTTCTCTCATCCTTCTCATTTCTCTTCCCAATTTTTCCTCTACTTCTCTAACTTGCTCTTCCAAATCCTTTTTGAGCTCTTCCATGGCCTGAGACCAGTTCATGTTTTTCTTGGAGGCTTTTGTTGTAGGCTCTTTGACTTTGTTGACTTCTTCTGGCTGTATGTTTTGGTTTTCTTTGTCACCAAAGAAAGATTCCAGAGTTTGAGACTGAATCTGGGTGCGTTTTCGCTGCCTGGCCATGTTCCCAGTCAACTAACTTGACCCTTGAGTCTTTCAGCGGGGTATGACTGCTTGTAGACTTAAGAGAACTATGTTCCACGCTTGGGGGGATGTGCCAGCTCTGCCACACCAGCACTCCTCCTTCCCCAAAAACCCCCAACCCGGACTGGACTTAGATCTTCAGCAGGCTGTGCACTCCTGCTCTGATCCGCCACTTAATTCCTCCCACCAGGTGGGCCTGGGGCTGGAAGCAACTGCAGCTGTAGTTCTGTAGCTGCCCCCGAGGTGGTGAGAACTCCTTCCCCTCCTGCAGCTTTTCCCACTAACCTTCTCTGTTGTCTTTGGTGTTTGTGGGTTGAGAAGTCTGGTAACTGCTGCAGCTTACTGATTCAGGGCGCTAGGGCCCACTCTGCCCAGCTCCTGGTCTGGTTGGTCCACGCTGCCCACGCTGGGCTCTGCTCTACTCCGCTCCCAGCTCCATCCGGGATAGACCTTACCCGGATACCATCCAGGCTGTCCTGGGCTGGAGCCCTGCTTCCCTCCACTATTTTGTGGGTTCTGCAGTTCTAGGATTGGTTCAGAGCCATTTTTTATAGGTTTTTGGAGGGACTCGGTAGGGAGCCCACGCTAGTCCCTGCTTTCCAGCCGCCATCTTGATGATAATTTAATTTAAAAAAAAAATGCTGTCTGGAAAACTATGGTCCAATTTCCTTAATGAATATTGATGCAAATATATAGCAATATATCACAAAAATCATACACTATGACCAGGTAGGATGTATATCAGGAATGCGAGCTGGTTCACTGTTAGGAAAACCATAAGCATAATTTACTATATCAAAAACAAAACTAACAAAAATCATATGGTTATCTCAATAGATGCAGAAAAAGCTTTTGACAAAATACAACACTCATTCCCCATGCACTAGAAAGCATAGGAATAAATGAAGCTATTCTTAAAATGATAAATAATACCTATATAAAAGAAAGAGGAAACATTATCTGTCATAGGATAAACTAGAACTCTTCCTAATCAATCAGTAAACATTTATGTTTGAGTCCTTGCCAAGCTCTCTCTATCCCAGGGGTTCTTAACCTTTTTAATGTATATCACAGACCCCTTTGGCAGCCTGGGGAAGCCTAGGGGCCCCTTCTCAGATTAATGTTCTTAAACAATTAAAGGAAATGCTAAATATCAGTTAGAGGTTCTTGAAAATAAGGATGATTTTTTTTTTCTTCAAGATCCTTTGAAATCTATCCATGGGCCTCAGGTTAAGTACTCCAACTCTAGCATAGAACAGTTGTTCACACAGATCTCCTCCTTCTTCTCCTCCTCTCTTTTCCCTTCTCTTCTCCTACAAATGTGGGCAGGCACTGTGCTAAACACTGGGGATACAAAAAGAGGCAAAAGACTGTTCCTGCCTTCAAGGAGCTTACAATCTAATAGATAAGGGTGAATAAGATAATGGGTGAAGGGAGGATGACACCTTCATTATTATATATTATATTTATAATTACTATTATTACATATCATCACCATCATTATTCAACATTGTACTAGGAATGCTAGCTATAGCAATAAGACAAGGAAAAGAAATTGAAGGAATAAGAATAGGGAACAAGGAAACAAAATTCTTACTCTGCAGATGATATGATGGTATACAAAGAGAACCTGAGATAATCAACTAAACAACTAGTCAAAACAATTAAGAACTTCAGCAAAGTAGCAGGATATAAAATAATTCAACATAAACCATCAACATTTCTATATATTATCACAAAGTCATGCAGCAAGATAAAGAAAGAGAAATTCCATTTAAAATAACTGCAGACAGTATAAAATACTTCAGAGTCCACCTGCCAAGACAAACCCAGGAACTATATGAACACAATTACAAAATACTTTTCACACAAATAAAGACTTATCTTAGAGAAATAGTAATTGCTCATAGATAGGCTGAGTCAATATAATAAAAATGATAATACTACCTAAATTAATTTACTTACTCAGTGCCAAACCAATCAAACCACCAAAGAATTATTTCACAGAGCTAAAAAAAATTATTTCACAAAGGAACAAAAGGTCAAGAATATCAAGAGAATCAATGGAAAAAAAAGTAAAGGAAGGAAGCCCAGCAATACCAGAGCTCAAACTGTGCCACAAAGCAGTAATCATCAAAACAATCTTGTACTGGCTAAGAAAGAGTAGTAGATCAGTGGAATAGATTAGGTTACACAGACACAATAGTAAATGACCATAGTAATCTGGTATTTTTGATAAACCCAAAGATCCAAGCTTTGGGGGCAAGAACTCACTATTCAACAAAAACTGCTGGGAAAACTGGAAAGCAGTTTGGAAGAAACTAGGCATAGACTAATATCTCATACCATATTCCAAAATAAGCTCAAAATGGGTACATGGTTTAGACATAAAGGGTGGTACAAGCAAATTAGGGGAACATGGAAAAAATACCTGTCAGATTTATGGATAAGGGAACAGTTCATGACCAAAGGAGAGATAAAGAGGATCACAAAAGACAAAATGGATAATTTTGATTACACTAAATTAAAAAGGCTTTGCAAAAACAAAAGCAATGCAGCCAAAATTAGAATGAAATCAGGAAACTGGGGGAAAATTTTACAGCAAGTTTCTCTGTTAAATATCTCTTTCTCCGATATATAGGGAACTGAGTCAAATTCATAAAAATAAGAGCCATTCTCCAATTGGTAAATGATCAAAAGATATTAAAAGGCAGTTTTCATAGAAAGAAATCAAAGCTATCTATAGTCATATGAAAAAATGCTCTAAAAGACTAGAGAAATGCAAATTAAAATAACTCTGAAAATAAAATATAAATGAAAGTAACCTCATAGCCATTAGATTGACTAACATGACAGAAAAGGAAAATGACAAATACTGGAGGGGACATGGAAAAATAGATATACTAATTCACCGTTGGTGGAACTGTGAACTGATCAAGCCATTCTGGAGAACAAAGGACCATAAAACTGTGCTTTTGACCCAGCAATACCACTACTAGCTCTGTATCCCAAAGATCTTGATCAAGGAAAAGGAAAAAATATTTGTAGCAGCTCTTTTTTTGGTGGCAAAGAACTGGAAATTGAGGGGATGCCCATAAATTGGAGAATGGCTGAACAAGTTCTTGTATATTTGATGGAATACCACTGTGATGTAAAAAATGATGAAGGGAATCATTCCAGAAAGACCTAAGAAGACTCATATGAACTGATGCAGAGTGAAGTGAGCAGAAACAGTAGAACAATTTACCCAGTAACAACAATATTGTAATGATAATTGACTGTGAAAGACTTAGCTACTCTGATCAATACAGTGATCCACGATGGTTCCAAATGATTCACAATGAAAAAAAATGCTATCTACCTCCAGAGAAAGAACTGATGAACTCTGAATGCAGAATGAAGAATATTTTTCACTTTTTCTTGCTTTTTTGCAACATGGCTAATACGGAAATATGTTTTGCATCACTGAAAAATATTTATTTATATTTCCGTATAATGGATATCACATTTCTTGCCTTCTCATTGAGTTGGAGAGAGGCTGGAGCGAGAGAATTTGGAACTGAAAAAAATTTTAAGGAAAAAAATAACTTTAAAGGAAATAAATTAAAACAAAAACATTAAAAGCTAAAATTAGGGACAGAGCCAAGGTGGTGGCTGGAAAGCAAGGACTCACTTAAGCTCTCCCCCAAATGCCTCCAAACACCTGTAAAAATGGCTCTGAACAAATTCTAGAGCTGTGGAACTCACGAAATAACAAAGGGAAGCAGGTCTCCAGCCCAGGACAGCCTGGATGGTCGCTGGGAAGGGCCTATTACACTGTGCTGGGAGATGAGTACAGCCCAGCATAGGCCACACCAGGACAGACCAGACCAAGAGTCAGCTGCAGCAGGCCTTAGGGCCATGAATCACTGAGCCGTAGCAGTTACCAGACCTCTCAACTCACAAACGCCAAAGACCATGGAGCAGGTTAGTGGGAAAACTGCTGGATCAGGGTGAGAGCAGTCTAGCCCCAGCCCTGGGGGTGACAGAGGTGGTGTGGCAGTGGTGGCAGCAGGAGCAGGAAGTTCCTACGGCTGCTTCCAGAGCTCCAGTGTCAGCTGCTTCACAAGTCCCTGGACCACGCCAGGGGAGGACTCAAGCGGCAAATCAGAGCGGGAGTGCCCGGAATGCTTTGCTGGCACAGAGGCAGGGTTCTCTTGCTTTGCCCTGCTTGGATCTTGGTCACAGTCCTGGTTGGCAGTTCCTGGGGGAGGAGGAGTGCTGCTGTGGCAGAACTTGCGGTGACAGTGGAGTAGAAGTAGCTCTGAAAATAGCAGCGCAGCCCCTAAAGCTTGGGACAAAGTACTCTCCACTCTACAAGTAGTCATACCCTGACAAAAAGCTCAAAGGTCAATTAGTTGGCTGGGAACATGACCAGGCAGTTCAAAAGCACTCAAACTCAGACTCAAGAATCTTTTTTGGTGACAAAGAAGATCAAAACATACAGCCAGAAGAAGTCAACAAAGTCATAGAGCCTACATCAAAAGCCTCCAAGAAAAATATGAATTGGTCTCAGGCCATGGAAGAGCTCAAAAAGGATTTGGAAAAGCAAGTAAGAGAAGTAGAGGAAAAATTGGGAAGAGAAATGAGAGTGATGCAAGAAAATCATGAAAAACAAGTCAATGACTTGCTAAAGGAGACCCAAAAAAATACTGAAGAAAACAACACCTTAAAAAATAGACTAACCCAAATGGCAAAAGAGCTCCAAAAAGCCAATGTGGAGAAGAATGCCTTGAAAGGCAGAATTAGCCAAATGGAAAAGGAGGTCCAAAAGACCACCTAAGAAAATACCACCTTAAAAATTAGATTGGAGCAAGTGGCGGCTAGTAAATTTATGAGAAATCAAGAAAATATAAAACAGAACCAAAGGAATGAAAAAATGGAAGACAATGTGAAATATTTCATTGGAAAAAACACTGACCTGGAGAATAGAGAGATAATTTAAAAATTATTGGACTACTTGAAAGCCATTATCAAAAAAAGAACCTAGACAACATCTTTCAAGAAATTATCAAGGAAAACTGCCCTGATATTCTAGAACTAGAGGGTAAAATAGAAATTGAAAGAATCCACAGATCGCCTCCTCAAAAAAGAAAACTCCTAGGAATATTGTCGCCAAATTCCAGAGTTCCCAGATCAAGGAGAAAATACTGCAAGCAACCAGAAAGAAACAATTTGAGTATTGTGGAAACATAATCAGAATAACACAAGATCTAGCAGCTTCTACATTAAGGGATCGAAGGGCTTGGAATACGTTATTCCTGAGGTCAAAGGAGCTAGGATTAAAACCAAGAATCACCTACCCAGCAAAACTGAGTATAATGCTCCAAGGTAAAATATGGATTTTCAATAAATTAGACTTTCAAGCTTTCTCAGTGAAAAGACCAGAGCTGAATAGAAAATTTTATTTTAAAATACAAGAATCAAGAGAAGCATGAAAAGGTAAACAAGAGAAATCACAAGGGACTTACTAAAGTTGGACTGTTTTGTTTGTATTCCTACAAGGAAGGATGATGATGTTTGTAATTCATGAGACCTTTCTCAGTATTAGGGTAGTTGAAGAGAATATATATATGCTCAAAAAAAAGTTGTTTTTGCATGCAACTGGAAAATAAGATATACAGGCAGTGGGTTATAAAAATATATCTATATATCTTGCCCTACAAGAAAGTAAGGGGAAAGGGGATTGCGGGGGCAGAGTGGGGTGACAGAAGGGAGGGCTGACTGGGGAACAGGGCAATCAGAATATATGCCATCTTGGAGTGGGGGAAGGTAGAAATGGGGAGAAAATTTGTAACTGAAAATCTTATGGAAATCAATGTTGAAAACTAAAAATATTAAATGATAAAATATGAAGAATCAAAAAAGCTAAAATTAAAATTTTTAAAAATTAAAGCTAAAAAGTAAAATTATTTGTAATAAGGAAATCTAGATGATATAAAAACAAATATATCAAAAAATTTATTTTTAAAATTTAAAAAATTCTGTGTATACTTATTGCCTCCACTTATTCTTCTATCACTCACTACTTAAGCTTTGATACGTGGTATCCAGTGCTGAAACTGGAATCAGAGGTGGTGGTTTTTCAGTTTTTAGTCATGTCCAACTTTTTGTTGCCACATTTGGGGTTTTCTTGGCAAAAATACTGGATTGGTTTGCCATTTCCTTCTCCAGCTCATTTTACAGTTGAGGAAACCGAGGTAAACAGGGTTAAGTGACTTGCCCAGGGTCACACAGCTACTAAGTGTCTGAGGACAGATTTGAACTCAGGAAGATGAGTCTTCCTGACTCCAGGCCCAGTGCTCTATCCACTGCAGCTCTACCTAGATGCCCAGAGTCAGAGGACTTGAATTCAAATCCTGGTTCTCCATCCTTGGGAAAATTATTTAACTCTCTGTGCCTCACCTTTCTTCTGTGTAAAATGGAGGAATTAGACTAGCTGATCTTTAAACATCTTCATCAAATTAAGTCAGTAAGCATGCATTCGCACTTACTGTGTGCCAGGCACTGTGTTAAGTCCTTAGTATACAAAGAAAAGCAAAAACGTGGTCTCTTACCCTCAAGGAGCTTATGATATAATGAGGGAAATAACAAGCAAATAGCTATGTATGCAAGGTATATTCATTGTTCTCCATTCTGGAGAACAACCTGGAAGTATGCTCAAAGTCTGTATGCCATTTGTCCTAACAATACCACTACTAGATCTCTATCCTAAAGAAATGAAAGAAAGAGGAAAAGGAATGAAAAGTACAAAAATATTTACAGCAGTTCTTTTTGTGGTGGAAAGAATTAGAAATTTAGGGGATGTACAGCAATTTCAGAATGACTGAACAAGCTATAGTATGGGATTATGATGTAATACTATTGTACTATAAGAAATGATGAAGGGGATGGTTTCAGAAAAACCTGGGAAGACTTGAAGGAACAGATGCAAAGTCAAGTGAGCAGAAATGGTAGAATAATTCACACAGCAATAGCAATATTGTAATGATAATCAACTGTGAAAGATTTAGCTACTCTGATCGATATGGTGATCCATGACAGTTCCAAAGGACTCATGATGAAAAGTGCTATCCACCTTCAGGGAGAGAACTGATGAATTCTGAGTGCAGGCTTGTTGCGGGCCGCGTTAGAGCTGAGCCCTGTCCTCCTCGGACCTCCAGGCCCAGGGGCCTGCTGAGATAGACTCGGGGCTTTGGGATGTGGGTGGAGCCAGGAGGAGGGGTCTCGCCTTTGTTGCCTCCCTGGCAATTCCAGGTCTTTGCCCGGGCCTGCCTGACCACATGGAACTTCCGGCTCTCTGTCTGGGCTTGCCAGAGCACGTGGAACTTCCGGTTCTTTGCCTGGACTGCCTGACCGCAGGGAGCATCGGGTTAGTGAGGGAAGAGAAGGGGAAGAGAGTAGGCAGAGTCTGAGCGGTCCTAGTTACCCAGGTGTATTGAATTTTACCTGTCCTTCACCCACGTAACCAAAGAATGTACCTACGTCACTAAAGATATAAAGGTGCTGCTTGCTGAAATAAATCCCAAATAATAAATGGAGTCCTTCACCATCTTTCTCGGCTCCCGCCCCATACATTGTCCGAGAGATCAGGTCCTTTGCTTAGGCAAAGGCCTGGGGTTTGGGGGGAACCCCGAGTATAGTTGCGAGGCTTCGGCAGCCCGTAACACAGGCTGAAGCATTTTTTCACTTTATTTTTCTTGGGTTTTTGTCCTTTCACAACATGGCTAATGTGGAAATACGTTTTGCATGACTTCATATGTATAATGGTATCCTATTTCTTGCCTTCTCAACGGATAGGGGAGATCAGAAGAAAGGAGAGAATTCATAACTGAAAATAAAATTTTTAAAAAATTTAAAAGAGAGAAGGGTTTGAGAGATGTTACAGTGGTAGAAATGACAGAAGTTGGCAATAGATTGGATACATGGGAATTCAAGTGAGGATGGTGAATTGGGAAGATGATGGTATCCTCACTACTAAGAGGGAAGTTCCGAAGAGGGAGGGGCTTAAGGATAAAGATAGTGAATGCTCTTTCTGACATGTTGAATTTGAAATGTCAGTGAGACATCAATGTTTGAGATTTTTCTCTCCTCCCCAGTTCCTGCCCTCATACTAGTGGGCTTCAACATACATATTAATTCTCACCTAAATACCCTAACCACTTAGTTCTTCAACCTACTCATGTCCCACGAGCTACTCCTCCACCTTACCTCAGTCACACACAAAGATGATCACACCCTTGATCTTACCATCACCCACAAATGTATCATCTCTGGGTTCAAGAATTCTGAAATCCCCTTACCCAACCATAATCTATTGGCTTTTCACCTCTCCCTCTGCCTCCCCTTACTTAACCCTACTCTTCATTCTCACCATGACCTCCAATCCCTTGACCCCTCAATTCTCTCCCAGGACATCTGCCCTGCACTAGCCACTTTGTCCTCTTCTCCCCATCTTGACCCCTTGGTGAAGCAATTCAAATCTACACTGTTCTCCTCTCTTGAATACTTAGCCCCCTTATAATATTGCTAGTTATATCCAGCCAATCCTCAGCCTTGAATCTCTCCAACCATTTGTCGCTTCTGTGCGTACACACATACTGCTGAATGAAGGTAGAAAAAAATCATGCAACTGTTTTGACTGGGTCCACTACAGATTTATATTACATTTATATATATGACATTATAACCCCAACCCTAAATGGGCCCTTGCTGCTCCTAGACAATCCTACTATACCTCCCATATCAATTCCGCAGCAGCTCTTCCAGATCTTTTCATCCCTCCTCAAACCTCCCATGGCTCCCCTTCCCCCTACTTTCAGCTAAGAACCTTGCCTATTTTACAGGAAAAATTGAGGCTTTTCAGTGTGGCCTATTCACTATATTCTTCCTTCTTCCTCTCTCCAATCACTCAGACACCTCCTGCCACTGTCTCCTCCTTCACCCCTGTTTCACATAATGAGATGACCTTACTCCTTACCAAGGCTGACCCCTCTACTTGTTCAAGGGATCCCATACTATCCCATCACCTACAAAAGATTGCCACTCTGTCATCCCTACTCTTTCACATAACTTCCTCTCTACTGGCTCCTTCCCCATGGCCTACAGACATACAAACATCTCCTCCATCTTGAAAAAACTCTTCACTTTGCCCTTCTGTCTCTGGTCCTGTTTCTCTTCTGCCCTTTGTAGCTAAACTCCTTGAAAAGGCCATCAAAATAAGTGCCTCCACTTTATCTCCTCTTACTTTCTTCTTAACCTCTTATAATCTGACTTGTGATCTTATCATTCCACCTCTCAATAAAGTTACTAGTTGATTTCTTAGTTAACAAATCCAGTGGACTTATCTCAATCCTCATCCTCCTTGACATCCCGACAGCCTTTGACACTGTTGATCACTCTTTCCTCCTTGATACTTTCTTCTCTCTAAGTTTTTGGGACACCCCTCTCCCCTGGTTCTCTTCCTATCTGTCCACTCCTTCTCTTTCTTCTTTGCTGGATCCTCTTCCAGATCATGTCTTCTATTCATAGATGTCCCTCCAGAGTCTGTCATGGGTGCTCTTCTCTTCTCGTTCTATACTACTTCAGTTAGTGATCTCATCAACTCCCATGGCTTTAATTACCATCTCTATGCTCTATCCCAAATCTACCTTTCCTGCCCCAATCTCTCTGCTGACCTCCAATCTCAAATCTCCAACTGCCTTTCAGACATCTTGTACTAGATGTCCCATAAGCATCTTAAACTCAGTGTGTCCAAAACAGAACTCATTATCATTCCCCCTAAACCCTCCCCACTCCTACCTTCCCTATTACTGTAGAGGGCAACACCATCCTCCCAGTCCCTCAGACTTGTAATCTAGGAATCATCTCAGACTCCTCACTCTCTCGCACCCTCCAAATCCAGACGTTGCCAAGGCCTATCAATTTCATCTTTGCAACATCTCTTGAATATGCCCCCCTCTCTCCTCTGACACTTGGCACCACTCTGGAACATGCCCTCATCACCTCACACCTAGATTATCACAATAGCTGCTGGTGGGTCTGCCTGCCTCACGTCTCTCCCCACTCCAGGCCATCCCCGATTTAGCCACTAAAGTGATTTTCCTAAAGCCAAGGTCTGATCATGTCACCTGCCCCCAACCCCCATTAGCTTGTAAACTCCTTGAGAGAGGGTCTGTTCTTTGCCTCTTGTATCCCCAGCACTTGGCACAGTGCCTGGTCACCTCATCATGTGAAACAGGAGTGAAGGAGGAGACAGTGGCAGAAGGTGTCTGAGTGATCAGAGGAAGGAAGAAGAGTGAATAGTGAATAGGCCATACTGAATAGCTTCATTTTTCCTGTAAAATAGGCAAGGTTCTTAGCTGAAAGTAGGGGGAAGGGGAGCCATGAGAGGTTTGAGGAGGGATGAAAAGGTCTGGAAAAGCTGCTGTGGGGAGTGGGATAGTGAGTTGATAAGGGAGGTACAGTAGGATTGTCTAGGAGCAGCAAGGACCCAGTTGAGGTGATGTAATATAAATCTGTAGTGGACCCAGTCAAAACAGTTGCATGATTTTTTCCCACCTCCATTAAGCAGTACATATGTAGGCGCTTAATAAATGATTATAGATTGACTGGTTTCCAATAGGCATTTTGTGATTCAAGACTGGAGGTCAGGAGAAAAGTTAGGACTGAGCAAGTAGATCTGAGAATCATCTGCATAGAGAAGATGATTGAACCCATAGGAGTTAACGAACACACCAAGAGAAATAGTATAAAGGAAAAAGGGAAGAGAGTAAGAACAAAGCCTTGTAACAGAGTCACTAACTGACCCATAGTTAGTGGGCAGGACCTGGATGAAAATGCAGCAAGGGAGACTGAAGAGTGATCAAAGAGGTCAGGTGAATGAAGAGAGAAGACAGTGTCATAGAAACCCAGAAAGACGCAATTATCCAGAAGATAGGGTAAAAGGTTACAGAGAAGGAAGGTCACCTCCAAAAGGATGAGGATTGAGAAAGGGCCATTAGATTTGTCCATTAACCAAGGCAAAATATGGACTTTCAATAAAATAGAGGACTTTCAAGCTTTCTCAGTGAAAAGACCAGAGCTGAGTAGAAAATTTGACTTTCAAACACAAGAATCAAGAGAAGCATGAAAAGGTAATCAAGAAAAAGAACAAGAAAAAGAAATTGCAAGGGACTTACTAAAGTTGAACTGTTTTGTTTACATTCCTACATGGAAAGATGATGTGTATGATTCATGAGACCTCAGTATTAGGGTAGCTGAAGGGAATATGCATATATATATATATGTTTATATATATATATATGTATATGTGAGTGTGTATGTATGTATATATGTATGTGTGTGTATATATATATATATATATATATATATAGAGAGAGAGAGAGAGAGAGAGAGAGAGAGAGAGAGAGAGAGGGCACAGGGCGAGTTGAAGACGAAGGGAAGATATCTAAAAGAAATAAAATCAAATTAAGGGATGAGAGAGGAATATATTGAGAGAGGAAGATAGGGAGAGATAGAATGGGGTAAATTATCTCACACAAAAGTGGCAAGAAAAAGCAGTTCTGTAGGAAGAGAAGAGAAGGCAGGTGAGGGGGGAATGAGTGAATCTTGCTCTCATCAGATTTGACCTGAGGAGGGAATACCATACATACTCAATTGGGTATCTTACCCCACAGGAAAAAAGGAGGAAGAAGATAAAAAAGGGGGGGGATGATAGAAGGGAGGGCAGATGGGGGTGGAGGTAATCAAAAACAAACCCTTTCGAAAGGGGACAGGGTCAAGGGAGAAAATTCAATAAAGGGGGATAGGTTAGGAAGGAGCAAAATATAGTGAGTCTTTCACAACATGAGTATTGTGGAAGGGTTATATATAATGATACACATGTGGCCTATGTTGAATTGCTTGACTTCTTAGGGAGGGTGGGTGGGAAGGGAAGAGGGGAGAGAATTTGGAACTCAAAGTTTTAAAAATAGATGTTCAAAAACAAAAAAAAAGTTTTTTGCATGCAACTAGAAAATAAGATACACAGGCAATGGGGTGTAGAAATTTATCTTGCCCTACAAGAAAGGAAGGGAAAAGGGGATGGGAGGGGAGTGGGGTGACAGAAGGGAGGGCTGACTGGGGAACAGGGCAACCAGAATATACACCATCTTGGAGTGGGGGGAGGGTGGAAATGGGGAGAAAATTTGTAATTCAAACTCTTGTGAAAATCAATGCTGAAAACTAAATATATTAAATAAAAAAAAGATTTGTCCATTAAGAAGTCATTGGCAATTCTGGAGAGGGAAGTTTCAGTTGAATGAGAAGGTCAGAAGCCAGACTGTAAAGGGAAGACGAGACTGAGAGGAAAGAAGTGGAGATACCAACCATGGATGGCCTTCTCAAGGATTATGGAAGCCATGTATGAGGGGTAGTCAGTAAGGTGAATTTGAAGTTTTCATAGACAGTGCTTACAATATTATGCATGCACTGATATATACCCTCATATTCTCTACCTACCTACCTCATAGAGTTATGGGGAGGAAAGCTCTTTGCAATCTTCTTGCAAGAAGTTATAGTAAAAGGTTCTGGTTAACCCAATTCCTTCTACCAGCCCTTCAGAGACTAAGTAATGCATCAAATGAAATGAAATGGTGCTAGGGATTAGGACTACCAAGTAAGGAAACTCTCTCTACCAATGCTGTTCTGCCCCTTCTCTGCATGGAGTCTTAGTTTTCTAAAGTGCTGAGAGATGAAGTGACTTGCTCAGGGTCGTGCAGCCAAAGGTAGGATTTGAACCCAGTTCTTACTGGAAGAAGTAAAAGAACACAAAAGGCCCCATTATCAGCTTCCTCACACATCCATCCTCTCTAGGCTGCAGACCGAGGACTCCAGGGTATGAAGACTCAAGGGAAGTTTGGAAATAACAAGTAGGGAGAGTGGACAATCACTGAGTGCCTTGGACAGCCACTCAGCCCCCTGGTGCTTCCAGCAGGTCCTTAATTGCCACCCAAACCCCAGAGTTCTGAACTGAGGATTCTTTGTGGCAGTGATTCCAGTAACTGCAGAGTCACAACAATTTAGAGTTAAAAGGAAACATAAAGGTCGTCTAGTCCAAAACATACCAGATAAATGGTCATCCAGTCTTTGGTCTTTAGCCCTCTAGTGAGAAGGAGCCCACTACCACTCCAGGCATTCCATCCTTTTTGAGGACAGCTCAAATTATTAGGAAAACATTTTTTCCTACATCTAGCCTAAACCTACCTCATTGCAACTTCAACCCACTGTTCCTGGTTCCTCCCCCTGGGGCAGGTAGAACCAATCTAGTTCCTCTTTCATACCACAATCCTACAAATATTTGAATGCAGGTGTCATAGTCCTCTAAGTCTTCTCTCCAGGTTGAACACCTCCAGTTCCTTTGATCAGTCATCATATGGTATGGAGACAAGGCCCTTCACCATCTTGGTTGGCTTACTCTGGATGTTTTCTAGTATATCAGGGCCCTCTTTAAGTTGTGGTGTTCAGCAGTAAACATATGACTCCAGACTCATATGACTCACCTCTTTATTCCTGGAAGCTACACAGCTTTTGTGATGCAGCTTTCTTGGCTCCCATATCACGTTGTTGACTTATATTGAATTCACATGCCACTAAACCTCCAGAATTTTTTAAAGTTATCTAACCATGCTCTCCCCAGCTTGTATTTGTGAAGTCAATTTTTAAACTCAAATGTAAGACATTTACATTTATCTCTGGTTGAATTTCATCTTATGAGATTCATCCCAAAGTTACAGCCTGTCAAGACCTTTAGAGATCTTGACTGTCATCCAGTGTTGGCTAACCCTATTGGTTTTGTGCCATCTGCATCTCATCTGTGCCTTTATCCAAGTCATAGATAAAAGGGTTAAATAGCACAGGGTGATAGAGGTGGAGCGAAGATGATAGAAGCAGTCCAGTTGAACTACCCTACACAAAACTCTAGCCAATGCACTCAACTGAATCCTGATGGAAATCCAGAAAGTCACAGTGGTTCATTTGTCCATCCCAGCTTGAAGGCTTCAGGTGGCATACTGACAAAGGAAGAAGTTCAGAAGCAGGGAGAAGCTGTATCGCTCAAACCTCAGGAAGAGAGGAGGGTTTCCATTCCAGCATTTAACCCAGCTTACAAAAGAGTAACCAGGGCAGGAATCCCAAAGCAAAAGGGAACCTACAATTCTGCCACTGAACGGGCAAAACTTTCCAGCTGGCTGAGAGAAACTGAGCACAGTAGCAATCTACTCAGGCCCAAACCCAAAACAAGAACTTGCAGAGCTCACAGCAGGGGAGCAGTAATCATACTTTGCCCTGGATCAGACCACTTCAGGAGCACTGAAAGTCTGCAGGTCCCCAGCCTATATCTGAGATCTTTAAGTAAGACAACACTCAGTACCCTAAGAAAACAATAGGACCAACCAAGACGCTAACTCCAAAGGTATTGCAAAGCCTAGCCCTAACCAGGGCTTCCAAAACCGGGAAGTAAGCTGGAAAATGAGCAAACAAACAAAAAGGACCCCACCATAAAGAGGTATTATGGTGGCAGGAAAGCTCAGGACACAAACAGGAGAAGGAGAAGAAGAAAAAGAATAAGAAGAGAATGCCTCCAAAACGTCTACGAGCAAAGCCTCAGAGAAAAAAAACACAGTTTGGGCAAAAATTCAACTAGAATTCCCAGAAAAGATGAAGCAAGAGTTACAAAAAGGGTTTTCAATGTTTTCATAAATGAAATGAAAGTGCTTGAAGAAAAACTTAGAAAAGAAATGAAAGCTGTAGAGGAAAGAATTAGAGGAACAAAGAAGTAGAGGTACAAAACTTTACCCAAGCAACAAACTCCCTAAAAAATTAGGATGGACCAGATAGATGCCAATGATTCCAAGAGGCAACAAGAAATATAAAAATAACAAAGTAAAAGACTGAAAATATACAAGAAAATGTTGGGAATCTCATAACAAAAACAACTGACCTGGAAAACAGATCAAAGAGGAAAAATATAAGAATCACTGACCATCTGAATACCATGACCAAAAAAAGAGTCTAGATATCCTATTTCAAGAAATCTTAAAAGAAAACTGCCCAGATCTCAGAGAGCAAAATAGAAACAGAAATAATTCACCAGTCACTTCCTGAAAGAAACCCTAAAATTAAAATTCCCAGGAACAACCAAAATCCAGAGCTTCCAGGTCAAGGAAAAATCACTGCAAGCAGCCAGAAGAAAAGAAATCACATACCTAGGAGCTGCAGTCAGGATCACACACAACTTAGCAGCTATCACTATAAAGAAGTAGAACTTCGAATATGATATTCCAGAAGGCAAAGGCTGTGGGCATACAACCAAGAATAACTTCTCCAGCAAAAATAAGTATAATGCTACAGTGGACCAGCTTCATGTTGTCTGAACTATTAAGTGCATTATCCTACATCAACTTTCATGATGGAAGAGTAGGAAACTAGACCTTGTCTCCTAAATTAGATTTAAGCTCCTTGTGAGGAAGAGACCAGATTTTCTCCTGTTTTAGTTGAACTTGGACAGACTTTGAGAGATCATGGATGATAGAAAGGTCTGGAATGCTATGGTCCATGGGGTCACAAAGAGTTGAACATGACTGGACAACTGCTCCATGGTACCTAGTATGTAACTAGGTGCTTAGATAAATGATGAATCAATTTTTAATGTGTGTCTGCCAGTACCATTGGATGGTGAAGGAAAAATAAAGGATTGGTCAGCATAGGTGGGTCTTTGCCAGGGAAGGTTCCTTAATCATGGTAAGAGTTCTTAGAAATCACCAACTCCAACTTTCTCACGGGCCAGATGAGGAAACTGAGGCCACGAAAGGTTAAATGACTTGCCCAAGGTTACCCACACAAACCTTCAACAGGAGGTAGTGGAGGATGGGGGAGGGGCCTATAACTGCAATCCTTTGGGAAAGTTCCCATCATCCTCTAAACTCACTGCCATTCTGTCGCATTGAGTAATAAATAAGGCAATCTAATGGCCACGCTGCAACCATGGAATTCCCAGACATCAGCAAGGTACCTGTGGAACCTGTAGTGGCCATTCATTCGCCAAATTAGGACCACCCTCACAAGGCATAATGCCAAATCAATTGAGGTGTACGCTGATTAGAACTCAAAAGTGAATGGGACTTGTATGCATGGCCACTGAGAGACTCTGGATCACTACTGGTGAATATTCAAGACTAGGGCTCTGTTCCTCAAATGTCCCATTAATTGACACAGTCCCTCTGAGACTGTGAAGCAGATCATTTCGATTTGCACTGAACTAGGTGTAGATGTTAAAAGCATCATTGCAGATATCTAATTATCTCTTTCAGTAAACTGGTTAACATTATTGAATTAAAACAAAGAAAAAATATCTCCTTTACCTAATGACATTGTCCCCCTTCCTCCCACCCCTTTTATACCTTTAAAAGTATGAAATCTCACTTTGCCTCTGGAAAGAAGGTGAGAAGCAGGGTAGGTGTCAGAGATGCATGAGGGTTAATGAAGTATGAACAGGGGCATTGAGAAGTAGTAGAAAGAGCTTAGAAGACCTAGGTCTGAGTTCTGCCATTAACTAGCAGTATGATCCTCTCTGGGCCCATATCCTCATCTACAAAATAGAAAAAAGTAATAGTTGCGCAACCTCACAGGGCTAAGATAAGGCTCCTAAAAGCACGTATAAATGGGAGTGATAGTGAAGTTCGCTAAGACTAATGAGGGAAAAGACTCAATGACACTTTGGCTGCTCTTTGGGAGTCTGCAGGTCGAGATAAGTGCGGCCTCTCTCTGGGACCCAGGTTGCTCACCCCAAAATCCTGAGCGTGATGTGTTCCCCCTTACTTCTTCATGCATCAACTACAACCCCAGGAGAAAAGAATTCCAGAGGGCAGATAACTAGATGGGGAGTCACAAAGCAATGAAAGCATTGGGTGTGGGGGGCAATGGGCCACTTCTGAAGGCGGGGAGAGTAAGTCATTGGTACATGAGGGTGGGATTGATGTTGCAATTGCTGATTGTCACTGAATCTGCTGACCACTGAATCTCTGGCAAAGAGAAGGGGCCCGAGGTTGGGAACTGACTTTTGTGGCCCCCTTCAGGTGCAGTACCTGCTTACATGGAGGGACCAATCCAGATTTTCCCCTGAATTTGCTGGGTTAAATGCAACTTTGCGTTGCAAAGGCTCATTGCAATGTGGGAACATGCAGCTGCTGAGCCAATGTCACGGACATAGTGGAGAGTGAAACTAGGACATCGTTCTCCTCATAATCATTCTCTACCAGAGAATCCATGAAATAGACCTAAGCATATTTGTTCTTAGGTGCCTGACATCCGTGCACTTAGGGGGCAGGGGGTGGTATCTGTTTTAGCTTTTCTGCCATACATGCAAAGCAATAAAGAAAATGCCGCTGAACAGAGACTAGCTTATGGAGATCAGAGATACAGAGCTGGAAGGGACCTGAGGTCATCTGGTCCAATCCCCTCATTTTATAGGGAAGGAAACTGAGGCCCAGAGAGGTTAAATGATTTGCCCAAAGGCACACAGGTAGTAAGTAGCTATTCAAAAACTGAACAGAGGTTGTCTGACTCCAAATCCAGCATTCTTCCCACCATGCTATGCATAAATAGAATCATAATGCCAACTGTGGAAGTTTCATAAACTGCTGGCATTACTTGGATGGAGAGATTCCTACTTCTGCTATGGGTCCCATTCACCACCCCCTAAGGCATACTGTAGAGTCCTGCTTTGGCCAGCTGCCTGGCTATCTATGTTCTCTCTCTAATTCTACCCTGGCCCAGTTAGAGCCACCCCTATGCCCACCCCCACTCCCCAAGCTGGTTATGGAAGAAAGAGGCTTTCTGTCTGGTTTGTTTGAAAGGACTTGTAGATCTTACCTTTGAAGTTGACCATCAGACTTGCCTGGAATTGGCTCTCCTCACATTTCCAGCTTTGCTTGACTTCCTCACTGTCTTCTCTTCTCCTTCCGGCCTTACCTAAGTTGGTTTTTCTTCCCGATTTGTTATATATTGTGTTCTCACTCACAGTTCTCCTCTTGCTCTCCCTGTCTAATCTGTCTTGCATCTTACCTGATGCTACAATTCTTCCCCAATGAAAATTTTTAACTATACATATTTATGCTGAACATACATAAGGTGGCTCCTATCTTTAGTCAAAAGTGATACACAAAATCCTTAAACAACTGGAAATCCTAAATAATTAAAACAGAGACCAATGAAGCCTGTCCTCTCTCTCCAAACCACCCCCTTTAAACCAGAACCTTGGGACCATTTGGGCCAAGTGTTTGTGAGTAGCTTGTGTTTAGAGACCACCCAAGAGCAGGGTCTGTGGCAAAACTGTGAATTTTTGGTGCTTCCTCTTTACTTGTTCTTCCCCTCAAGTGAAAAAGCTAGTATGGTAACCTGTCAAAATGTCTGGGATTTATAGTAGCAGTGAACCTTAGTGAACCTAAATATGAAGCTAGAAGAGACCTTACAGACTATTTTACAGATGTGGAAACTGAGACCCAGAGAAGTTAAGTCACATAAGAAGTAGTAGCAGAATCGGAGTCAGGATTTGAATCCAGACTCTCTGACACCAAATATGGTGCTCCTTCTACTATCACCAATAGGATCTCTAAGCGGGGCGTGATCCCAGAGAGAAGACAAGGCTAGAATGTGTCAATCCCCAGAGCTGAAGCAACTGGTGGCCAATAGATGAGCCTCTTTACAGATGTTTCATTTAGGGAGAAGACTGGGCAAGGGGGTGTCCTTAACAGGTATGGCATGCCATGCCAAGGCGCTGGATTTTGCCAAGACCATTTGGGAGCCCCAGGCCAGTCAATGTCTTATGTGAGTTCCAGGAATGGCTGAAGAAGCTACATAGTGTGGCTGCCATCCCTTCCTCTACCCTCAGCTCAGCATACTAATTTGTGTTTGTGAAGAGATGAATAAAGATAGATTAATGAGAACAGAGACAACCACAAAGTTTCATACATAAGAGGCAAATCCTTTACAAGCCAAGCAACGATAGACTAGACGTTCTGATGTTTAGCTTCCTAATCTCCTTCTGTCTGATTTCTATCTCCTTACATTCTGGTCTCCTTATGTGGAGAAGGCCTGGGATGAGAATAGTTCTTGTCTAAAATGTTACAGAGACAAGTGCTACAAAAATTCAGAAAAGGGAATAATCAGTGGATGTGCTTTAATAGTTTAGAAGAGCTTGAGAGGAAGTAGAACTCTAGGTGGACCTTCAGCAAGCGTTTGAGAAACATTTTAGGGCATTCAAGGCCCTCTGCATGCCAAATCCCATTCACCTTTCCAACCTTATGCTTCCCCTTCGTGAACTCTACATTAAGGTCAAACTGACCAACTAGCTGCTCCTTCAACTCAATACTCCATTTCCTCCTTCCATGCATTTGCCCTGTGCGTAGGCTGACTTCCATCCTCATTCTGCCTCTCAGGTCTCAACTGAGAAGCTGTCTTCTCTGTGAAGCCTCCTTGATCTTCTCTCCCACCTCCCTCTCCTACTCTGCTTATTTGTATACATATTCTCTCTAGTAGGATATAAGCTCTTTGAGGGCAGTCCCTTTTTGGAGCTTTCATCTTTGTACTCTCAGTGCCTTAATAAATGCTTAATGACCTTGAACAGGAATAGAAATCAGGTTGGGAAGCCAGACACAAAACATACCAGGCAATTGAGTCAAAATGATCCAGCCCCTGCCTTATGGAGCTTATATTTTGTCTAGAGAAATATCATGCACCCATATAAGTAGATACAAGCCATGAAAATCGTTTGAAATGGAGACGACTTCAGCCTGAAAGAATGGAGCTGGCATTGACAGAGATGACAACATGGCGATGGAAGCATGTGGTCATAAAATTGTTGTCTAGGTTTGGAGCATGTAGAGGCAAACAGACAATAAGCAATGAGCAACAGACTAATCACAAGCAAAGGCCATACCAAAGTGGACTGAAGGCAAGAGTGGGGATTTGCCGAGGAAAGATTTGTCTTTTAACTATCCTCTGGTCACCATTTTGATGCAGCAATGCCAAAACATCTTTACTAGGTGCTAATCTGAAATTGCACTTACTTGCCCTACAAAACAAGTCAGAGACATAAGCTCTGCCTGTGAAACAGTTTGAATCTTTTATGGAACCCGCCTCTGCTATGTATTCTCTGGGACCCAACGAAACAAGCCTGACGGAAGCTTCTCTGCTATTTGTTAGACTCAATTACTCTTTGTGAATTTTTCTATGATGAATGAGGCCTGAGTTCTGATTGAAGCCTTTTCCACAATCACTACATTCAAAGGGTTTCTCTCCAGTATGAATTCTCCAATGTTTAGTAAGATCGGAGCGCCACCTGAAGGTTCTCCCACCGCTCTCACATTTATAGGGTAAGGCCTGAGCTCCCTGTGAAGGTTCTCCCACATTCCTTACATTCATAGGACCTCTGTCCACTGAGAATCCTCTGGTGCTGACTAAGACCTGAGGTCCCTGTAAAGCCTTTCCCACACTGTTTGCATTCATAGGGCTTTATTCCACAATGAATCCTCTGATGTTAAATCAGGTCTGATCTCCCTCAGAACTTTTTCCCACATTCATTACACTCATAAGGTTTCTCATCTGTATGAACTCTGCGATGCTCAACAAGGCCTGATATCCCTCTGAAGGTTTTCCCACATTCATTACATTCAAAGGGCTTTTCCCCAGTGTGAATTCTTTGATGTTTAATTAGTACCGAGTTCTGACTAGATTCATTCATTGCATTTGTAGGGTATCTCTCCACTATAAACTCTTTGGTGCCACATAAGGTGTGAGTTGCCTCCAAAAGCTTTGCCCGCACTCGTTACATTTATATGACTTATTCCTACTTCATTTGTGATTAAAGTCTGAATGCCAGCTGCCTGCTGTCCCCTGGTTGTTGGGTTCTTCTTCATTACTAGTTACCTGATGACTGAGAGCCACTGCATTTTGTCTGGGCCCCTGGTTAGGACAACCTGGAGGTTCAGATCCTGGCACCCCTCCCACTCCTCGAACTCCTGGCTTCTCTCCTCTTCAGGGCCATTCCTCTGGGTAAGATTCACATGCCTGCCAGGCTTTCCTGCTGCCTTCAGTCCAAAGCTTCTGGAAACTTTGGGCCCTGGACAATAGCCCTTTAGATTCCTGCTGACAACATCCTCTATGATCCTATATCTTCATCAATTTCCTGGTCTGGATTACAGGCCTTATTTTTAGCCTCTGTCCCATCACCTGAAATGACAAAGAGAAAATAATAACCTGTTCCCTATATTACATTGGTTCTTATATGGACTATTTGTGCCCAACCTGTGGTAGAGCCTTCTGAGCTCATCCAAGCTCATGGTCTGATCAGCCACAGTCAGACACACTGTACCTTGACACCAACATAGTTTTCATCTTCTTCAAGAACAAAGGATGGCAACCAACCAACCAGTTCTTGTTACCACAACACTGTCTAAGCTCTGAGAGTTTGGCCATCTGTTTTCGGAGGGAGGGGTGTGAGCCACTCAGAGGAAGGATGGCAGCAAAGCCACTATGGCCCTCAAATAGCACATCTCTTCATTGTGAAAGATCTGAGGGAAAAGATTTCTCTTTGGTGAGGAGGTGAGGTTAATTTAGGTTCATTTCCTTTTGTTAATTTATTCCTTTACTTGTTGGTCCAGACTTGTGATTTCATTAGCATGGAAACTCCCTCCACCAATGCAGATCACCAACTCATTTGTAACTTATAGTAGCCATGGATACTGAAAGATTAAGTGACTTGTCCATGGTTGCAAGGCTGGTAAGTGTTAGAAGCAGGCCTTGATCCCAGGTATCCCTGATTCCAAAGCCCCCAACTCTATCCAGGATGCCATCCCACTGCTGGTATTTATGTTGTAAGTGATGAAATGTAGGCACTGCCACAAAAATGAAAGAATACCTGTCACTGAGTGTGATAAAACATGGTGTGCAGTAGGAAAATACTTATTAGCTGTGCGACCTGGGCAAGTCATTTCATCCTGTTTGCCTCAGTTTCCTCATCTATAAAATGAGCTAGAGAAGGACATGGCAAACCACTCCAGTATCTTTACCAAGAAAACCCCAAATGGGGTGACAAAGAGTCAGATACGATGGAAAAACAACTAAACAACAATGGGGGAAAGTGTGTGGTGCATTGGAGCCCCAGGGGTAAATTCTGTTCCAAAGTCCAAATATTGTGTTACCATGAGCCAGTCATTTGCTTGATGTTACTCATCTAGAAAATGGAGATGATATTTGCACTGTCTCCCTTGCAGTAAAACTTTTTGTAAACATGAAGGTGCTACGTAATTGAATTTATGCCTTGCTTTGGGACAAGGTCAGATGGGGTCTGTTTGAAGAAAAAGAAGAAAAGAAACTATTCCTCGCTAGGGTTGAAGCTGGGGACAGTCTCTTGCATCCTTCCCCTTCTCTCCACTCACCCAACCTCCACCCCAGTTTAAGCCCAAATCACGTCTCGTTTGGACTGTTGCAATAGAACCCTCGCTCCAAATCCTCCTGATCCTCCTGCTCTAACCCTAAATTGGTCTCCCTGCATCCAGTATCTCCCCTCCAATCCATACTCCACAGAATCACCAAACTTGTATCCCTAAAACACATGTCTAACCATGTCACTCCCCTGTTCAAAAATGTTCAGTAGCTCCTGTTGCCTGGAGGATAAAATGCACCCTTCTCTGTCGAGCATCAAAAGCCCTCTCCAACGTCTTTCCAGATTGGTTGCCCATTATTCCCCCAACCCCACCCCGCTGCCATTTACCTGATAGCAATCAAAAAATAATTAGTTATTAAGCACCTACTATGTGACACAAACACAGGTAAAATAATGGAAAGATCGAAACAATCCCAACTCCCTGGGAGTTCACATTCCAGCCAAACTGGCCTCCATGCTGGATGATATCCTCCCTAGCTCTTGTATAGCACCTGGCCCAAAGCCTTCTGTCTGGCCTCATCGGACAGCACTTCCCCCTACCATACACACCTGCCCCCAACCTCTGCTGCATAGAGCCCAAGCACCATCTTCTCTATGAAGCCTTTCTCCATCCCCCCCCCCTCCACTGGCCGTGGCCTTCCTTCCTGACTTTTATATTGATATAGGGTATGGAGAGCTGTCCTCTGAGTCAGGAAGCCCTCGGCTCACGTCCCACCTCTGACATATACACTCCCCTCAGTAGCCTGGGCAGCTGGCTGCAGAGCGAGTGCCAGCCTGCATTAGTAGAGTTTTCTTATCTGGGCACTCCCTGCATTCATGAAGTCACAGGTCTGGTTAATCCATAGCCTAAATTTATCTTGTATATACTTCATATATACATATAGATATATACAAATATACACATATATATACATATACATGCATATACATATACACATATACAAATATACATATATATACATAACAACATACTTGTTGTCTCCACCATTCAAACGAAGGCTTCTTGTGAGGAGCAACTGTCTTTGAATAGGTAGCCTTTGGCCTGGCACACAGTAGGCATATAAATAAATGCTTGTAGTTGGAAAAAAAAGGATCCACAGCATGAAACTCATTCGAATGAAAGGAATACATCTCGGGAGTATATGGTTTTGATAGCACTCCAAATGGACTCCCAAACCAAGAATGAGGGGATTCCTCAAGGTGAGATAATGAGGGGAGGGGAGTAACAAGGGGAGAACAGACCAAAACAAAGGCTGAAGTGGACACAGATCAGGAAGAGAGCCATCGCAGCTGGGGAAGAGCAAAAGATAAGGAGTACAGAAAAAATGGAGCAGGGACACTGACAGGGGAACTAAGATAAGGACCAATATAAATGTTTTTGAGCAGCTGCTAGGAAAGATGGAGAGAAAAGGGTGCACATCACATGGAGAAGTAAAAGTGGAAAGTTCTTGTCAGCGTCTAAGTAGGTGAGACCCACAGAGAGGCAGACTATGGTGGGCCCTGCCTAGAGAGGCAGTAGCCAATCATTTGGGTTACAATGTAGGGGGGGGAACCAGCACCCTTGTGCATTATTCATGTAGTACTTCTTCTCAAGAGTGAAGAATCAAGAGTATCCTGCCCAGGCCAGGTATTTAGGGATGAAATGTATTGTACTATAAGTTCAAGGGTTCGAGGGGATGGAGAGAAGGAGGTACACCCTCAGAGATAAAACCAAAGGCCTAGCTAATCCCAGGGATGCTTAAACAGGTGGATGGCATGGGCACAGTGTCACCTGTCCCAGGACATGTGTCCCTTGGGGAACTGCGACAGACACAGATTGGGGCACCGGAGGCCCAGCTGGCAGTGGGCATGTATCCTTGGATCACTGAATAAAAGCAAAGTCAAGGACACATAAGGAGGTGGGTTGCTGGTCCACATTGAGGGCAGCACAGAGTACCTCTATAAATTTCAGAAGTGAGACAGATGGATTATACCCACTCACCTTTGTAAAAATGGAACAAAAGGCCTGCCCCCCAGAGCAGTGCCAGAGCCCCAGACCCTGGGTTTACCCTCATGTCCTAATAATGCTGCTTCTCTTCCTTTCGCTTATTTCTAATCATTTTCCCCCTCCCCCCGCCGCCCCCCAGCATTGTGTCCATCTATGTTCCTGTCCATTGTTTAGCTTTTGGCCCCCGGTTCAACATTTACAAATCAACATTCACAAATATATTCATTCACTTCCACAAGGCACACAGAAATCAGCCTCCTGCTCACAATAAGGGATCCACCCCAAGCACACAATATACTGGGCAAGAGGCCTGCTTCTCACAAGAGCTCCCCATTCAAAATACCCAAGCTATGTGCCACCTTACCACCCCCCTCAAACCAGGACCTGTCCCCCGACTGATCTGCAGTGGGCCCGGCCTATCCCTCACTCACCCCAGCGACAGCAGCAGCTTTGTCTCTTCTTCTTCCTAGGTCTCTGCAGAGCTAAGCTCCATGTCATCTCCCCGTGTTCCAGATGCACAATCATTGCTGCCTTGTTAAGAAGGATTCCTGTTCATAGGGAAGTATGCAGCACCGTCTAGTTTAGGTGAGGGATACAGAGCCATCCTAGAGATTAGCGCCTATCCAGAATGCTCAGGGGGCAAAGGGTGGGGGGGTAAGGGGGGGGGAAACTATCCAGAATGGTTCTTACAGGAAAGCCCAGAGGGAGATTCGGGAGCTGAGGGAAGAGAGGCAGTATTTCCCTCCCCTAGAATTTAAGCTAGCATTCCAATAGAGAAGTCTCATGGCAAAGATGTTTAACTCCTTAAAGGCATGGTTCTATTGGCCCTCCATCAAAGAACAAGCCTTCAGATCATTTCTCTTGGCTCTGGTCAAGCTATTTAGAAGCAAGAAAGTATCCCAAGGACTCCATCAATTCATAGAGCATAGATATAGACCTAGAAGGAACTCTTCATTTTACAGTGGAAGAAACTGAGGCCCAGAGAGGTTAAGCAACTCGCCAAAGATCAAACGGGTATAAGTGACAGGATCTGAACCCAATCCTTCGATTCCGAAGTCTGTGCCCTTTTGGTTCAACTTTGCTACCTCTCTGTTAGGATTTCATGCTAACTTGTTCTTCTAAACGGGTGTTCAGTAGCCACCCACCAACCTGAGTGTGCAGCAGCCACCCCCCCAACCTGGGTGAGCAACAGCCACCCACCAACCTGGGTGTGTAGTGGCCACCCCTCAAGCTGGGTGAGCTGGGTGAACAGGGGCCACTCCCGAAGCTAGGTGAGCTGGATGCACAGCAGCCACCCTTCAACCTGGGTGAGCAGCAGCCACCCACCAACCTGGGTGTGCAGCAGCCACCCCCCCAAACTGGGTGAGCAACAGCCACCCACCAACCTGGGTGTGTAGTGGCCACCCCTCAAGCTGGGTGAGCTGGGTGAACAGGGGCCACTCCCGAACCTAGGTGAGCTGGCTACACAGCGGCCACCCCCCAACCTGGGTGAGCAACAGCCACCCACCAACCTGGGCGTACCGTGGCCACCCCCCCCTCCAAGCTGAGTGAGCAGCAGCCACCCACCAACCTGGGTGTTCAGTGGCCACCCCCCCAAGCTGGGTGAGCTAAGTGAGCTGCGGCCACCCCTCAAGCTGAGTGAGCAGCAGCCACCCCCCAACCTGGGTGACCTGGGTACGCAGCCGCCACCCCCCAACCTGGGTGAGCAGTGGCCACCCCCCCAGTTGGGTGAGCACACCTTCCTCATATCTGCCCCCAGAGAGTTCCCCGCTTCCCTTAAGACAAAGCTTGGACATTATTTTCATCTTTAATAGTCATAATTTTATTAGAATAAAATATGATCTGAAAAAATTACCTTGTAGATGTTTTATTGAAAGTGGAGTGGCATGCTCAATAGTGACTTTATTAGAAGGGGGTGGGGCACTGCCACATAGAGTTTGGAAACCACTGACATAAGGAAGAACTTGCTAGCAGTGGGAGCTTCTATGCAGGAGTGGACGTGGCTTTGTAATCACTAAAGACTAGATGGCAGCTGAGGCGCTTTCTGATCCCAAGGTTCTGGGACTCTGGGGCCATAAATTATATAGCATTGGTTAGAATGAACTGAAGAAAGTCATTTCCACAAGGCCTCTGCTCCCTTCTTCAGCTTTCTAGGCTTCTTTGTTCTAAAATTCCCTTTCAAGCCTCAAGATTTCAAGTCCCTAGTTTTAATCTCTCAGGAAAAATATTTTCACTCTATTTACGCTCTTGAGGATTTTGTAAAGTTCCATCATATCCTTTTATCAGATGGTACCTTTTGAAACTCAAAGGATATGCATTTTTAGGTCATCCTGGTCATTTAAAAAAATAAATATTTATATCTTTCTTTTTTGTTTTTTATTCATTTTTTCAATTAACAAGCATTTATTTTCTTTCCTTCCCATCTCCCCTCACTCCAGTTCTCATTAAAAGGAAAAAAAAAAACCTTGTAACAAATAGACAGTTAAGCAAGACAAATTCCCACATGACAATTCCCACCCCAAAGGGTGTGTCATTCTGCAGCTCAAGTCCATCATCTCTCCATCAAAAGATGAATAGCTGCCTTCATCATGGGTCCTCTAAAATCAAGGTTAGTCATTGCTTTGATACTTAAGTCTTTCAAAATCGTAAGGTTTTCCGATATTATTGTTAGCATGTAAATTGTTCTCCTGGTTCAGCTCAATTCATTCTGCAGCAGTTCATATGAATCTTTCCAGATTTCCTTAAAACTATCTCCTCCATCATTTCTTATAACACGACACTATCTCATTACCTTTATATGCCATAGCTTGTTCAGCCATTCCCCAGTTGATGGACACTTCTTTAGTTTCCCGATCTTAAAAATTGCTGCTTCAAACATTGTTTTACATCTGGGATGGGGTGGTGAACCTGTGTCCTCAAGGCCACATGTGCCTTCTAGGTCCTTTCGTGTGGCATTTTGACTGAGGCCAAGTTTTACAGAACAAATCCTTTTATTAAGTGGATTTGTTCTGTGAAGCTTAGATTCAGTCAAAAGGCTGCACTTGAGGACCTAGAGTGCCACATGTGGCCTCAAGGCCACAGGTTCACCACCCTTGATCTAGGATCTACCTTTTCCTCTTTCTTTGATGTCTTTCTGACATTTGTCATTTTCTTTTTATCAACTTTGCCATGCTGACGAGTATGAGCTGAAACCTCAGACATGCTTTCATTTGCATTTCTTTATTAGTCATTTGGAGCATTTTTTGATATGGCTATAGACAATTTGGGCTTCTTCCCTTGAGAACTGCCTATTAGGTCCTTTGACATGTGTTAGTTATGGAATGGCTCTTGGTGAAATTATTTAAACAGCTTTTGGGAAGTTAGCCTTAATATTGTCTTTGTAACCAAACATGGTGTGTCTAAACCTAGAATACTGTTTTAAGTACTCATCACCAAACCTCAAGAAAGAAATAACAAAGCTGGAGAATGTCCAGAGAAGGGGAATGAAGAAAATGGGGGCTGAATTCAGATTAATTGCAGTGATTAATTTTGATTCTGGAGGGCAAAGAGTGAATCATTTCCTTCTCCTCAATAGAGAGGAGGGAGTTGGGTACCCTCTCAGACACTCTTGGTTGATTTTACAATGGAAGGTTCAATTGGGTGCCAGGAGCACCCAATTGGGGAATGTAGGGGTGGGAGGAGGAGAGAGGTGTATGGGGAAATAACTCGTATGAAACAAAAGTCATCATTTTTTAAATTATCAGAGATAAAGGTTCCATTTTCAAGATACATAAGGAATTAATTCACATTTATAAGAAGCTTAATAATGGTTTTTCTAGCCATTGTGGAAAACAATTTGGAACTACTTCCAAAAAGTCACATACCCTTTCACCATGGCCCATGCATACTCTGTGTATACCCTTGGACCCAGCTGTACCACTACTAAGTCTATAGCCAAAAGAGATCAAAGAAAGAGTAAAAGATAGGTCCTATATATACAAAAGTACAGCAGCTGCTTGTAATGGCAAAGACCTGGAAACTAGATAGGTGCCCCTCAATTGGGGAATGACTGAACAAATTATGCTCTCTAGATGTAACAGAATACTATTGCTTAGCACAGTGCCTGGCACATAGTAGGCCCCTAATAAATGCTTATTGATCTACGATTATACTTTAAGAAATGATGGAAGAGTTGGTTACCTGGGAAGACTGATGCATAATGAAGTGAGCAGAACAAAGAGAATCATTTATACAATAACAGCATTGTAAAAACATACAATTCTGAAAGACTTAAGGACTCTGATCAATGCCATGACCAACCATTATTTCAGAGGACTCATAATGAAGCCTGCCGCCCACGTCCCTAAAGAAAAGTGATGGAAAAATAGGTAGAACAAGACACACGTTTTGGGATATGGCCAACATGGGAATAGATTTTAACTGTGCATATTTGTTACAAGGGATTTGTTTTTCTTTTTTTTAATAAATGTGGATGAGGAAGTGTTTGTTCATTAAAAAAATAAAATTTAAAAATAACATGAAATTATAATAATTTGGAATTCTCTAACAAATGCATTTAATTTTTATGATTTTTCCAAAAGAAAATCCCCACAGAAGTTTTTCAGTTTGCAAGGAGAGACTGCTGCCTACCTCCCAACAGAGGTTACATTCCTAACCTTTTGAGACATGCAGAAGTGAGGGTAGCTGCCACAGTCACCCACGAGCAGTCCTGAGGAGCTCCTCAAAGAGCCAGACCACTGAGATTTTTTGGTCATCTTCACCTAACAAAATAAGTACCCCCTTATCTACATAACATACCTATACAGCTATTCTGAGATGCACAAACTCAGTGAATAGTTAGTTTGGGAGCTCGTATGAATACTGGGGATTTACCCTGAGGGCAAAAGGATGATTTTTTTTAAGGTACATTATTTGTGAACTATTGATCTTACTAATCCAGTTATTATTACAAACTGAGGTAACACCTATTCTTTAAAGATAGAAATATCTTAAAATAAAATTGAGAGAATTTAAAAAAAAACCCTGATTTGTCTGGCCCAGTGTCAAACATGATGGATAGAAATGCTAGCTTGGGGGTGGATAGGTGGTGCAGTGAGTAGAGCACCGGCCCTGGAGTCAGGAGGACCTGAGTTCAAATCCAGCCTCAGACACTTGACACATTTACTAGCTATGTGACCTTGGGTAAGTCACTTAACTGCAATCACCCTGCCTTCCCCCCTACGAAAAAAAAAGAAAGAAAGAAATGTTAGCTTGGAGTCAGGAAGACTTGAGTTCAAATTTTGACTTAGAAACTGACTAGCCATGTGCCTCTGGGCCATTTAAACATCTGCCTCAGTTTCCAAGTGTGTCAAACAAGAATAATAGCTCCTACCTCCCAGGGTTGTTGTGAGGATCAAATGAGATCATAATTGTAAAATGCTTTACAAACTTCAAAGCATTATCTAAATGTTGCTATTATTATTAGTTGCCATTATTAATAAAACAAAACCAAGGCCAGATTTAAGTCCTAGGGTAGGGGGTAGAAAAAGAAGCAAAGTGGCATTCTTGCCCACTGAGACCACATTCTTGGAATTCTCCAGCATCACCTCTCTGTACAGTCTCTTCTGAGCAGGGCTCAGTTGCTCCCATCCCTCCTTGAAGGGGTACACTACCACATCTTCAGACTTGACAAAATTCTAAAACAATAGGGGGTCGTTTGTTTTTAATCACTCCAGGATGACAGGAAAAGTTGTTTTGTACCAGAAAGCCTGGAGAAGTGCTTCCAAAGCCTGGACAGCAGTGACTATGAGGGATAAGAAAACAATGCGTCTGCCACCACAGTAGGATGCAGGAATCTTCCTCGGGGCTGGTTCTGTATAACCTCAGACAAATTATAGCCTCCTTAGACCCATCTCCCTATGACAAAATGGGCATATGAATATCCAAAATAATAGCTGTGAAAATCTTAAAAGTCAGATGGTAAAAGCAAGGGATTTTTCATATTAGATGATTGGTACATGCTTGGGAGAAAGGAAACAGACTGGAAGAAAGAAGCTAGCTTTTAAGGGTGTTGCTTGATAGTGGGAGTGGAAAGGATAGAATTCTTAGGGAAAGAGCCATGGCCACATTCAATCATCAGAGATTTGAACAAAGTCAACGAGAACTCACCTGAGAGTCAGGTCAGTAGCTGTTATCATTTCTTCTCCCATGTTTCACATGAGAAGTGGGAAGAAGAGCAACCTAATGCCTAAGTGGGAAGGGAAGAGAAAGCCACAAGTGAGTTCAGGCAAATCCTCTCACTTCATCTCTGGAATCTCCCTTTGCCAGCCACAGATGACTCCAGAGGAACCTGAGAATACGTCCTCTTTCATATCTCAAACATCAATTAGCATTTACTAAATATATAAATCTATTTTTTTAAATGTGATGTTCTCCCCACAAGGGGTGAAGAGAGCTAGTCTACAGCTACAAATGGGAGGAGTGCTGGGTCATTCCTCCCCCTGTGTTTTGAGTCTAGAATATCCCCTTTTGCCCCCTCAACCACCTCTTTTATTTAGGGAAATCTAAGCTTAGTGTTTCCAGGAACATCTCTCTTTCCAATTTTCTTCAACCATAATGCACATTATTGTTCACCCCCTGCGCCCCATCACCCCCAAAAACCTATGAGTCCGGGATCAGTAGGCTAACCGTCGAGAAAGCTCTTTAGTAGACCCCTGGGATAGAATATTCCTGTAATCATATTGACTTGGGGGTGTCCTGGGGAGGGAAGGAGTCTGATTAGGCATCACACATGGCGAACATGGGGCTTGTTGGCAGCAGATGACCCACAACACTCCCGAGTTCAGCCTAAACCAGAACAAAATGTAATTGAGAAATATTTAACAAAATAAATGAAAATACAATGAAACATAGATGACATTACATTTTAAAATTAAGTCAGGGATCCTTATCTAATGATTAGTGGCCCCTGATTCTATTTGAATTTGACCCTACTGCCTTGAGACCCCAGGCACACCTGTTGTTCAGACTACCAACCAGGTGTAGCATGTTGGAATGCAAAGAGCAGTGAATCTGGAGTCAGAGGGACTAAGTGCGAATCCCACCTTTGCTACTTGCTACCTGTGAGATCTTAGGCAAAACGTTTTCTCTCTCAGGGCCTTTCTTTACTCCTCTTTATAAAAAGGAGGGGGCAGGGGGCAGGTCAGTAGCCTATAAGGCTCTTTCTTTCCAGTTCTAAACTCCAGGGTCTAGATTTACAGTGGTGGGGAACCTGCAGCCTCGAGGCCACATGTGGCCTTCTAGGTCCTTAAGTGTGGCCTTTTGACGAAATCCAAACTTCACAGAACAAATCCCCTTAATTAAAGAATTTGTTCTGTAAAACTTGAACTCGGTCAAAAGGCCATGCCCGAGGACCTAGAAGGCCACATGTGGCCTCGAGACGCAGGTTCCCCACCCCTGGTAGAAGGTTGGTTGGTCTAAATCCGAAAGTGCCATAGGGCATTCAGTGGAATCTGCTCCTGTCCATAATCCTCTAGTAGACTTGGCTCCCTTTTAACACAAGGGCAAACTGAAGATAGGTGGGGAAGGACTTATTCTGAATGAGAGAGTTAGAACCCGGGGTTCCTGACTCACAGACTAAGGCTCTTCCCTCGGGGAAGTGGGGGGAGAAAAAGAGCACGAGGGAAACCGGGGTAGAGGAAAGGCAAGGGCAGGATTAAGATGAGAACGAAGAAACAGCAGGAATAGCTGTTAAAACGGGAGCTGTCCAGCACAAGGTCCTGCTGACCAAACCCCACCTCCCTACCACTGGCCCCACCTCCCTCTGGGAAGGAGTAGGTGGAGCGGAGGGCAAGGGAGGAACCGCAGCGGGCGAGGCCTCGCATGGTGCTGTGGGGCGGAGGTCCTAGAGTGGCGCAGAGAGTGGGAGGGTGGGGGTGAGGGGGCTCGCATGGCGCAGGGGGCGGAGCCTTGCGTGGTGCAAGGAAGGCGGGGGAGCTTCGCGTGGCGCAAGGAGCGGGTTCCTCATGTGGCGCAGTGGGTGAGCCCGCCCTCCATGTGGCGCAGGGGGCGGAACCTTGCGTGGCGCAGAGAAGGCGGGGGGAGGAGGGGCGGAGCTTCGCGTGGCGCAAGGGGCGGGTTCCTCGTGTGGCGTAGAGGGCGGGGCAGGGGGCGTGCTGTCGCAGGGGGCGAGGCCGCGTGTGTAGCGGGGGTGGGGCTTTGAGTGACGCAAGGGGCGGGTGCCTCGTGGCGCAGAGGGCGGGGCAGGGGTGTGTGTGTGTGTGTGTGTGTGTGTGTGTGTGTGTGTGTGTGTGTGTGTCGCAGAGGCGGGGCTTCGAGTGACGCGAGGGGCGGGTGCCTCGTAGCGCAGAGGGCGGGGCCTCGCGTGGCGCAGAGGGTGGAGCAGGGAGGGCGTGCGTGTCGCAGGGGGCGGGGCCACGTGTGTCGCAGGGGCGGGGCTTTGAGTGACGCAAGGGGCGGGTGCCTCGTAGCGCAGAGGGCGGAGCAGGGGGCGTGCGTGTCGCAGGGGGCGGGGCCAGTGTGTCGTAGGGGTGGGACTTCGGATGACGCAAGGGGCGGGTGCCTCATGGCGCAGAGGGCGGGGAAGGGGGCGTGTGTTGCAGGGGCGGGGCTTCGAGTGACGCTAGGGGCGGGTGCCTCGTAGCGCAGAGGGCGGAGCAGGGGGCGTGCGTGTCGCAGGGGGCGGGGCCACGTGTGTCGTAGGGGTGGGACTTCGGATGACGCAAGGGGCGGGTGCCTCATGGCGCAGAGGGCGGGGAAGGGGGCGTGTGTCGCAGGGGCGGAGCTTAGAGTGACGCGCGGGGCGGGTGCCTCGTGGCGCAGAGGGCGGGGCCGCATGCGTCGCAGGGGCGGGGCCTCGCGTGGCGCAGAGGGCGGGGGGGGGGGGGGAAGTTCCCCGCTGTGAGTGTATCGCAGGGGGCGAGGCTCAAGAGTAGAATCAGATCTTACTCGTAGGTTCGCCGCCTTCCCTGCCAGCCTCTTCCCGTTCCCCGCTCCCCGCTCCCCGCTCCCCGCAGCCTCCTCCCCACCCAACTCCCGAGCCCAGATTCCCCCTCCCTACTCACAGAAAAAGAAACAAACAAAAACAGCGGAGGGAGAAGTGTACCCTCCCCAAGAGGCCCGCTAGGGGCAGCCCCCCGACCCTGCGCCCCTGCATCCCTGGGTCCGGCCCCCTTGAACTTTTTGGGAGGCACTCGCACATCGCCTCGCTGCCTAGCTGCGGAACCTGAGCAGAGCTGGAGAAAGGGAGGGTGCGGGGGGAATCAACGAGAGAGGAGCACCTGGAGGGTGGGCGAGGGCAGGGCGAGGTCTCGTTATTCTCTAAGTGATCCTTGAGTTAACTAGGTGGCCCAAGGAATACAACTGTAGTCCTGGATTCAGGAAAACCCTACTCCAAATTCGACCTCCTATTAGCCGTGTGACTTTGGGCAAGTCAACAAACCTCTGCTTCAAGTTTCCTCTTTTATAAAATGAGAATCATAGCACATACGAAGGATCAAAGAAGATAACTGTTAAGCGCTTAGCGCAGTTCCTGACACGTAGGTGTCGTGATTTTTTCCCTGTGCTCTGAAAAAGATCCTAGCTCTGGACAGTCCCCTCTTCCAGGAACGGTGCCCCTCTCAAACTTAGGAATCCTATTTGGTTGGATCTCCCATTCTTCCTCGGAGGAGGCGGGGGGGGGGGGGGGGGAGGCGCGCGGGATGGTGAGGAAGCTGCGCTATTTCTCATCTTCCTTGCCAAATACTGCACTTGCTGACTCCTCTCCTTACCCACTTGCCACCTGGACCCCTTTCTCCACTCCACGTCAGCAGTGATTTCACTGCCAAACTCCAAGGCCTCTCAGTCCTTCTCCTTCTTGTTAACCTGTTTGGATGAGATGCATGGTGAAAGGGGGAGAATAAGGAGAGCGCAGAGTGGGCAGTGAGCTGAAAATCCTCCGACCTTTGCCTTTTGACCAAATGTCTTTGCTTGCAGGTGCGGGGGAATCTGACCACTACTGACCCACACACGGGTTTATTTTGTGCCTTCTTCCTTTCCCCTTTATCCCCATCGTTCTTAGGCCCCTCTCCCTTCCCTACCTATTTCTGACATCAGCAACTCCTCAGAAAAATCCAAACACACCCACAAAAGGACTCATATAAAAGTTTTAAAACATCTAAACTTTTACTGGGAGGTGGTTTTGCCACCTGCGGAACATAGCCTCTGTCCTCTCAATCCCATCACCCTCCACTTCTTCAACATGACCTTAGCAGCTATGGTTCCTAATAAAACAATGCCTTTTTGAAAAATTGCCACGATTGATCCCGAAAAAGTGTACACTAAGTTTTTCCTATTTGAGGACTATGTATCTAAGGCCAACGTTGTGACTTAGGACACCTTAACATCCCCCGCCCTTCTACCCCTCCAAACTACATATCTTGGGAGTATCAATTTGACTTAAGGAGAACACTAGAATCCCCATCATTTTATGCTGGTGGTATGTGAACCTGAGACATTTAACAATTGAACGACCTGCCCTATCTTGACCATTCTTATGAGTGATGCAGACCAAATTTTTTCTAAATTCGTTTGAAATCATGCCCTTTCTTGTGTTTCTTTAGATTTACTCATCATAAGGTCCAAGTTTGTAAAGTTCTCAAACTACAACTTGCCCTAAGATTCCCACCTTTTCAGATCCTCATAGTGTGTGCTGTAAATATTCAGTATCCCATGCCATTGCAAGGGCAAGGAACACCTCCCACGGTGCTTTGCCCATGGCAGATGCTCAATAAATGCTTGTTAAATTAGTGGAGGATAGAGAACCTATTTTTTTTTTTAAGACTAACTCGACAAATCAAGATGATCTTGAATTTTGAATATTGGTCATGGAAAGAAAAGCACCAAGTCTGGTTTGCACCAAATATATTTCAAAATGCATATACGTACACACATACATATCACAAAATGCCTCCAATACTATCAAACAAATATTTGCAAGTGACTCCTAAATTCTCCAGCTATGTCTGGAGTCACAGCCTTGTTAAAAACAAAAATATTTTCTTCTACTCTTGTGGGGCAGGGAGGAGTGAGAGAATATCAAGTGACCATTGAAGAGGGCTGGGTGTTTGAGTAGGAACATGGTAGTACAAACCATATACCTGAGGATTGTTAAGAGGCTCTTTTAAACAAGAGGGAAATTGGAAAAAGTGAGCCAGTGTTGGAAGCAGATGTTACAAAATGTCCAAGTATTAGACATGCTTTCAAACCATAAGTTAGAGTAAGGGCGAATCTAAGAGCCAATATTGAGAACACTCAAAGTTATGTTTGTGCTATATGTATCTCATAAACTTCAATGGAGTTTACAAATAATTCTGAAAAGCACCTTTGAATACCAGCTAGCATTTATGTAGTACTTGACAAATATCGCATCTGATCTGCATAACAACTCTGGGAGAAAAGTGCTAATATTAGGCCCATTTTACAGATGAGGAAACTGAAGCAGGCAGCAGTTAAGTGATTCGCCCAGGTCGCATAGCTAGTAAGTGTCTGAGGCTGGATCTGAAATCAGTTCTTCCAGATTCCAGGTCCAGCATGCCACCCAGCACTTACTCTGTCACTGCCACCAGTTTGTAGCTCCCTCTGAGGTGTTTCTGTCCAGGATTTTCCCTCCTTTCCCCTCCAAGACTGATCATTCACCTGTAATATATACTTTTTGCTATCTGATAGCAATGGAGAATCACTATATTCTAAGATTTTGATTTTTTAATTGCTTTAGTAACCAGCTAAAAAAGATTGAGTTAACAAACAAAACCCTCTCACTAATGTTCCCGTTACTAATCCTCCTTTTGTGACTTTGTTGAGCTTTCCCACATTCCTTACATTCGTAGGGTTTCTGTCTCCTCTGAATTCTCTAATGTTGATGAAGGCCTGAGTTCTGCCTCAAAGGTTTCCCATATTCATTGCATTCATAGGGTTTCTCTTCACTATGAATTCTCCAGTGATGAATGAGGGATGACCTCCAACTAAAGGTTTGACCACAGTCATTATATTCATAGTATTTTTGCCCCTTCTTTGTATTCAGATTTTGTATACATTTTGAATTCTGTCTGAAATCTGGGGTCATATGACTTGGATATTCAGGTATTCTCTCTTATAATATCCCTCTTGCCTATGATAGGACTTGAACTTACCTCACACTCATTCCATTCATGGCCTTTCTGCTCCAAAGGAACATTCCTATGGGTGAGAGTCTGGTGTCTAAAATCTACCTCTGGAGAAAGGGATACATGCTCCCTTCTCCATGAGGTTCCCCTATTGTCTCTCTAACCTGCCCTCATTCTCAAAGGCTTCTCCCTTGAAAATGGATCTTTGGAATACTTCCAATAAGATGCCCTGTCATTTGACTTCAGAATTTCCCTGCTTTGGACTAGCTTCCTTGTTCTCAGCCTCAGTACTGTCATCTGAAATGATAGATAGAAACACCAACATCACTTGTTTTCAGTGCTAGGAGAAAGGAAATCCCTCTGGTGCAACAGAGGGAACGAGGTCATCTGAAAGAATGCTTATGGAATGAGGAGAGGTGAGGAGAAAAGTGAGCAAAGGAAGTAAGGGGAATCAAGCATAGAGCCTCTGAAATAAACAAATAAATAAACAGGGCGGAGCAAATGAAGACAAGCAAGAATGGCAGAGGAAGAGCAGTGGTTGGGAGATGATGAGCTTTAAGGGAGTCAGTCAAGGCAGAAAAGCCGCTTCTCCTCCATCTCCCTCCAGTCTCAGTTCTCACATCGGCCACTCATGGCATTTGGCTTCCTTCCTCATGAGAGTACAAGTCAGCTTTGGAACCGAGAATTCCTGCTTTGGGAGAAAGAAATTCTACATCAATCCATTAGCAAATACTTACTGAGCTTTTCTACATATACCTACTATGTGCAAGGCACTACACTTAGCCACTGATGGAGCTATAATGTAGAATATAACAGATCTTACCATCAAAAAAGCTTTTAAGATAAGCTGGGAAGATTAGACATGTAGATAATGAAAAATTAATAAATATTAAAAAGCTGCATCTAAGTAACAATGCACACACTAACCATTGAGTGGAGGGAGAGCAGCAGACAAATTCTCTTCCATCCTTGTAGAGAATATGGAAATAGAAAAATATAGCGTCTAAAATTATATGAGCCAATGGATTCATAGCCACAGGCAATGTGGTGATTGGTGGGTTTGAGTCAACTAGAAAGGAGGTCTTACCACCTAGATCTGTTTTCAACTCTGTCCTGTTCAATGTGATCATTGGCTTGGATGTACGGTGTTTATCAAACGTAAGAAGATCACAAAGGCAGGAGGAGCAGCTATAAAACATTGCATGATAAAATACCGATTCAAAACAAAAATTCTGAAAGCTAGTAAAATGGACCCAAAATACCAATGTTTCGTTTAACAGGGATAAGCATGACTTGAGAGGCTTGATAGTCAAAAGGATCATTGTTCAAGCCTCTGACACAAACTGGCTGTGTGACATTTGGTAAGTCCCTTGCCCTCTCAGTACCCCAGGCAACTCTCTAAGATTATAATTGCACACCACCTCCAGACCTTTGTTGGGAGAGTGAATTTTCTCACCAGGAGATCCCTATGAAATCATAGGTCTAGACCCCACCCCAAAAAGTTATCTAGGTTAAAAAAAAACAACCCTAATTGCAAAGCCTGGGATGGGGAAGATCTTGCTTATCAGTGGGACAGGTGAAAGTAACCAGGGAGCTTTAGTGGATTGGAAGCCCAATAATGTGACAAGTCTGCAAAAACAAAGACTGTTTGATCTTAGGTTACCTTAGTAGAAAGATCCCCTCAAGGAGAGGGGAGGCAGCAGTCCTACTGTGCTCCATCCTGATCAGAGGAGGATTCAATTCAGTTCTGGGCACCCTATTTTACTAAAAAAAGGAAATAATTTTTGAAACTGAAGCATAAGCAAAAGAAGACAAGTAGGACATTGAAAGGACAGGAGGAATGGCTGAAGAAATCAGGGGTGGCAAGTCTGGAGAAGTTTTAGGGGAGATGTGACAATTTTCTTCCAATAGTTTAAGGAGTGCCATGTGGAATAGGAATTAGCCTTATTCGATTTAATTCAACAAGGATTTATTAGGAGTCTATTATGTGCAAGGCAAAGTATTAAGGGTCAAGGATACACAGATAAAATGGAAAAAAAAAAATGGCTCTGCCCTCCAAGAGCTCACTTGCTCTTTGTGGTGACCCAACATTTAAGAAAGATGAGGGGAGTCATTAGCATGGTGTTCAATAAACGCCAAGACCCCAGGCACTTCCATAAAGACATAGAACATGGCACGGACAATTTTGATTATATAAAATTTAGGAGTTTTTACACAAATAAAACCAATGCAGTTAAAATTAGAAGGAAAACAGATAACTGGGAAAAAATCTTTGCAAGTTTCTCTGAGATAGGTATCATATCCAAGATATATAAAGAATTGATTCAAATCTATAAGAAAAAGAGTTATTTCTCAATAAGTGAATAAGCAAAGGATATAAACAGGTAGTATTTAAAGGAAGAAATTCAAGCATGCTGTCTACCTCCTGATGGAGAGGTGGTGGACTCAAGATGTAGAATGACACAGAGATTTTTGGTTGTGGTCAATGTGGGAATTTGTTTTGCTTGGCTGTGCACATGTGTTAAAGGAGCTTTGTTCCCCATCCACTCATCCAAAGGGAGTGGGGGAGAGTGATAGTATATAAAAACAAAGAGAGAGAAAGAAGGAAAGAAGGAAGGAAGGAAGGAAGGAAGGAAGGAAGGAAGGAAGGAAGGAAGGAAGGAAGGAAGGAAGGAAGGAAGGAGGAAGGAAGGAAGAGAGAGAGAAAAAGAAAGGAAGGAAGAAAGAAAGAAAAACAAAGAAAGAGAGAAGGAAGGAAGGAAAGCAGGAAAGAAGAAAAGGGGAGAAAATGAGGGTCTCTGAGGCATCTTTTTTTTAAAACTGCAGCAAACAGAAGGAAAGCCAGAAAGGATCATGGATAAGCAGGAAAACTTTGAAAGCTACAGGTTAAATACTCACATACCTTAAAAGAAAAGCAAACTTGTACATAATAGAGATCTGCAGTCCTCCTTTTCAGTTCAGCTACAGGTATGGAAATGCCCACTTTTTGGTGTTTGTTAGGTTCACAATAGAAATACATTTTTCAAACAATAAATGGGAGTGCAAGATCATTTGAAGAGGAAGGCAGCAATAAGAACTTGGGGAGGTGGGTATCAGGAAAAGCATCTTCTAGGAAATAAAATTCTTAGTTTCCTTCAAGATTCACCTTAGGTGCTAAGAGGTGAAAGTGAGAAGGGAATGTATTCAAATGAGATAACATATATACAGCTCTTGGTGAACCTTAAAGTGCAATATAAATGCTAGCTATTATTTTTGTTTTTATTGATATTTTCTGTTTCTTATATCACAATAACATCCTATGTGTTCTTCCTTCTACCCCTTGAAAAGAACCATCCCATATGACAAATAGTATTTTTTGCAGAGGAAAAAAAACATCAGTGCAATTGGTCAAAACATTGACAAAGTCCAAAAACATGTATAATGTGTATCACGTGAGGACCTCCCACCTCTACAAAGGGGTGAGTTGAAGGCGTCTTCTCATAAATCTCCATTTACTTTTGCTTTTTTGGTGCGTAGTTGTTCTTCCCATTTACATTGTCACAGTCATCGTCTATATTGTTTTCTCAGCTCTGCTTACATCCTTCTGCATCAGTTCGTGTTATCTTTCCATGCTTCTCTGTATTCATCACACACATCATTTTTACAGCAGATTACTATATACTACTACATTTATGTACCACAATTCATTTAGCCATTCCCCATTTGATGAGCATCTACTTTATTTCCAATTCTTAGCTATCACAAAAAAGTGTGGCTATCAATATTTTGGAGCATATGAGGATTTTTTCTTATTGATGGCTTCCTTGGGGTACAAATCCTGTAATAGAGTCTCTGGTTCAAAGGGTATGGGCATTTCAGTCACTTTATTTGCATAATTTCACATTGTTTTCCAAAACTGTTTTACCATTTCACAGCTCCACTGACACTGAATTAGTGTGCTTATCTTTTCCACAACCCCTCCAACATTGACTGTTGCCATTTTTTTTGTTATTTTTGCCAACTTACAGGGTGTACGATGAAACCTGAGTTGTGTTGATTAGCATTTCTCTTATTATTAGTGATTTGGAGCAGTTTTTCATGTGGTGCTGAATTCTTCGCACAGTCAGAAGACAGAAAGTTTGAGAACAGCAAGTAGCCAAGTTTGGCTAAAATGTGAAATAAGTCTGGGAAAGTGGGAATAGAGAAGGGAGGAAACAAACATTCATTAAGCATCTACTGTACTAACAAATGTTACTTCATTTGTTCCTCACAACAATTCTGGGAGGTAGGTGGAAGCCAGACCATGAGAGGCTTTAAACATCAAGTTAAAAAGAAAGTATTTTATCCTGGCAGCAATAAAAGTGCAATTTGTGCTTAGGATAATAAAAGCACCTGGGTCTTAAAAATATTACTTTTACAACTTTCTGTAGGATGGATTAGAGAGGGGGAAAGACTGGGAGCTGGGAGGGGGACCCATTAGGAGGCTATTGCAACAGTCCCAGTGAGAGATGAGGCCCCAAACTAGGGCAGTGACCATATGAATGGATACAAGAGATGTGCAGGTAGAGTCAAGACAACTTGTCAACTAGGTAGGAGGGTGAGGGAGAGCAAAGGGTCAAGAATTCAAATTCGAGTACCTGGAAAGATGTTCTACTGACAGATATAGGAAAAAGAAGAGTAGGGGTTTTAAAGGGAGAAGAAAATGAATTCCATTTGGGGCCCATTAAGTTTGAAATGCCTCAGTGGAAATGGCAGTCAGGGAACTGGTGATGCAAGCCCAGAGAGATCAGAGCTGAGTACATAGATCTGGGAGTCATCTGTGTAGAAATGATCATTGAACCCATGTGAACTGATGAGATCTCTGAAAGATGGTAAAGTTTCAGAATGTTAATGGGTGGAACTTCTAGGGAGGCCAATCTCTTAGCATAACAGAATTTATAGCTGGAAGAAACTGTAGACATCCCCTAATCTAATCCTTTCATTTTACAAATGAGAAAATTGAAGCCCATCAAAGACAAGTGCATTGTCCAACCTTCTGTATGTAGTAAATAGTAAAGGAAAATTCAAACCTAGGCCCTCCAAGTCCAAATCCAGTCATTTTTTCACCACTCGATACCGCCCTGTTTGGGCTCAAACTATGCTATCACATCAGCAATTAGATCTGTACAACAAAGTGAAGGACCTGTTAAGAAGTGAGTTCCCTGTCACTAGAAGTATCTGAAAGGCTAGACAAATACCCATCAAGTATATGGTAGAGGGGAAATGGAACTAAGTGACCACAGAGTCTCTCATCCTGTATTTTCAACTTTATTGTTTCTCTCCCCCCTTTCTTCTCTGTGACTTTCTACTTGTCATTTTCCTTCCTCCCTGTGCCACATATCTGCCCCCAAATTTGCCAAAATAGAGAATTAAAATAAAAAAATATGGAATCAAAGTATTGGCCATGTTTATTTAATTAAGTTTTCTTTTTTGTTCTTATTTTAAAGAGCAAGAAGCATAACTGTGTAGTGGAGAACCAGCCTTGAAGGCAAGGACACCTGTGTGATCCTGGGCAAGTCGCTTAACCTCTCAAAAACTCTCCAAATTGCAGAGAAGATGCCAACTTTGCATTGATAGAGAAGAGTTTCTTCATCTGGGATTTCCCTATGCCAATGGAAGAGCAAGTAAGTAATCTTTTATGTGTTTCTCAAAAAAGAAATTAAACTAAGTTATTTTTTGCTTCCATGTGGCCCTTGATTTTTCTCCTAGTGTGCCAGATCTTAGCTTCCCACTCCTAGGAAGGAGATTTTATAGTGATATTTACATAATTCACTTAGAAAATGTTTTAAATAAATCAGTTCGTTTTCTTCTCATTTCTCAATATTCTGCCTTCATAATGTTTCTCATATATACTTATAGTGCCCTAGTCCAGGCTCATATCCCAATACACCTGGATTATTCCAGGGGCCTGACTTTTACATTTAATATAGCAGACACAAAAGTAAGTATTTTATAGTGGCACGCTGGATTTGAAGACAGGAAGACTTGGGTTCAAGTTCTACCTTTTACTTACTGTTTGTGTGACCCTAGTCAAGTCACTTCACTTTTCCGAGGCTTAGGCAAGTCTCTTAAGACTTGGGATCATAGATTTAAAGCTGGAAGGGGCTTTAGAGGTCAAATGGTCCAAACTCTGTATTTTACAGAGCAGGCATCTGAGGCCCACGGAGGGGAAAGGCCTACCTCCCAATCACACAAGTCCTAAATGGTGGAGCAGAGATGCAAACCTAGATCTCTGCGACTCCACCATGCTGATTCATCTGCTATTTAGAGCCAGACTGCATCCGTGTCTGGGACGAGAACTCCCACAGGTCCAACCTGGACATTCCTATACTACAGATCTCTGACTGATGTATGCAGACAGAGCAATCACTCAACGAGCAAGCTCTTCCTAAGGATCTACTACGTGGCAAGCACTGTGCTGGGAATACAAACAGCAATCAAACTCCCTGCCTTAAAAGAGCTTGCAATTATATACATAAACGGCGTTATATACACTTTTGTTCCCAAACTAACGAAGGGACTATTAAAGCTGGGCACCCACGTAGCGCCCCCACCCTCACCCCCCAGGTTTTCCCTTTCCCTTTCCCTCCTTCCTAACCCGGAGGGGTGGGGACGGCCACTTCCCCCCGGAGACCCCGCCCCCACTCTCAGACGCTCGGGAAGCCGCTCGCCGGGAGAGCGAGGTGCCGGGCGCCACCCTCAGTCCGAGAGGAAGCCTCCCGCCCAGGCAGAAACGCACTCAGCGGGGACGGGAGAGGGCCTAGGGCGCAGCCACAAAGAACGGACATGCGCGCGGGTGGGACATGCGCGCGGGTGGGACATGCGCGCGGGTGGGACATGCGCGCGGGTCGGACATGCGCGCGGGTCGGACATGCGCGCGGGTCGGACATGCGCGCGGGTCGGACATGCGCGCGGGTCGGACATGCGCGACGCCCTCGAGAACATCTCGCGTGGGGTCGCGGGCTGCTGGGCGGACTTTTCAATTGCCGCTCTAGGATACAATGGAGGTCTTGGCGTCTCTGTGGTCAGCGGCAAGACAAGACCACCGAGAAAGGCGAAACAGGGCTTGGAGAGGGGTGAGGTAGGCTGGAAAGAGAGAGTTAAGAAATCTGAGTATGGAAAGACATGAACTGGTGCAACGTGAAGTAAGCAGAACCTGAGAACCAACATAAACAAAGACAAAAATGTATATGGAAACAATAAAAAAAAATGAATGATATTTGGAAGTATACCTCCGCTTCTCTACAGAGGTGGGGAACTATGGATGCAGGATACTATATTTAATGTTGGACTTAGTTAACGTATTGATTATTTTTGCTGAACTGTTTTTGTTCCCCTTTTAAAAAATTCTTTGCAATAAAGGATGGGACTGGGGAAGGAAAAGGAGAAAGGGACGTATTGAGAAATTAGGTGATATCAAAAAAACAGTAATTGCAATCTTTACAAAATGGTCTGGCTGACTCAGGTCAGGTCTCCTGGGGTTCTTTATCTTGGTGGGGGCGCCACCATTTAGCTGCCCATCCTCTCTCAACTTCACAGATCCAGAAACTAGATTTTGCTGTTTCTTTCAGGAGTAAGCAGGGCCCTGGTAAATTGCTTCCTATTAACCAAACACAAGAAACTAAACTAGTTTGCCCATTTGGTAGCTTATAATAATAAGTACATAAGACAACACTGTAGAAACAACAATTTGGAAAGACTTATTAATGTAAGGAGCAACCATAATTCCAGAGGATCAATGATATACTCCTTGCCTAACAAAGTGGTGGTGGATTCAGGGTATAGGATGAGATACTTTTTGGACATGGCCACTGTGGGAATTTATTTTGCTTAACTATACATATTTGTTATAAGGGTTTTATTTTTCTTTCCTTTTTTTCCGATGAGGAGAGATGAGAAAATATTTTTAATTGGAAAAAAATTGAAATTGAAAGCTGCCCATGCACATGGGTGTCTAAATGTGAATCAGGGGAAAGCACAAACAGCTATCTCGGGAATCTGGCCCATCTCTCTCCAACAGAGATTTTGATAAGTGCTTGGACATGAGCAGAAGTGGACACATGGCCTCTCTGTGTCCACTCTTTGTGTTCTGCTGAGAAGTGGTACTGGATTAGAATTATATCTATCTGCCCCCTCAAATATTTCTGGTTGTCTAGGAGAACAATTTGTTGTTGTTGTTGAAAAGTATCAAAACCACTAGCTTCCCTGATCACCATCCCTTCAAGGGGGATAACCCAAGATTACTTTTTTCAAGCTTGACAACTTCTTTCCATCAAATGCTAGTTACACAAAAGATCATCACATATAATGATTAGAGTAAATCCATTTACCCAAAGAGAGAGCAAACAGAAATCAGAATTATACAGAGTAGAATGTAACAAAAAATACACAAAAGTGAATGAGCTCTTTAGACAAGAGCCACTTGAGAGCTTGCTCAACCAAGAGAGCAACCTATCTCCCCCAAGGGGACGTGCAGTAAGGTCTCCAAGGAGGTGAGTGGAAGACTGGTCATGTTAAAGAAGCAGCTACTTCTTACATGTCTACAAGAGAGCCTTTCACTTTCTTCTCCATGCAGTTGGTCCTAAAGAGAGCTTCAAACCTACCTCTTAAAACAAGAATAAAGAATGTCTCTCCTCTCCAAAGCTCTTGAACCAATTCAGATAGTCCGTCAGTCAGTCATTTGTCAGTCATGCAGTCTTGTCTACTTCTCTTCACCATATTAGGAATCATGCCAGGGCTTGAAACCCAAGTTAAAAGTACAACTGTCAGAAGGAAGCCTACTGAGGAAACCAAAATGTTTGCTTATTGAATCATGGCAAAGGAAACAAGATGGCTAGATGGCCACTATCTTTAGGTCGACAGTCTGATACACCATTACCCAATGCTAAGACTATTCAGAGCAGATTCATTAATTCCCAAGAGTGATAGATGAAGCAAACTTTAAGTTTATGGCTTACTAATGATGTATACGAAAGCATGTTGATTTTAGTAGCAAATCATCTCCAAATTATACTGTAGGATGGGTTTTTCTTGGAAAATTTTCCTATACTTATATTTTATAGGGACATTTATAGGGACAATATAATGATCCCTGAGGTTTCCTCCTCTTTGGCTTCAGAGAGTTTATCTTAGATGAAAAGTTACAAGTTCAATCACAATCTCTCCTTCAATTAGGAAATTTCCTAACATTTAGACATAGGTTTGGCCCTTTACATTTAGATCTATTCCTAGTTACCCCCTGGCCTACTGGTAGTTGAACCAAAACTCAACTTACTGGAAATACAGGGTGATAAAAAGCAGACTACATCCCAATGACTATAGACAGGCACTGGGAGGGGGATTTGGGGAAAGATTTAAACCAAGCTACACTGTGTACATCCTTGCCAGCATGTAAGGTTTTCCCACATTGACTGCATCTAGTTTCATCATACCTCATTTCAAGCATGTTCAGGGCTCTTCCTGACTCTTGGCTACACTTGATTTAAAAAATTCTCTTTCTTGAACCTGTTGTTCTCTGTCCACTGACTGATACTGCACAAGGTGAAAACTTCCTCTCACCTCACTCCCTCATTCATAAGGTTTTACTCCTTTTTGAAACTTGATGGCTAGTAAAATAAAATCATCACTTGAAGATTTCTCATATTGATCACTTAGAGGGCTTTGCTTTTCCTATATGAATACTGTTTAATAAAGTTTTCATGTACCTGGAAGGCTTTACTGCAACTATTACATTCAGAGTGGTTTTCTTTTGCTGCTGCATTTAAATTCTTGTTGTTTAGTAAGATCTAAGGAGCTCCTGAAAGCTTTTCTCATTAATTACATACATACAGTATTTTTGTCTGTATTGTCTGCCTGGTGACAATTCTTTTTGTTGCATTTGGTACATTCCAGAGTTTCTCTCTGACATAAATTTTTTGATAGCTAATAAGGTTATATTAATATGGTAAGCCTATAAGGCCTTGCTCACATTAATAGGGTTTTACTCCACTATGAATTTTCCAGTGCTTAAGAAATTCTGACCATTTAAGGCTTTCACAGTCATAGCATTTTTCTCCACTATGAACTTTCTATGTTATTTGATCTTCGATAAGTTGTGAGCTCTGGTTTCCCCAAATTTATTACATTTTTCCCCTTCCTGTATGCATACTCCAATGTACAGTAAGACCTGATTGCTCCCCTAAAATCTTTAGCACTTCTTTATGGGGCTTTTCTCTTTATAGAATTTACAAATAATAAGGCCTGAGCTCATTCTCAAGGCCTTCCCACATTTGTGTTTTTCTCCAAGTGCATTCTTTGATGCTTCATAGGTCTCAAGACCTCCTGAAGGTTTTTGCACATGTCACTATACACTTATCACCTATATGAATATTATTATTTTTAATAAGGTTTAAATGTGCCCTAGAGCCCTCCCCATATTTGCTACAATTACAGGGTTTTCCTTCCGTGAGTTTTCTGCTGGCTAATGCGAAAAGCTTTCCCACATTTCTTATATGCATAGGGCTTTGCTCCTGTGTGACTTTTCTGATGTTTACTAAGGTCTGAGTTCCCCCTGAAGGCTTTCCCACATTTATTACATGCATAGGGTTTCTCTCCAGTGTGAATTCGCTGATGTTCAATAAGGTCGGAGTGCCCCCTAAAACTTTTCCCACATTCATTACAATGATAGGGTTTTTCTCCTGTATGAATTCTCTGGTGGCTAATAAGGCCTGAACTGACCCGAAAGGCTTTCCCACATTCATTACATTCATATGGTTTCTCTCCTGTATGAATTCTCAGGTGTTTGACAAAATCTGAATTCACCCTGAAGGCTTTCCCACACTGCCTACATTCATAGGGTTTAGCTCCTGTATGAATGCTCTGATGCTTAATAAGGTCTGACTGTGCCCTGAAGCCTTTGGCACATATATTACACGTATACGGTTTTTCTCCTGTATGAATCCGATGGTGGCTAGTAAGACCTGATCGAATCCTGAAAGCTTTACCACATTCTTTACATTGATAGGGCTTTTCTCCAGTATGAATTCTCTTATGTTTAGAAAGGTCTGAGTGTCCCCGGAAGGCTTTCCCACATTTGCTGCACCTATAGGGTTTCTCTCCACTATGAATTCTCTGGTGTTCAACAAGGCTTGACTTTCTACTGATGGTTTTGCCACATTCATTACATTCGTAAGGTTTCTCACCACTATGAACCCTCTGATGCTCCAGAAGGCTTGAGTTCCTGTTGAAGGCTTTCCCACATTCATTACATTTATAGGGTTTCTCTCCACTGTGAATCCTCTGATGCTCCAGAAGGCTTGAGTTCCTACTAAAAGCTCTCCCACATTCCTCACATTCATGGGGTTTCTCTCCACTGTGAATCCTCTGATGCTCAAGAAGGCTTGAGTTCCTGCTAAAGGATTTCCCACATGTATCACATTCATGGTTTTGTTCTCTCTCGTGCTCACTCTGATGTCTCATCAATTTTGAACCCTGCCTGAAGCAATGGTGAAATGAATCACATATCTTGGATTTCTTTCGGTCGGGATATGTCTGTTGTGTAACAGAGTTTGAACCAATGTCACTCTTAATGCATTCATGCCCCCTTGTTACTTTAAGACCACTGTTATAAATACCAGTCACCTGCCTGAAATCTGTCTCCTGGAGAAGAGGGCATCTTGGTTCCTCCTTCAGCATGTTTACAGGATGTTGATCTAATCTAGCCTCACTGTCAGAATTTTCTTCAATGTTATGGCAAATGGTCGTTGGAAGTTCTGCTAATAAAATTCTCTGTGCTTTGCCTTCTTCAGCAATGTCTTGCCTTGGAATAGACACTTTATTTTCAGACCTATGATCTGAAATGACACAAAGACAGAAATTTCACTGTTCCTTTTGTTGAGAGAAAGGAACAAGGTCATCTGAAATAAGGCACAAGATCATGGAATGAAATAATAGTTAATGGGCTTTTAAAATTGACTGTATTCCCTGGGAAGAAGGCGGTAGTGTTAGGAGTAGAGAGGGACTGGGTCCTGTGGTTTCATTGGAATAGGGAAGTCCCAGGGAGGAAACTCTTACCACAAATGCAAATCAGCAACAATTATTTAATTTATAATCTTAGAATTGCCTAGGGTACTCGGAAGTTAAAGTGACTCACCTAGAATCATATAGCCAATGTGTTAAAGGTAGAATTTGAACCCAGGGCTTCATTCACCTGAGGCCAGCCCTCTATCCACTATACCATGCAGCATTCCACATAGTCACCCAAACCAAATAAATATGAACAAAGTCATAGTTATCTAAGGAATGAGAATGAAACAAGCAAGGCACCAATTAAAAATATTCAGGAATAAATGAATGACAAAGGAGAAAATAAACCCAAAGTATGAAAATGAGTCTTGTGATTGACAGGGGTGATAAGGATAAAATGGATAAAAGAAGCAAAAAAGTGTAGGAAGAAAAGGTGAACTGGTTGAAGATGAGATCTGAAGGAGTATGGGAGTGATGCCCAATGGGAGTACAAAGAAATAAGCCTGAGCATGCATGAAGGGCAATTATGGGAGCAACCGTTTTCTTCCATGAGAAACTGCTGGTGTAGATGAAAGAGCACTGGATTTGGAGTCAGTAGACCTGGTTTCGAATCCTGACACTGTCACTTATCAGCTAAGTGACCTTGGACCAGTCACTTTATAGTCCAAATAAGTGAGTGGAACTAATGGTTGTACTGTTGCTTTGGCTTAGAAAGGGAGTGAGTATTCCCTTGTGGACTTCTGGGTTATGATGGCATAAAAAAAGTAACCCTGGAATCCGAGACTGAAAAAGGAGGTCATAGGATCATGGAATTTATAGTATCCAAATACATGGATAGGCTGAAGTGGTACTAGGGATTCCTCTCCATCCAATAACTTAAGACTGTATTGGGAATCAAGATGGGCTCTTAGCACTTATTCAACCAAGTGCCCTTGAAGAGTTTGGCCTTTGTTTCCTTGATTAAATTAGGAGTCTGGGGCAGCTAGGTGGCACAGTGAGTAGAGCACCGGCCCTGGAGTCAGGAGGACCTGAGTTCAAATCTGGCCTCGGACACTTGACACATGTACTAGCTGTGTGACCTTGGGCAAGTCACTTAACCCCAATTGCCCTGCCAAAAAAGCAAAACAAATAAATAAATAAATAAATTAGGAGTCTTTGATGACCTCCTTGCCTCAAAGAAAAGCCTAGTTTACATGGCTTTGAGCGACATGTTTGTGACATCAGAGGCTTTTAGACCACGTGGATTTAAGTCGCATTTTTGTGATGATTTTAGGTCACATGGGTGAGTCGCATGTGTGACTCACCTTTGACCCTGAACAAGATATATAAAACCAGAGGTTGGCTTTCTTTTTTCGGAGCTCTGAGCCGCAGCAGGAGTGGCACGTGACTCTGAGCCAACCTTGTCAAGCTCCCGGTTGAACTCAGATGTTAATGGTTCCTTGGTAACTATGAATTATATTTGGTCTGTTCATAAATGTATGTTTGTAATTTGTATTTGCTCTGAAGTTCAGGGTGCTGGCTTTTCCCCCTAAGCTGAGTGAATGATATTTGTACGTTGGATTAAAGTAAGATTGTTAACCCCTTAACGTTGCTTTCCTTAGTAAAGCAGATCAAAAGAACCTGGGCTTGCAGTTCTGTGTGCTGGTTGTTGTTGGTTTTCTTCTTTTTTTTGTTTTTTGGCAGGGCAATTGGGGCTTAGTGACTTGCCCAAGGTCACACAGCTAGTACACGTGTCAAGTGTCTGCGGCCATATTTGAATCCAGGGCCGGTGCTCTACTCACTGCACCACCTAGCTGCCCCCTGTTGTTGGTTTTACACAGCCACAGTAGCTGCTAGCCCAATTGTTGAAACACTGTCCCTACCTTAATTCTCCAATTCTTATTCCTCTTCACTCCCATATATGCTTATGCTGCTCCCTCACTCACCAAAACGAATCACTCGAATCTTCATTCTGGGCAGAAATGGCACACATGGTATTCCCCCTTGCTCCAGCTGAGAGATTAGGTCTGGTTTGGAAATTGGAAATCCTGACCAGGAGAAAGAAAGCAGATTGTAGCTGTTTGACTTTAGGACAGAGAGCCGTGGCAGAGCTTAACCCCACCTTCCCTCAGAAATTACCTCCAATTTATCCTGTATATATACTTGTTTTCATGTTGTCTCCCTCATTAAAATGGGAGCTCTTTGAGAACAGATTGTCTTTTCCCTTTCTTTACATCCCCGGTGTTTACCATGGTGCGGGCACATAGTAGGCACTTAATAAATTCTTGTGACTTGTTGACAGACATTGCATGTTCAGGGATTGGGTGAAAGAAATATTCATAGAAATATCATTATAAAAACTATAAGGAAGAAGCTAGGCCTCTTTACAGGGGCTTCAGGAAAGTTCCAGCTAGAGGGGACAGCAGCAGATATGGGGCAATCTCAGGAGCAGATGATTTGGGCAGAGAAGAACAATTTTTTTTTCATCTTGGGAAACTCTTGAGTCCTGAGATATGGACGTTGAGACACCCCCCCCCCCCGTTTTCCTATAGGGGCTCACTGGGGATGGGAAGAGGCAAACCTAGGGATAGTTGCAGGAAGCCCCCCATCTCTACCTCTATATCAAACGAAATAATATTCATAAAGCACTTAGCTAGTGTCTGTCAAATAGTGGGCGCTATACAAATGCTTATTCCTCCCCCCTCCCCCCACCCTCGGCCTCTATAAAGACCAAACCAATGACCTGAGACTAGGGAGGAGAAATATGCCCTGTTTTAGGATGCAACGAGAATTGGGAATTTTCATCCCTAAAGCTCAAATTCACTGAGTACTTAACAAATCTTAGAAATAAGGTAGAAACTGCAGAGAGGCCACAGGAAGAAAAGGATCAGAGAATGAGAGCTCGGAGTCCAGCCTCCTCATTTTACAGATGAAGGCAGGGAAGCTGAAGGAGAAAAAGTGACTCATCTGTAAAATGAGGAGGTTCTGTTACTCCAAATCCCTTTGGGGGGGGGGGCAGCATGGTTAGATAGCAGTTTGTCTTAAAAGTTCTGGAGATATGGCGCAATATCAATTAGCAGCAAGGAGCTAATGCAATTTTAGGTCCATTTCCAAGAGGCTCAGGGAGTTGACAGTAGAGCTGTGTGCGGTTGACCAAGGCCGAACATGTCGGAAGTATGAGCTCAGTTCCAGGTGCCTCACTTTAGGAAGGACACAGATAAACTGGAGAGAATCCAGACAAAGGATTATAGGATCAGAGACTTCGAGTTGGAAGAACACTTTCAGGCTTCCAGCTTCCAACCCCTTCATCCTACAGATGAGGAAAACTGAGGCACAGAGATGTTAGTGTCTAATCAGCTAACAAGTCACACAGCTAATAAGTGTCTAAGGCAAGATTTGGATCTCCCTCACTATAAGTCCAATGCTCTCTGCACTAAGGCCACGTTGCCTCCAAGAAGGTGAGCAGCCTTTGAGATCACACCATTTCAGGATGGAGGGAAAGAAGTGGGGAACATAGGAAGTGACTACTGGACAAGTTAGCTACCCTCAGGTATCTGGAGGGCTGTCACATGGGACGAGGATTTGACTTACTCTTCGTGGCCCCAAAGGACAGAACTAGGAGTAATGGGCAGAAGTCGATACGATGCAGAAGCTCAATGTCAGGGAAAATGTCCTAACAATGATAGCTGCCTAGCATTGAAGTGGGCTCCTCCTCAATGGCATCCTCCTAACAAAGTCTGGGGGACCAGATATCTGTTATACTACATAAGGAATTCTGGGTAAGCTAAGGGCCTCTGAGGCCCCTTCCAATTCTGAGAGTCTGTGATTCTGAAGAATGATCAGAGAACCAGAAGAATCAGGATACTGCAAAGCAAGAGAAGTAGAGAGAGGGATTCAGGAAAGGGGTGGACAGTAGTGTCAAATCAAGAATTACACACACACACACACACACACACACACACAAAACCACTGGACTGACTGATGAAGTCATAAGTGACCTTGGAAAGAATAAGTAAAACATAGGTTTGACCATGTTCCCCTCCCACTGAATATACTATAGTGACCCCCTATTAATTATTATTGATAATTAATTAATTAATTAATATATAAGATAGAAATTCCTCCATTTGACATTTAAAGCTGTTTACTACCTGGCTTCTTCTCACTTTCCTGATATTCTTACACTTTCCTCCCCTCCATAGTGGAGTCTATGACACCGCTACACTGACCTCCTCACTATTCCTCAAACAGCATGATTCCATCTCCCAACTCCATGGATCTGCACTAGCTGTCATCCCCAGAATGTTCTGCTCCCTCACCCCTCACTGCCTCTTACTTTCCATGGCTTCCTTCAAGACTCAGCTGGAATCGCACTTTCTGCAGGAGGCCTTTCCTAGTCGGTCCAAACTCCCATACCCATTCTTACCCACGATAGTGCTTTCTTTCCATATTACATTCTATCTGCTCTGTATATTTCTTGAATGCACATATTGTCTTCCCCATTAGAATATAAGCTCCTTGAGGGCAGGGACTGTTTTTGCCTTTCTTTATATCCCTAGCACTTGGTGCAATGTCTGGAACATAGTAAATGATTAATAAATGTTTGTTGATTGATAGTTTCAGTAGAGAGGTGGTCGGGGAAGCCAGATTGCAAGGGATGAGTGTGGAGTCCATACATACATATGGAGCAATGGAGTCCAGTGAATGAAAAGAGCACTGGTTTGGGTGTTAGGATACCAGGGTTCTAATTCCAGTTCTGCCACTCCCCAACTTCATGACTTAGCCAGGTCTTGGAACTGCCACCATCCCAATAGGTAAAATAGACACATCAGTGCAGCTCTGCCATTACAAGATTTCTATAGAACAAATTTCTTTAAAAAGATGAAGTTTAGTTTTCAAGTTAATGAAGCTGAGAGGTGATATTCTCACAATCTAGAAACATCACCAATTCCCTCCCCCCCCACCCCACCCCCAGTCCAAGCAATCTGGTATGTCCCAAGCCAGAGAGGTGTCAATTTACCTGCCAAGGAAGCAGCTTTTCAATCAAGCAAATCAAGTCTAACTTGGGATAGCAACCATGTAAAAAACTCCCATCCAAACTTGTCATGGATTACACAGAAAGAGTCTTTCTAATTTTGGTGAATGTGTTACTTTGCTGCCATGTGAAGTCCTATTTGCTTTCATTTGTTTTAAAATTCTGTTTCAGTTGCATGGGGTAGCCCTTGGATCATGTCCCGTGCCTCTTAATACAGGGTGTCCCCAAAGTCTTAGTGAAATTTTAAGCTTTAATAACTTTACTAGCTTAAAACTGCACTAAGACTTTGGGGACACCCTGTACTTAAAAGTTCTCATTTTAATGTTCTGTTCCTGTATAAAAACTTTCCTCTTTGATCGTTCTGGGTGTCCCTTTCTAGATATTCTTTCCAGGTCATTAATGTCTTTCTTTAGATGTGGTGAACAAGCAGTACATAGTCCATGTAATCACTCTTAGTAGTCAGATATGAACAGGATAGTATTGAAGTCCTTCTAAAATGAAAAAAAAAACTAACATTTATTTAATTTAAATTTGCCCTTTGTAATTACTCATGAAGGCTGTCTGGTAAAGTATGGAAAAGAATTACAAAGGTTAAGAAGGTATGGCATATGGGCCATTATTCCAGAGACTTGGGGGTCATTAATGGAGCTTTATCGTTTCCCAAAGAATTTCCCTGTTCTCTTTCTGCTGTTTAATTCTGAGTCCAACCAACTGTCCCCTGAGGTGTCCGTTCAATATACTATATATGTGTGTATCTGTATCTATGTGTGTATATACATTATGAGGCAACTAGGTGGCTCAGTGGATAGAGTACTGGGCTGGGCCTGGAGTTGGGAAGACCTGAGTTCTAAACTGCCCTCAGACACTTACTAGCTGTGTGACCCTGGGCAAGTCACTTACCCACTGTTTGCCTTAATTCACTGGAGAAGGAAATGGCAAACCACTCCAGTAACTTTGCCAAGAAAACCCCATGAACAGTATTGTACATAATACATATATGTGTGTGGGTATATCTAACTTCATGTCATCATTTGGACACTAAGCATTCTTCATTCACTTGGTTTTTCCAATGTAAATGGTTAGGTCAAACCCTTTGTGTGGTTATGGATCTTGGGTTATGTAATATTCTGGGGCCTAATGTGTGGAAAATTGCAGTTTGTGAAGGGAGATCTATACAAATGAAATCATGGATTTCCCAAGAACCACACTATTTATTAAGCTTTTCTAAATGCTTCTCATTTTTATGACATTTATAAGTCCTATCAGACATGGCAACTATCACATCTTCTTGAAACACTCCCTTGACGCCACTATCCAAACACAATACTTTCTTTGCATCCTCAGCACTTGGTACATTGTAGGGCACATTGTTGTTGTTGAGTTGTTTCCGACTCCATTTGGGGGCTTTCTTTGCAGAGATACTGGAGTGGTTTGCCATTTGCTTTTCTAGCTCATTTTACAGATGAAGAAACTAAAGCAAACAGGGTTAAGTGACTTGCCCAGGGTCACACAGCTAGTAAGTGTCTGAGGCTGGATTTGAACTCAGTAAGATGAGTCTTCCTAACTCCATGTTGGCGCTCTATCCACTGCAGAGCCACCTAGCTGCCCCAGGGCACATAGTAAGCACTTAATAAATTCCTGTTAATTGATTATAGAATTTTTCACATTATTATGTTATTAACAAATGAGGAAACTAAAAATTAGAGTCTTATTTCCTGAGTGGGACTCGAGAGAACACTTACCTAGTAAAAGTACATTCCCATAATTCTCTAACATCACGTCCCTGTAAAGCCTCTTCTGTGCAGGGTCCAGTAGTGCCCATTCTTCCTCTGTGAGATATATGGCCACATCCTCAAATGTCACCAGCTCCTAAAAGAACCAGAACAGAGGTGAGGTCTTTCAACTTTACATGGCTAATTGGCAGGGGGCGGGAATGTATTAAAGAAAAGATGGATACAAGGTAGAGTGGGAAGCATACCCAATTAGCTGTCAGGGAACCTGAGTTCCAATGCCTGACTCAGAATATAAATAAGTTCTATAGATTGCCCATCTAACTGCATGTCACCTCATCACTAGCAACAACTGCTAACCAGCTGCCACCAACAGATATATAAGCAGAAGAGCCCTGGGAGTGGTCCTACTTTTAGCCCAACCCTCACATCAATCATCCTGGGAGGCAATTCCTATGTAGAATGGTTCATCCATCTCCACTGAGTGCCAACCAAATGACACTCACAGGGCAAGCTGGCCAGAGGCAACATGTGCCAGACAGGCTAAACCACCATAACGACCACCTCGACCACCATCTCCCTTCAGATTCTGATGGAGACACTCCAGAACCCTACACCCAAGAGCCTCGGGAACAGCAATGCCTTGTGGCCAGTATCCATAGCCATCATCCTAGGAAGCAACCCCTTGTGGAGATGTAGCCTGGCCACTGCTCCTGTGGGTGCTATAGTAGACAAAAAGTTCTTGTCGCCAGTCTTTGGCACTGTCAAATGGTAAACATCAGAAACTGACATGATTTTATCAGTAGAAATTACATTAGAAGTATTACCATCTACTTTGCCACTGTACCCAAAAGACCATGAACCTTTGCATCTGACTTACAGTTGAAAATACCCAAATGTGTTATCTCCATTAGAATCTGAGTTTCTTAAAGCAAGGAATCTTACTTTTCTATTTGTATCCCCAATGCTTAGCACAAAAGTGGTCAGATATATTTCAATTTGCATTATTTGAATTTATAATTATGTAAAACATGGTAACTGGTTCCAGGCCAATGGAAACATGCAGTTTAAATTCCAATAATGCAATCACTTCGGTGAATTCATCATTCACACTAATTGGGACCTAGTTGTAGTAAGTGCTTAATAAATACTTTCTTCATACATTAATTTTCTCCACCCATAAAATGGAGATAGTAATACCAGCCAACACCCATCACCTAGCAACTCCTAATGCTTAGAAGCAGGGGTGCTGGTTCCTGGAGGTACATCTCCGGAAGAAAGATGTTGAGGATAAATTCAACTGGTAGTGATGACAACGTGAGAACGCTAGAGGGAGCCACAGCTCACCTGGGATCTGGCTGTCAGAAGAGCACCTGTCATCAGCTTGTCTCCTCTGCTTCTGTGCAGGTGGATGGAGCTAAGGAAAGTGCAAAGCATAATAAGTAAGAGATCAACCTTGCCCTACAACCTCGCCACCCTCCCCCTCTCAATTATTAAAACCTGAGCTGATTCTGTGGCCCATTACAACGGTACATAATTACAGCCCTCATTACTGCTTGGCATTCCCTTTACTCTCCCTTATAAATTCCCCGACTTCCTACAGCTACACCCTCCTGATTCACTCAGAAGACTGAGACCGTCTGCCCTGAGGTCCCTTAACCCCCCCCCTCCTCTTTCTTAAATCAACTTCACAGCCCAATCTCTCCTCTGACAGGTTAATCCCTCTATCATATGCCCTTGATCCCACTCCCTCCCCCCTCTTCTGGGATCTTGCAATCATCCCCTCTCTCCTGAATCTTTAATCTTTCCCATCTACCTAAAACATGTCTATGTCTACCTCACCCTAAAAGCCTTCTCTTGACCCTGCTACCCCATCAAATTACTATTCCACTTGGCCACTCCCTTTCCTTCACTGTCAAACTTATTGAAAAATTTGTTGACACCCAATGCTTTAACTTCTCCACTACCCACTCTCAATTCAAGCTATTGTGATCGGACTCCACTACCTAGTACTGTAATGAAATTGATCTCTGAAGCAACACAAATCCGAAGGCTTGTTTTCCAGTTCTCATCCTCCCTGACTTCTCTGTAGCATAATATTGACCACCTCTCTACCACTAGTATTCCCCCCTCCTTGGCGTCACATATGCTCACTTGGGGTGCCTTCCTAGCTCTCTCACCACTGCTTCTCAGTCTTTTTCACTAGTTCCTGTCATCTTAACCCCTCAAGATTGGTATTTCCCAAGGTTCTGTCTACGGACTCTAAACATACCCTCCTTCCTCTATATATACTCTTTCCCTGGACAAGTTCATTTACTCCTAGGGCATTGATTCTCAGACCTTCCATCTGAGCTCCAATCATGTCTACAACTGTTTATAGGGCAGCTTCACTTGGATATCCTAGAGATGCCCCCAGATCAATACATCTAAAACTGGGCTTTTCATTTCCTTCATTTAAACCTGCTCATCCTTCTGACTTCACTAGCTTGGTGGCACCACCATTTACCCAAACACCCATTTAAAACTGTGGAGTTCTCTTTGGCTCTCTCATAGCCAACGTCAGCAAACTTGATTATCTTAGCCTTTCTACTCCCATGCCCTGGTATAGATGCTCATTATCACTCACCAAGACTATTGTAATGACTGCTTTATACATCTTTCTGCCACCATTTCCCCCCTTCTTCAATTTATTAGAGCCTAAAATTGACTTGACCTATGACCATGCTGATATGTCAGTATAAGACAGAGACAGAGAATAGGTACAGTCACCACAAAAAGTTAAAGCTTTAGAGGCAGGTTAAATCACATAAGCATCTAGTTCCCCAATACACTCCCATCATCTAACCCCCGACTCAATATTGACCACCCTTCCCTCACAAATCTCTGTTCTCTCAGATGGCTTTCATTTCAGATTCTTATATTTTACTACTTTGAATAAAGTCTAATTTAGGATTGATTGGATATAGACTCCATTCCCACACTCCTCCAGAGAGGATTGCCTCCCCTTGAACTCAGTGCTTCTCTAACCTCTGGCAAGTGGAAGTCAACTGATAATGGTTTACCATCTTTGTACCACCCATGATGCTGCAATGACAGTTGGAAAGAGGCTGAATCAAGAGATCTATAATACTCGAAGGAAATAATGCTAGTCAGTTGCTCTGAACTCTGATGGCAGAGTTCTAGAGTCATCTGGATTGTTTTGATAAGTGACAGGAATCCTTAGGGTTCCTGATCCAGTGAAAGTAATTTACAGACCTTCCCATCTAGGGATTCTAGACTACCTTCATTCAGTTCTGCCTAGTGAAAGTAATTAGGGTTCTGATAGGCCAACCCCTATTCTATGACACAAAAAAGAGCCCTGTTTTAGGCAATTTGGGGAATTCAAAGAGACTTTTGAGCTCAATTCTACCCTTCACTCATTACCCCAACCTGCCTCTTAAAGGAAAGACTACTGAGAGATTCACCTGCAGGAGTATTATAGTCTGGAAAAAACTTTGGCTGTTTCTAGCCTACCTCTCCTCCATCCAAAAAGCGGTCTATATCCTAGGTGTACCTTCCTAGCCTGCCTGCTACCACCTGGACTCCTGCCCTATAATCCCTTTTATCTGGATATTCTACACCTGGAATGTCCCACTTTCCAGCAAACACCTGCTGTCTGTTACTTAGGACCTGGGACACCAACCAGCCCCAACTGATCCAGACCCCTTCGTTCCCTATAAACTCCACAATTGTTCTCACCCTGAGCTTCCCTGGTTTATGAAGACAGAAACAGGAGTCCCAGAAAGTTTGGTGCTACAGGATCAGTCCTGCCACAGGCTGAAAAGCACTGTCTTCAGGGTTCTTTGACAACACCCCTGGTTTACGTCCCTTCCCAGGCTTACTTGAGAGTTATCAGCCCCAGCTCAAGAGTGTGTTTGTACGTGAGTTAGGCAGGACAGAGCAGGGAATCAATTAGCCATCGCAGTACCGTTGTCCTATTGCCCAACTTCCTCTCCGTTTCCTTGGAGTCACAGGTTCTTTTCTTAAATGCATCAATTGATTTCAGCATTCACTAGGTTACCCAATTATTCCCGCAAAGTCCCTTTAGTCTAAAGAACCAACTCCAAATGGCAAGAAACAGTAGATGATGATGTCATCTCCTCCTGAACACCAGGGCAGGATTTCCATTGGCTTTCTGTGCCCTGGGTCCATGTCTGTTCATGAAATAGTCCAGGCAACTATGGCCATCAACCTACCTGGGTTTATCCAGCAATTTAAGAGTGCCAAATCATGCCTTTGATTATAGCCAAAGTTGTATTAAACCCTCCAATTTCCTTTCATCCCAATCCCTAGGAATCAACTGTATGTGCACACAGCAGGCATTTTATTTTGATTGACAGGGGTTGTGGTTACAGCTTGAAGGAATGCCATGTTCAGCCCATAGCTGCCAGCTGGACCGTAAGAAGGTGGTATGTCTCAAAGATACCTGCTCCCCAGACAGTAGTCATCATGCTGAACTGGTCCGAGTTGTCCTCAAGCACCCAGGCCAGGACTTGCCACTTGCTAATTGCAGAAATGGCAATTTGTGGAGAAAATGGTAATTCTAGTAGTGCTACTCTATATGTGTCTCAGATACACATATTTCTTAAAGTTGTCTCCTCTATTAAAATGCCAACTCCTCGAGGGCAGAGACTGGTTTTCCCTTTGTTTTTGCAGCTTTATTTCCCGTGTGTTCCTGGCAGAACAGAAGCACTTAATGCTTAATTGCTTTCAAGTTTCCAAAGCACTTTCTACACATTACCTCATCTGAACCTCAATGAATAGGGTACAACCCTCTACTACTTGGAGGTCCTACAGGTAAAATTATGCCCACTTGAGAGATGAGCAAGCTGAGATTTGGAGGGGTGACTTTGTCCATGGTCAGCTAGCTCATTTCAAAGATAGGATTTGAACTCAAGCCCTTCTGATTCTGTGGCACAAGGATGGTGGGGAATTCACATAGATCCACACAAACTGGAGACTACCACTAGGGTGGCTTGCAACATAATCTTCATGTAGTCAAAGTGGTGAACATTGTACCCCTAGGGAGCACATTATTCATGGGAACCAGTTCTGGCTATCCTTCTATAAAATCCATACCGGCTTAGCTGCCTAGAAATTGGCAGGAAGTAGACTAGCTTTCTTCTGAATCACTCAGGTAGGAAGGCTTATGACTTGCTAGCTAGGATTATTCTCCTCATGCCTCAACCACATTCATTTTCCACAAGGCTTCTTATGTCACTCACATGTGTGAAGGTGGGCAAATTACTTAACCTGAGTCTCAGCTTCCTTACCTGAAAAATGGGGAGGACTGAAGTGATCTCCAAGGCTCTTTTCAGCTCTAGGTCCTAGGATACTCCCTACACATAGCAGCCACAGTTGGTGGCCAGGAAAAATATATTCTTCAACATAATTGCAACTCACTGAGGCAGTGGGGGCCTCCTCCAATGCCTGGCAGACAAGGAGGGGCTTACACTGGAAAGAACATGGAAGCTCTTAATGAGCACAGCCTAGAATTAGTAGGAGTCTTTTCCCTAATCTACACTCTCAAGACCTTAGATGTTTGGGGAAGAAAGATTTCAACATTCTATGGCCTTCATGGCACAGCAGATCATGCTGGCATCAGTGCAGGGTGGGAGTGGGGACTACACATAACCAACAAAAAAGGGCCAAATGTTGGGAGGGCAGAATGAGTAAGAAAGACTCAGCTCCCTGCCAGTGGCTTGCTTTCCTCCTCTGATACTGACCCTCCTGAGCTGAATATCTCCTCCTGTAATCCACAAGTTTGCAGCAGAACCTCAAGTCTGATTGAACACCCCTTTCAGCTGTAACCTTGCGACCCTTTAAATCGTAGTGCTCCAAAGAACTTGCTGATACCAAACCAGCTGGAATCCAGAAGATAACCAGTACTCATACCAGAAAAAAATGGGCATTTAAGTGCTATCAGGCACAAAATAGAAAGTTTAAGTAAGGTCAAATTTAGATAAGAAATGCATAAGAAATTTCCCTCCCATCAAGAAGGAACTTAAGGGTGCAGGAGGAAAGACACTAACACAAATAGCTGTAACATATTGTTAAACATATGCATTCCAGATTTTTAAAATAGTCCTTGTATGGTGAGTGGAGGAGAAAGTTAAAATTGACAAGGGAGCTTCAGGAAAGCCTACTGGAAGGAGCCGCTTGGGTTGGGAAGGAAATCAACAAGCAAATATGGTAGGGAGGAGCAAGCCAGACATAGGGAAGTCTGAGCAAAAGCATGGAAATGTGCAAGCAGTACACATCTAGGTGTCGGAGGATAGACTTTGGCTGCTGGGATGCCCAATACATAGAAGGAAGCAGGAGATAAAGTCAGCAAGGACAAGTTGTACCAGATCATGGACAGCTTTAAGTTATAGTCAGTTTGAACTTGACTTAGAAAGCAACAGGAAGTCACTTGAGATTTTGAAGCAAAGGAGTTTTCTGACCAGATCTGGCATTCTTCTGGCAGCAGTACGAAGGGAAGGGTGCCAAGTAGAGGAGGCTACTGCCATGGTCTTGACCTGCATTAGGGCAATAGCCTAGAAAGGGGGCCAATTCCCCAAGTGCTCCCTCTTCTCAGCTCCTATCATAGATAACTTCTTCCACTATCTCCTCCTTCACCTGTCTCACATAAGGCAGCCCTTGCTGTGCCAACACACACCCTACTATGTGCACACATGATCTCATTCTCTCATGTTCTCCAGAGGACTGTCCCCTCTATCATCCTTGCTCTCACTTCATTCTCTATCTACTGGCGACTTCTCTATTGCCTACAAACATGCCCACATCTCTCTCATCCTCAAAACACCCCTTCACAATCCATTAACTTCCACTATCATTCCATATCGCCTTCCTTTTATAGCTAAACTTCTTGAGATATTACATTGAGGTGCCTCAACTGTAATTTTTAATTTTCTACAATCCGGCTTCTGACCTTATCATTCTACCAAAATTGCTCTCTCCAAAGTTACTAACAATCTCTTAAGTGTCAAATCTAATGGCCCTTTCTCAACACCTCCACCCTCTTTTCTTTGATTACCTCTTCTCTCAAGGACCACTAGGTGGTGCAATAGAGTGCCAGGCCTGGAGTCAGGAAGACTCCTCTTCCTGAGCTCAAAGCCATCCTCAGACACTTACTAGCTCTGTAACCCTGAGCAAGGCACTTCACTCTATTTGTCTCAGTTTGCTCATCTATAAAATGAGCTGGAGAAGGCAATGACAAACCAATCTAGTATCTTTGCCAAGAAAACCCCCAACAGGCTCAGTGTCAGACACAACTGAAACAACTCAACAACAGATCTCTAGGTTTTCTTGACACAATTCTATCCTAGTTCTCTTCCTATGTGAGCCACTCCTTCTCAGTCCTGATTGTTGGATCTTCTACTAAAGGTGGGGATCCTACAGAGATCTGGCTGGGCTCTCTTCTCTATTTCACTTGGTGATCTAATAAGATCACCATAATAACGTCTTTTCTGACACTGCCACCCCTCTGACGTAAGCCTTCATCACCTCACATCTAGACTACTGCAATAGCCTGCTTATTGGTCACCCTATCTCAAGTCTCTCCCCACTCAAATAGTCCATCCCCCACTCAGCTGTCAAATCTATGTTCCTGAAGTGCAAATCTGACCACATTACCTCTTGCCATTGTCCTCAACTCAGTAAACTCCAGTGGCTCCTTATCTCCTTAAGGATCAAATATAAAATCCTAATTGGTATTCAGCAACCCTCATTACCAGGACACCCTCCCCTTCCCCCCCCCCATCTTCTTATACCTTACATCCCACTCCATATCCCATACCCTGATTCAGTGTCACTGGCCTCTTCACTGTTCCTTGAATAACACCCTCCTCTTGGCTCTAAGCACTTTTACTGGAATGCTCTCCTTTTTCACCATAGCATCCTGGCTTCCCTGAAGTGCCAGCTAAAATCCCACCTCCTACAGGAAGCCTTTCCTGGAGTATATTGTATATAAGCTCATTTGTACAGTTCTTTGCATGTTGTCTTCCTCATTAGACTGTGAGCTTCTTCTGCCTTTCTTTGTACCCCACAGTGCTTGGCCATGTCCGAAAATCTATAGTGGTTCCCTAGTGAGTCAAGGTCAAACTCCTTTGTCAGACACTTAAGGCTCCCCTTGTCTCCACCCCCACCCCTTTCCAGCCTTATACAACAGGACTCCGCAATTTCAGGGTCACTCAAGAGACTATTCTTGAAAGATACCCAGTGCTCGTGCTACTTGCCTAAAGGGCAGTAATGAGTAATAAGCCTAGAAAGTTAGATTACAAACAGCTTTACATTGCAGGAGTTTGCATACATTGAAAAGCCTTTATCACTTAGTCCTCAAAATGTGTTCCAGGAACCCTTAGAGGTCCATGAGATTAAGCCTGTTTTCATGATACCAAGATGTTTTAATGTCTAACAGTAAATCCTGATAGATATAACCTACATAAACAAAAGCTTGAGGGATCCTTGAAAATTTTTAAGAGTATAAAGGAGTCATGAGCCCCAAAAGTTAGAGAACCACTAACATGCTTCAACAGGCTCCTAATTAGTCTTCCTGCCTTAAGTGTCTCAACACTTTGACTATTGTTTTGGCCACTTTTTAAAACTGCTGACAAAGCATTTTTCCTTAAACAGAGAGAGCTTATCATGAGGCTCCTTATACAATTAACTCCAGTGGCTTCTTATTTTCTGTAGAATAACATATAAACTCACCTAGTTTGTAAAGCCCTACACGACATGGATCTAACTCTCCCAGCCTCATTGGACATTAGTGACCTCTGTGTACCTCCTTTGCATTGGCCAGTTCCCAAGCCTAGGATGTGCCTCTGTCCAAGCTCCTCTCTTCATTTCAGATGATGCTCAGGCATCATATCTGGCATGAAGTTTTTCCTGATCCCTATTCTTTCCCCAACTACTAGTGCCCTTAATCCCAAACTACCTTGTATTTAACTTCTTGGTGTATATATACATTTATCAACTTTATATTTATGCTGTATTACTGTATTTATTTGATATATAGCAAAGTAAGTTCCATTTCAAGCAGGGATGGCATCATTCTCTGTCCTTGTATCCCCAATACCTGGCATATAGTAGGCACTTAATACTTGTTGATCATCTTAAGGCAGGTAATGAATTATCCAACTATCCATAATAATAACTGGACAATTATTGGAAAATTATCCAAACATCCAACTGAGAGGGGAATGAGGGTCTGAACTCAGGTGTTTCTAATGTTAATGAAGAAAAAGAGTCAGATGTAAAAGATGTTATACACCGTCAATCCAACTCCATCCCATCTCCAGCAAATTGTCCACTTCTCAACCTTCAATCTCTCCCTATCTACTAGCTGCTTTCTTGCTGCCTAGAAACAAACCCTTGTCTTGCCCCCTCCTGAAAAAGCCCTCATTTGATCCTACCATGTCCAGTTGTAAGCATCTGATATCTCGAGTCCCTTTAGTGGTTAAATTCCTTGAGAAAGCTATCTACAGTTAGGGCCTCCACCTCATGCCTTCTCCTTGACCCTCTGCAGTCAGGCTTCTGACATTATTCAAGTTTATTATTAAGTGCTTGCTCCAAAGTTACCAATGATCTCTGAATTCCCAGATCTAAATGGGTCTTTTCTCAGTCCCCATCCTTCTTAACCTTTCCATGCCTCTGACACTGCCAATAACCCTCTTTTGCTTACATTACTCTCTCCAGGTTGCCCCCTACCTGTCTGACTGCTCCTTCTCAAGTCTTCTTTGTTGTATCTTCATACAAATCATGCCTACTGGCTGTAGGTATCCTCAAAGCCCTGACCTTGGTCTCTTCTCTTTGCCTATACTATTACATTTGGTGATCTCAACAGCTCCCGTGGATTTAGTTATCTCTATGTTGATAATTCTCAGATCTATTTATTCAACATGAACCTCTCTCTCCTGATCTCCAGTCAAATTTCATCTCCAGTTCCCTCTTGGGCATATCAAACTGGATGTCCTAGAGATATCTCAAACTCAGCCTGTCAAATACACAACTCATATTTTCTCCCAAATCCTCCCCTCTTCCCCATTACTGTTGAGGGTAGCACCATTCTTTCCTGGTCATCTCTGCTTCCAACCTCTGTCGTACTCAAAATCCTTAATCACACTTCCTTCTCTCCTCTGATTCTGTCACCACTCTGGTATGGGTCCTCATCACCACGCACTTGGTGTGTTGCAACAGTTTTCTGATTAGCTTACATGCCTCAAGTAAGCCCGCAGTGAATTGTAGGTAACCTGTTTGTTGCACCTATAAACTGCAGCTATCAAGCTTTAGAGCAGGAGTATCAAATTCAAGTAGAAATGTGGGCCACCAATCTAGACATACAAATACCTGCAGGTCACATATTGACTTGTTTTAAAATGTAATATGAAACATTTCCCAGATATATTTTAATCTGGTTCAGGTCATACCCAGGAGTATTTTAAGTCACATCTCACATTTGGCACTTCTGCTCTAGTGTCTGAAAACTAGCTAGTCATCAGAAGTCTGGACATGAACAAATTTAATGCAATCTTTCATTACCCACTAACCCACCCTGGTTAATCTTTTATTTCTTGAAGTGAGGCTTCTTATCCAAACATACCTCTGAAGAGGTAGCCATTCTTTGTCAAATCTGCCTCTAAGGACACCCTTGATTCCTTCCCCTGCCATATTCTTCAGCAGACTAGCTTGCCTCTACATCATCCCCTTTATCTCAATTGCTCCTCCATCTACTAATTTCTTCCAAGCTGTGTTGTCTCGCATACGTTAAAAACTCATTAGAACCTTCCATCCCTAACATGTATCATACTTTCTCTCTCCCTTTCTCAAAGGTCTTTGAAAAAACCAAAAACAATTTGAAATTTGCCTGTTTCCTCTCATTTTTAAACCTCTTAAAATGAATTTCACCCTCCCCTCCCATACACTCTTTTCTCTCTGGGTTATTACAACTACTCTACCTTAGTTTTCTTGGTACCTGACCGTTCCTTTGCTGCATTACTATCCATGCTGTGGCCCCCGCACTGTGGGCTGACCCCACAGCTTTGCCCCCAACCCTCTTCTCTTCACACTCTCACTTGATGACCTCAGCAGGTCCCCTGGGTTCAACAGCTTTATGCAAATGACTCCCAGATGGCTCTTCAAGGTTACCAATGATTTAATTGTAACAATTAATGCTATCTTCTGTCTACAGATCACCCTCTTCTCCCTCAATTTTGGGGACGCTGCTCTCTTTTGGTTGTCCTCCTACACATGCCCAGTCCTCCAACTCCTTTGGTGGATCTTTACCCAGGTCACACCTAGTAATCATGAGTGTCCTCCAAGGTTCTTTCATGGGCCTTCTTCTATACTAATTACCCAAGGGTGATCTCAACAGCTCCCATGGATTCAATTATCTATATGCAGATGATTCTCAAGATGTATGTACCCAGTCCTAACCTCTCCCCTGGCCCCAAGTTTCACATCTTCAACTATCTATTAGACAACTTGAACTGATTATCCTCTAGAGTAGACAAAGTGAACATATCCAAAACTGAACTCATTATCTTTCCCCCAAACCCTTCCCCTGTTCCTAACTTCCTTATTGAAGACATCATTATCATACCAGACACCCAGGCTCACAATGTGTCATCCTAAATTCTTCCTCGCTCCCCATTTTCAATGTTTACCACATTCTGTCCATCTGACTTCTATAACATCTCTCATGCCTCCTGTTCTGACACTGCCTCTACCCTAGTGCAGGCCCTCTAGCCTGCTGACAGATGTTGCTTCAAGTCTCTCCTCACTTCAATTCACCTCCATTCACCCTTCAAATTGATCTCCCTAAAAAGCAGGTCTGATCCTTTTCTTCCATTCCCTCAGCTCCAATGGCTCTATTACCTCCAAGATATAAAACCATGTTCAACTTTTTATAGCCCCACCCCCTCCACTCTATGATCCATATTCCCAAATAAGCCACCTCTAGGCATTTTCACTACCTATCCCCTGAGCCTAGAGTTGCCTTCCTGCTCATTTTCATCTTATGGCCTCCCTGGCTTCTTCCAAGTTACAGCTAAAATCCCACCTTCTAAAAAAAAGCCTTTCCTGGCCTCCCTTACTTCAAGTGTCTCTCTCTGATTATCTCAAATTTATTCTGTATGTATTTATTTGTACACAGTTGTTTACCTGTTAATTCCCCTATTAAACTGAGCAACTTGAGAATAGAGACTATTTTTTTCTTTTGGTTTGTTTTTGCCTTTCCTTGTATGCCCAGCATTTAGCAGTGCCTGGCACATAGTAAGCACTAACACACAAATACCCAGCCCTATTATCCCTCCTGAGCTTCAGTCCCACATCAAGTACTGGCCGTTTCAAATAAGATACCCTGTAGGCATCTCAAACACAACTTGTCTGAAACTGAACTCATTATCTTCCTCCCCTCTTCCAAATGTCCATTTCTATTGAGGATCTCCCCATCCTTCCAGGTACCCAGGGGTCATCTTCAATTTCTTAAATCTCATTTTCTGAAATCTAATCAGTTGCCAAATTTTGTTTCCACCTTAACACCTCTCATCTATGTGCTCTTCTGTGCACTATCTGCCACTCAAATCCAGGCTCTCATCCCTCCATACATACATCACCACTTGCAACAGCCTCTTTATTGGTTTCCCTACCTCATCTTTCCCCTCTATCAGGAACCCATCCTGACAGAGCTATGAAAGTGATATTCCAAAAGTATAGATCTGTCACCCACTTGTCCAACAAACTGCCATGGCTTCCTACCACCTGTATGATAAAAACACACATTTCCCCATTTGACATTTAAAACCCTTCACAACTTGGCCCTGACTTTCCCAATATTCTCATATTTGACTCGAGTAGAAACTAGCCTTCTTGCTGTTCCTCATACACACATCTATCCCAGTGCATTCCCACTGCTTGTCCTGAATACTCAGAATGCACCTCCATCCCCTCTCCTTAAGACTCTAGTCAAATAGCACCTTCCCCTCCTATCTCCACACCCCACTCCCCATATACTATTACTTACTTCATATTTTTATCTTCCTACATTTCTATTAAGTGAAAATGTTGGTGGTATTTTCTTCTGATATGCCTCAGGAATCAAAAGATCATATGGAAGCCCAATGAAGCGACTTTACTTGCCCAAGATCACAGAATGATAGAATATTAAACTTTATAGCTGGAAGGGTCCTTAGAGATCATATAGTTATACCCTTTCATTTTCCTTATCACAGACGTAAAGATATTTGGTGACTGAAGTGGCAAAACTAAGGTCCTCTGATCCCATATCCAGTACTCTTTCCACTGCTCCACACTGTCTCCTGAATGGACACCCAATTGGAAGCACCTAAATGGACCTTGGTTTAAGTTCTAAACCCTGGAAAGATTGGAATTTACCTACAATGGTACAGGTGCTACACTGTTCTCAAAGTAAGGCCTTCCCCTCCCATTTCAGATCCACTCAAACTCTTTTATAAGTAGCCATGAAAAGCACATTTCTGTTGATGATCCACTGAGGTAGTGGTTGCCAATAATTTTTCTAAGACAATCAGCTAGCTAAGAAAGAGGTTATGAATGATGCCTCCCCCTCTTTCAGGAAATCCCTTAGAGGAAGCAACTGCTCTTATTTCTGGAATATGATCCCTGTCCTCAGCAAGAACCCAGATAAGGGCATTTGCTAAATGTTCTACCTGCATTATCATTTTATAGTTCAATAGTGATGATGCACACAGATCTGTATTGTATACACACATACATATATATCCATATATAAAAATACATCTATGTAATTTACTTTGGGTCAGGTGCCTTTTCCCTTTACTGAGCAGTATAGGAGGGAGTCATGTTCCTCCTCCCACCCCCAGCAAGAAAAATATTAAATGTCTCTGTTCTTGCCTTGTCTTCCTAGAGATCGCTCTTTGCTTTCTCTTCAAACTAGTCTAATTGAAAAGTGCAAGGCCTGATAGTGATAGTAAATGGTGTCATTTCACAGACCCAGGCTAAGACTGCCAGGTTTGGTCCCCGGATCTCATGTGCCCGAAGAAGGAAAAGTGGCAAGAGCCCATGGGAGGTACCAAAACTTTTTCTGGCTTATAAGGAAAGACTAACTCACCCCCCTCCTCCCAATTCAGGCTGCTGGAACTTCAAAGATCTGCATCCCAACTATTAGCAATTACATGTGCCACCCCACCCCACCTCCTGAACCCCAGCACCAGGGTCAGAGGCGGAAGTGCTCTGGGGCTAATTTTTCAGTAGCCATTCTTCCTGCTGATCTGAAACCAATGATCAGCTCACTGCACCCCATAATTTCATATCAATAAATATAGCTTGAATACATGAGCTTTGTGTGTGGATTTCTTTTCATTTTGCTAAAGTGGCTGCTAAACTTACCAAAAGTAAGTAATGGGCAAACTTGGAAAAAAATCAGTCATGGAGTTAGCCAGACTCCACTCCCCACTCCTTCACCCTCTCAACCAAATATACTACTAAAAGTGCCCAAAAGAGAAATCTGGAAGCAGAGGCAACAGACAAAATCTTGTCTCCCCATCCATCACTGGCCTAGAATGCCCTGCGAAGTGAGGGAAACTGGTGAAACATCACTGACACGTGTTAGAGATGGAACCTTCCCTGTACACAAAGGGAAAGCTGGGAAGCCATCTTTTGATGCTGCTGTATCTCACGAACTGATCTGAGGACGTTGGAGCTTACGTGGCACAGATGGTTGTCGTGAGACTTGTTCTACAGACCTGGAGCAGGACACAGTCTTCCTTCTAGAAGCGCCTGGAAGAAAAATCCTCAGTACCTGTGTCTTTGACTTTGACCTCTCATCAGAGGCCCCGGCTGATGGAAAAAAATACCTTCCAATTAGTTTCAATAGGTTATATGAAATTTTTTGGGGGGGGAGGAAGGGAAGGGGACCCTGTCATTCATATTTTCGATGTGATGAAAAACTTACCACATAAACCATCCATTGAGAAGGCATTTGCAAGAGACTGATCAACCCTTTCCAATGTCCAAAAATAAGCTTCTAGGCTCTAAAGCACCTAGCATTGGGAGTAGGGTGTTTTCTTAACCACAGGAAAGACAATTAACTCTGGATGCAGTAACGGAAAATCTCTTTTCTCTGGGCTGGCATTTCTAATTTTCATCCATTAAAAACTGTATGCTGTAACCTTCCTTAGGAGGAAAAATCCACAAACTTTATATTCGTTTCAAATGAGACCCAGCCCTGGACCCACCTCTTCATTAAGATACGTGGCTCCCCCCACCCCCAGGAGATTTGCAGTAAGGCAAAAGTAACCAAGAGTGAGGGAAAGCTTTCCGGTGTTCTTGAACTTAACAAATGTTTAGGGAAACACTAAACATGCTTATTCATTTGATTCCAGAAAACCTCCCCCCAATTTAGTTCCCTCCCCCAATAACAAGCAACGTATAGGACAAGAGAAATTGCCCGAATGGGATGCTTCAAACCCCCATAAACAGGGAGCTCAGTGCTTGTCCTCCTCTCTCAAGTAGCTTTAAATTCTTTTGGAGCCTTGAAGAAAAATCTCCCATATGATAGAGAACCTCAGTGACATCTTTCTTGTCTTAATGAATCTAGAAGAGCATGCAGAGAAAAAAAATTTCCTCAATCTATATAAAAGAGTTTAATCATTTCCCTGACAATACCCAAACCATCCTAAATTGATTGCTGAGAATAAGACGATTAGCTCTCGTACAAAAGAACACATGGATAGAAGTGAGTTCTCTTCTTACTTTCCTTATCTTCAAGAAAAGGAAAGGGGAAGTGGAGAAAGTCATAAGACATGGCATGCTATCTAATTAATTACAGGTAACTAACTAGTGCCTAACTTTTTTGTTTGCATGGACAAGTTGGGACCAATTTTTATTTATTCATGCATGCCTGTTTGAATATGATAACCCCCACCCCCACCCCTTTCAGTGAGAATGTGAAATAACCTTTAGCTAGAAAAAAAAAAAAGGAAGTTTTTCAGTAAGCAGTTCTAAGCTATCTGACCAGAATTAGGGTCAGATCTGAAAGTTAATTTGTTTCATGTCATTTATTTTTTCCCTCTTGGTCTGGCAAATCAGTAAAGAAAAAAGGAAAAGATAAAGCAAAGCATGCAGAGAACAGGCTCTCTCACTTGCACTCAAATTTTGTGGCACTAAAATACCAAGCTTCCATAAGCAATCAAGGAATCAATCATTTTAAATAAGTTTGGTGCCAATAATAATGGGAAATAGCCATAATTATTATTAATATATTAGCATTCAATTATTAGTAGTATAATATACTAAATTTTATAAAGTTTCTCTGGATGCACTTCATTATGAAGATATTTTCCAGTTGTACATTTGCACCCAAACTGCACTCTTGCCAACATTCTCGCACCCTCTCCAAACAACAAGTTCCTGTTATCACAGAGATTTTAAGAAACAGCAATTCTCTCAAAGTATGTGTTGACTCTGCTTGTAATCTAGGCAGCTGACCCACATTGACACATGCCTTAACTAGGCTCCCCTTTGTTAGGTTTCTCATAGAATCACAGGTCTAGGGCTGGAGAACATCAAGTCTAACCACCTCTTTTTACAAATAGGAAAACAGAGACCCAAGAAGATTAAGTAAAATTGCCCAAGGTCACATAAGTAGTGTCAGAGGGAAAATCTGAACCCACGTCTTCTGATTCCAAAGCCAGTGCTTTCTCCTGTGGCTCTATGGCCAAGTTCCTGGAATGGGAAAAGTATTTTTGTTGTCTTCAATGATCAGAAGCTGTTTAGGTTAAGTAGCAATTCAATTGAACAAATTCTCATTTTGTTGAACAATGATTCGAGTGTACCATTCCTATACCTGGTGGATGGTTCCCTGAAGGACACCCCTATGATACTGTATCCATGTAGCGAGGCCTCTGAGAGTCCATTTTCCATTCAGTAGTAAAGGCAGAAGAAAATGAAGACTAGATAAGCAATACTTCTACATTATACTCCAGGTCTAGTATCACAGGGATTGAATGAGTACCAGGATGTGACCTTCATAGCAGGGGCACACCAACTCCTGAATGTGAAACTGCACCTATTGCCCATGAGGGGCTTATTCCTATAGGTCTTAAAGAAGTGGATAATTTATTTCTATATTGGCAATAGAGCCACTGTACATTTAAGTCATGTAAAAACTGAATACCAAACTACCTTCCAAAGCCCTGAATGCACCTCCCCAGTTATGAAACCTAAGAAACCTCTCCCAAAACCTGACATGAGAATGCCCTAGGAGGGATGGCAATTCTGGACTTCACTATTTCCATATTGGAGTAGTTTTACTACGGCTGTGCAGGAAACGCTTTCCCTTATGGATTAAAGAATGCATAAAACAGAGGGCTTCTGAGCCTATATATTGTGCCTGAAAGGACTGGCCAGTGAGCAGTTATGGAGAAAAGGCAAGCAGAAATTAGCTGGCCACCTTGACCTCATCTCTTCATATTTTCAATATGGCCCACTCTTATCTTGAAGAAACACAGCCTTCCCATTCACAATGTCCTCCAATAGACATCTTATCTCTCTCAGCCAGATCTAGAAATAAGCCTTGCTAGAAAATGACTGCAACAAGAGGTGAAACATCAATTATGCTTAAATTTGTGACTTGTTTCTTAGAACTTGAGTATAGGTTGGATAGCATCCAAATTCCACTAGAAATTGTGCAAATATGAGCTCGTGGAAAGGACATTATACCTTTTTTAAGTTTTCTTGTCTAATCTGTATTAGTCCAATCATACACTCACACACATGCACGTATGCGCGCACACACACAGCATTTTCTATTGTTTTACTTTCGATGTTACAATGTAACCATGGAAATAAATAGCTGCATGTTTCTATATGTGATCTGAGAACCCTCCTAATGAGTGTTAACAGAGGCACTCACTATGTAATAGAGAACCTATTAAGATCATAGATAAAACTATTTGTCTATGATCTTCTGTGATACCACGGTTGTAAAGGGGGCCATACTGACCAATCACCAACCCATCATGCAGAGATGGCAAACTGTTTCCTGGAATGCTTTGTGGGCACATCTGAGCATCAAATCAGCTGCATGGATAGAATCAACAGGAAGGCCTAGGGAAGGTGGTAGCAGAACCTTTCTGACTTATTTCACAACACCATCTTCCCCGCTCTCAAAAGAGGGATAGATCCACTCGTTTGAACACAGGCCTGGCTATTACATTCTTTGAACAGAGTGACACTGGAGTGCATGAAATGGCTATTCTAAACTCAAACCCGAAAAGAGGATCAAATGAAAACACAAAAATTTGGCTTGGCATACCATAATCATCCAAGTCTGATGTAACAGGGCGGTTACTGCCATTACAAGCATTTTTCTCCTCCTCATAGTCTTAAAGGACATATCCACAGCTGTTCTATGATGAACCCCGGTGTAACTGTATATACACCAGGATCCACAGAGGTGGAACAAGGGTAGAACAGGGAAGAAACATAACCTCAACAATTTCCTGTAAAAATCAAAACACACTTCCACAACACTGTATGTACAAACACAGTGTACAGAATCTATTAAAGAAAAACAATTAAGGTTAACCTCGATTCATGGTGTCCTCTGGTATCTCATGTGATCCTGCATGACTCCAGAACTCCCTTCCTCCCATCCTGTAAGAGCTCCCCGATAGCCCAGTGTAACTTCCTTAGGAGACAGACTCAATAGCCATGAGTAGAATGTAGTGGAAGTGTTTTCAAATAGCCTTATTTCCTGCGGATCCATTTGCCAAATGCAAGATGTCCTGATCTATATATAGTACTGGACGTTAGCATGGCATGCCTTAGAGTCTGGAGACTAGCTGAACAGATTTAAGGGTCAGGTCAGAAATTCAGGCCATGAACAATTTTAATGGTACCTTTGGGATGAGCCATAAGGCCTCTAGTCTTAACTCCCAATGAGCTAAACTGTATAGTTGAATGTCATTTGTTTGGAGTAATAAGCTGCTGTACTTTAGGAAATTTAAAAGACCAAAGGGAAAGGCTATGAGAACACATACCCCCTCTCCCCACATCCCTCAACTCGGCATTATAAACAAATTTGCAAAGCCAGCTATAGAATTAGCCAGACTCTACTTCTCCCCCTCCTTCTTTCCCTCCTTCACCCTCTCAACCAAATATACTACTAAAAGTGCCCAAAAGAGAAATCTGGAAGCAGAGGCAACAGACAAAATCTTGTCTCCCCATCCATCACTGGCCTAGAATGCCCTGCGAAGTGAGGGAAACTGGTGAAACATCACTGACACGTGTTAGAGATGGGACCTTCCCTGTACACAAAGGGAAAGCTGGGAAGCCATCTTTTGATGCTGCTGTATCTCACGAACTGATCTGAGGACGTTGGAGCTTACGTGGCACAGATGGTTGTCGTGAGACTTGTTCTACAGACCTGGAGCAGGACACAGTCTTCCTTCTAGAAGCGCCTGGAAGAAAAATCCTCAGTACCTGTGTCTTTGACTTTGACCTCTCATCAGAGGCCCCGGCTGATGGAAAAAAATACCTTCCAATTAGTCTCAATAGGTTATATGAATTTTTTTTTGGGGGGGGGGGGGGTGGGAGGGGCTTGTCATTCATATTTCTGCCATACTGGCAAACTTACCACATAAACCATCCATTTAGAAGTCATTTTCTGACAGCTGGTGAACAGGGTAGATGAATCACCTCTTCAACACCCCAAAAAGCCCCCAGGACCTGACACACTGGAATATCCTAGAGTCTAGACTCAGATCACCCCAGAACAAGAATTTAACCTTAGGAGAATGGTAGAAAGAGTAAAGTATTAAATGAACTACTGAGAAAAAGGATAAACTCAAAAAAAGATGCCTTCAATGGGTATTATTACTATCAATGTAAATGTTTACTGAAAGTGAATATTTACTATGAGAAGGAAGAAAATAAGCAGATAGGGAAAACAAAAAGAAGGAAAAATTAGATAATATAGCTGTTATAAATGTGACAAAAATATTCAAAAACAGACCTTTTACTCATAAGGAGGTTGAGATCTTAATGGTCCAACTACTCTGGAAGGAAATGCTATAAGAACATTAAAAAAGAGAGTAAGCTGGAAATCTGGTAGCCAAATGAAGAAAATAGTAAGCATATTCATATCACTGTAGTGAGAGGGCAAAAATTACAAAAAATTACTTCTGTACCTTTTCAAATAATGTAATTTAAGATTATTAAAAAATGTTCACTTACAAATAACTTCTGATTTAGAGGAATACTACAAGACATGGGAAAAGAATATACAAGTTAAGGCCAAAAAAGGTCAAAAAATTCTATAAAACAAGTAGATGATTGAAAATTATTAATGGAAGAATTCAAAGAAAAATGAGAGGAAAACCCAAAGAAAACAATACTCATACATGGGCAAAATTCTTGATTTTCAAATTTAAAGAAAAAAGTCTAAAATTTAAAAAAAAAAGAAGAAAAAATATCGCATAAAAATAGCTACAAATTTTGCAAAAGCCATGCAGTTTAAAAAAAATTCACATGCTTCAACAAAATCACAGAAAGAAAGAAATACAAGAAGCCCCAAGTCTTACTTTCAGCTAAAACGATCTAATGATAACAGGAAAAAAAATTTTAATACCAATTTAGGATCTAGAAAAGTTCATCAGTATCCAGAAGACATTGGCATCAGAATAAAGATGTGTCCCAAAAGAAAATAACAACACCTTAACATGATCATAAAAGGGGGAAATATTGCAAACTATATTAGGAGAAAAGGAAAATGCTCTCTCTATTTCTCTCCCTCTGGGTAAATAGTACTTTAATAACTCTCAAATTTGAGAAGAGGAGTTAAACCTCTATCAAGAATTAGGAGGAAGGGACAGACCCACTGTTTGAGGCAAATGAAGTAATGTTAACAAAGGACAGAAAGGGCAAGTCCTCTTTCGCTGTCTTCTGGATTTTGGACAATGGTCTACAGCAGGGCTGTCCAACCTTAGGTTTTTATTGAAATAGACAATATGTTTTGATTTGCCATTTTAGAGAGAGCTCTGAGGTAGCCCAGCTTCGTTTACTAAAGCATTTATGTAAATGTCTGTGCTTGTAAGTGGGCCACATAAATCGCACTGCATGCTGCATTTTGGACAGCCCTGGACTCTACAGACAAAAATGAGTAGGAAAAAAATGAGGTAAAAAGGATCAAAGTGTGAGGTAGGTAAGGAAACAATACACTAATCATCTAACTACTTTAAATAATTTCAAGTCTCCAGGTCCAGATGGACAACCTCCTAGGATACTGAAAGAACTTGTAGAGAAGATTATGGAATCACTGTTGGCAACCTCTGAGAAGTCATGTGAATGGGAGAGGTGCCAACGAAAAGATGGGCAATATTCCAATTTGGAATGTGGTGTACTATGTAAAATTGTATTTCACTGGTGAGCTTAATGCAAGGTCCTGGCAAAATTCTAGAATGGATTTTTAAAATATTATTTGTAAGTAGTAGGAAAGGAAAGCAGCAGTCATTAGAAAACAAATAGCTTCAACAAGAATCCACGGTAACTATCTCTACCTCAAGTGAAGAACAGCTGAAGGAACAAAAGGCATTTAGGCTGGAAAAGAGAAGACACAGGAGTAGGCATGATCATATGCCCCAGGGGCTGTCACATGGAAGAAAGAAAACTTTTTCTGTATACTTCCACAGGGAAGAACTGTGACCTAATGCAATCTGCAGGAAGACCGATTTTGACTCAATAAAAGGAAGAACTTAATAATAACTGTAGTTATCTAAAATTTTACTGTCATGTGGTAAGGTCACTGTCACTGGAAATGTTCAAAACAAGGGTGTTCAGAATAACTTGCCAGGGAAGTGTAGACTGGATTTCTCTTCAACAGATGGTGAGAAGTTGGACTACATGACCTGTGAGGTTCCTTAAAACTCTTTAATTTCATATTTCAGCTCTTTAAAATGTCAACTAACCAAGCAATTTAAGATACAAGGAGGAGAAACCACCTGAAAGAACTAAATAATTATTTTTTAAAATAATCTTTGATTTAAGAAAAAATCACCTAAATAACATCTTAAAAACACATCACTAACACATAAGTAAACTAAATTGCCCTAAAAGCTGACCAGGCATACTTTTATTATTATTATTATTTTTTTTTTTTTTTGCTTTTTGGCAGGGCAATTGGGGTTAAGTGACTTGCCCAAGGTCACACAGCTAGTACATGTGTCAAGTGTCTGAGGCCGGATTTGAACCCAGGTCCTCCTGACTCCAGGGCCGGTGCTCTACTGACTGTGCCACCTAGCTGCCCCACATACTTTTATTATTAACGTACACATAATATAACCAACATTCTTGGAATCAATCTGCATACAGGATTACCACATCCTGAGAAAGGAAGCTTTAAAACTAAGAAAACAACTGTGACCCAGCTATTCAGATAATAAACGAATATAATATTAAGACATATGAAAGAAATGATGCAGGGTAATTTCGACTTCATAGAAGATGCAGTTAAAAAGTCTACTAAAAAAAAGTGATACAAAGTATAGATGAATGGTGTAACATAAATTAAAACTCAGACAAAAAAACCAGCAAAAATATCAATCAAATCAAATGTAAATCCTCTCATCTGCAGAAGCAAAGTTACTAAAAAGAGAATCCACAAATAAAATTCCTAACTAAAATGTCTAGAACCAATTTGACCAAATGCAGCTAAAAAGCCAAGGGCACTGGACTGGTAGACGGAATTCGTGAAGGACCCCCACCTTCACTGGCACTGACTCAATTCTTCCCGTTGCAACTAAGCCCGCCCACTCACCTAGAAGATGGGAATTTCTTTACACCACATTCTGTTTGGAGCCTTTTAACTCTCAGACCCTTAATTCCACTTTGCATTTTCTGGTACTCCATTTATGCTCTAAATATCAGCTACAAGCTATTCAGCACTTCCTATTCCATAGCCTGCAGATCATAATCTCCTGCTCCCTTGCCCAGTCACTCAGAATCACCACCGAACCCTGCAAAAATCCCTTTCAGTGCTCTTTTCCCCATTCGCATCCTCATCTTCAGCCATGTCCATCCTTCACCCTTGGATTTCATTCAGCATTGTTCTGTATTCCTCATGTAATAACGTCATTTATTTTAGCTAGACTGGTACAAGGACTGTATCTTATCTAAAATTCGCATCTCTCAGTCATGATCCTCACCTCTCTACCCTCTTCCCCTGTGATCTCTGGAAAACCTTCTTTCCCGTTAACAAATATTCTCAACCTCCTCCATTTCTCCCACCTTTTAGTGCTACTAACTGAAAGCTAGCTTCATCATCTTTGATGGTAACCTCAATTGAGTTACAGACCCTAGCCATCCATCAGCATGTCAGTGTTGGCATAACCTTTGCTGACCTGTATTTTTTAAATTTGCCACCTTCACACTCTTGCTCTTCAACCATCACTAAACATCCTCTCCACCTTTGGTGTACAAGGCATCTCATTTTGTTAACCTCTCCCTAAACCTTGTTGCTACCATCTTAAGATCTCTAGGACACTCTCTCACCTTCCTGGAAGCACCTGGCTTACTTTCCATCCCAAATTCTGACACCATACTCAAGTGACTTCACTATTTTTGTTGGCTGCAACCACCCTGTCATCTTAGCTCATCAAAATCAATTGAATTCAATTCCCTAACACCCATCTCCACTCATCCCAGTCACTTATCAAAGTGGTCACAGCTTAAACCTTACCATTACCTCCATGATGCTGAATTCTGAAAGTCCCAAGTCCGTTATCTTACTCCTGCTCAAGGTCCTCTTCATCCTCAAGATCTCTAGTTTTTTGCTCTTATCTCTTATCTCGATTTGCTTCCCTCAGTCTTGATCCTAGAGTTAGCCATTTCAAAATGCATTGTTACCACTTCTGAATCCCCTCACCTTCCATTATTCCCATAATGATGAGACTTAATCCCACTTTATCACCTTATTACCTTTCTCTACTTTCTCAACTGCAAGAGTGATCACTCAGTGGAAGTCACAAAACCAAGCTAATTTCCCTAGAAATTCCTACTACTTTATCTGAGAACTCACCAGTACATGACAATGCTTTTATTCATGACTGTCTCCCTATCACACTGTGACCAAATTTGTCCTGTGGAGCCCCTAACTCTACTCCATCCTATCAGCAGGTCACTTTGACGCCTCTTTTAGTATTAAGATTAAAGCCACCAGTCATGAGCTCTTCCTCTACACCTCAAAACCTCTTTATCTCCCCCTTCATCCTTTCCATGTTCCCATACCACCCCATGCAGCATTTTCCAGGACCTCACTCTAGCAATAATATTTTCTTCTCATGTTTAAATCTCTCCCTTTATAGCTCCTTTTCTTCTGCCTACAAACTTTCACCTCCTCTATTGTTTCTCGACTCTACTATCCCCTCAGGCTGTTGTCCATATCTCTCCCCCATAGTGCTAAACTTCTAGAAAAAGTAATCCACTACTTACTCACCATCCATTCCTTACCCCCTTGTGACCTGGATTCTATTCACAATACTCTAAATTCTTCTCTGAGATCACCAATAGCCTCAATTTCCAAGTCCAACTCTCTTCTCTTAGTCAGGAATCCTCCTTAACCTTTATATAACCAATGTCTATTATCTCCATCCTTTTCCAAATAGTCTCCTCTCCTAGTCGTCATGATACTGCTCGTTCCAGGTTCTTCTTTCAAATGACCATTGGTTTTTACTCTCCTCTGTTGGTTCTTCTTCCTTCCCTTTTTGTTAGTCTCGCCTACTCCTATGGCTTCAGTTATCTATACAGTTAAGTCTTAAATCTACATAACAGGCCAGTGGAGTGCAACAACTACAACCCACATGCCAGACATCACCACCCGGATGTCCTGCTACAAACTCAAATCCAAGAAATCGAAAACTCAACTCATCATCTCATTTAAACCTGCCCCTTGCTCCCAACCTGTCCATTTCTATAAATGAACTACCTTCCTTTAAAGTCATCAAGGCTCAAAATGTTTGGAGTCTTCCTTCTCTCTGAATAATCAGTTGCTTAGTCCTGTTAATTCTACATCCATAAATTTCTTCAGTCTATTCCTTCCTGTCTATCTATGAAGCTATTGCCTTAGTTCAGACTGATCTCCTACCACTTGAATTATTGTAATCTCATTCTGTTTTTTCCTATATTTAGTCTCTCCTAAATTCATCCTTTAAAAAAAAAATAAATTCATCCTTTATACAGCTGCCAAAATCTTCCTAAGACACAGGTCTGATGTCACTCCTCTATAAAGGATGCTTTCACTGTCTCCACACTGACCATTGGACAAAATATATACTTCTCAGCCTGGCATTTAAGGCTCTCTACAATCTGGCACCAACTTACCTTTCCAGCTAAAGTGGACTACTGCTTATTCCTATCTCTGTGCCTTCTCAAAGGCTACCCACCATGCCTAGAGGCTATTTTCATTATATCTCTGCCTACTGAAGTGCTTCTCTTTCTTCAAGGACCAACTTAGTTACCAGCTCATACAGGGAGCCTTCTCTGATTCCCTACCAGAAAAGGGGGATAGGAAGCAAAATAAAAAGATCTTACTTGAGGCCCCAACATATTCCCCATGAACTCCCCAACATAAAGCATCCTCTCCCTCCTATTTCAGAGCTTTATCTTAATCTTGTTCTTTGCTTTGACTACATGATACCTTACATCACACTTGTTTGTGCACATATAGACTGCATGCTCTTTGACAGTAGACAATGTGTCATTTTTTTCCACCTCTGTATCTTCACCACCTACTTAGCACAGTGCCTTAGGCAAGTAATCAAATGTTGAACAGTTTTACAATTGGTGGACATGTAAAACTAGCAATTTTCTTGGGGAAAAAAGGACCTAAATAATTAAAGTGGTAAAAGACATATCCCCTGCTGGGCACAAGTTGTTCCATAGGAGGACAGGACCTAAAGAAATTCAAGACAGAAAATTGAAACAAATTACAATAAGAATGACATTGGCAGCAAATTTCTTTTTGCAGCACAATGAAGAAAAGAGTTGTACCATCTTTAAGTGCATGGTTTAATAAACTGTATTTTTTTGTAATATCAGGAAAGTGAATCACAACAATAAACAAGACATGACAAATCTGAGATGTCAAAGCCTATATTTAATATAATGAAAAAAATCTAAGTTCAGAGAAACATTCAGAAAAACATTTTGTACCCTCCTAAAATAAAATTTAAAAATTACCAAAGGGCAATTAAAAAGCAAACACAAATACTTCCATTAGTCAAAGAAAACTACACTCAGCAACTTCTTTTCAAGTTCACACTACGAAAATATGATCTATTGATTTCCAGGATATTTGCCAATCCTGCTCAACTATATCCACAAATGGCTGTCTTCCTCTTCATCCTCAGTGACTGCAGAATCCATACTGATGGCCCTCTAATACTTTGTCCTCAAAGTTCCTTAATCTCTTCAATTCTAATATTTATCTGCATTTCATTTCCACCACTGCCTGGCATCCTGTTACTTCTCTGAAAAATTCCTATTTACAATTTCCCATCTTCTAACATTTCCATTTGCTGACTCCAAATCTGATTTTTACCTTCACTCTGACTTCCGGTCCACTCAACCCTCTCTAGTCTCCTCCCTAACTAGCCTGGACCCCCATGGTCAGATACAAAGATTTTTTTTTTTTACTCAACCTTACAATTTCTTGCCCCCGTTTGAGGGCAAAGGGTATGTAATGCCAATCCCCAACCTTGAGTAACATCGAGTCTACCAGTACTCAAAGTCATCAGGACTGCCAGCCTAGCACATAGAATCTTACTAACAACTGCAAGTGATAAATGGGAGCTTTACTTACAGAGGACTTAGCTAGCTTAGATTGCCATGATAGGGATTTCCTCTGCTTATGGAACAGGGTATTTTTACAGAAAGGTTTAAATATAATGGCAGATGCTGTCACAATACAGACACAAATTGACCAGCCACAGGTTTCTTCTCTGCTTAGGTAAGGTAGGAGTTGTTCAAGCCTAGATACAGTAGTCTAGCCCTGTCTAGATGCAACACTAAGCTAAGAGTGATGGGCCAATACAATCTGGGAGAGAATTCCACGAAGGATTGTATTTGCCTTCCAATTCGGAGGTACTGATTTATTAGTCTCTGAAACCTGAACCTGAACCAGGTTATTCCCATTCAGGTCTTTGAGATCCCTACTTGGTGGACTACTATAACTTCTTATAACTGAGATCTTGGGCACATAACTTGAAGAGGCTTGAAGATCTAAAGTAGTTTTAGGGTCTTAGAATGGGTGCTGGACTGAGCAGTTAGCAGCCTCCTTCTGCTGTAGGTCTTTGAGAGTTTATCTGACTTCTACTTTTCTGGCTGCAAAGGAGTCCAACACTGGGCTGTAGCCCAGATATAAGAATTAGAAAGCCCTACATCATGGTAATGACAGCACACCCAGAGAGGATCTATTCAAAAAAAACCACTGGATAGATACAGCTCCATGAACAGTAAGGTCAGGGCTAAAAGCCCAGGTAACAATTTTAAGGAGGAGTCAGACTTTGAGAGTAGTGATCTAGCATTCGATCCTCAAGAACATGTGAGTAGGGTCCATGTGTCCTGGAGTTGTGCTTTCAAGGTGATGCACTGCCCAGACAGTTAGCATACTTGGTCCTGCAGAGGAGCGGTTTCCACCAACCAACAGGGCTGGGCCTGCAGGGTCCTTTTATATATATATATATATATATATATATATATATATATATATATATGTATGTGTGTGTGTGTATATATATATATATATACACATAATATATATATATATATATATATATATATAAAACTTAATACAGACAGGTAGTTCCAGGCTCTGTAAAATTTTTCTGGTCCCACAGGTCAAAAATGAAAAGTTCAGAGATTGGGGATATATATATATACACATATACAGATATATCTATCTATATATCCACATACACACGTATATATGGATATATATCTCTCATACAGCTACTAACTCAATCTAGGGTTCTCAAACTAGGGTGTGCCCCACCTGTACAAGGCACAGGGGTTCAACCCTGATTGTCCTAAACTTCCAGCATTAAATACATCCACATGGTCATTCCAGTGCCAGTAAACTTTCCAAACCCAAAGCTCCCCTCCCTTCCTTGATCTCTGCCCTCTAGTTTCTGATCATTAAGAAAACATCCCAAGAAAATAAAGTATCTTCTCTTAGTAAAAGGCGAGGGCTGAGATCTACATTAAGGAAGGTCTGCACAAACCTTTGCCAAAACACAGAATGGAACACAAAACTGTGGTAACAGGTGTCTAAACAATCTTCTAAAACTTGCCCATTTCCCAAACATCCCAAAAGGCACACATAGATAGGCACTACCCCAAACCCAAGACAGCAATAGCAGAAAGTTGATAATCAAAGATACTGAAGCAAAAGTTATCCCAACATTGTAATACCCTTCCCCATCCCATCAAATAGTTGAGGCAAAATTCCTTGGCTTGAGCTAGGAGGAGCCTCTGTGGATGTGGGTGGAGCACAGGTCCAAACCTGGTGCTTTGCTTTTGTTGTTGTTGTTGTTGGGAAAAAGAACAAGGCAGGTTAGACTAAAAAGAGAGGTGGTCAACAGGTAAAAGCTAAGCTGACGGGGGTATGACTTCTTCAAGAGGCTTGAAAGGGTTGTTTCATATGTTCGAGGTCATCAACTTGATAATATGCAGGGAAGGCAGCTTCTACAGGGCTCACTGTAGTAAGAGTGCTTAGGGAGAGCAGTTGATTCAAGAAAGAAAGTCGCAGGTTCTAGTCTTTTACCCTGGGAATATCAGGGTCTTTAAAAGTTTTATAAAATCTAGCGTTATTCTGAATACTTTGAGATGCAACAAATCTGTAGGTCTCCTTTCTATATTAATTGCATCCAAAGGTTCAAATATCAGGTTTGAATTTTCTGATGCTGAATGAGGTCCAAGCTCTAGGTGAAGCCTTAAACATACTGTTTACATTCATAAGGGTTTCTTTCCACTCTGACATTTAATAGCATCAAAGATCTACCTGAAGATTTTCCAACATTCTTTCCATTCATAGGGTATTTCTCAAATTTGACTTAAGTGCAATCAAGATGTGCTCCATGAAGGCTTTCCCATATTCATTACATAGAAAGTCAATCTAGCTTGAATTTTCAAATCAAGGCATGCTGAACTCTACTTGAAGAGCTTCCCACATTAATTATATTCACGGGGCTCCACTGTAAATTCTGATATCTAATGAGTTTTGAATTGATAGAAGTCTTTCCCACATCCATTATCTTCACAGAGTTTCTGTCCACTGTCAATTCTCTGGTATTCAAAAAGCTACTGCTAAAGGTTTCTCCACACTCATTAAATTTCTAGGATTTAATTTCACTGTAGATTCTCTGATGTTTAATGTCAGATGAGCTCCTGCTGGAGACTCTGCTACAGTCTTTATAGTCATAAGGTCTCTTTTTAGTATGAATTTTCTGGGGTTCAGATATGGTTTGAGTCGGTCACATTCATTATACTCAAAAGGTTTCTCTGTCCTATGTATTTCCTGATGATGAATAAGTTCTGATTTAACTTTGTAGGAGGTTGTTTGGGTTTTTTTCTCCCCAGATTCGTTTCACAGAGTTTCTCTCTGTCATCTTAAAAATTCTGCATTCTGCTTGAAGCTGTGGTCATATAAATCATACTCCTGGGCTCTCCCTCCTACAGGATCTCTCTTATGTAAGAGGGTTTTAAATTGTCTCACATTCGATAATATACACAGCCTCTCTCCCCAGTGAGGACTCTCTTCTGCTAAATGTTATATGCCTGAAACCTTTTTCCTGAGAAAGATAACGAGAGACTGTGTTGCAGTGGCATTTTAGGCTTTGTCTCTAACCTACAATCACTGCCAGAGGCTTGTCCACAGTTGGGACCCATGAGAATGTTCCTTGGGAATCCTGATGATAATATGCCCTGTGATTGGACTTCTTCAGAAATTTCCCACTTCGGAACAGACTCCATGCTCTCAGTTTCAGTCCTGTCATCTGAAATGATAAATAGAAAATACCAATGGGGGTACTTCTGAGAAGATGGCGCAGTGAGAGAGTGCAAGGGAGCCAGGCTCCTCACGATTCCCCTGAAAAACTAACAATAGAAATGTCCCAAAGAAACCATACCACTAAAAATTCACACAAAATTAAAGTACACCAAAAAGACAATGAGCAAACCAAAGAGCTCCAATATAATACAAAAATATTATAGAATAAGGAAAGCAAGGACGAATGTACCAAGAAATGCATATGGAGAGAAGAATTAGCAAGAAAATCAGAGGAATTAAAAGATGTCAACAAAGCTAAAAATACTCAGAAAAACTGAAAAAAAAATGAGCAAAAAACCTCAAATCCTACCTATAAAGACTGATTATAGTCTGAAAACATCAATTTTTTAAAGTTAAAAGCAAAATGAATGCAGTTGAAGACCAAATGGCAGAAAATGTAGCAGTGAGAAAGCTACTACAAGCCCAGAAAAATAACTGAATCAGGAAGATATTAGGAAACTGTACAGCAAGATAATTCAGGAATGGGTATCCTCAGAATCACTGGGCTCCCATAAAACATTAAAGAGTCTTACTGAAGTATTTACAAGTAACTTCTGCTGAAGGAAAAACAAGTGACACTGGAAATAGGAAGGATCTACATAATTAAGGAAAAGCAGAAAACTCAACTCTCCTAGGCATATTAATCTCCAAACTTCACTTCAAGGCAGACATCAGCTGTTAAAAAGCACCAATTAAGCACTCACTAGATTTTTCTAAAAGAACCAGAAATTGAAAGTATACAACACATATAAAATTGAAAATAATGGGCTACAACCCAGATTAAATTTCCAAGAAATTCTACATAAACAGTCTAAAGAAAGAGATGGACATTTAAGAAGGAAAGCAATACTAAAGAATTTTGGATATGTATTTCAACAGAGCCTTCGCCAGAGCAGAAGCCTTCAAAGCTTAAGCAGCAAGTAATAAGAATACTTATTTTGAAACCAAGTTTAACTACTCAATCAATTATAAAACTAGTGTTTCCTAAATTACTGCATATTACAAAAGGGAGCCCTGTGTCCCAGATAAAAAAGGAGGGGGGGAAAAGGGGAGAAGGGAGAAAGCAAACAATCCCCAAAGTGAAGCTAAAATCTTTGCTAGTGAATAATAATAGAATAAAGGAATCTTCTTAGGTATTGTTTTGTTTGGTTTAATAACAGAAATAAGAAGTTAATATTCCTTTCTAACAAACAAGTAACATTACTATCAAAGAACGATGGAAGTCAAATTTAACTACCATATTTAGTATAAATATACAGAACTCTGCTAAAAAGAAAACGAGCTATAAAATGGATCAAAAAGGAGAATTCAACAATGCCTGATCTATAAGAAGCATATTTACTTGATGTGCTTATTTGATGATATTTATTGATGACTCCCAACAAAGTAGAATTCAAACCAGAAAGCATTAAAAGAGACAAATAAGGAAATTATATTATGCCTAAAATTATTCAAAATCAGAGAATATCAATTTTAAATATGTATAACTAAATATAACAGACTTTAGAAAGAAAGGCTTGCAGTCTTGCAATAAGTACTAAGAAATATTAAATAGCATTAGGAGAGTTCAATACCTTAGTATCAGAATTTGATAGATCAAACCAAAAGATAAATAAGATGATAGAGTTGAACAATAGATTTTAATAGTTTTACAAAGAAAATTTAATGGGAAGTGTTAAGAATTACTACTAAGATGAAAAATAAAAGTAAACTTTGGAAGGTATTTACTAAAATTACTTTACTGCCCATAATGCACTGACTTGACCTCTTTATTAAATAAATCCAGGGTGAAAGAGGAAGTTATAAATCAGATGCCTCAAAAGCTATGAACAACACAGAATATACATATATATTATAGAAAAAGAAAGAGAATGAAAGCATTTAGAAAAGGAACAAAGCAACATACCAATGGAAAAGAGAAATCATCAAAATCAGGACAGATATTAATAAAATGGAAAATGATATAAGCAAAATGATGAATAGAACCAAGGGCTGTTTTTCTTTAAAAAACTATCAAAACTGATAAACAATTAGTGAGAATTTTTTTTAAAAAGAAACAAGAACCTCAAATTATCAAAAGTAGGTACAGGAAAGGGAAGATCACAATAAATGCAAAAGAAATTAAGAAAATTATCGGAGACTACCATGTATAGCTTTATACTAATAAATCCTTTCATAAGCCACAAAGAAAAATGGATGAATATCTACAAAAGTATAAAATATCCCCATCCCCCCAAAAGATCAGTCCCAAAACCAAATCACAGTGAATCCTCCCACACCTTCAAAGACCAAACCACCCCCATATTACATAGACTACTTCTAATTAAAAAGACTATATGCAACCTAGTTCTTTTTATGAGGCATTTATGGCTTTGATCCTCAAATCTGGCAAAAAGAAGGCTGAAAAACAAAATTAACGTCCAACATCATTAATGAATGATGCATAAATAGTAAATAAAATGCTGGCAAATAGAATGCATCAATATATTTCTCCCCCACCCAGCTAGAATTATTTATTATGAACAAGTAGGATACCTAGAATACAAGGTTGGTTTAATGTAAGAAAAACAATCAATATAATAAATCATATCAACCGAAAATAAAAAAAAACCTATATCAACAGATGCAAAGTCTCTGATAAAATGTAGCAATAATTTAAAACATTTAAAAACATAGTAACCAAAGGAACAATATGGAAAAAAGTAAAAGGGATAAGTGGCAAAAAAAGTTAAAAATAATCTCTATTTGCCGGTGACATAATTATGTATCTAAAAATCCAAGAGACTAGACCAAAAAAAAATGAGGTAATAAGTAACTGTAACAAGCTAGTAGGATATAGGATAAACCTATAAAAATGATCTGCATTTTTATATCACCCATAAAAACGAGGAAAAGGTGACAGGAAAATAAACATCATTTATAATGATAAAATGCGTCAAATATTTGGTCACAGACTTACCAAAACACAAGAGACCTTTTCAGAGTCAGACCTGAAACTATTTTAACTTAAATCAGGTATCAACTGCAAATGATTAGAGGTAAAGCTAATATAAACATCATTATTCCCCAAACTAATTCACAGATTTAACTCAATACCAATCAAAATACTAATGAGCTACTGTATAAAATTAGATAGCCCATTAAAAAGCCATTACAGAAACTCAAGCAAGAATATTATGAGAAAGTACAGGGACTGAGATAGGACTTGCCCTATAAGATTTTAAATAATCAAAACTGTTTATCTGATTGAAAAAAGATCAATGGAAAAAAACAGAAAATTCAGAAAGAGAATCTAGTATACATAAAATAAGTGCTTAATAAATTCAAGAAAAAAAGGAATCATTCAACGAAAAATTCTTCAGAAAACTGGATTGCAACACAGAAAAAAATTAATTTTGAGGCATGTCTCACACCATATATTAAAGTAAACTTCATCTGGATCAATGATCTAATGATCTTTAAGTCATAATAGATATAGAAATAAAAGAGTAACAGATTTACCTCTATTCTAGAGAGAAAACTGACAAATCTAATTATACAAAAATAAGAGAACTACTATCCCAATGGAGACGTGGTCAAAGGAGATGAAATACAATTCTCAAGAGGGAAACAATTTCTCCATTAATAACCACTTGAAAAGTTGTTCAACTCTCCAAAAGTCAGAGAAATAACAAATGAAATAACTTAGGACATTCCCTTATAATACCCAGTTTAACTGAAAAAAAAAATGGCCCCAAACCATCAAAATCCACGTTGGTGGGGTTGAGGGGGGAAAGGCACTCTATTTCATTATTAGATTTGAGGTGACTGATCTGGCGATAGACAGTAAGCATTACAAAATCAGTCATACCCTTCAATCAAGTGATCCTAGTGCTGGGAATACACTCAAAAGATGCTATTTAAAGGAGAAACTACCCTTATAAATATATTCATAATTTTCATTTGTTATAGTGAAAAAGTGTAAACTACTTACATGTCCAATGACCAGGAAACAGATGAATAAACTGTGGTATAGCAATGTAATGGACTATGACTGCACTGTAAAAAATAACAGTTATGAAGAATACAAACAAATATGGACAGACTCCTATAACTGAATAAAAAACAAGGATAGCAGAATTAAGAGAATATGCACAATGACAATTGCTATATTAAAAAATGACAACAAAACTAAATATACAGCCAGAAAATAAAGTGGAAGGGGATACAGAAAATAAATTACTATTTTTCAATTAAAATGTAACTAGTTCTTATTTTATGGATTTATCAAGGGATATAATTCCATATTCTGTTTTCGTTGTGAAAGCTGGTTTGCTTTTAAAAAAATTTTTAAGCAAATAAATAAAAAGGAAGCACCAAGCTAACTGTCCTCCACAGAAAGAAATCAACTCACCTGAAACTGAGGGACAGAATCCTCAATGAACAACAGTTTTTCAGACAATTCAATGAATATTTACTAAACACTTACCAGGGAGGGAAATGACACCCTAGCATGATTTATTCATTCAACAAGCCTACTACATACCCAGCACCATGCAAGTTGTTGGGGACATAAAGACAAAAACAAAAATGTCCCTGCCCTCAAGAGGCTTACATTCTACTGGACAAAAAAAAGCACATAGAACATTAAACACAAAATACAAATACAGTAATTTTCAGGGTGAAGACACCAATGGGGGATATTAGGATAGGATTCCTGTAGGAGTTGGCAACTGAGCACAGCTTTGAAGGAAGCTAGGGGGTTCTTTGAGGTAATGGTGAGGAAGGAGCATGGAGGTAAGATAGACTCATGTGCAAAGAAAAGCAAGCTGTTTAGCTGGCACATAGTTTATAAAGAGACTAATGTGCAACAAGCCTGAAAAAGTAGGCTGGCTCCAGACCATGACATGGTCAGTCCTCTGCTTTCAGAAGATCACTTTGGCAGCTAACCGGAGCATAGACTGTATCAGGGAGAGACCTGAGGCAGGCAGACCCACCAGCAGGCTATTACAATAGTCCAGACGTAATAAGGTAGTACAGTGGATAGAGCACAGGGTCTAAAGTCAGAAAGATTCATCTTCATGAGTTCAAATCTGGCCTCAACAGTAACAGAGAAGTTAAGAAGGGAAGGTTGAGGGAAAAGATGAGTTTAGTTTTGGACACAATGAGTTTAAGATGTCTACAGGTCATCCAGTTCGGGATGTTCAAAAGGCTGTTGGAGATGCAAGTTTAAAGTTAAGGACAGAAGATAAAGCCAGATAAATATATCTGAGAATTATCTGCACAGACAGGATAGTTGAATCCATAGGAGCTAAGATCACTAAGCAAAATAGTAGAGTTCCCAAGAAGAAGCCTTGGGGGATGTTACATCCAGCAAGGACTGAGGAGACTGTCTAGTCAGGTAAGAAGAGAACAAGGTGAGAACAGTTTCATGAAAACCTAGGGAGAAGAAATAATCAAGAAGAGGATGACAGTCAAAGTCACAAGTTTCAAGGAGGATGAGGACTAAGAAAGAGGGCATTAGATTTGGCACTTAAAGATAATTGGTTAAAAAGACAATTGGTAACTGTGAGAAGAGCAGTTTCAACTGAATGATAATTTTGGAAGCCAGACTGTAGAAAGTTAAGAGAGTGAGAAGTGAAAGTACCACTCATAAGACTGCTATCAAGGAGGTTAGACACACAAGAGAGATATTGGGTGATAGCTAGCAAGGATGGATGGATTGATCAAGTGAGGGTTTTTTAAGGATGGGGGTCACGTGAGTTTGTTTGTAGGCATCAAGGAAGCAGCCAGTAAACAGGGAGAGACTGAATATTAGTGATTGAGGATAACTGAGAGGGAACATTGCTGGAAAAAAAAGATAGCACGGGATGGGATCAAGGTTCCATGTAAAGGGGGTCTACCCTAGCAAGGAGAAAGTCCATCTCTCCATGTGAGACTGGGTGAAGAGTAAATAGTGGAGGAAGGCCTGTGGGTGATACCATTTGGAGGGGAGGGGAGAAGGAGCTCTCAGTGAATAGCCTCAAATTTTTCAATGAAGTATGAGGCAAGATTCTCAGCTGAAAGAGCGAAAGGAGGGGGAGCTGTGAGAGGACTGAGGAAGAATGAAAAGGTTTGGAAAAGCCACTGTGGTGAGTGGAAATAGTGACTCCACTAGGGAGGTGTAAAAGTATTGCTCTGTCACAATGAGGGCTCAACTGAAATTATGTAGTATGAATCTTCAGTAGATCCAGTCAGTACAGTTGTGATTTTCTCTAGCTTCTTTCAGGAACACATAAATAAGAGCAAAGCCAAAGGATGATGGGAGTAATCTGAGACTGAAGATTGGTAAGGCAAGACTGGTAATAGGGAAAAAAGGGGCAAGGACAAAAAGTAAAAGATAGTGTAGAGTCGAACTGGTCAAGATTCGGAAGGTAGGAAAGTGCAGCCAGGGTAAGAGGAATGAGTAAAGGCCTAGGAAAGAACTGAGGGGTAGAAGGATTGGTAGTCACAAGGAGGATAAAGAACAGAGTTAGGGGTTATAAGACAGAGGGAAAGGTGGAATGACAAAAGATTATAATCAAATAAAGGAATTTCAGAGTTCATTAATATGTAAGTGAAACACTTATGGGTGATGGAAAAATCCAGGGTATGACCATTTCTTTGTGTAACTGAGGTAAGATGAAAGAGCAGGTCAATGGAAATGAGTAAACTGAGGAACTGGGAAGTTATGGTGTTTGAGGGTATATCAATATGTTGAAGGCCCCAATTATGAAATCAGGAGATGGAGGGGAGAGAAAAACTGAACTTGGCACAGAATTCATTGGGGAAGTAAGGTGTCCTGGAAGGTGGTAAGCTAAATTCCCCTAAAATAAAATGTTGCCCTGTGCTATAAGGTTTAAGTCAAGCCTTCCATGCATAACAAAACAAAAAACCCACCTTACCCTCCCAAATCCATTTATAGTAATACCCAAGTAATGAAATAGACGCATTCCATGAAGATATTTGACATGAGAAACATGATTCCCAGAAGTACAATTCAAAGTCAGAGAATTTGCGACGTTAGGGAAAGTTGCATGATGAGGGATCACAATATTAATGCCATTTAAATCTATGATGCAGCATGACAAAAGAATCTTTGGTGGCAATATGACCAAAGTTCACAAGAGATATTTCCTTAGTAAAACAGAAGTGAACTTTAAAAGGACTGTTCCCCCAGCACACACACTTAAAAATAAGGAAACATTAAATTAACATGGCTGCAATTCTAATTCTTATTTTCTGTTGGAAAAGTAAGTAGATTGAAGCATACTCAATTACCTAAATGCCCTTTGGATAAATACTAGTCCTTTTTATCTAGCACAGTACCTTGTGCATAGTAGCTTAATAAGTGTTTGATGAAATGAACTGGATAAACATGAGATTTCAGTCTGAAGACCCTTTAACAGCCACAACTACCAAAAGAAAAAGTTCTAAAAAGCTTTCAAAATTATTTCAGTTTTTTAAACTGACAAACTAAATTATTGTATTCCCAACAAAGGGATGGGAGATTAGTTAAGGGGGGGGGGAGAACATCTTATTTTGAGACTATTAACACTAAGTAAACTCCTTCAGGATAGGTACCACCTGACTTTTGTATTTATATCCCCAGCTCCTATGCATGGCACATGGTAGATTTTTGATAAATGTTGATTGATACTTTAGGACCACAAAATTTCCCCTTTAAGTGCCCCATAAGCTCTCAGTAATGATTTACTACTCATATCACAGTTTTTTAGAGGGCAACAACCTCACTATACAAAGTATGTACAAGTAAGGAAATTATAGTTCCACACTGTAATTAGAGTCCAGTTTTGTCCACCATAAGGAATTGTTTTATTTAAGGATTCTTCAGGCCAGTCCCTGGAACTCAGCCCTTTGTAAACCAATTAAGAGACAAAGCTAAGATCTTAAAGGGGCTTGAGTGCAATTATCCAATTCTACTGGGCTTTACAATGTGGGGACAAAGGCTAATTTTTTCATAAAGAAGCTTTGTTCATCTATCTAAGGCAAATGCCTTTTAATAGCATTACCTCCACAAAGATACCTGGCAACTAAATTTTATTTAGAGATAGTATTACTATTTACAGGTACCTTCTCCCCAACTTAAATGAAATATTTGTTGTGTGACCTTAGACAAAACTATAACCTCTCTGAATCTGCTTTTTTACTCATAAAAACAAAGGGTTTGGTCAAGATGAACTTTAGGCTCCCTTCCCGCTCTAAAGTTCTCTGAATGTACGATCTGGATATATATATATATATATATATAAACTACTGTCCCAAGCTAGATCATAAATACTGGCCACACTCTCCTACTTCTTTCGTAGCCCTATACAGTACTTAGTAAAATTGTATTTGTTAATAGTTTTAAAAATCACATTTATATAGCACTTTCCTATTTATACAGACATACCAAAATTCAAACTTACCAAGGAGATATACTAGATGAGTCTTTGCAGTACAAAAGACTGGACACAGAGGACCAACCAAATGAATGGAACCCCAAGTTCCCCTAAATAGTGGAAATACAAAGGCTAAGATATATCACTCAAACATTACTTTATTGAGCAAGGTAAGAAGAATAAAGGAAGACTTTGGGTAGGGAGCCCTATCACGTAGAACACAGAGTTTAATAGGAGAATGATGAAGGACATATAACAATAATTAGAGCGTATATTAATACAGCCCTCTAAAGTTTCCAATCTAATTTTTCAAAACTTTCCAAAGCATTATTCTTCCCATTTTACAGGTGGGAAAATGAGGCTAAGAGATATTAAGTGACTTACCCAAAACCATGCATCGAAAATGTGTAAGATAGATAAACTCTAAGCTCCTTAATCTTGTCATTCAGTGCCCTCCCCAGATCGGGCCTCGATATACTCTTGCAGCCTTACCTCCATGCCAGGAAGCACCGCTCCCGCCAAACTGGTGCTCTCATGGCAGTAAGGCGGGGTCTTGAATCGTAGTGGGGGAGGGAGGCTGGGGAAGCTGAGGCAAAGGGCGGGCAAGGGCGAGATCAGACCGCGCACAGGTTTGGGGTGGGAGGGGGGTTGATGCCGCATGGCGCGGGCCAGGAACAGCCAGCGGGAAAGGGAGGGCGGGGAGTGGCGCAGAGAGCCAAGAGAAGAGACCAAAGGTCCCCGTGGGCTCCGGGGTTGGAGGGCCAAGACCGGGAAGAGGGGGGGAATGTACCTGGGAGGATGGGGAGAAGCAGCTCTTGCACCCCAAACCTACTCACCTGAGGCGGAAAAGGACAATGGCACCTGGGCTGAGGCTGGGCGAGGCGCGGGCTACTGAGTCCTCCGTCGCGCCCCTCTCTCTCCCTCCGAGGACACTTCCGGCTCCGCTCTAGGACGCTCCGGAGGACTCCCTTTCTCGTTGGTCGAGCCCACCAGCTGCGGGCAAGGAGGAGGGGCCCTGGAAGAGAAAGGAACTTGTTGGGAGATGGGAGGAAGACCTCCCTCCAAAAATGAAAGAGGAGGGGGAATGGTGGGAGGAAGAGGGGGGCGAGCGGACAGAGCCGCTGGATATAGACTGGGGAGTCGTAGTCTCAAAGATATAGAGCTGGATGGGACCTTGGAGATTATCTGGTCTAGCCCCCTCGCTTTACAGATGGGGAAACTGAGGCCAAGGAAGGTTAGGTCATACCCTTTAGTGAGTAGCAAAGCTGTTATTCAAACCCACGTTCTTTGATTCCAGATCCAAGGTTCTTCCCACTGTACCCCTCTATGGTTCGCGATCTCTACATCTCTAGTTTCCAAGGAACTGTAACCAAGGATACCAGACTGGGGGGACTGTTGTGAGGCGGAGGGAAGAAACTACGAAGGGATCACCAAATCATATGATCATAGATTTAGAGCCGGAAGAGACCTCAGTAGGTCATGGTCTAACCCCCTTATTTTATTAAGGGGGAAAGTACAGCCTAAGGAGTGGAAGGGACTCACCCAATGTGACAGAGGAGTTCACAGTGGATGCCCTCCATCTTCTCTGTAAAGGAAGGCATCTCCTTGAAAAAGAATGTCTTTGGATGCCTCAGGTCTGCCTTATTGGGGGACCAGCCTGAGAGGCATCTCTCTTCACTGCCTAGCACCTTTCTTAATAAACAGGAGATCTTTGGAAGAGTGTTGCATCAACCTACCCTAGCCCCAGCCAGAATCAATCCTCAAAACTTCAAAGAAAAAGAGATGTCACAAAATCCTAGAATCTGAAAAGGGGACCCTAGAGATGTAGTCCCAATCTCCTCCTAAATGCATGAATCCCACCTGTAGCATTCCTAACAACCCAGCTCCTCCAGATCCCACCACAGCTCTCAAGAAACAACTGTCCTGGTCTGGTGGTACTGAGGCCAGAAAAGGCTTTGTCAACGCTGGATCCCAAATAACAGGCCAGGCCTCATCCTAAGGGAACTGGGGCCAACATGGTCTTTCAGCTTCCTTCTAATAATGCTAGAAGAACAGAGAAGTTAAATAGGGGTGAGAGAGGAAGAAAGCAGTTGTGCTGAAGGAAATATGGACTAGAATCCATTTATGAAACTAGCAGTGAGGAGAGGATCAGGAAAAAAGTTGCTGAGGCCCCTGTGAAGATGCTAAAACTCCCATTACTCAGGGAGCCAGGCAGCTAAGAGTCTCAAAAAGTAGACTTTCCTGGGGGGAGAAAAAAACCCAACAACTCCTGACTGCTTGAAATTTTCAAGTTAATCACTCTATGCCTGTAATTCCACAAAGCTTGAAATTCCCCAGAGAGGGTTAAGGGATAATTCCTTTAGTCAGATTATACCATTTTTACACACCACAGTGAGAGAATGGGTATTTTCAAAGGGGGAGAGTAGGAGGGAGAGGTATTTTGGAGTCTGGAAAAAACTTTGAGGCAGGGATATGGCAGCCTGAGTGGTACCATTGTGGGGGCCTTTGGACACTAGGCACTTGGCAAGGAGGAAAAAGGAGACACCAGGAGGCTGGGAGAGGGGGAAAAAGGGAAGGATATGGTGCTAATATTTACAAACACCTGCCTTTTGCATCCTCCTGAGACCAGTCAACTAGCATTTATTAAGTGCTTACTGTGTACCAGGCTGTGCTAAGCACTAGGGATACAAAGAAAAGCAAAAGACAGTCCCTGCTCCTAAGGGCTGTATGGTCTAATGGGGAGACAACCTGCAAACAACTGTGTATTAACAAGGTAAGAGACAGGATAAATTAGGGGGTAATCTCAGAGGAAAGGCACTAAGATTAAGGTCTAGGGAAGGTTTCTTGCAGCAGGTGGAACTTTAGCTTAGACTTGAAGGAAGCCAGGAGATGGAGATGAAGAGGGAGAGAATTCTTGGCATGGGGGACAACCAGTGAAAATGCTCAGAATCAAAAAATGAAGTGTCCAGTGACAGAAACAGATGGAAAGCAACTTCTGTCACTGGGGAAACAGGATCCAAAACAGATGGAAGTCCCTTAGGATGGATGATAGTCCTATTCAGCAACACAAGTGCAAAGCTTAGGGGAACATGGGCTGAAGGAGTTTAAGTTAGAGGGGGAAAAAGGCATAGTGGAAAGAGTGTTTTACACACACACACGCACACACGCACGCACGCACACACATGCACACTGAGGTCTGGATTCTAAGACCACAGGAACTCAGTTTGTGGTTGACCAAAGGAAATCAGTAGCTAGTCATAAATGTCTGGGCCCCAGCAGCATGAGACAGAAAATTACAGGCTAAACTCTCAATACGTACAGCCCCTCAGAAGTCCCCTTTCTTTCTCATTGGCTCTATCTCTCAATGCAAATTACATATATATGTAAATACTGTATTTACATATATAAATTCTATTTTTCCCAGAGGTGGAGCTGAGGGAGAGCATTCCAAGCAAGGGGTAGCACCAGTGAAAGGGCATTGGCATTGAGTTATGAGATGGCCAAGTGGTGCTGGCCCTAGGAACCTTTAAGCATCTGCCCTGGGCTCCAGACATTTATGACCAGTTACTAACTTCTTTTGGTCAACCATATACTGACTTCCTATGGTCTTAGGGTCCAGACTTCAATATATCCATATACCTAAGTCCTAGGTGATATAGATCTCTCATACACTGCTGTTTTCTCCATTCCAATGTCAACACCTTTTGTCCTTAGCACAGTGCCTTGCACATAGACAGTACTTAATAAATGCATGTTCACTTGATTTGGCTGCAGGGAGAATTGTGCAACTACTTTGTCTTGGCTACAATTTCTCCCTGTTTTTCCCTCCCTCCCCTTCTTTTTACATTTTCTTTTTAAATTTCAGGGGTTTTTTTTAAGAAAAAAAAACTTTTATTGTTGTTCTTTTTCTTTATAGCACAGTCACAGGACCACAGATTTAGACCTGGAAGAAACCTTAATGTCATCTGGTCCAATCCTGTCATTTGACAGTTGAGGAAACTGAGGCCAGACCTGAAAGGTACAATGACTTGCCCATGGCCAGCCAGGTAGTGAGAGGCAGAGCCTCCCCCATCCCCCAGATTGATTCTTCCCTTGTGACAAAGCAAATTAAAGCCCAAATATCTGATACAGTAAGAACACCTGACAAGGTTTCCAATACTGCATCCCTGACCTGAGGAAGTCAGTATGCTTCAATAACTGTTCTTCAGGAAGGGCTTTGGTTATTCAGTTTTCAGAATTCAACTTCCTTTTTGTAATTTTTGCATTTGCATCATGGCAGACATTGTGTATGTTGTTCTCTTGGTTTTGCTTATTTCACTCTGTGTCATCTCATATGAATCTCTCACATTTTGCCAAATTTCTCATATACATAATTTCTTACTCTAGGATATTTTATTTACATACCATAGTTTTTCTTTTCCAGTAATTCTTATTAAATTGCTCCCCATTTTGCTTCCAGTTTGTCCCCTAATCTTCACCTTCAAACATTAGCAGCAGTCCTGAATCTGATGCCACCTCCCTCCATCTCTCTTCCATGTAAGGCTCCCCTTAGGCACCCTGAATCTCAGGAGGCAAAGCTACATTAGGACCTCAGATTTGTTTTAGTCTCTTCTCATTTTGATTCTTTTCAGGCAGCTCAGCGGCAGAGGAGTGTCAGACCTGGAGTCAGGAACACCTGACTTAGAATCTTACCTCAGATGGTTACTAGCTTTGTGACCCAGGGCAAATCACTTAACATCTTTCGGCCAAACTTTCTTTTTCTCTAAAATGGGAATAATAGAACCTACCTCCCAGGGTTTTTGTGAAGATCAAATGAGGTAACTTTGTAAACCTTAAATAAAGGGTTACTAAATGTGATCTATTACTATTTCTTTTAGTTTCATGCTGACTTTAATCTTTCCTCTAACAAGTCTGTGGTATGTGGTTAAATGGTTGGAAACGACTCCCACATTGGTAATCAGTCATTTCCTATCAAATATAATCATTTACATTTTATGACATTAGTTAGTGCTTAACATATGCAGTCCCTCCTGACTCAAAGAAAGGATTCAGGATTTATAGGCATAGCAACATCTTTCCTTATGCCTACTTTTGCACAGAAATTATCAACTATTAAAGTATATGTCAATTTAATTTCTCTACCTCCTCATCCTCTGCAAAAGATGCTGGTGTAGAAGCTGCAATTCTTCCCGCAGTGATCTTGCAAAAGCTTAGCTAGAGCATTGTAATATGAGATGACCAAAGAACCCAAGAAATCATGTTTCTTGTTGCCTTTGGCCATCGAATAAAAATAACTCCACCAAGTCCTTTATTTACCTCTCTCCAAGGAGAACCTGGGACCCATCCTTCTTTGGATTTTGACCTCCTTGTCTCTTCTTGTTTCATTTACAAAGGAAATGTCAAGATTGCTATGATTTGGTTCCTCCAGCAGAAAAGCCATTGGTCTTTGGTCACACACTGAGGGTGTCACATTTAGAATACCAACAGTTATGTTAATGTTCTCAGATGAACTAAAAGACCAAAAGCTCATGAGCATCTTCTGCCCAGTTCTCTGCCACCTTCACTGCAGAATCAGAAAAAAAGGCTGCACAGGACAAAGGGTCTTTTTTTATCTTTCTTTGTTTTGTAGTCTGTGTAGTGAAATTGAGGGGGACCCAAGAGAGTTAGTACATACCATTCTGGACTTTTGAGGTCAAGGCCAGATAACAGCAGTAAGGATTCAATTAAGAATGAAGCAACAAGCCTTCTATTTCCAGCCAGCCAGGATAGATACTAACATGGAAGGTATCTACAATGAGCCTGGTGTAAGAGTTTCCTTATATACAAATTTTTAGGGCAACATTTATAAACTAAATGTTATTCAAAGTGTCATTGTATGAAACAAAGGAAACAAAAAAAGGCTATTCATAAAACTTAGATGGTTATACAAAATAGGAATAGAATACTTTTGAAAAATATGTATTATTAGTTGCAGGAGATGAATAAGGGAGTTATTGTCTTAATATAGCTAGTTTCATGAAATCAAAGAAAACTGCTTGTCTGGTCAGATAAGGAGGAGAACTTTCCCAGGACTCTGGAATCCTCCACCTTCAACACCTAAGTCTTTTTGCAGTAATAAAAAGAGAAGAAGAGACAATGAAGGGCACAAGCTGTTGGGCTTGTAGTTCACTAGGGGTCAGTGAGGACTGATGGAGTCAGCATGCCTTCAAGCAGGGCTGCTTCTGAGGAGCAAAGGATCTATGTGTATTAAATATATCAGGGAAGTTTGTGGTGCATGGGGGCTGTTTGGGAAGGGATATTAAAATGATGATGGTGAGGAGGCTCACTGACAGCTGTCAACCTCAGGAAACTTGCTGAAGTCAGTCTCTGGGGGCCATCTGGGGAGGGGAATTTTGTCCACTTCTCCCACAGCTGCCATAATCAAAGAGCCTCTCCATGCTTAGCTAGGCTAGTCCTCAGGAAGTAGATATGCTCTAATGCTGGGATCATGTTCTCCTATTACCTATTATTATTAATAAACTAAAATACCAGGATGGATTTTAGAGAATAAATATGCTATATTCTTATTTGACAGGCTAACAATTTGCTTTAAAAGTCTCTAAGCAAAAAATAAAAACTGCTAAGAAACAGATAAATATAATTGTAATTAGAGACCTTAAAACTCTACTAAGTGGAGTCATGGCCTTGGAGTCCTCAAGACCTGACTTCAAATTCTGCTTCTGATGCACACAGGCTGTGCGACCCTGAGCAAGTCACTTAAACTCTCAGGGTTCCAGGCAATTCAAGACAATAGAAGTTGCAAGCCAGTTGAATATCTGCATTGGTAGAGGAAGTTTCCTTACTGGGAGCTGCCTACACCAATGAAGTTACAGGTCTAAACAGAACAAAAAAAAAACTATTATCTACCATTAGAATGACAACCCAAGTAGACAAAGAAGAAAATAAATCAGAGAATTGAGAATAAATAAATGCAGCAGAATCCATTCAATTCAATTTAAAACTATTTATTGAGGAGGCAGAGCCAACATGGCAGAGAAAAGCCAGAAAGTTGCCTGAGGTCTCCCTAGTCTCCCTCAGAAACAATGTTAAATCAAGCCTCTAAATGGATTCTGGAGCAATAGAAACTACAACAAAAATGGATCAAGACCATTTTCCAGCTTAAGATAACTTAGAAGATCTTCATGAAAGTTCTGTCTCACTTGGGCAAAAAGAGAGCACATTCCAGCATAGATGGTATCAGGGCAAGCCACCAGGAAGCTCTTAGGCACAGCACAGATCAGCAACCAAGGCCCCTCAGTCCTGGCTTGGCAGACTAGTCACACAGCATGCCAGCTGTGAGGCTTTCAGCCTCAGCACAGAAGGCAAACTGCCAGCCCTGCAACTCCCAGCACAACAGGTGTGACTAGGCCAGGCATGCAGTGGGCAAGCCATCATCACTTGAGGCCCCAGCACAGAAAGCCAGTGACCAGGCCACTGGTCCCTAGCAAGAGAAGCTTGAAACAGGGTCACCTGTATCGCAGGAGCAGAGCTCAACTTTAAAAGTCATGAAATAGGCTAAAAAAAATGAGTAAAAAAAAACAGAAAAGAGCCCTGACCATAGAAAGCTAAAAGAAGATCAAAACACAAACTCAGAAGGAGGACAACAATGTCAAAATGCCTACATGCAAAGCCTCAAAGGGAAAGATGAATTGCTCTCAAGACCAAAAAGCCTTCCTGTAAGAGCTGAAAAAAGGATTTTAAAGATCAAATAAGAGAGGTAGGAGAAAAATTGGGAAAAGAAATGAGAGTTATACGAGAGAGTCTACAGCTTAGAAAAGGAGGGACAAAAATTGACTGAAGAAAACAATTCCTTAAAAAGTACACTTGGCCAAATGAAAAAAAAATACTGAAGAAAACAACTCCTTAAACAGCAGAACCAGACAGAAGAAAAGGAGGTACAAAACCTAACTGAAGAAAATAATTCCTTAAAAATTACAATTGGGCAAACAGAAGCTAATGACTCTGTGATACATCAAGAATCAGTCAAACAAAATCAAAAGAATGAAAAAATAGAACAAAATGTAAAATACCTCATTGGAAAAACAACTGACCTAGAAAATACATCCAGGAGAGATAATTTAAGAATTACTGGACTATCTGAAAGCCATGATAAAAAAAAAACCCAGATGGCATCTTTCAAGAAATTATCAAGGAAAACTGCCCTGATATCCTAGAAGCAGAGGGTAAAATAGGAACTGAAAGAATCCACCAATCATCTCCTGAAAGAGATCGCAAAATGAAAACTCCAAGGAATGTTGTAGCCAAATTCCAGAATTATCAGGACAAGGAGAAAATACTGCAAGGAGCGAGAAAGAAATAATTCAAATATCAAGGAACCACAGTAAGGATTACACAGGACTTAGCAGCTTCAACATTAAAGGATCAGAGGGCTTGGAATATGATATTCCAGAAGGCAAAGGAGCTTGGATTACAACCAAGAATCAACTACCCAGCAAAATTGAGCATAATCTTTCAGGGGAAAAGATGGACATTTAAATGGGGGACTTTCAAATTTTCGTGATGAAAAGACCAGAGCTAAATGGAAAATTCGATCGTCAAAAGACTCAAGAGAAGCATAAAAAAGTAAACAGCAAAGAAAAACATGTTATTCAATAAGGTTAAACTGTTTATATCCCTACATGGGGAGATGCTACTTGTAACTCTTGAGAAATGTATCTCTATTAGGGCAGTTAGAAGGAGCACATATAGAGGGCGTAGGTATAAGTTGACTTTGATGTGATGATATAAAAAAAATTAAAGGGTGAAAAAAAGGATTATATTGCGAGAAGAGGAAAGGAGGAGGCAGAATAGGGTAAATTACATCACATGAAGAGGTGCAAAAGACTGATTACAGTAGAAGGAAAGAAGGGAGGGGGATGAGCATTGTTTGAACCTCTCATCAGATTTGGCTCAAAGAGGGAATAACATGTACAATCAGTTGGGTATAAAAATTTATCTTACTCTACAGAGAAGTAGGAGGGGAAAGGGGAAAGAAAAGAGGGGTGCTGATAGAAGGGAGGGCAGATTAAAGGAGGCAGTGCTCAGAAGCAAAACACTGGTGAAGAGGGACAGGGCGAAAGGAGAGGGAAAAGTATAAATGGGGAAAATAGGATGGAGGGAAAGACATAGTTAGTAATCATAACTGTAAATGTGAATGGGATGAACTCTCCCATAAAACGGAAGTGAACAACAGAGTGGATCAAAAACCAGGATCCTACAATATGTTGCTTACAAGAAACACATCGGAATCAGAGAGAGAGACAAAGAGTAAAGGTAAAAGGCTGGAGCAGAATACATTACACTTCAGCTGAAGTAAAAAAAAAAACAAACAAACAGGGGTAGCAATCCTGATCTCAGACAAAGCAAAAGCAAGAATAGATTTAATCAAAAGAGATAAGGAAGGAAACTACATCTTGCTAAAAGGTACTATAGAAAACAAAGTAATATCAATATTAAACATATATGCACCAAATGGTATAGCATCCAAATTCTTAGAGAAGTTAAGTGAGCTACAGGAAAAAAATAGACAGCAAAACTATAGTAGTGAGGGACCTCAATCTCCCGCTCTCAGAACTAGATAAATCTAACCACAAAAATAAATAAGAAAGAAGTTAGGAGGTGAATAGAATTTTAGAAAAGTTAGATACAATAGACCTTGGGAGAAAACTGAATGGGGGAGACTTGCAGGGATGGAGCCAAGACGGCAGCTGGAAAGCAGGGACTAGCGTGAGCTCCCCGCCAAACCTCTCCAAAAACCTATAAAAAATGGCTCTGAACCAATTCTAGAACTGCAGAACTCACAAAACAGCAGAGGGAAGCAGGGCTCCAGCCCAGGACAGCCTGGATGGTTGCTGGGTGAGGTCTTTTGCGCACGGAGCTGGTAGCGGAGCAGAGTGGAGCAGAGCCCAGCGTGGGCTGCGCAGACAAACCAGACCAGGAGCCAGGCAGAGTGTGCCCTAGCACCCTGAATCAGTGAGCTGCAGCAGTTACCAGACTTCTCAACCCACAAACACCAAAGACAACAGAGAAGGTTAGTGGGAAAAGCTGCTGCGGACAGGGAGATAGAGTTTGCTGTTCAGCCACCACCCCGGGGGCAGCGGAGGTGGGGCAGCTACAGAACTACAGCTGCAGTTGCTTCCAGCCCCAGGCCCACCTGGTGGAAGGAATTAAGTGGCAGATCAGAGCAGGAGTGAAGAGCCTGCTGAAGATCTAAGTCCAGTCCAGGTTGGGGGTTCTTGGGGAAGGAGTGCTGGTGTGGCAGAGCTGGCGCATCCCCCCAAGCTTGGAACATAGAACTCTTTACTCTACAAGCAGTCATACCCCGCTGAAAAACTCAAGGGTCAAGTAAGTTGGCTGGGAACATGGCCAGGCAGCGAAAACACACCCAGATTCAGACTCAGACTTTGGATTCTTTCTTTGGTGACAAAGAAGACCAAAACATACAGCCAGAAGAAGTCAACAAAGTCAAAGAGCCTACAACAAAAGCCTCCAAGAAAAACATGAACTGGTCTCAGGCCATGGAAGAGCTCAAAAAGGATGTGGAAAAGCAAGTTAGAGAAGTAGAGGAAAAATTGGGAAGAGAAATGAGAAGGATGAGAGAAAACCATGAAAAACAAGTCAATGACTTGCTAAAGGAGACCAAAAAAATACTGAAAAATATACTGAAGAAAACAACACCTTAAAAAATAGACTAACTCAAATGGCAAAAGAGCTCCAAAAAGCCAATGAGGAGAAGAATGCCTTGAAAGGCAGAATTAGCCAAATGGAAAAGGAGGTCCAAAAGACCACCAAAGAAAATACTACCTTAAAAATTAGATTGGAGCAAGTGGAAGCTAGTGACTTGATGAGAAATCAAGATATTATGAAACAGAACCAAAGGAATGAAAAAATGGAAGACAATGTCAAATATCTCATTGGAAAAACCACTGACCTGGAAAATAAATCCAGGAGAGATAATTTAAAAATTATTGGACTACCTGAAAGCCATGATCAAAAAAAGAGCCTAAATGGCATCTTTCAAGAAATTATCAAGGAGAACTGCTCTTATATTCTAGAGCCACAGGGCAAAATAGAAATCGAAAGAATCCAGTGATCGCCTCCTCAAATAGATCCCAAAAAGAAATCTCCTAGGAATATTGTTGCCAAATTCCAGAGCTCCCGGGTCAATGAGAAAATACTGTAAGCAGCCAGAAAGAAAAAATTTGAGTATTGTAGAAATACAATCAGAATAATCCAAGATCTAGCAGCTTCTACATTAACAGATCGAAGGGCTTGGAATATGATATTCCAGAGGTCAATGGAGCTAGGATTAAAACCAAGAATCACCTACCCAGCAAAACTGAGTATCATGCTCCAAGGCAAAATATGGACTTTCAATAAAATAGAGGACTTTCAAGCTTTCTCAGTGAAAAGATCAGAGCTGAATAGAAAATTTGACTTTCAAACACAAGAATCAAGAGAAGCATGAAAAGGTAATCAAGAAAAAGAACAAGAAAAATAAATTGCAAGGAACTTACTAAAGTTGAACTGTTTTGTTTACATTCCTACATGGAAAGATGATGTGTATGATTCATGAGACCTCAGTATTAGGGTAGCTGAAGGGAATATGCATATATATATATATATGTGTGTGTGTGTGTGTGTGTGTGTTTATGTATATATATGGATATGTGAGTGTGTATGTATGTATATATGTATGTGTATATATACATATATATATATATATATATATATAGAGAGAGAGAGAGAGAGAGAGAGAGAGAGAGAGTGGGCACAGGGTGAGTTGAAGATGAAGGGAAGATATCTAAAAGAAATAAAATAAAATTAAGGGATGAGAGAGAAATATATTGAGAGAGGGAGATAGGGAGAGATAGAATGGGGTAAATAATCTCTTACATAAAAGTGGCAAGAAAAAGCAGTTCTGTAGGAAGAGAAGAGAAGGCAGGTGAGGGGGAATGAGTGAATCTTGCTCTCATCAGATTTGACCTGAGGAGGGACATACCATAATACTCAATTGGGTATCTTACCCCACAGGAAAGAAGGAGGAAGAAGATAAAAAATGGGGGATGATAGAAGGAAGGGCAGATGGGGGTGGAGGTAATCAAAAACAAACATTTTTGAAAAGGGACAAGGTCAAGGGAGAAAATTCAATAAAGGGGGATAGGTGAGGAAGAAGCAAAATATAGTTAGTCTTTCACAACATGAGTATTGTGGAAGGGTTATACATAATGATACGCATGTGGCCTATGTTGAATTGCTTGACTTCTTAGGGAGGGTGGGTGGGAAGGGAAGAGGGGAGAGAATCTGGAACTCAAAGTTTTAAAAATAGATGTTCAAAAACAACAAAAAAAAGTTTTTGCATGCAACTAGAAAATAAGATACACAGGCAATGGGGCATAGAAATTTATCTTGCCCTATAAGAAAAGAAGGGAAAAGGGGATGGGAAGGGATTGGGGTGACAGAAGGGAGGGCTGACTGGGGAACAGGGCAACCAGAATATATGCCATCTTGGAGTGGGGGGAGGGTAGAAATGGGGAGAAAATTTGTAATTCAAACTCTTGTGAAAATCAATGCTGAAAACTAAATATATTAAATAAAAATAAAAAGAAAAAAGAAAACTGAATGGGGATAGAAAGAAATATACCTTTTTCTCAGCAGTACATAGCATCTACACAAAAACTGACCACATATTATGCTTAGGGCATAAAAACCTCACAATCTTATGCAGAAAGGCCAAAATGTTAAATGCATCCTTTTCAAATATTGATGCAATAAAAATTATGTGTAATAAAGAGCCATAGAAAGATGGATGAAAAGTAATTGGAAACTAAATAATCTAATTCTAAAGAATGAATGGGTCAGATAATAAACCATAGAAACAATCAATAATTTCATCAAAGAGAATGACAGTAATGAAACAACATACCAAAATTTATGGGATGCAGCCAAAGAAGTTCTTAGGGAAATTTTTAAATTTCTAAATACTTATATGAATAAAATGGAGAAAAAGCAGATCAATGCAACTAAAAAAGCTAGAAAAAGAAGAAAAAGAACAAATTAAGCATTCCTAGTTGAATACCAAATCAGAAATTCTGAAAATCAAAGGAGAGATTAATAAAATCGAAAGTAAGAAAACTATTGCACTAATAAATAAAACTAAGAGCTAGTTTTTATGAAAAACCAATAAAATAGAAAAACTTTTGGCTAATTTGATTTAAAAAAAGAAACAAATTACCAGTATCAGAAAAGAAAAGTGTGAATTCACCACCAATGAAGAAGAAATTAAAGCAATAATTAGGAATTATTTTGCCCAATTATATGCCAATAAATCTGACAATCAAAGTGAAATGATAAATTGTCAGGATTAATAGAAGAGGAAATGAAATACTTTAGGAACCCCACTTTAGAAAAAGAAATTGAACAAGCCATCAATGAGGTCCCTAAGAAAAAATCTCCAGGGTCAGATGGATTTAGAAGTGAATTCTACCAAACACTGATTTTTTTTTTTACTATTTTATTTTTTCCTCAATTACATGTAAAAACAATTTTTAACATTCATTTTTAAAACTTTGAGTTCCAAATTCTCTCCCTCCCTCCCCCACCCCACCCCCCTCACTGAGAAGGCAAGCAATTAGACATAGGTTGTACATGTGTAGTTCTGCAAAACATATTTCAATATTAATCATGGTGCAAAAGAAAACACAGACAAAAAACCTCAAGAAATATAAAGAATGGACAAAAGTATGCTTCAATCTGTATTCAGACACCATCAGTTCTTTGTCTGGGGATGGATGGCATTTTTCATCATAAGTCCTTCCAAGTTATCTTGGATCATTGTATTGCTGAGAATAGCTAAGTCATTCACAGCTGATCATCTTACAATAGTGCTGTTACTTTGTAGACAGTACATTTCACTTTGTATCAGTTCATGTAAGTCTTTCCAGGTTTTTCTGAAAGCATCTGTTCATCATTTCTTATAGCACAATAGTATTCCATCACAATTATACAGCACAATTTGTTCAGCCATTCCCCAACTGATGGGCATCTGCTTAATTTCCAAATATTTGCCACCAGAAAAGAGCTGCTATAAATATTTTTGTACATATAGGTCCTTTTCCTTTTTGGATACAGAGCTAGTAGTTCTACCAAATATTTAAATAACAATTAATTCCAATACTATATAAACTATTTGGAAAATTAGGCAGGGTCCTACCAAATTCCTTTTATGACACAAATAGGGCGCTGATACCTAACTCAGGAAGAGCCAAAACAGAGAAAGAAAACTATAAACCAAATTCCCTAATGAATATTGATGCAAAAATTTTAAATAAAATATTAGCAAAGAGATTACAGAAATTTATCAAGAGGATAATACACTACGACCAGGTGGGATTTATGCTGGGAATGCAGGGCTGGTTCAATATTAGGAAAACTTTTAGCATAACTGACTGGATCAATAATAAAATTGACAGAAATCATGTAATTATCTCAACAGATGCAGAAAAAGCTTTTGACAAAATACAGCACCCTAGTATTAAAAACACTAGAGAGCACAGGAATAAAAGGAGTTTTCCTTAAAATTATAAGTAGTGTCTATCTAAAACCATCAGTAAGCATCATATGTAATGGGGATAAGCTAGAAGCTTTCCCAATAAGATCAGGGGTGAAACAAGGAAGCCCATTATCACCACTATTATTTAATATTGCACTAGAAATGTTAGCTTTAGCAATAAAAGATGAAAAAGAAATTGAAGGAATTGGGACAGGCAATGAGGAAACAAAACTATCACTCTTCCAGATGATATCATAGTATACTTAGAGAATCCCAGAGAATCAACTAAAAAACTACTTGAAATAATTAACAACCTTAGCAAAGTTGCAGGATATAAAATAAACCCATATAAATCACCAGCATTTCTATATATTACCAAGAAAGCCCAGCAGCAAGAGACAGAAAGAGAAATTCCATTTATAATAATGGTAGACAATATAAAATATTTGGGAGTCTGCCTGCCAAAACAAGCCCAGGAACTATATGAACACAATTATAAAACACTTTTCACACAAATAAAGTTAGACCTAAATAACTGAAAAAATATCAACTGCCCATGGATAGGCCAAGCTGATATAATAAAAATGACAATTGTACCTAAATTAAGTTACTTATTCAGTGCCATAGCAATCAAACTACCAAAAAATTATTTTATACAGCTAGAAAAAATAATAATGAAATTCATCTAGAAGAACAAAAGGTCAAGATATCAAGGGAATTAATGAAAAAAAATGCAAAGGTATCCTAGCCATAAAGGATCCAAAACTATATTATAAAGCAACAATCATCAAAACTATTTGGTACTGGCTAAGAAATAGAGTGGTGGATCAGTACAATAGGTTAGGTGCACAAGACACAGTAGCAAATGACTATAGTAATCTACTGTTTGATAAACCCAAAGGTTCCAGCTTCTGGGACAAGAACTCACTATTTGACAAAAACTGCTGGGACAACTAGAAAACAGCATGGCAGCAACTAGGCATAGACCAGGTACATTTTACACTGGATACCAAGATAAGGTCGAAATGGGTATATGATTTAGACGTAAAGGGTGATACCATAAACAAATTAGGAGAACAAGGAATAGTTCACCTTTCAGATCTATGGAGACAGGTAGAATTTATGACCAAACAAGAGACAGAGAACATTATGAAATGCAAGACGGATAATCTTGATTCCATTAAATTAAAAAGTTTTTGCACAAACAAAACCAATGCACTGCAAGATTAGAAGGAAAGCAAAAAGCGGGAAACAATTTTTACAGCCAGTGTTTCTGATAAAGGTCTTCTTTCTCAAATATATAGAGAACTGAGTCAAATTTATAAGAATACAAGTAATTCCCCAGTTGATAAATGGTTAAAGGATATCAACAGGCAGTTTTCAGATGAAGAAATTAAAGCTATCTACAGTCATATGAAAAAATGCTCTAAATCAGTATTGATTAGAGACATGCAAATCAAAACAATTCTGAGATACAACCTCACATCTATCAGATTGGCTAAAATGACAGAAAAGGAAAATGATAAATATTGGAGAAGATGTGGGAAAACTAGAACACTAATGCATTGTTGGTAGAGTTGTGAACTGATCCAACCATTCTGGAGAGCAATTTGGAACTATTGCCTAAAGGGCAATTAAACTGTGCAAATCTTTTGATCCAACAATACTACTACTAGGTATGTATGCCAAAGAGATCATAAAAAGGGGAAAGGATCTGCATGTATAAAAATATTTATAGCAGCTCTTTTTGTGGTGGCCAATAACTGGAAATTGAAAGGATGCCCATCAACTGGGGAATGGCTGAACAAATTGTGGTATGTGAATGTCATGGAATACTATTGTTCTATAAGAAATGATGGGCAGGCAGATTTCAGAAACGCCTGGAAAGACTTATATGAACCGATGCTGAGTGAAATGAGCAGAACCAGGAGAACACTGTACACAGCAACAGCAACATTATATGATGATTAACTATGAAAGACTTAGTTCTTCTCAACAATACGATGATCCAAGACAATTCCAAGACACTTATGATGGAAAATGCTAATCACATCCAGAGAAAGAACTATAGAGTCTGAATGCAGATTGAAGAATACTATTTTTACTTTTTTAGTTTTTTTTCTCTCTTGTGATCTTTCCCTTTTGTTCTGATTCTTCTTTTACAATATGACTAACGTAGAAATATGTTTAACATGATTGTACATGTTTGCTTGCTATCTTGGGAGGGGAGAGGAGAGGGAGAGAGAAAAAATTGGAACTCAAAATCTTATAAAAATGAATGCTGAAAACTATCTTTACATGTAATTGGAAAAACTAAAATACTATTAAGTGGGGGAAAACACCAACTATGTATCGAATACCTTCTAGAAACAAGGCACCGTGCTAGCCTGAGGAGGGGAAATACAATGATCAATAGGAGACCTATTGGCCCATCAGGAACAGACACTTTACTGTTGAGGAAAATGAAGCAAATAAAACAATTAGATCGAGGCAAACTGTGCCATAAAAATGGAGTCTAAGGAGGAAGAGGGCCCATTTCCTTGGGTGACTAAAGGAAACCTTAATAAAGGAAGTCACATTTGATCAGGATTTTGAAGAATGGGAGGAACGGAAGAGGCATCACGGTGGGTAGTAGCAACTGAGTTAGGTTTGGTTTTAGAAGACTTGGGTGGAATCACACTTCAAATACGGATCTGTGCCACCCTTGTCGGGTCAGAAACAGACCATTTGCCCTCTCCTCCCTACCCCTCCGCCTCTTCAACTCATATCTACCAGATACTTTCTGCCACCATCTCTGCCATTACACCTATTTCACATGAAGAGTTGGCCCTTCTCCTTGTCATGGCAAACTGTTTTGTATGCACAAATGATCCCATTCCTTCCTGTCTTGTCTGGCAGTTTGTCCCCTCTATCATTCCTTGTTGTTCAGTCGTGTCTGACTCTCCACACCCCCATTTGGGGTTTTCTTGACAAAGATACTAGGGTGATTTGCCATTTCCTTCTCCAACTCATTTTACAGAGGAGAAAACTGAGGCTAATAGGGTAAAGTGACTTGCCCAGGGTCACACAACTAGTAAGTGTCTAAGGCCAGATTTGAACTCGGGAGGATGAGTCTTCCTGACTCAAGGCTCTATCCACTGGGCCACCTGGATGCCCCCTGTCATTCCTACTCTCTCTCTTACCTTCAACCTTTCCCTGGCTACTGGTTGTTTCACTACTGTCTACAAATGTGTCTCCCCCATCCTCAAAAATCCCTCATTTGATTTGACAATTTCTGCTAGCTATCAGTCCCTACCTCTTCTTCCTTTTGTGGCTAAACTCCTTCAGAAGGCCGACTATAATTAATGCCTTCACTTCCTTTCCTCTCACTCTCTTGTTAACTCTTCAGTGTGGCTGCCAACCTGTCAAATGGATCTTCCTAAAGCACAGGTCTAACCATGTTCCCCTTCCCCCTTCCTCCTTCCCCCTCTACCCATTCAACAAACTCCAGTGGGCCTCTATCATCTCCAGGATTAAATATAAATCCTCTGTTTGGCCTGCAAAGCCCTTCACAACCTGGCCTCTTCCTACCTTTCCAATCTTCTTGCACTTTACACACTCCTCACCCCTACCCCCTACCCACGCCCCCATCCCCCTCTGCACATACTGGAAAATCCAATGACAAGGTCCTCCTTGCTATTCCTCAAACGAGACTCCAGGTATTTTTGCTAGCTGTTTCCTACACCTAGAATGCTCTTCCTTCTCATCACTACCTCCTGGCTTTCTCCAAGTACCAACTAAAATCCCAACTACTACAGAAAGCCTTTCCTGAACCCCCCCACCCCCCTTCTAGTGCCTTGTTCTGTTATTTCCTATTTATCCTATATATAGTGTGTTGGTACATATTTGTTTGCTTGTTGCCTCCTCAATTAGACTAAGTTCCTTGAGGGGAGGGACTGTCTTTTGCTTCTTTTTGCAATATTAGCACTTAGCACAGTGCCTGGTACGTAGCAGGTAAATCTTACTGACTGACTTTAGAGATCCCCTAGTACAATGTCCTCGTTTCATGGATGAGCAACTGAGACCAAGAGAAGTTAAGTGGATTGGCCAGATTCACAAGAGTAAAAGTATGAGGCGGGATTTAAACCTTAGCCAGGTCCTCCAACTCTTGACCCAGCTTTCTACCTTCCAGGCTGTCCTGCCACCCATTTCTGCCATCTTGGTCACCTTTCAGAGCCTGAATTTTCTTGTCTGTAAAATGGGGAAAGTAAGATTTGCCCTGCCTAGTTCAAAATGCTCTTCTCAGGAAAATAGGATATCCCAAAAATCTTAGTGCAGCAATAAGACTTTTGGGACACCCTGTATACTTGTGAACCATTATTATTATTACCATTGCAAAAGGCCCTGATGGAAGGGGAAGAAATAGCATAAGCCAAATTATATTGGAGGAAAAGGAAGAAGGGCAATTTGGATGGAGCACAGCATATGCTGAGGGATGTAGCTGAAGATAAACTTGGAAAAATAATAATAGATTTAGAGTTGGCAGGGACATTCATATCACATATGAGCTGGAAGAGACTTTAGAAGCCATCTAGTCCAACCTGCTCATTTTGCAGATGAGGAAATTAAGGCGCAAAGACGTGAAATGACTTGCCCAAAGTCACACAGAGTCAGGAATTGGACCCAGATCTTCAGCCTCAAAATACAGTCCTCTTCCCACCATATTGCGTTGCCTCTTAAAGTTCCCCTCACACAGTCCCATCTCCTTGTTTCACTTTTGAGGAAACTAAGACTCAGAATAACTTTCCAAAAGTCCTATCCCTAACAAGTACCAGTCCAGGGATTTGAATCCAGGTCCCCTGATAAAAAATATAGTACCTTTCCAATCATACTTTTATGTTTCTAAGATGGCAAAAGTGTGAAGGGCCTCCAGTACAAGCATGGCAAGTTACTGAAGGTTTATTTGCAGGAGAGTAACACAGTGAGAGATGATACAGGGAAAGAAGCAAATGGCGGGAGTAGAAGATGACTTTTTCCCCCAAAAAATATACCAGCGTCATTCCCTAAAATCAGTCTGACAAGGGGCCAAAAAGGTGCTCCTAGCAAATACAAAAAGGCACAGATTTTGCACATTCTCTGATTATGACCCAGTACGATGAAAAATCAAAACCAGACAGAATTCAAAGGCATCCAACAAGATGGACACTCCAAATACTCACTTAAAGAACTGCCAGGGTCAAAAAGAAAACCTGGACAGGGAAAAGGAAATAGGCATATCAGACTGAAGTATGAGGGAGGGGCTTCCCTAGCAGCACTCTGAGAGGACTAAGCACTCACTACTTTAATTACTTCTATTAGTAAGAAATAAAAAGCAAAGTAGAGCCAAGTCTGACTCTACCTACAAAACTTCAAAGGGAAACAAAAGAACAAACAAACGATAGATAACAGAAACAAATACAAAAAGGGAGTGGTAAACAAAACTAACCATTGGTCTTTTGAAAAACTTAACATAATTACCAATCTGTTAGTACAATTACTAGAGCGGAGGAAGGAAAAAACCAAATTGATGTAATCATGAACAAGAAGGGAGCTATCACAATATCAGAAAATATAAGTGATATAATAAATATAAAGGGTATTTTGGGGGCAGATTATAGTTACTTGACTATACAGTAAGATTTTGAAAATCAAGGACAAAATAATTAATATTTATCAATTTGTCAAGATACTAAAGAAACAGAGAATAAGAATAAATGAATAATAGAAGAAGAAATGGATTTTCTGGCAAATTTTTCTAAACTTTTCAAGAACAAAAATGTTTTAAATGGTCTGAAGGTTTTTTTTCCTAACTTACTAAAGGGTATATAGTTAAAACAAGTGCTAACATTACATTTGACAGAGTACTGGAGTCATTCTTGAAAACAGAGAGAAGACAAGGATGTGCCCTTTCATCTTTCATCTAATTGCTAGTTAAAGCAATGAAATAATAGTAGGTCCTTAAAAAATGCTTGTTGTTTAAAAAGAAGAAATATAGGAGTATATCAACTTGAAGGAAATCAACCCCCAATTTACTACTGATCTTAAATATGCTCAACAATATTGTAGGCTATATAAATCCACAAAAATACCTGCACTCATAAAAAGGGATTCCATGCAGAATAGCAACAATAAACAAATCATTTGGTTATTAGCTTAACTTGGAACCAAGAGATTTGTTCTCCTAAACAAGGAAATAAAGAACATGAATAAATGAAAAGAATGTCCTTTGCTCCCAGTAAAGCTTAAAATATTACTGACCTTAATATATAAATTTAACAGAACTGATTAATGTTCCTTGGGGATGTTTTATGAAAATTGACAAATTGATGGTAACGTGTAACTGAAAGAATAAGCAGACAAGAATACCAAAAAAACCTTAATCCTATCAGATTTTAAAACATATTAGCAATGGACAATTAGCAAAACCATATGATCGCTGTGTTTGACAGAAAAAAATTACTAATTCCCTAGAAGAGATTACAGAAAAAGAATCAAACTATTATCCCATCATTTGATAAACTGGACATCAGAAATGCGGAAGAATTAACTTCAATCCATAACCTACATTGCCAAAAAATCCAGATGGTTCAGAGAGTTTAAATTTTTAAATCTATTAAAACAGAAGCATAACATTTCTCCCAGCTCTAGAGGAAAGATTTACTTCTGAATATTAAAGAGTTGAAGGGCTATCAGAGATGAGATAGATGCCCACATATATAAAATTAAAATCCTGAACAACTTAATTTACTAAAATAGATATCAAAAGAAAAATCAATAAAATAGGGAAAATATTTTAAAAACAACTGATAAAACTTCATCAAATGAGAAAATATGTCGGAAAGTGCTTTGTTAAACACAAATCACCATATACATGTAAATTATGATGAGAAGAGATTTCATTTCCAAAACACATCAAAAATTAACACAAATATATATATATATGTATATAAAATCAACACTTAGATTCCATTCAATCCATGATATCAATAAAATTTACACAAGAGGCAACAGACACAATAAATCATTGAATTAAAACACTTCTGAAATGAAAGGGTCCTTAGACAAAGGTACAGTCTGGCCCACTCTGAGGCCCAGAGGGGGAAAGAGACTGGGTCAGATTACATAGCTTATTAGAGACAGAGGTAGGTGTAGAATCCACCTCTCTGGACCCTTAATCCATCAAAGCAACAGCTTTACAATCAAACACAGTAATGGACATTGACACAACTTTAAAGTGCCACTCATAAACTTCTGAAACTAGCCAATGACTGAATAAAACAATGAAATGCCAGGGAAGCAAAGATTGGGGTGCTGTCACGATTCTGTGGAGAAAAGCACATAGAAAGAAAAGGAATTTGCTCCCAAATTTGCAAATTACCACTATAGATAGCAGAGAAACTGACAGCAAGATAATTAGTCAACAACACTGCATATTCAAGCAAATTACAGCATATTAAGGCAACGATTATTTTTAAATGACACATATGAGAATCAGATCAACATATACAAGTATACATATGAAAACCATTAAGTGACAAAAAGCACATAAAACAGTACCTGTAAAGTGATCATGTGATCTAAAAGTGAAAAAAAATAAGCCCAGAGGATTAGGAAAGATCTTCAGGGTCATCTAGTCCAACTTCTTTCTTTTGTAAATGAGGAATCAGATGCCTCCAAAGGGGAAATGACTTGTTCAAGGTCATACAAGTAGTAAGTAGCAGAGCCATTATTCAAACCTAGATCCTCTACTTCAGAAGGGAAGTTAGATGGATCCAAATAGGGCTTAAAGTTCATTAGGCTATTTTTGTTTTACAAGGATAATCTGGTTCATAATATTTTTAAATGCACTAAAACAAGACATCTTTTGAGTTTCTTGAGGGCCCATTGCCCTGCAACTTACATTTATGATGCAAGTAGAACAGAAAGCAAAGATAATCTGCCCTTTCTAGGTGATACACTGTTATTAGCACAGCTGTACACAAGCCACCACATTAGAAGCCCCTACCCTGAAGAAAAGGGCAGTAGGATGATTCCCTAACTTCCAAATCTAGGTCGCCAATATAGTAAATGAATAACTAAGGCCAGAAGGTTGCTTCCCTTGGGTTGAGACATAGGATAAACCGTTTAAAGCTCAAAGTGTCCTTAGAGGTCAGAGTCCAATTCTTCCACTCCCCCAACTCCATCATTTTTCTAATGAGGAAACTGAGGTCCAGAGAGGTTAAGTATCTTGTCCACAGTAATACAACGAATAAATGTCTGAGCTGGGATTTGACTCTAAGTCTAGTGCCCTGTTTGTTAGCAGAGGTGCCTAACTCGTGGCCCTTAAAACCAAATTGAAACGTAACTGGAAATGTTTAAAGGAATAAATAAAAACATAATACAACATGTTAGTTTGAGGTTTTTTAAGTCAATACACAGCCTGCAGGGATCCATTTCTCCTTAAGTTTGACACCACTGTACTACAGCAGGCAGATTCAGAAACATGTTGATCCATTCAGAAGTGACTGGATTTAGTCAGTTAATTCAAGCTAACTAAATTTATAAGGGTAAGATTTATAATCCAGGACACATTTACTAAATTACAATCATAAATAAAATTGCCAAATTGACAAGAGGCACATTTTTCCCCAGGTGAAAATCTGCAGAGAAACTGATTTAAAATAACTGGTTATTTGGACTGCCTCCCTTCTGTTTGTGTTTGTTGCTACTCTTTTTCATCTCCACAGACTCTTATAATAGGTTACTTAGGATTCCCAAGTGTACAGACTCTTCTTTTATGATATTTTAGATCAGCTGCATATTGATAACATGGAGAGATATCTGAATTTTTTTCAGTAAATGCTGTCCAATTTACACTGTATGATGGCTAGATTACTGCTGGGTAGTTTTCCTACAGAGAACTAATCTTCTCCATTCTGTAAGAATCATTGTTAGTCTCAATCATAGAGGACAGATGGCCTTTCCCCAATGCGAGGGACCAGGTTTCTTCTTGAACTGTTGGCATATCCAATGTCTACAACATGCACAGGTCTCTCAATGGGATATGACATGCATGATTAAGTGCCATTGCCAAGTGGGGTTCTTAAGCAGTAGAGTGACATGATGAAATCTTCTCTGCAGATTAATCCGAAAGCTGGAAGCAAATGGGATTACAGGAAAGAGACACTGGAAATAGACCACCAGAGGGGAAGTAATCGAGAGCTTGGCCTACAGTAGCAGGACTGGAAGAGATGAACTGAACAAACATTGAAGAATATTTACCATTGCATTGTCACTGGGGTGTTCTTGTCTATATACTAGGTAACAGAAAAATGTGGCATGTGCTTTCCAAAAGCTTAAAATTATTTGATGGAGATTGGCTCAATTGTAGCTGTAGTGAAGAAAGTGCTTCCTAAACTGTAAAGTGCTATGTGAATATGAATTATTGTCATTATACTTGTGGATATGCAGGCCATGACAATGCTGCAAAGACTCATTGCAGTTTTTCATGTACTTATCCAAAGTTTCTGCTTTGTAATTTCTAATACAATTGAGGCCTACATTCTGACTGAAGGGTTTTTCACATTCATTACATTCACAAAGTTTTACTCCACCATGAATTTTCTGATGATGTAGAGACACTGACATATATATGTATATCAGTCTACACACTGATATATACATACACTGATAGTCCATAAGACTACAGTAAAAATAATAGCTACCCAAAATTCATTGGGTTTTTCTTCCACATGAATTCCCCAATACTGACTAAGCCGTGATCTTTTCCAAAAGGCTTTCCTATATTCATTACATCAATAGGGGCTTGCTTTAGTATTAACTGTCTAATGTTTAACAAAATCCAAGTGTTTTCTGAAGGTCTTCCCAAACTTATTACTTTCATTGGATTTCTAACAACTGTGAATTTTTTGATGTCTGTAAAGGGCTGAACTCTTCCTAAAGGCTTTCCCACACTCATCACATCCATGGAGTGATGCTCCACTATGAATTCTCCGATGTCGATTAAGACCTGAACTCCTCCTGAAGGTTTTCCCACATTCATTACATTCATAAGGTTTTGCTCCACTATGAATTCTCCTATGTTTAATAAGGTCTGAAGGTCCCCTGAAGGTTTTCCCACATTCAATACATTCATAAGGTTTCTCTCCAGTATGAATTCTCTGATGCTCCAGAAGGCTGGAGCTCTGCCTGAAAGGCTTCCCACATTCCTTACATTCATAGGGTTTTTCTCCCGTATGAATTCGCCGATGTTTGGTAAGTTCTGAACTCCTTCTGAATGCCTTCCCACACTGAATACATTCAAATGGTTTTGCTCCACTATGAATTCTCTGATGTTCAAGAAGGCCAGATTGCCCCCGAAAGGCTTTATCACATTCATCACACTTATAGGGTTTTTCTCCAGTATGAATTCTCTGATGCTTAATAAGGTCTGAATGTTCCCTGAAGCCTTTTCTACAGTCATTACATTCAAAAGGCTTCTCACCGCTATGAATTCTCTGATGCCGAATAAGGTGTGTGCTAACTTTGAAGGCTCTCCTACATTCATTACATTCATAGGGTTTCTCTCCACTGTGAACTTTCTGATGTTGACTAAGGCCTGTACTCCTCTTAAAGGACTTCCCACATTCATTACATCGATAGGGCTTTACTATGCTATGAATTCGCCTATGTCTACTAAGGCCTGAGCTCCTCCTGAAGGCTTTCCCACACTCCTTACATTTATAGGGTTTTGCTCCACTGTGAATTCTCTCATGTTCAATAAGCTCTGAGTGTCCCTTGAAGGCCTTCCCACATTCCTCGCATTCATGGGGTTTCTCGCCACTGTGTATTCGTTCATGCTGAATAAGTTCTATGTTAAGTCTGAAGGCCTTCCCACAGTCTTTACATTCATAGGGATTCTCTACTCTTTGCTCCTGTCTCTGGTGTTGCTGTGAAAAATCTGAATTATCTGTGAGGCTGCCACATGAATCAGATGGCTGGGACCTATCTCCTACAGGGTTTCCCTGCTGCTGCCCTAACCCACCCTCAATATCACAGTGTCCTCCAACTAGAGAGTCCTGGTGAATCCCCTTTGGGGAGCCTGCTGACAATATTCCCTGGGTTTTCACTTCTTCACCAACTTCCTGCTGTGGAATAGATGCCTCTTTCTCAGTCACAGAGCTCTTAGCTGAAATGATAAATAGAAAATACCCAGATCAATAGAGTGTGAGAATCATTCCATAAATGAGTGCCTACTGGAGGCAGGTGTCTCTGAAAAGACTTCAATACAACCCTGAAGGTAGCAGATGAGAAGTAGGTGAGGAAGGAGAGGAAATGAAGACATAAGAGCAACAGCAGGCACAAATGGCAAAGTAAGTAGAGAAAAGAGGTGGGTCCATCAAAGAAGGTGGGCATTATAATGACAGGAGAATATGGGAGAATGAGCAGTAACAGAGAGAGCAGTGAAAGAGAGTGGGAAGGCCCAGAGCTGTGGTCAAGAAGAGAGGAGTGGCCAGGGAAGGTGAGAATGACTGCTAATAGAGGTACAAAGAAATGGAGCATTTGGGATGAAATGGGCTCCAAGAGTACCAGCACTGCTCCTTGCCCCAGGATTACTGGATCTCCTTTACAGGATTCCACAAAGCAATAGCTCTGCCCTCCTGGATGCCACACCCTGGGTGTTGCAACCTCTATTTATCTGCTCCAGAACCCTTCTTCTACTTCAATAAAAAAAATCTAGCATTAGCAAGACCACCATCCAGACAAGGAAAAATAACCTTTATTATAATGGGATGACTTCAAGGATCTTTTTTACAACTAAGAAATATGAGCTTTAGTCCAATCTAATTTAGCATTAACTGTCTTGCTTGCTTCTATTTGCATCCCCAGCTCTTAGAACAATGCCTGGCATATAGGAAGCTCTTCTGATCCATCTATTTATCTAGTTACTGTAGGCAGAATAGCTTTAGTCTCTTTCCTAATGCATAAATGACTTTTACAAAAAATGTCTTTCCTAATGAGACAATATTTAACCCAAATTTCTTTTTTACAAGACTGATCTGTAAGCTCAGACATTTACATTTGAGCCTAGAGAAGCTCCATCTACCCTAGCATCAATGGCATATTACCCAAACACTCCAAAATTGGAGGAAAGAGGCAGTCCTTTTCTCTGATGGCATGAAAGGTATGGGATAGCAACCACTGGGGTCTAAGGAAGAGATGACCAGAAGAAGAAATGGAAAGGAAGGCACCGTTAGGCATAATGACACCTTTCACTTGGACAGATCAAAGTAGCATCAAGGAGACCACATCTATACATAAATCAAACAACTGACCCCACCCCATTGAACAACTAGGCTGCTGTGTATTCACTCACCACCATGGATTTCTGGAACCTCAGTTCTGGGCAGATCTGGCAAGCATGGCACTTCCCCTCGCTCCAGCTGGGAGATCAGGTCAGGTTTGGAAACAGGAAATCCTGCTCGTGGGAAAGGAAGCCACATGTGGCCATTTGGTCTTAGAACCGACCCAGAGCCGCCCCAGAGCTCTGTCCCAGCCAGACTGTATTCTGGGATTTTACAGAGAAAAGACTAGGAAGGTCCAGATGAAGAATACCTACCCAGAGCAAGGTTTACCACAAGAATCCTCTCTGCTACTAGAACCTAAAGTTAACTGGGCTCGTAATAACCATCCCACCTGAGATTTCATGGGCTTAGGAAACCTGGGGTTCTACCAATGCAGGTTAGCATTTGGTCTGCAACTGAAGAGACTTACCTGGGCCACTGAAAAATTAATTAACTTGCCCAGCATCACAGAACCCGCAGCAGGGGTCAAAGGAAGAACTTTTGAACCCAGGGCTTCCTAACTCCAAGGCTGTGCTCTATCCAGTACACAACACTACCTCTTCGCCATCCCACAAAATTAAGTGGATAAAAAAATGTTAACAGAGTGTTTCAAAGACTGCACAGTAGGAGAAACAGAGTACTTTAGATTAAGAGATCATCCAGGTTCCAACTAGTTGTGGGAGCTCAGGCAAATAACTTACCCTCCATCATGTCCTCTGTGAAATGAGAGGCTTAAATGAGATAACGTCTATAGGCCCTTCCAGCACAATGATTTGAAAATCCTCTCTGTTCTCAGAGTCTAAAGGTGAGCAGTTCAGAAACACCTGGACTACCACCACACACACACACACACACACACACACACACACACACACACACACAAAAGCAGAAAAAGACCAAAGGGTACCAAGGAAGTCAATGATAATGATGACTGAGGAGAAGGAACAGTCTGTCCTTCATGCAAAGACACTAAAAAGATCACTTTTCTTTGGTCTGAAGAGCAAACCCAACAGGAGATGTTATCAAAAGCTAAAGGGGGATCCCTCACCTTAAACTTGAAAGACAGGAGCAAGTTTTAAGACAAAAGGAAGTCCTACTTTACACATAGAAGAATATAGGAAAAATTAAAGTTTGTGGACTTTCAAAAAGCACTCAGGGTAAAAGTGTGGAATGTAAAGCAGTCCTTATATCCTTTAGTTTGTCCCCAAATGACCTAGCTCTTTGACCACTCAAGGGGCAGATATAATTCGAGAAACGTGATAATGATGAATGCTACCTACCTCTCAACAGGCAGTGGACTCAGAGTAGAGAATGAGGCCTATGGTTTTGGACACAACCAATTAGGTAATTTATTTCATTTGACTCCGCTTCTTTGTTACAAGAGCTTCATTTTTCTTTTTTACAGTGGAGAGGTGGGTAGGAGGGAGAAAAAAATGCTTAGTGAGTGAAAAAAATTAAAAATAACTAACAAAAAAGGGAGTGGAGCCTCATTCTAGCATTATAGGATCTAGAGAATGAAGCCATGCACCTCCATTCATATGTCTCATGGTTTATAATCTTCAGTCACGTCCTATTCCTGCCTACTACCTTTTATCTCCTAAAAATTCGCCAAGTCACTTCTCATGTGGAAATTGCCACATCCCTTCTTCATTTCCTATGTAAACACATTTGGATCCCTTGAATCATCTATGGGTTTTCCATGTGACATTTCTTTAGGTATGGTGACCAAACTCTATTCAGCATCTCAGGTACCCAACCAATGTGAGTGGACATAAGGACAAGATAATGCTAAACTGCCCCTCAAATAAAAGTGAAATAAACTTGTCATTTAATCTTCAAAATTATTTAGGAAACCTAAAAAATTGTCTATAATTAATGTTTTTAGCTAAGGAGATTTAGGACTACCCCTAACCTTCAGTAGTCCATATCATGGAGAAAAAACTACTACACATTCCTACACATTGACCCCTGGTGCCTGTGGTTGCCAAAGGCAGAATCCTGGACTAGAAGGGTTATTGGTACCACTCTCCCCAGATATTTAATATGCACAGCTGTTAACAAAAAAAGGAAACCAAAGAAGAGATTATGCCTCCAGTGGTGAGGCTGGAGGGGGTCCTTACCCAGTGAAATGACATTCTCAAAATTCTCCAGCATCACGTCCCTGTAGAGCCTCCTCTGAGCAGGGCCCAGTTGTCCCCATTCCTCTTTTGTGAGATACACAGCCACATCCTCAAATGTCACCAACTCCTAAAAGAAAAGGTTCCTGCTGCCCCCATGAATAATCCCACCAGCCTGACCCAGGACCAGGGGCAAAGTGAGTAGCCCCAGAAGGGTTAGGGCAAGGTGGCTAAGAGTTTAGAGTGTGTGTGTGCGTGTGCGTGTGCGTGTGTGTGTGTGTGTGTGTGTGTGTGTGTGTGTGCAAGTGCAACTGGGGAGGGGGAGTTGGGGGAAGGGAGAGGATGAGGGTAGAAATATAGGGACAAGTAACCCTAAGTTACATGATACCTTATGAAGAACACCTGACTAGAAGTCACGAAGCCTGGCTTCCAGTTTGGGTTCTCTTACAAACTTGCCAAAGACCCTGAAACACAGTTTTCCAATTCACGAAGTGACACTAACAATAGCTATGTCCTCTACTCCGAGAGAGGGGACTAGGGCTCAGGTCACTGGATTCAACACCACAGGAAGAGATGCTGAGTGAAGGAGCCATGAGTGAGCCTCAGGTAACAGCAATATTCTCACATCTCGAGAAAGGAAGAGAGAAGCACAGCTCACCTGGGGCCTGGCTGTCAGAAGAAGAGCTGCCATCAGTTCCGCTCCTGTGCTCCCCTTTCGGGAAAGTGTTAGACTCTGGGGAACAGGCAAAGCTAAGAAAAGTGAATAAAGCCATGAGTGAGCCCCAACCCGGCCCTGTGGATCTCCCATCAATGAGATATAGAATCTTTTTGGGCTCTTTGATGAAATACTTTAAACTATTATTCAAAAGCCTTGTTGAATTTTTAGCTTCAAATGCAGTTATTCATGGATGGGGCCAAGATACAAGGCAACATGGGTTAACCCAAAGAAACTCCCTTAAACAACTGAATAAGTAAGCCAGAAAACAAAAGAAAGACCAGATAGAGAGAGAGAGAAGGGAAGAGAAGGAAAGGGAAAGGGGAGAGGGAGGCAGATGAAAAGGAGGAGAGGGAGAGTAAAAGGGAAAGAGAGAAGGAAAGAAGAGAAGAGAGGAGAGGAGAGGAGAAGAGAGGAGAGGAGAAGAGAAGAGAAGAGAAGAGAAGAGAAGAGAAGAGAAGAGAAAAGAAGAGAAGAGAAGAAAAAGATTCCTTCAAAGACTTTATTACTAGTAATTATTATAAGAAACCAGAAACAAATGAGAAAAGGAAAAAATGGCTAAAACAAGAAGTTCTGAAAGGCCCAAAGTATTGAGAGGCAGGATTTAAAAGAATCAAATGTTCAAATTACACAGTTAAGAAATCAAACAAGAAAGATCTTAAAAGCAACGATGAATAAACCTGAAATCATATCAGCCAAATCAATCAATAAATAAGTATTAAGTACCAATTCTATGCCAAAAACTGTGCAAGGCACCAGGATTCAAAGAAAAAAAATGAAACAGTCCTTGTCCTCAAGGAGCTTACATTCCCTCAAGGGAAACAATATGAATTTCTATAAGTAGATACAAAATATATATAAAGTAGAGACAAAGTGCTGGGGTGGGGGGAACAGGAAAGGCTTCATGGAGGAGGGGGCCTCAAGGGGAGTTGGAGGCTCTGAGGTAGAGGCAAGGAGAATATGTTCCAGGCATAGAAAAAAGAGATGGAACATCCTGAATGGAAAACAGCAAACAGGTCAGTTTGGCCACAATGTAGACTGCCTGAAGAGACATAATATGTAATGAGTCTGGAGTGAAATTGTGAGGAGCTTTAAATGTCCAATGAAGGCATTCATATTTGATCCTAGCAATAATAAGGAACCACTGGAGCTTCTTGAGTAAGGGAGTGACATGGCCAGATGTGTGCCTTAGCATCATCATTCTGGCACATCTGGGAAGGATGGACTAGAGAGGCAAGAGCCAGGTGCAGGGAGACCAATGAGGAAGACATTGCAGTAGTCCAGGTGAGAGGTGATGAGGCCCCAAATTATAGTGGTGGCTATGGAAGTGCAGAGAAAGGGATGAATGGAAGAGATGTTATGAATGTAGAATCCACAAGAAGTGACAACTGATCAGAAATGGAGGTGAGGCAGGTTGAGGTCTAGAATGAGCCCCAGGTTGTGAGGCTGGGTGACTGGAAGAATGGTGGTACATTCAACAAAAATAGGAAAGTTCTGTAAATAGGTGGGTTTGGGGGGAAAGATAATGAGTTCTCCCAGGAGAGTAAATTATACAATAACAACAATTTTGAAATATTTGAGGATTCCGATTAATGAAGGACTGACAAAGCATGTTACCCCACTTCTAACAGAACAGTGATGGCCTCAGAGTGCAGAATAAACATACATTTCCAGACATGACTAATATAAGAATTTGTTTTGTTTGACAAGGGCTTTGTTTTTCTTTTTTTTCTAATGGAAGGATAAAGAAGGGGGAGCAAAAAAGAAAAAGAGAGTTATTGGGGTATCTTTTTAAAAAATGCTCAAAAGAAAATAGGAGGAAGGCCAGAAAGAAGCAGAAATGTGCAGGATAGCTTAAAAGCTACAGGCTGACTTTATTATAACTTCAAAAGAAAAACAGGCTCTCCGCACTTTCATGTAAGCCTTTTCTTCCTATTCTGTTATGCCCAATTTATTTGGTGTTTTTGAAGTTCAGAATAAAAATAAATACTCTTTAAAAGATTTGGCTAAAATCCCATCTTCTGCAGGAGGCCTTTTCTGGTTCTCCAGTTACTAGCACCTTCTCTAAGATTACCTTCCTTTTTGCATGTACCTATTTACATGTTGTCTCCCTCATTAGTCAGTCATTAAACATTTACTGAGCGCCTACTATGTGTCAGGCACTGTGCTAAGCACTGGGCATACAGAAAGAAGCCAAAGCCAGTCTCTGCCCTCAAGGAGCTCACAATCTAATGGAGGAGACAACAAGCAAACAAATATATATAAACAAGCTATATACAGGGAAAGGGCAGAGAAGATTTTTGCCTTTCTTTATATTCCCAGCACTTATTAGCACAGTGCCTGGCACAGAGTAAGCACTTAACAAACTTCGTGATGAAGCTGGGCGGGGGGAGGAAGGAGGGAGGGAGAGGAGAGGAGAGAAGTAGAGAGAGAAGAAAGAATGAGAGGGGAGAGAAAGGAAGAGGAAGGAAGGAAGGAGGGAAGGAAGGAAGGAAGGAAGGAAGGAAGGAAGGAAGGAAGGAAGGAAGGAAGGAAGATGAGTTCTGTTTTAGACATGCTGAATTTGAGATACCTATAGAACATCCAGCAAGTGGTGATGCAAACAAAACTGAAGCTCAGGAGAGAGCAGATGGAGATAAGAGCAAAGGAGAAGACAAGAAAGAGGAAGAAAGCAGAAAAAATGTCTTTAGCCTAGGCAATTAGCAATGAAAAACCCTATAGCAACTGAAAACCTCTAGAACTTAGAAAATCAGTCAAAGAGAAGTTTCCTCCAGTTCACAGGAATACCAGACATGCAAGAAAGTCCCAAAGGAAATCATCCCAAATGTTCTGTAAAATGAGCAGGTGAGTAAAGAAATGATAAATGGAAGCACAGCCCAAATGAAGCACTATCCAAACAAAATAGGGCAAAAATCTTTAAGGAAAAAGAAAAGATCTTTAAAAATACACATCTTGTGTAACCACTATAGTCCCAGACCTCCCAACAACCACATTGGCAAATTGGTCACAGTCCCCATGGTTCAATTAAATCATAAAAACAGGCTCAATAAAGGGTGAACAAGATTTCTTATACATTTTCCGATCTATGGCTATGTCAAGCTGCAAAAGGTGCTTGAGGCTCACAAATGGCACTCGATCCCCAGAAATCCCTGCCTCTGAAGCCTACTTTCCATCCAACAGTACAATAACCAAAGACTTCCAATTCACAGTAGCATTTGGAATGAATGTGTAAAAGGGAAAGGGGAAGAAGCTAGGGGTAGACTAAATACCATAGCAGCTGTATGCATATTCTATTAATAGGAAGAAGAAAAAGAGAGGCAAATTTGAAGATATAATGCCTGTTTGCCCCCTACTAAAGTCCTTCTCTGATAGCGCACCATGGCTTAAAGATGATCCCTGGGGTCTTGGAGGCTACGCCAGCAGAGGCCAAGCTCTGGCAAGACTAACCAACCTAGAGCTCTAGTAGAGGGCCCACCTCATCGAGACCAACAAATGTGTCTCTGTCATTTCCTTGATGACCAACCAGTCTAGCTAAATTCAGACAGGCTCACCATCAGAAGGCTGGTCACAAGGTAAGGGATAGCAAGACCCATGGAACAAGCTTCCACACCCCTAAATTATTATGGTATAATTTATTTACAAATTAAATGTGTTTTGTAGATAGTATGTAGAAAGACGCTTGAGAACAATAAGATGCTGTATAGACTGTTTATATAATAAAAGCATTGTTAATAATTCAATTCAATAAAGATGTATTAAGGGCCTGCTATGTGCAAGGGTAGAAGCATCATGGTATAAGTGGACAGAGAGCCAGTCTAAATCAGGAAGATCTGGGTGAAGTCATCCTCTGACACTTACTGTCCTCGTGACCTTGGGCAGATCATTTGACCTCTTAGGACCCCTAGGCAACTCTCTAAAATTTAAAGCTATAGATAATTTGCTAATCTCTGTGGTGGAGGGATTTTTCACAGTGAGAGCTCCCACATACATGTGAAATCACAGGTCTTGACCCAAAAAAGTGTAAGTTGCTGTGGGTACAACCAAGACAAAAATGAAAATCTCTGACCTTAAGGAGTGAATATCATACTAAGATACAATATTGACAAAGGTAAGTAAATTTAAAATAATTATAGGAAAGAGAGTGTTCTAACAACTGAGGGGCTCAGGAAAAGCCCAGAACACAGAAGCTAAGATTTGCAGGAAGCTAAGGCTTTCAAAAAGCTGAAGCAAGGAGGGAGTAAATTCATTCTATGTGGGGAAGACATCCTTGGTGATGGCATGGAGGGAGGCTATAACCCTTCTAGCAGGGTCAGAAAATAGCATAGGCCAGTTTAGGTAGAAAGGAGAGTGTATAAAGTGGAGTAATATGAACTGTCAGGAAAGGTAGGTGGGAGGCAGACTGTGAGGGGCTTTCTGTGCCTGACAGAAGTGTTTATATTTTATCCTAGAGCTAACAGGGAACTCTGACTAGAGGATAGAGAGGGGGCCTGTCATCCAGAAGAGGGGGGTTCAGGTCCCCTCTCTGACACCTACTGGCTGTGGATGTGACCCTTGGCTAGTCACAACTTCTACGTGCCCCAAGCAACTCTAAGACTCTACAATGCGGAGAACATGCAAAGGGAGTTGTTCACCTAGAGTTCCTTACACCAATGAAACACATACACATACATACACACACACACACACACACACACAGAGGCATTAAAGATTCTTAAGCAGAGGAGTGACATGGTCAGACTTATGGATTAATTACGAATAGTGATTTGGCAGCTGTACGAAGCATGGACTTGAGATAAGAGAGTCAAAAGTATGGAGACCAATTAGGAAGCTGCTGAAATAGTCCAGGCAAGAGGTTATGAGGGCCTAAACTAGGTGATGGAGGCAAGAGATGTTGGGGAGGTACACTCAAAGACAACACTTGGCAAATAACTAAATGGAGGTGGAAAGTGAGAGAGGGAAGGGTCAAAGATGATTCTGAGCTTATCAACCTGGCACCCTCAACAGAAATTGTTAAAAATAAAAAAAAGTTTCATATGGAAAGAGGAGAGACGAGAAAGCAAAACTGAACACAAGTTTGTTTCACTAATTGTAAAAGAACTTAATGATACAATGAAATGTAAAAGGTCTGGAGAGTGGATTAAAAAAACCTAATATATGTTATACACAGGAAAGTGCATAAAAAAGATTCATATAGGTTAATGTCAATCAATCAACAAATATTTATTGAGCAAGGCCTACTATGATCAAAGCACTAGACTCCAGGGGCTTACTGTATACTTCAGGAGACAAAGCATAAACTCACCAAAAATTAAATACCAACATAAAATTTCAGTGACAATTAAAGCAATAAAGGACAAGTCACAAAGCACTGCATGATTAAATGCCCAATGATTGAGAACTGGGTGCTACCTACAAAGGAAGATTCACAAGCTAGGCCTTCAAGAATGGGTGGGAGTTGGCTAGGCATGCTAAGAGCAAAGACATGTCAAGGTCAAATGCATGCAAGAAGGAGTTACATTCCAGGAGGGAATTTTTCAATGCTAAAAAAAATCAGGTCAACAGGGAAAAATAAGTGACTAATTTCATATATCAAATAGAAAATCCTTCAAAATAATTTTAATTTACATGATTAAACCACTCAAATAGCTTAGGGATGTATGAAAGGATACAAAATTGTTAAATAGGCAATCAATTATCCCTTCCCAAATAGCATCATAGCAGTCCCTTCCATGGAAAACAGGGAGTCTGGCCTGGATTGGTAAGACCACCCATCTATCCAGAGAAATGCATCCTCAGGACATTTGAGATCTTCCTGCCACCCACTCGACACACCAGCTCTCTGCCAGCTCCATGCGGAGCTTTCCAACTCACAAGGCAGCCCACCCTCCTTTGAGCCTGTCACTTTTCAAGTACAACAAAGACAAAAAGTAGGCATACACACTTCACATCAGAATTATTTTAAAGCAAAAAAAAATGTCATAAGACGAAGAACATGCTACTTAACAATAAATGGAATCATTTTAACAGTCTGCTTCCAATGACAAGTCCTCCAAATTCTGGAGAGAATGTCTATTAAAACTGGCTATAAAAATGATGGGTAAGACAATAAATAACACTAGGATATATGGATACCTTGTTATTGGACAAGTCTAGCAAACTGCAAATATCAAAAACAGTAAGAGAGGTAGCCTGGTATATTGGATCATGACAGACTTGGGGTCAGGAAGTAATTGTTCAGTCATTTCAGTCATGTCCAACTCTTTGTGGCCGAAGTGTTTTGCCATTTCCTTCTCCAGCTTATTTTACACACCAGGAAACTGAGGCAAACAGGGTTAAGTGACTTGCCCAGGGTCATACAGAGAGAAGTATCCAAGGCTGGATTTGGGTACCCCTCACTCCAGGGCTGGCACTCTAACCACTGGCCACAGATTTGGGTTCAAACCCTACCTCCGACATTTATTAGTTGTGTGATACCTCTCTGAGCCTCATTTTATTCATCTATAAAGAGAGATAATAATTGCAACTACCTCTCAGAGTTGTTCAAAGGCTGAAAAGATAATCTATCTACAGAACTTTGCTGATTTGAAAATGCTATACCAATTTGAGCTTTTATTTTTTTCTCGAATTAAACCAAGTATGAGTCTGACTGTCTAGATAACCCATTGAGAGAGAGCAGACACATCTTTCTCTCCATCCTGAGAAAGTTTGCCTGAAATAGGTCATGGATCAGGAGGCAAATAAGTATACAAGAACAGACACCTATAAATTAGCATTTTTGCTAACATTAACAATGGAAAAATGGAGAAGCCCAGCATAGCTAATACACACAGAAACTGAGAAAATCACTCCTGGAATAACTGCTTACATTGAAAGGAAATACAGGAGACAGTAAAAAAAGTGAATGATATGCCAGAGGTGAAGCCACCCAGTAAGGGCAGCAGCCAAAACAGAACTAAGGGAAGGAGCAACTGGTATGTTATTAAAAAAATGTTTTAAAAAGCAGATACCATCTAACTCAGGAAATGGAACCTAGAAAATGAATACTACAGTATTAACAGCCCCCCAACCCCTTCCACCCCTACCAGACCCAACAGAACACTATAAGGATCAGAGTAGAAATTAAGCAATTTAAACCAAGAAAAAAGCAGTAGCCAAAAAAATGAAATCTAGGCACTGGTTGTTTAAGAGAAAAACTGAAACAAATAGATGGGCCTTGGGCCAGACCATAAAAAAATGAAAAGAGAGAAAGGGGAAAAGCAATGTTAGCTAAAGAGACAAGATTATACCAGGAAGCAAAGTCATTAAAAAAAAAATTTAAAAGCCTTGTTCAGATGTTTCAACAGTCTTAGTGATAGCTTAAAATGGCACTAAGACTTTTGGGACACACCCACAGTCTGTATACACATACACATACACATGGACACAGTCTCTCTGTATCTATATGTGCATGTATGTGTATGTGTATATATGTATATATGTGTGTGTGTGTGTGGGAGAGAGAGGGAGAGAGAGAGAGAGAGAGAGAGAGAGAGAGAGAGAATGAGACTCTGTGTCTGTATATCCCTTGAGGTAGAATATGAGAAAATGTTAAAATTCCCAGATGCCTGGAGTGCCAAACCATAACAGGTCAGGCATAAAAGAATTCAGTGTCCCTACTACACAAACTGAAATAATCGCAACAAAGAAAAGAGCCCTCTTCCCCCACAAATGCTTTCAGAATCATGCCAACTTTATATACCATTTTACAATATGCTAATGCAAGGGCACCAAAAGCCAATGCTACTTCTGAAATGAGGGTAAGATAAACACTAGAGTCAGGTCCTAAACAGAAGGAAAATGCCTTTCTATTTAGAACTAAAAGGACCTTGGAGGTAACAGCCCACACACTCATTTTGTAGATGAGGGAACAGAAATTAAATGACTTGTCCAACGCCATATAGGCTGCAAGTGGCAGAGCTTAGATTTGCACCCAGATCTTCTGATTCCAAATCCAGCCTTTAACTGCACATATAAAACCACAAAGAAAATGGGAGCTAAAAATCTTTTCATAAGAAAAACAACTATTAACTACATATAAAGATAATTATTTAATACTAGCAATATGATAAAAAATGATATAGAGAACAGCACAAAGTTTCCTTTAAAACCTTAGAAACGTATAGCATGTAACATACAAGGAAACTCTTGTGTTTCATTAGAATAATTCTGGAAAAATCAGAGGTACTATTGTCCCCCAAAGAAATAGCATAATGCTCATTTAAAGCAATTCTTTAAAATGCTAAAGCTTGTTGGCTTATACACATCAAGCAGTATAAAGGAATGAATAAATATATTAAATGATGTCTATTTCGATCTAAATGAATGTAAGCCAATAAATAACTTTCAGGTGGACAAAATAAATGATTACATAACAGAATTCTCTTCTGGCATTTCCACTAAAAGTCGCACCAGATTTCTTTATAAAACTGAACAAATGAATAAAAGATTTTATTAGGCAAAACAAAAGGGTCAAAATTAAGAGAAAAACATTCATGAAAACAAAAGCAAATGATGAATTGATTCCCAAACTTTAAGTCTCATATGAACCCACCATTCAGAGAACCCTACAATCAGTCAGTGACCACTAATGATCATTAATAAAGATCATCTTAGGAAAATAAAAACTAATCCACTAAGTAAATTGGCTTGACAGAGCTGAACAGCTGTTCAAAGGATACAGGAAAGTTTCAGCTTTCCATGTGGGTCAAATAATTCGAATTAGCTAGATGTTCCAGATACCTGAGGGTCAAGTCATATTAGACATCAACCTTTAACAAATTCACCATTCCGAATGGCATTCTTTATAAAATGAAGACACTCTTGTGGGCCTTCTTAAATGGAGCACGCTAAGTAGAATTCTTTTCTAGAGGACCCTGTCTCTATACTGGGTTGTAGTACAGTTATGTCACCAGGCCTACTATGCTGTGTGGGGTTGACTGCCTCTACATTAAATGGCTCCACAGGACATTTGTCAGTATTTGCATCTGTTTTTCTGTTTCTTCCCTCCCTAGCACTGGCACTGGCACTGGCACTTTTACTCAGTGTTGCTTCCTCGAAACAGTCCCCACCTCCATTGTGATCTGCTGAGAGCTGGAAAAATAGCTAATCGAGCTTCTCTGAAATATGTGTAAATCAAGACTATAGGACTAAATAGATTCTCAGTGAGTAGCTGAGGGGCCATCCTATGACAAGAGAAGAAAATGCAGGGATTTTGTGACAACTGGAAGCCTTTTTTTTTCTTTATCTGCTAGTTCTCAGCTCTGTTCCAAAGACACGAGGGTGACAGACAGCTAAGTCTCAAAGAAGCAAAGTGTTATTTTAACATTAACCTGCATACAGTACAATCAATATCCACATTATCAAAATGAGTATAACATCTCCAGAGCACCAAGACAACAGAAACTCAAAACAAAAGGGAGTAAGGGCAGGGATGACAACTTCACTTTCATTATTTAAAAGTCACAAGTGGATGAAAATATCGCAACATGCAACAGATTACACAAGGTAATAGCAATTTTTTTAGACTACGCAAAGTTATAAAACTCTGCTAGAAAGTGAAAAAGGTCTACATCGAATAATGCGAAACAGAAAGGACAGAATGTGGAGTGAATTAACACCAATTCTGACTGGTAATATATTTTTTCAGTCACTTTAATCTCAAAAGTGGTTGTAAATTCAATGTTGGTTTTAGTTGTCAAGCTGATGCAATGTATATAAAGTCTCTACCAAAAGGAGAAAAATGATGAAGCATCACTGGAAACAACCAACAAGCAGGATGATATGATTACAAACAAGAATGGGCAGAGGCGGGTATTAACAACAACAAAGCAGAAATTTGATGCAAATAAAAAAATTCAGAAGAGGTTCACATCCAAAAGCTGGGCAAGGAATGAGCACCACTTTCACAACCAAAGACAGGAGCACACTCTTGCTTTCCACTAACCTGCTGTGCAGCTATAAGTAAAAGGAAAAATAGTAATTGCTGGAGACAAGCAGGTCAAATTCTCAACTAGTGAAGAGCCTGGAAAGGAACAGAGATATGTAAGCGACGAGTGACAGGTGCACATAACCCTAAATAAGGTGAGGCCAATGGGAGAACAAATATCAGAACAAAGGCCGTTGGCAGTAAATGGATCGTTGGGGCACAACAGAGGAGGCACTCAAACAGGACAAAGTTGTTGAGAGTGGGGGCCTGGATGCAAAAACATGAAAAGTGACAATTCAGAGAATCAGTATGAAATAGAGCCAAGTTTCCAAAATAGATGAAAACAAAACTTCTCTGTCTGAAAAAGAGTCTCAAAAGCTGTCTAGGAGAAAAGACATTTTTGTAAGCTTAAGGTGGAGATGACTCACTATTGCCTGGAAAAATGCCATCTGTAGAGTCATGAGCTGCCAGACTCTTAACAGTGGTCCTCAAGGTGTGCCCCAAAGTGGACGGCTCGTTCCCTTCCAACGGCACGTGACAACTTCAAAGCTCAGTGGGCCATTCCCCACGACAAAGAATGAATGATCCTGTGCTTGCTAAGGGCAAACTGTAGAACAGTTAGTTGCTGATCAGCATCGGTCGAGAAAAATGCCTTCCTGGGAGTAAAAGAATAGCAGGTCTGGAAAAACAAAATAATTATGATAATTATTATCATAATATGGTAACTATGATAATAATTTATTTCGAGTAAAATATATTTTTGCAATATATACACAGAACTAGTGTTCTGAAGTTCAGGTGACCACTACCAGATAAGGTTAAAGCTCTCCTTCTCTTTCAAAAAGAAACACTAGTTCAGGGAGTGCCTTTTCTCAGAGATGCTAGGGGCTGCAGAAAATGAAGAGGAAGAGGCTTCAATTGTCACCTGAACTTCCTGGCTGAAGATAGTTCTCCATCCACTATGGCAGGGGTTCTTAACTTAGGGTCTATAGACCACTTGCTAGATTTCAGGGAGTCACTGAAGGCAGACAGGAAAGTATCTTTCTTTTCACTAACCTCTAACAGAAATTTAGCATTGAAAAATATCATTCGGAGCCTGCCAGTGGGAGCCATGACACCAAAGACATTCGATTCTATGCCAAACATCCCCTCAATGATAATGATGACAGCTGACAGTCACAGACTATTTTACTAACCTTGAGACAGGGTAGAGTAGTAGTTGGAGAACTGGTCTCAAAGTCAGGGAAATCTGGGGTCACGTCTTGCCTTTGCTACCCACTGAGCAGGTGGCCTCATATGACACAAGGAAGTACCTCTCGGGCCCCAGAAATGTTGCAGAGGAGGTCCAAGAGGCTGCCTCCCTGGAGCTGGCCACACCCCAGTGAAATCCCAAGTCTAGTCCCTAGCCCTAGCCCACATTACCTACATTAGCCCATATGACCCTCCCAACAGCCTAGGAAGTAGCTAACCTAAGCATCATGATTGTCATCCTACACATAAGGAAAGTCAGACTCCAGGAATAACTTGCCCCTGGAAAAACTGGTGCCCAGAATGTGGAAGGTTCAGGACTCAATTCCATATTTCCAGACTATGAATCAAATGCTATTTAAAAGGAACATGCAATTTACATTCTGTACATCAGACTAGAGGTTGAGTAAGTGGAGGATCTCTTGAGATTAGCGAGAAAGGTATTAAATTGTACCTAAGCGGGTCTTTTTTGCTTTGTAAACTTGCTGCATATAAAGATTGTTTTAAAAATAAGCATTGGCAAAACACTGTTAAAGCAGACTATTAGTGTCAGTCAGTCAACAAGTCAGTCAGCTAGCAGCTATTAAGTACCTATAATGTGCCCAGCACTGTGCTTAAATTTTGTAAGAGAAAATTAGAAGTATAAAAAGAATTCTAACCTTCCTCTGATTTTACCAAGACTCAGCAACCATGGAGAAGTCATTTAACTTCTCTGGGCCTCAGTTTCCTCACCTGCAAAATGAAGGGGCTAAACTAGATGGCCCCTAAGGTCCCTTCCAGCTCCAAATCTATGATTCTATGATCCCATCTGAAGTACAACGAGTCACCTGGCAGCAGCAGGCAGATCACCTAAGAGAAAATAGATTGATTCTTGAAAGTAATTCAAATATAAAATGACAAGAAAACATCATCACCCCGCTCAGCCCTTCCCTTCACACCATCTCAAGTTATCCAGGGTCCACAATGGACACGGCCTTCTTCTGTGAGACCTGAGAGTAGAAAAAGGTGAACAAATGTGGGCCCAAGAACTTACAACACACAAACACGGAGAGTGAGTGTCCTCACCCTTGAACTGCTCAGATTCAAAAGAAGAGAATCAAAAGAGACAAAGAAGGCACAAAGGAAGGCTGAAGTCTGACATTGGAGGCCCAGGCCTGAGGCGGAGCACTGGGTCCTCATCCTGGAGTTGCCAAAGCTTCGATAGGCTTTCATGATGGGTTGAGAAGCAGCCAAAGGATGAGAAAGGAGGGGACGCCTTTGGTTTTGCTCCCATGGACTCAGTGCAATATGACCTATGGAGCAATCAGAGCATATGATAAACAAAGGTTTTAAAAGAATTTAGCCCAAAGTTTAAAGTTTGGAGAGGAGGGTGTGAAAATTATTAACAAACCAGGATAAATATATTACAACTTGGGAAATTCCAGAAAGACAGTGGTCCCTAACCTTTCCAAACATAAGGACTGCTTTATAAAGCCCTCCATGTGACAGTAATTGTGTTATCAGCATCCCGTGAGTGATCAAGGACACTATCACTGAAAGCTACTACAAAGTCAGAGGTGCTGTTAATAATGGTTTTGCATTTTATCCATCAAAGCAGCACTATTTAGGCCATCTAGAAAATGCCAATGCTCTGGTGACCACAAGGATTTAAGGCCCCACCCCAACCCCCACACCACATCCCCAAAGTTGGGAACCATGGTTTTGGAAGACGTTACCAAGGAATTGGGATCAGGATTTCAGATTATGTAGGACTTGAGACATAACACCCACGGTTCTCTTAGTGAACAAGTCTTGCTGCCAGATCACCCCTGGCCCTGTTCCTAGCTCATTTCCTCAACAATAATCTCAATATTTATAATAGGGTCAATCTACCACTGTTAGGGAAAAGTCAGCTATGGCACAGGCTAGCACTCTTCCCTCGTTTATTCTACTTAGAAAAAAATTTTCAAGAGCAAGATTGAATTATTTTTTTAAAATGTGTTCACTAATGATGTTTTCAGGAAAAGCTATTAGTAGCAAATTGTTGACTGCTATTTAAATAGCTTTTAAAAGCAGTAGCATTTCTGCTGAGAGGAAATAAAAATGTTTTCTTCCTTTGAACGAATTAATTCTAAATTTTTAAATGGGGAAGGTTTGGAGAAAATGAAAATGCAAGAAAGCCCCTTCTTTTCCAGTCTTATAAGTAAAAAGGCAGATAAAGAATAAGTTAGCTGAATATCACAAAATTCCCATTCCCCGTAATGAATTAGCCAAAAGCCTCCACTTAATGTTGGGTTACTATCAGGTTAAAAAGTAAATTAAAATTAAATGAAAAATTCTGAAGTGATCCTGCTGGTTTTTAAAATATGCATTTTTATTATTGAGGAAAAAGAACTGCATGTAGGTCCTGCTTCTGCCACTAACTAGCTGCTTCACCTGGAATAGGTCATCTAACTTCCCTGGGCCTCAGTGTCCTCATTTGTAAATGAGGACAGTGATAACTACTCTACTGATCTTACATGGTTTCTTTTGAGGAAATACCAAATCTGGATGCACAGCATGTTACAAACACACTTCACAATTCTGAGGAAATCAGTGATATTAATCAGCCTTGGCTGGGGATTTGGGAGGAGTGGTTAAAAAAAAAAAAACAAAGCTGTCCTAATTATCCAGGCTGAATCAGAGATGGCTCATCTCCCAATAATTTCACAAAGACCTGTTTAATTACCTCCACTTAATAAAACAGTTAAATCATTTTTCATTTTCTCTGCTATAGCAAGTGATATGAAATATTAACATTTTTGACATGTGTCTTCTAAAACTGAACAGCAGCATGTGTATGGACGGGGAAGACAATATCAACAGGATCATGTCTTCCTAATTTTTGAAAACCGATTTGTGACAAAGCTCCCTTTCTGCTTTTTGTGTCTATAACACTCACTTCCTGCTAGGCTCCCCTGCATGGAGCCCAAAGAAAACCAATTCAGGGCTTTCCACCCCGACTTAAAGTGATCTGATACAAATGCAAGCCATCCCTCGGGAGACATTATAAGGCTTTGCCCAATCAGGTGCTATGAAAAGAACCAGAATTGGCACTGGAGTAGAACCTGAGAATGCCCCAACCTAAGAGATTCAGCCCAGTCCTATAAAGTGCTCAAAGGTCAAGAGGAAGGGGATCCCAGAGGCCCAGGATCCAGCCTCGTGCACATCAGGCACTAGGATCCATGGCCATCAAAATAACTTCTAACCCTAAAATAGGAGCGTAGTCACTGATGGCATCGACACGAAACTGATCAATGAATGATCATTTACGGAGCACCTCCTAGGTGACCAGGCTCACAGGAAGAAAAGGGAGATGGGCAGGAAAGGGAGGTAGACCTGCTCTCCTCCCTCAAAGGTCTTACAATCTTACATAACGCATAGGTCAAATGATTAAAGACAATTACAAAAAATACACAAGCAAATGAGACCTAAGGTCAATTTATGGCTTTGTTTCCCAAACAGTGGACATACACTGGATGTAACAGTGTATCTTGAATAGAAGAAAAATGTAAATTTAATCTCAGGTACTACAGTTGAAGTACCCCTAGGGGTGTGCTGATAAATGTTTAACAATAGGCTGTCCAGGGAGAAAATGTATATACAACACAGGTTTAAATTTAATCTTCATTATTGACACATCCTCCATCATTTTCTTAAGCCCAGACAAACAACAAAACAATACATCAAGCCCTGATTTGTAGCATTTGCCTATTTCTGAGGCAAAAATGCTCACATGAAAATTCAACAACCGACTCCAGCATATCCCTGACCATAAAATGTTGGTCTTGTGATGGAAGAAAGTCAGGGGCCAGAAAGGGGCCAGGACCAGGGAACAGAAGGACATAAGTTGGAGTGACATCTCAGACCTTTACTAGCCACATGAGCCTCAGTGACTCACTTAACCTTTCTGAAACTGGAGATAACACAAGCTTTGTCATAACAGTGTTGGAAGGAGAGCATTTTGTAAATTCTGACATGTGGGCAAAAATCTGAGGCGTCAATAAGCAAGCATTCATTTATTAAGCACTTACTGTGGGCTAGGCACGGGGCTACAAGGGACAGAAGAGAAGCAGTCTCTGCCGTCTATTCTTTGCTTGATTCTTTTGGGAGAGCCAAGTACACAGATAAGAACATCTCAACATCTCATAGAAAGGAAGGGGGTGGGGGCCGGGTGGTGGGTGGTGAGGGCGCTCACCAAGGCTGCCAGAGGAGGTACTGCTTGAGCTGAGTGTAGAAGGAAGCTGGAGACTCCAAGTGGCTCAAGCAGCTTCGTCTCCCAACCTGCCCAACTCCCTGAGGGCTAATCCACCACCGAGGGCCATAACTAAGGCATCTCCACTCACATCCCGGGCTCCCCAGGCACTTGGACACAGATTTTCACCCATCCATTACTCTGCTTCTTCCTAATCACCTGCTTATCACCCATTTAGCAACCAGACGTAGGCACCAACAGCAAACATACAAACAAGAGTCTTGCACCTATGATATGAAGAAGTGAACATGCATACACAATGTGTAGGGGGGAATGGAGGGTTTTTTCTTTGTGACAATCTGATTGGATCACAAATACAGAATTGGAAAGGGTCCCCTCCTTTTAGAGATGAGTAATGCAAGACCCAAGGAGGTAAAGGCTTGTCCCAGGTGACCCAGGTAGCATTCGGTGGCCAAGCCAGGATTTTCTCCACTGCAGCACACTGACACCCCGCCCCCCCCTCCCCCACAGCCCTCCAAGAAGCTTGGATCCAGGATTGGGGAGAGATGAATGAGGCTCAAGGATGACAGGCAGGGGATGGGGAGGTGGCATGAGTAGCCACTGGGAGGGCTGTGAAATAACAGCTCGCATTTCCACGATGTCTAAAGGTCACAAACCTTATGGGATCAGAGATCTGGAGCTGGCAGAGACTTTAGAGGCTCACAAGTCAACCCCCTCAATTTTACACAAAAGGAAACGGAGGCTCAAAAATGGAGGTTAAGCGATTTGCCCAAGGTCACAGAGGTAACCACTGTCAGAGGCGGGATGTGAACTCAAGCGCCGGGACTCCCAAGTTGGGAGCGCTTTCCCCCCACACTACGCTAATTAGACGTGTCCCCACAACAGCTGGGGGTAAAGGGAGTAATGCATCCCATTTTACAGATGTGGAAATTGAAGCTGGGAGAGGAGACTCCAGCAAATGGTACCCAAATTCCGCGCTCTCCCTGGTGCCCCGCCCCTCCTCCCTCACAGCCCTCCGGAGCCCCAAGCTCCGGCACCCTGCACTCACCGAGCCCAGAGCTGGTGCTGGCGTGGCAGGAAGTGCCCCCACTGGCCAGAGAGCCGAGAAAGCCTACAGCCCCTTGCTGAGAGCTTCCGGAACCCCTCTATGATGCCTCGGAGGTCTGTACATCTCGGTGGCTCAGCTCCCCACCCAACCTGGAGAGTGGGGAGGGGAGTGGGGAGGGGAGTGGGGAGGGGAGGGGAAAGGGGCCTGAAATGGGGAGGCCCCAGAGGAGGGGCGGGGCACCCGGAGAGAGAGGACTGGGAAGGAGGATGGAGAGCCAAGAAAGCCAATTCACAGGGTGACCACAGTAACATGGAAAGACCTCAGAACTCTGATCAATGTAGTGACCAGTGACTTGCCTCCAGCCTTCTGACAGCACGGCAAGCCTCCTCCTGAGAACAGAGGTGGAGGGCTACAGGTGCTGAATAAGGCATACATTGCCACAAACGATTGAGGTGTTGCTTCGTTTTACTCAACTGTACTGCCTTGTTACATGGGAGGGTTCTAGGTATTTTAGTAGAGAGAGCCCTGACCTCACATTCAGGATGCCCCAGTTTCAATCTTTCCTCAAACCCTGGCCTGGAAACTTGGGCACTAGTCACAACCTCTTTCAGCCTCAGTTTTTTAATCTGTAAAGGATGGATAATTAAAACACCGACTTCACCAGTTTGTTGTAGGGTTCGAATGAGAGGACGCATGTGAGGTATTTTGCAAAGAGCTATATACTCTAGCTAGCCATCATCCCAGAAGAGACGGTCACATACAAACAGAACCAACCAACAAGCCTTTTTTAAGAGAACAGCATCACTAGAGTCATTCCATGGAAGACAGTCACAGGGGGAAAGTGGCAAGAAGCAGCGAAGCTGGGATCCAACACAAGGCCTAGCAAACACCTGGACTGTCTATACCCTCAAGGGGCTCACATGCTAATAAGGGGCGGAATCATGCTAATTAGGAAAAAGGGAGACACCCACTCCAGGTTTGGGGGTTCACTCAGTGGCTGGCAGAGTGGTGGTTGGTTTTCCGAGGATTTGAGAGTAGTCCAACGCAGCTTTGGGGATGCCATGTCACTCCATCGTCCCAATCTTCCCGGCCAGTCCTCCCACCTTCTACTTATCAAGGTGCTTTGCTGCACCTATAGGACTTTGTATTTGGCAACTCTACCACTAAGAATTACAGAGGACTTGTCAACCTGAAAAAATGAATACTAATAATAATAGCTAACATTTGTTTGGTGCTTACTGCGTGCTAGGCACAACCCTGGGAGGTAGATGCTATCATTATCCCCATTTTACAGATGAAGAAATTGAGGCAAACTGTTAGGGTCTTGACCAGCAAGTTGCCCTATCTCAGTACGCAATGATGAGGCGGGAGCAATGATGGTTATAACTCTGATTTATTGGAAGCCATTATCCATATTTATAGGTTTTTGCACTACGTAAGCAGAAGCAGGTGTTCAAGGGGATGAAAGCATGGGAAAAGAGATGTGCTTCAGTAATGTCTTGTTGCACTTAGATTAGTAGCGATATCTGGTGGGAAGAATCTGGATTATTGTAAACTATGCTGCCTACAAGCATATGGGAAAACTAGGGCTGTGGTAAGGTGGTTTCCATAGGAGTATGGGAACAGGAGGGGAGTGCTATTCTACAGTGACAGGGAAGGCTGGGAACAGGAGGGGAGTGCTGTTTCTACAGTATCTAAAAAGGCATGGGAAGGCTCAGGCATGTAGCCAGCTGATATCAGAGCTGTATGAGCTATGTGAGGCACGGGGCAGGATGCCCTTGTAAAGTATCAAAGAAGTTCCCATTAATTAAAGCATGTTTGCGTTAGGCACTGGTTCAAGAGCATTAGGTAGTGGCCAGCTGTGTTCCTCCTACTGGGCTTGTGAGTCCTTGGTGAATGGACTCTGCCTGCATGAGAAAGGACGGCTATCAGAGCAAGAGGGGGGTGCTGTTAAGGGGGGCTGTTAGGGACGGAAGTCTTTCCTCCGGGCGCCTACTGTTCCAACTCCTACTAAGCCTGTCTGGCTTTACCCAGGAAACAGGCCAAGCACTAGGGTCCGAGCAGCTCCGGGGTCGGCGCTAACTCCCTACAGCAAACAAGTTAAATGACTTACCCAGGGTCAATCAACAGACATTTATTAAGTGTCTGAGAGTGGGTTTGAACTCAGGCCTCCCTGACTCTAGACCCAGCACTTTATCCACTGAACCTCAGGTAGAAGAAAATTTAAAAAACAAAACAACGCAATAACAAGACAACCAAAAAAACCCAGGAAAATTGACTTAAAATATTTGGCTCCAAATCCCAGTTTATTAACACTGAGCCTACCAACTCTTTAAACCAGGATACCTCCTGAAATCTTTGGAGTTGACTGGCTAAAATGAAAACATTAAGATTCCAGATTCTGAATAGGTCCACTGGCTCAGTCAACCCTGACCACCAGGCTACAGGGGCCTAAGCTGGCCACTTTACTGGCACATGGAAGGTAGCCATGAGTCAGTTCTCAAATAGGTCTGCCAGGTCCAATCCTGACCTCCTCCTTACTTGGGATTCTTGAAGGTAGAAATGGACCCTCTTGAGGCTTGGCTAGACAGTGGGAGCTCTGGGCAAAGGGACTACAGAGAGGGGATGACTGGGTTGCCCTGATAGAAGGCAGTCCCACTGACCTCTTCTAAGGAACCAGGGAACTGAAGCTCCAAGGGGAGGATCTCAGGTGTCTTCCTCAGTTTCTCCTCATTCTAGCCTTAATCCCTCACAGTGTCTATCTTTTCACCTCTGTGTAGGGGGAGCAGTGCTTAGCCCAGTGCCTGGTACACAGTAAGTGCTTAATGAATGCTTGACTGGCTGATCTGTATGGCTTGCTGTGGACTGTTTTTAAACCTTGATTCTCTTACACTCATCACTTCCAGCAATTCTGACATAAAGCCTCTATACAGACACAGCCAGATTGGGTCTAGGGTGGCCATGTAAGTGCTCTCTGCCCTTCTGTGTCCCCCCAGTCCAGCCACCTCCCTGGGAATGACCATGTTACATATATGACCATGAACCCAAAGGGAAGGGGTGGTCCGGGTCAGTCAGAGAGACAAAGAGGACATCTCCAAGTTTAGAGGGTTAACTTTAGAGACTCAGGAATCACTGGCTGGCAATTGTGACTGGTTTTCTGCCTAGCAACTGGGAAAGAGATGGGATTCATGGCTAATATTGAGCATGTTGGGCTACAAAAGCCCCTATTCTCCCCCCAAAAAAATCCTTGAATTCAAGACAAGCAGAATGAAACCTAACTTCCCATTAGCTTCTAGAGATGACATGTGATACATCCATTCAGTCTCCAGTCAATTAAAATTCCAGATTCTTTTCACATGGACTGCTGCCTAGATATGCTTCTTGACCATCTTATACTTGTCAAAGGGCAGATTTCAAGAAACCTAGAAAGACTTGCATGAACTGACGCAGAGAGAAATGAGCAAAACCAGAACATAAAGGAAAACAACTGTGAAAGACTAAGAACTCAAGTCAACGCAATGAACAGTCATGACTCCAGAAGGCTCAGAATGAAGCCTGCTTCCCACCTCTTGGGAGAAATGTGATGGCCTAGAAGTGCAGAATGAGACACCGTTTTCAGACACAGCCAATGTGTGAATTTATTGTAATTGATTACACTCACTTGTTACGAGAGGGTTTTTATTGAGGAAAGGGGGGAGAGCTATGAAGGGGCAGTTATAGTGATGCAAAAAAAAAAATGGACAAGTGTCAAGGAAACATTAAAAATATACCAAAGAGAAAAGGAAATTCAGAAAAGGACACAGACAAGCAGGGCAGTACCGGTATGTGTTAAAATATAATCTGTACTTGAAAAAAACAACCTATACGTAATATTCATGGTTTCATATAATCTTTTTCTGTCCTTTGTATATGGAAATATTCATGTCTGGGAAGTTTATAATAAAAAAGGATTTCTTTAAGAAGTATGGAGTAGAAGTGGTGGACTACAAACACAGAACAGAGTACATACTGTCTACCACTGTTGGCTTGTGGATTTTTTCCCTTAACTATTTCTTTAAACTGTATAGGGAAGATTCTGTTGATGCAAGGAAGGACCAGAGAGAAGTGACAGCAATTCAGGTTTAACATAGGAAACAAAATGAGATCAGAGATTCTTTGGTAAAAGGAGAGTTCATTTCATGAAATACAGTCATCAAGGAAAATGCTATCCACAACCAGAGAAAGTACTATGGAATCTGAATGCAGATGGAAGCAGACTATTTTCACTTTTTTGTTGTTTTTGGTTTCTCATGGTTTTTCTTTTTAGTTCTGATTCTTCTTTCATAACATGACCAATGTGGAAATATGTTTAATGTGATTGTACATGTATAACCTATGTTAGATTGCTTGCCATTTGGGAGAGGGGGGAGGGGAGAGTGAAAAAAGTTTGAAACTTAAAATCTTATAAAAATGAATACTGAAAACTAACAAAAATTAAATTTAAAAATACAGTCATCAAACCATAGCCCTCTTCTTCCCTCAAGACAGAGCTATCCCTGGAGGCTGCAACCTTTAGCACAACTGGTCACTGGTCGGTCCTAGGGGGACAGTGATGATGACCACCTAAGTCTTTGTGATGCTTTTCCTGGACTCCTTGTGGAGCTCTTGCTTTGCACTGATCATATCACTACCTTGTTTTCCTGTTGGAATACCTTTCATAAACACTCACTATGTTTACAGATGAATTTTTACTTACAGCATTTCATCTTGATTTTACCCTGACACTCTCTCTCTGTCTCTCTCTCTCTCCCCTGAGTTGTCTTATGGCACTGATCACCTGGACTGACCAATAGAGAAAACCAGCTGTGACCTCATTTAATAGATGAAGAGTTACTCACTCATTACTCCTCTCCATCTGCTTAGCTCTCCCGCACTCACCACCAAGAGTTGCTCCCATCTCAGTCCTAGGCAGAGCTGATAGCCACAGCACTTCTCCTTGCTCCAGGTGAAAAATCAGGGCAGGCTTGGAAACTGGAAATCCTGCTCTTGGGAAAGGAAGCTACTGATGGCCAAGAGAACTTTGGACACAGAGCTCACTCTCAGTTACAGCCCCAGGGTGTTCAGGGATGGAGGCAAAAACACAGTTTACTATAGAAAAGATCAGGTGATGTTAGAAAAAGGAAGTGAGTGAGCCTTCTGGAGGAGCCTTACCAGCAGGAGCCCACATTCTCAACAAGTCTAGGGTTGAACGATGAAGGACAATTTATTGCTTTGCTCCTGGAGCAAAGGGTTCAGACCTCTTTTGTATCACAGAACCCTTGGGAAGTCTGAGAAAACCCATGGACCCCTTCTCAAAAGTATACCGAATCAGAAAGGAAATCAATTATATTGAAATACAGTTATCCAACATGACAAAACAGGAAAATGATAAATGTTGGAGATGTGGGAAAATTGGAACGCTAATTCATTGTTAGTGGAGTTATGAACTGATCCAAGCATTCTGGAGAGCAATTAGGAACTATGCCCAAACGGCTATAAAAATGTGCATACCCTTTGACCCAGCAATACCACTTTTAGGGCTGTATCCCAAAGAGATCATAAAAATGGGAAAAGGACCCACATGTACAAAAATATTTATAGCATCTCTTTTTGTGGTGGCCAAGAACTGGAAATTGATGGGATGCCCATCAGTTGGGGAATGGCTGGACAAGTTATGGTATATTCATGTAATGGAACCCTATTGTGCTATAAGAAATGATGAACAGGCAGACTTCAGAAAAACCTGGAAAGACTTATATGAACTGATGCTGAGTGAAGTGAGCAGAACCAGAACATTGTACACAGTGACAGCCACAGTGTATGATGATGGACTTGATAAACTTAGCTCTTCTCAGCAATGCAAGAACGTAAAACAATTCCAAAGGACTCATGATAGAAAATGTCATCCACATCCAGAAAAAACAATACGGAGTCTGAATGCAGATCGAAGCGGACTATTTTCTTTGTTTTGTTTTGGTTTATGTTTTTCTTTCTCATGGTTCCTCCCATCAGTTCTAATTCTTCTATACAACATGACTAATTTGAAAATATATTTAATAGGAATGTATATGTAGAGCCTGTATCGGATTGCATGCCATCTGGGGGAGGGGGAGAGGAGGAAGAGGGAGAAAATTTAAAACTTATGGAAGTGACTGCTGAAAACTAAAAATAAATTAACTTATTTTAAAAAAAAAAGAATTTTATAGTCAGTTCAATAAAGGAGAGAAACAAAAAAGGTGTGGTACCAAAAAAAAAAGAAATACAGTTGTCCAAATGTTTTTTAAAAAGTCCCAGACCCCAAGTTGAGGATACTATGAAACTCCTAGGGATTATGACATCTGCATGAGAAGAGCAAGAAATGACCCGCAATAAGAACTCAGAAGAATAGATAAAGTGCAGGCCCAGGGGAAACACCAGGAAGCCTCCTAATGTTCTCCTAACATCCCTCATGCCAGCCACACAATGACGAGAAGAAATACAAATGTTCTATTTGGAGCTCAAAACCATTGAGGGTCCCTGAGTCTCATAAGCCAAAACTTTGAAAGCTTAAAGAAGAGCAATAATTTGAAAGAAATAAGAGAAAGTTTTACTGCGGACAGTATAGGAAAAGGTTTCTAGCCAAGGGACTCAATTGGCGAACCAATGCTTTTCCCTCACCATTCAACAACCCAGTGAGTACACAATCAGGACTCTCATTCTTAAATGAAAGTGGCTGTGCCATGAATGGAAAAATACCATCCCTGTACCCATATTTTCAGCCCTCATCACTTCTGGTCTTCCTCTGAGGAAGATGTATCCCTACCTCGATCTGTACCTTTGGCCATACCTTTCCTGACTCCTACAAAAGCCAATAATTATTGTTCCTTTTCCAGAATTCCCAACTGTCCTCAACTCCTTACTGACTCTTTCCCTTCCACCTTCAAACCCTGCTGTCACCTCAAGTACCTTTCCCATTTCTCTCCTTTTCCCTATCAAGCAATTAGTGCAAGCTGCTAACATCTAGTTACTGCCAAGTCCAACAGCCTTTTTCTCTGTCCGTTTCTGAGCCACTAGGATATTAGGAATCCGCTGCCGGGTGTGATGCTGGCCATCAAAAGACTCGCTTCCAGCCCTGACTCTGCCCAGTTTTCAGCAGCTCCCTTGAACTGGTTTACTAGTAAGCTGCTTCATTCCTCTGAGCCTTAGCTTCCTCAGACATAAGCTGGAAGCAATAACACTAGTAAGAGATACTCTAAAGGAGCACTTCTTTAGGAACAGCTGAAAGGGTCCTGAGTGGAAAAAGTTTAAAGAGCCCTGCTCTAAAGTATGGTTGGGAGAAAACGGTTTGTAAATCCTATAGCGTTGCATCAATGGGAAGCATTATCATTTTCCCCACCGCTCTTTCTTCTGAACCCAAACTGAACTAACAGCAGCCAGCCTTTTTTATCGGGCTGCACAAGAGACAATCTAAGGCACGGCTTTCAAGGAACTTCCCATTTGGCCTGCTTCTCATCTTCCTCCCAATCTCTAACTGGACATCGCTTAAAGTTGGCCTTCTCATTCTTCTCTCTTTACACACTATCCCCCAGAGAGCTCACAGCTTCCCATGATCCCATGCTGATTCCCTTCCTCAATTGAGAGCCCCTCCTTTCTGCCCTACCCCCCCCCCCAGCTGAAGAAGGACATGTCCAACTGCCTTTGGATAAGTCCATGTGTTGCCATTACCTCAAATTCAACATTCCTAAAACCCAAATTTATGGCCTTCCCATCCAAACCCACTACTCTTTCAACACAACCACAGTCTCACTCATCCAGGTCTGAAAACAGTGAAGCCTTGATTTTTCCTTCTCTTCCAGGTCACCAAGTCCTACTGATTTTTCCTTCAAAATGCCCTTCATGTCCACCCTTCCTCCTCCATTCACACTGCCACTTCCCTGGTCCAAGTCCTCACCACTTCCGGGTTTTCTCTCTTCTGATCCATAGTACTGCTGCTTTACTGGCTCTAACTTCAGGGTTTCTAGAATAATAATAATATCAAGCATTCGTAAAGCATTTCAAAGTTTGTAAAATGCATTATATGTTAGCTCATTTACTCCCACTCACTCATACAGAAAGGATGTGAGTAGCTCTGTACAGTCCATCCACCCCTACACACTGAACTACTCGCAGAAGACCATCCCAATAGCCTGACCACAGGATGGCCCACAGGTATTAGGGGCTGTTGGCTCCTACAAATAAACCAATTTAAGATAAGCAACGTGGGAGAGGGGAAAGGGAATAAGCATTTATATAGCACATTTATCTACATGCCAGCAACTGTGCTTTATAAATATTGGGTCATTTGATCCTCACAACAACCCCGTGAGGTAAGTGGTATTATTATAACCATTTTACAGTTGAGGCAACTGAGGCAGATAGAGGTGAAGCAGCTTGCCCAGGGACACACATTTAATAAGTATCTTGAGGCCAGATTTGAAATCAGGTCTTCCTGACTCCAGGCCTAGAGCTCTATCCACTGTGCCAAGACAGGGCTAAAATCAGGGGTGGGAGAATTTCTTTGAACTTAGTCCCGCTAGATGACCCTATCTGCATGTTCCCCTTTCTCCTACTGGGAGGATGCCTAATCAAACTGACCAGTATCACTGAGGAATACAATTTAAAATTATAATAATTAGTTAAGAATTTAGATTAATAAGAAAGTCACTGAATTATCCATAAGTATGTGTGGTCTTTAAAAGCCTGTTCTAAACAAATAGACAATGCCACTTTTTATACGTGTGTAGTGATAGTGAAGTTTAGATTGTGCATATGTTTTAAGAGTTCATATATACACTTACATGTATATACATATATACACACATATGTAAAAAGAATTAAAATTGATTATAATGTATCTGATACAGTTGAAACACTGGGGAAAGACAGCATACACTAGGATCTGGAGAGCCAAGACAAGCAACCAGAAGCTAGTATTCAAGGAAGGAGAGAACTGAAGGTAGATTCTCCCTAAGGACTGACTGACTGATTGGTTTAAGGCACAAAGCAAAGCGAGCAGGGAAGCAAAAGAGAAACCTAAGAGACAAGACAGTCTCCAAAATGAAGCTTGTCTGAAGGCAGAAAATCTTATACATTCTACCTCTGTCTAGCAGCGGGTACCAATGAGGGCTCTTCCTGGGGAGGCATAGCCCCGGGACTGTGGATACTGAAACTTACTCCATTTAGTACATCATAATATTAGGGTCAATGGATCAAAACAACACAAACTACTGGGATAAGTCCTCCCTACCTCCCTAATCTACAAAAACCTATCAATATCTTACCTTGAGGAGATTTCATTGTATTTCTTCCTGCTACTCCACCAACCTAACCAGGTTGCCCTGTACACAAGAGAACTGTAAAGTAACAATCATGTGAATAAATGTTCCAAATCTCTGATGAGAAGAATGGTTGTGTCCCTAAGAGATAAAAAAAAAAAACAAAGGAAATGTTTCATATATGTTGTTTATAGCAGGGTTTTTTTGTGGCAGCAAAGAACTGGAAACAAATTGGGTGCCCAGTGATCAGGAGATGGCTGAACATCCCAAGGTATCTGAATGTAATACACTAATCTTGAGCTGTAATAAACAAGAAATAGACAGAATTCAGAGAAATTTGGTAAGCTATTTAAGGAACTGATATAGAGGAAAATAAGAAGGATCAGGAAAATACCTTACACAATGAACATGATCATATAAAGGAAAACAATGAAAGACGTTAGACCTTTGATTACTCCAACAAACAGTAAGGACATCAGAAGATTTGGGGTGAAACATACTATGTTCCTCTTGGCAGAAAGGTGGTAGAAAATTGGTAGGTAATAAGACATGCATTTAGATGTGGCCAATGTGCCGATCGGTTCTGTTTAACTGTACTTTTATTCCAAAGGAGGGTTATTTGAAGGGGGAGAGGAAATCAAGTGGGAAGTGATAATGATGTAAAAAGGGAGAGCAATTAAATAGATTAACAAATCACTGTTACACTAAGAAAAGACTCAGATGGATCCAGAACCATCCTGCCCCCATATTTCAAATGCTATGAAATAAGCATCATCCAACATTGATCGAGGGACACAGATTTCTTTTCTTTTCTATGCCAGATTCAAGGGAGAGAAGAAGAGAAGGAAAGAATGACCAGGTGTTAACAGAATATCACCGAATTGTAAATGGAAAGGAATGGAGTTCTCTAAGCAAAAATTTGGAGCATTAGCAAGTAAACAGATCTCCAGATGTCCTCCCTTACTCTTGTTCCTTGGACTGTTTCCATGGCTACGGAGGGGGTAGAGAAGACAGCTGCTGAAAAGAGTATTTCCCTCAAAATTCCTCTCCATAGTTTTAACATGCTAAGTAATAATACTAGCTAATATTTCTGTAGTGCTTTGAGGTTTTCAAAGCATTTCCATAGATTATCTTATTTGATCTTCACAACAAATCAATTTTATAAAAGAGGAAAATGAGGCAGAAAAAAGTGATGTGACTTGCCCAGGGTCACACAACCAGGAGCCAAATGTGTAAGGCGGGATTCAAAGTCAGAATTTCCGGACTCCAAGTCTAGAGCGCTAGCCATGTACCCCTAAGCTGCCAGAAATGAGCCCTCAACAAGTTGCAGAAAAATAGCTGCTACATTTATATAGTGATTTGGGGATAACAAAACATTATCCCTCAATGTGAAGCAGGAAATCCAATTATCTTCCTCATTTTTCCAGAGGAACAGAAGGATCAGAGGTCAAGTGACTGGCCTATGGTCACAAAACTAATAAGCAGAGACTGGACTTGAATCCAGATCTCTTGAATTTAAGTCCTGAGATTTTTTTCCTACTACTTGTACTAGGAAGTGTGGAGAATGGAGAAGCAGCTCTGAATCTGTCCCTAAAATTTAACTGGGGGCACAGGACACAAGGGAATGAACAGCTGGCTCACAATAAAGGCCACACACGTCCAGTGTCCAATGAGTGCCCTGAGTGAACGCTGGCCTGCAGGCAGCCATCTCTGGGCTCAGGGGAGCCGAGCAAACACTCAATGTTGCAGGGGTGGGGAACCTGGTGCCTTAGGGCTACATATGGCCCTTTAGGACTGCACTTGAGAACCAAGAGGGCCACATGTGGCCTCGAGGCTGCAAGTTCCCCACCCCTGCAATATATGCTTATAAAACTGAATTCACTGAAGAAGTGGGTTTATAACTGGGCCTTCGGTAAAAAAGGCCTGGGGAGCTGAATGACATTCCAAGACAGAAAAGGAAGGTGAGCAACTGTGAAGAAGAAAGTAGGTTTTCACTAAGTTAAAAACAAAAGGGAAGGCATAGTTGGGAAAAGCGAGTGAACAAGGATATGGTTTAGTTGTTTAGAGAGGGATTTGAGTAGAAAAAAAAAGCAGGGCATCTGTGCCAAAGCATAAGGGAAAGAGTCACAAGCTACATTGGAAAGAGTTGTTGGAATTGGAGTCAGGCGGCTTGGGGACTTCCCAGCTGTGTGGCCTATCTGGTGCCCAGCTTGCTTCTTGGCTTCTTCCAGCTCTAAATGGGATAGCCCAGTATAACCAAAAGGAATCAGAGATGGGGGGGGGCGGTAGAAGGGGGAGAACAAAAGGATGAGGGAAAGCCTCTGGGTTTGGTGACATCATGACAGGCATTGTGGCAGAGAGGGCCACAAGTCAAGAAAACACTAGGTATGTCGCCATGGGCAAGGCATTTCAAATCTGAGTGAAAAGGGAACTCATTCCTATGTTTTGCGCTGTGGGATGACAATTACAGAAGCTTTGTTGCCTCAAGACGACAATAACTCACATTTCTTTAATGTTTACAAAGAGCTTTCGGAACAAAAAGCTTCTTCTTTAAGGTTGTCCTAAGTATTATTAGTCCCTTTACAGATGAGGAAACTGAGGTTCATAGAGGTCAGATGCAGTTAGCAAGTATTGGAGCTTAAACATGAACCTACATATTTGTGTCTCCAAGAGTACTAAGGACTCTTACTACAAATACCACACTAACATTTGCTCATGGATAGCTGACCAACCACTCTCTTTCCCAATTCTCTTTCTGCTTTCTGCTTTTCCCTCTCACCCTTTTCTCAGTTATGCCTGTGCCTTTCTCTCATATTACCAGCCCCTCTCAAATTACCCAGCAAGCACATAACCATCTCCACAGGAAGCAGGCACACACAGATCATCTTTCCCCACACCTCAGAGAAGAATTTAAAGGCGAGTCAACAAATGGAGAGCACTGCCAAGCACAATCAATTAGAGGAAAGGTTACTTAGGATCAAATACCATGACAACTACTCCTTTTACAAAACCTAGTACAATAAAGAGCTGGAGCAGAATCTATTATGCTTCGGCTGAAGTAAAAAAAAAAAGCAAGGATTGCGATCATGATCTCAGACAAAGGAGAAGCAAAACTAGACTTAATTAAAAGAGATAAGCAGAGAAACTACATTTTGCTAAAAGGTACCATGAACAATGACTATCAATACTAAACATATATGCACCAAATGACATAGCATCCAAATTCTTTTTTTCCATTAACAGTATTTTATTTTTCCATTTACAAGTAAAGACAGTTTTCAACATTCACTTTTTATAAGATTTTTGAGTTCCAAATTTTTCTCCCTCCCTCCCTCAGCTCCCCCTCCCTAAGACAGCAAGCAATCTGATATAGGCTCTACATGTACAGTCATATTAAACATATTTCCACATTAGTCGTGTTGTAAAAGAATCAGAACAAAAGGAGAAAACAAAGAGAAAGAAAAAAACAAAAAAAGAGAAAATAGTATGCTTTGATCTGCATTCAGACTCCATAGTTTTTCTCTGGATGTGGATAGCATTTTCCATAACAAGTTATTTAGAATTGTGTTGGATCATTGTATTGCTGAGAAGAGTTAAGTCTATCATAGTTGATCATCGCACAGTGTTGCTGTTACTGTATACATGTGTACAGGAGAACCTGGTTCTGCTCACTTCACTCAGTATCAGTTCATATAAGTCTTTCCAGGTTTTTCTGAAATCCACCTGCTCATCATTTCTTATATCACAATAGTATTCCATCACATTCATATACCACAACTTGTTTAGCCATTCCCCAATTGACGGGCATCCCCTCAATTTCCAGTTCTTGGCCACTAGAAAAAGAGATGCTATAAATATTTCTGTACATGTGGGTCCTTTTCCTTTTTCATGATGTCTTTGGGACACACACCTCGTAGTGGTATTGCTGAATCAAAAAAGCGTATGCACAGTTTTATAGCCCTTTGGGCGTAGTTACAAAATTGCTCTCCAGAATGATGTTCCAATTTTCCCACATCTTCTCCAACATTTATCATTTTCCCTTTCTGTCATATTAGCCAATCTGATAGGTATGAGGTGATCCTTCAGAGTAGTAATTTGGAGCACTTTTTTCATATGACTAAATAGCTTCAATTTCTTCTTGTGAAAACTGCCTGTTCATATCCTTTGACCATTTATCGATTGGGGAATAACTTGTATTCTTATAAATTTGACTCAGTTCTCTATATATTTAAAAATGAGGCTTTTATTAGAAACACTGGCTGTAAAAATTGTTTCCCAGCTTTCTGCTTTCCTTCTAATTTTGGTTGCAAGCATCCAAATTCTTAAAGAAAAAGTCAAATGAGTTACAGAAGGAAACAGACAATAAAACTATCCTAGTGAGGGACCTCAACTTTCCCCTCTCAAAACTAGATAAATCTAACCATAGAATAAACAAGAAAGAAGGAGTTGAAAAGAATTTTAGAAAAGTTAGATATAATAATCCTCTGGAGAAAACTGAATGGGAATAGAAAGGGTGTACTTTTTTCTCAGCTTTACATGGTACCTTCACAAAAACCGACCATGTATTTGGGCATAAAAACATCACAACCAAATCCAGAAAAACAGAAATATTAAATGCATCCTATTCAGACCATAATGCAATAAAAATTATATTTAACAAAGGGCTTTGGGAACAAAGATTAAAAATTAATTGGAAAAGGCGGCAGCACCATGAAGGCCTCGGGCACCCTGAGACAGTATAGGGTAGTTGGACGCTGCCTGCCTACTCCCAAGAGTCCAGTGCCGCCTCTTTATCGGATGCTGATCTTTGCTCCTAACCATGTTGTAGCAAAGTCCCGATTCTGGTACTTCGTTTCTCAGCTGAAAAAGATGAAGTCTTCTGGAGAAATTGTATACTGTGGACAGGTCTTTGAAAAGTCCCCTCTTAGAGTGAAAAATTTTGGCATCTGGCTGCGCTACGATTCCAGGAGTGGGGCCCACAACATGTACAGGGAGTACAGGGACCTGACCACCGCTGGTGCTGTCACTCGTGCTACCGAGACATGGGAGCCCGTCACCGTGCCCGGGCCCACTCTATCCAGGTCATGAAAGTGGAAGAAATTCCTGCCAGCAAGTGCCGCTGGCCCGCAGTCAAGCAGTTTCATGATTCCAAAATCAAGTTCCCTCTGCCCCACAGAGTTCTACGGCGCCGGCACAAACCACGCTTTACTACCGAGAGAACCAACACCTTCTTCTTCTAAGTGCAGAGACAAGAAGGCACCTGTTTTGTCTGTCCTGTTTAAATCAATTTCTCAATTGGAAACCCCCAAAAAATTAATTGGAAATTAAATAATCTAATCCTAAATAATGAGTGGGTTAAAAAAAACCAAGTCATGGAAATAATAAATAATTCCATTAAAGAGAATTACAATAATGAGACCAAAATTTATGAGATGCAGCCAAAGCAGGACTTAGGGGAAAATTTATATCTCTAAATGCCTACATCAATAAAATGGAGAAAGAACACATCGATGAATTGGGCATGCAACTGAAAACAACTAGAAAAAGAACAAATTAAAAATCCCCAATTAAGCACCAAATTGGAAATCCTAAAAATTAAAAGGGAGATTAATAAAACTAAAAGTAAGAAAACCATTGAACTAATAAATAAAAGTAGAAGCTGGTTTTATGGAAAAACCAATACATTAGATAAACCACTGGTTAATTTGATTTTTTAAAAAAGAGGAAAACCAAATTACCAGTATCAAAAATGAAAATTCATCACCAATAAAGAGGAAATTAAAGCAATTATTAGGAGTTATTTTGATCAATTATACGCTAATAAATCTGACAAGCTAAGTAAAATGGATGAATATTTTAAAAATATAAACTGCTCAGATTAACAGAAGAGGAAATAGAATATTTAAATAACCCTCTCTGAGAAAAAGAAATTGAATAAACCATAAATGAGTTCCCTAAGAAAAAATCCCCAGAACCAGATGGATTCACAAGTGAATTCTACCAAACATCCAAACATTTAAAGAACAATTAATTCCATTACTATATAAACTCTTTGGGAAAAGAGACAAATATTTCTACATATTAACAAAGTCCAACAGGAAGATATAGAGAAATTCCACTTAAAATAACTGCAGACAATACAAAATACTTAGGAGTCTCCCTGCCAAGACAAACTCAGGAACTATATGAACATAATTATAAAACACTTGTCACACCAATAAAGTCAGATCTAAACAACTAGAGAAATATTAATTGCTCATGGGTAGGCCAACTCAACATAATAAAAATGACAATTCTACCTAAATTAATTTGCTTATTAAGTATGATACCAATCATATTACCAAAAAAATTATTTTATAGAGCTAGAAAAAAATAACAAAATTCATCTGGAAGAACAAAAGGTCAAGAACTTCAAGAGAATAAATGAAAAAAAAATGTGAAAAGTGGCCTAGCAGTACAAGATCTCAGAAACTGTATTAGAAAGTAGTAATCATCAAAACAATCTAGTACTTGCTAAGAAATAAAGTGGTAGATCAGTGGAATAGATTAGGTATGCAATTCATAATAGTAAATGACCACAGTAATTGAGTATTTGAAAAACCCCAAAATCCAAGATTTGGGGGCAATAAATCACTATTTTACAGAAATTTCTAGGAAAACTAGAAAGCAATGTGGCAGAAACGAGGTACGGATATCATCTCATACTGTGTACTGAGATAAGGTAAAATGGGCACATCATTTAGACATAAAGCATGATATCATGAGTAAATTAGAGAAGCATGGAATAGTTTATCTGTCAGATCTATGGATAAGGGAACATTTTGTGACCAAACAAGACATAGAGAACATTATGGGGTGTAAAATGGATAATTTTGACTACATTAAATAGAAAAGATTTTGTACAAATAAAACCAATGAAGCTGAGATTAGCAAGGAAGCAGGAAACTGTGTGTGGGGGGGGGGGGGATTTTACAGCAAGTTTCTATGATAAAGGCCTCATTTCTCAAATATATAGAGAACTGAATCAAATTCATAAGAATCCAAGTCATTTTCCAATTGATAAATAGTCAAAGGATATGACTAGGCAATTTTCAGATGAAGAAATCAAAGCAATCTATAATCACATGAAAAAAGTGCTCTAAATCACTACTGATGAGAGAAATGCGAATTAAAATAATTCTAAGGTACCTCACACCTATCAGATTGGCTAATATGACAAAAAAGGAAAAGACAAATATTGGCGGGGATGTGGGAAAATTGGGACACTAATGCACTGTCAGTGGAGTTATGAATTGATTCAACCATTCTGGGGAGCAATTTAGAACTATAGTCAAAAAGCTATAAAACCATGCATATCCTTTGGCTCAGCAACACCACCACTAGGTCTCTACCCCAAAGATAACAAAGAAAAAGGAAAATATTTATAGCAGTTCTTTTTGTGGTGGCAAAGAACTGGAAATTCTCTGATGTCCATCAATTGGGTAATGGCTGAACAAGTTGTGGTATATGACTGGGATGGAATACTATCATACCATAAGAAATGACAAGCAGGTTGCTGTCAGAAAAACCTGGGAAGACTTAATATGAACTGATGCAAAGTGAAGTTAACATAACCAGAAGAACTTTGTACACGGTAACAGCAATACTGTTTGATGATCAACTATGAATGACTTCAGTTGTTTCAGTTGTGTCTGGCTCTTTGTGACCCCATTTGGGGTTTTTTTGGGCAGAGATACTAGAGTGGTTTGCCATTTCCTTCTCCAGCTCATTTCAAAGATGAGGAAGTGAGGAAAACAGGGTTAAGTGACTTGCCCAGGATCACACAGCTACTAAGTGTCTAAGGCTGGATTTGAACTCATGAAGTTGAGTCTTCCTGATTCCAGGCCTAGCACCCAATCCACTGTACCACCTAGCTGCCCTATGTGTTCTTCTTTTGCAACATGGCTAACATGGAAATGTTTTGCATGCTTGCCTTCTCAAGGACTGGGAAAAAGAAGCAAAGAAGATAGCTTGGAACTCAAAATTTTAAAATACAAATGTTAAAAAAATTTTGTTTACAAGTAATTGGGAAAAAAATAAAATCAAAATTAAATGTAAAAAAAAAGGACCCAGTACAAGTGTCCTGCTGAAAGTAACAACCAGTACACCAAAACACAAAATTTGCAAATCTAAAAAGCCCAGGATGACTCTTCCCCTCAGGAAAATATTCTTCATGTGACAGTTCTTACTAATACAAAAGAGTCTAATGCATTTGCAAATGCTATTTGGTTCAATGAAAACCATTTTAAATAGCAGACCTTTGTCTATCCCTGTGTCCCCAAACATGTTTGTTTGACGAATATTTAATCAATAATTAATAATTAATGTTGGGCCAGTGAGGTGGTTCATTAGATAGAGCACTGGTCTTGAAGGCAGGAAAACCTGAGTTCAAATCAAGTCTTTGGCACTTACTAGGGGTGTAACCCTGGGCAAATCAGTGAACCTCTCTTTGCCAGTTTCCTCATCTGTAATGGGGGTAATAACAGTGCCTATGTCCCAGGGCTGCTGTGCAAGGATCAAATGAGATAATAAGTTTAACACTCTTAGAACACTGCCTGGTACCAAGTAGGTTCTATATACATGTTGGCTATTAATATTCTTATGGATCAAGGTCCATGACAACTACTTCTTTTACCAAACTTAACACACATGTCCTGTTAAAATGAAAACCAAATGCACCAAAAATACAAAATTGATAAATCTAAAAGTTCCTGGATAATCCTTCCTCTAAGGAAAGGATTTTTCATGTGAGGTTGGTTCCTATAAGAAAGAATGCAATTACTGCATTTTAATGTGGTATTTGATTTAAGCACAACTAATCCCAGATAGTAGGCCTATGTCTATCTCTTATACTGCTATGTCCCCAAATGTGTTTGTCTAATTAATAGTTAATCAATAATTAATCGATACTGTTGGGGCAGCAAGGTACAGTGGATGGAGCACTTGGCCTCTGGCCTCAGATACTTACTAGCTGTGTATCCCTGGACAAGTCACTGAACCTCTGTTGGCCTCAGTTTCATCATCTGTAAAGTGGAGACAATAATAGCACCTAACTCTCAGGATTAATTTGAGGATTAAATGAGACTATAATTACAAAGCCCTTAGCACAGTCCCTCTACATGGCAGGGACTACCTAAATGTTAGCTGTCATTTTATGATTCTGATTGTTAGTACTGAGGATCAAGTACCATGGACAAGTACTCATTTTATAGAACATGGTACAAGTGACCTGCTGAAAGAAAAAACCAGTACACCAAAATGCAAAATTCACAAATTTAAAAATTCCAAGATGACCTTTCCTCTCAAGAAAGGATTATTCAGGGGATGGTTTTTTCTTCATAAGAAAGAGTCCAGGGGCAGCTAGGTGGCACAGTGAGTAGAGCACTGGCCCTGGAGTCAGGAGGACCTGAGTTCAAATCCGGCCTCAGACACTTGACACGTTTACTAGCTGTGTGACCTTGGGCAAGTCACTTAACCCCAATTGCCCTGCCCCCCTCAAAAAAAAACAAAAAAAAAGAGTCCAATTAATGAATTTTAAAATGCTATCTGGTTCAAAAAAATCAATCCCAGATAACAGGCTTCATCCCTTATTTTTCTGTGTCCCCAAATGTCTTTCTATGATAAATATTTAATCAATAATTAATATAATATTGGATCAGGGAGGTGGTACCGTGGGAAAAGGGTTAGGCCTGGAGTCAGGAAGACCTGAATTCAAATTTGGCTTCAGGCACTTCCTGGCTGTGTGAACCTGGTTAAATCAGTTTCCGCATGTGTAAAATAGGGATAATATTAGCCCCTAGGTCCCAGGGTTGTTCTGAAGATCACAGTGTTTGGCATGTAGCAGCCATTATATAAATGTTAGCTATCATTACTACTACTGCTGCTGCTGCTATTTAGGATAAAGTATCACACCAACTATTCCTTTATAGAAGACAGTATAAGTGTCCTGGAGAAAGTAAAAAATGCAAAATTCACAAATATAAAAATTTCAGGATGACTTTTCCTCTCAGAACAGGATTTTTCACATGATGGGTTTTCCCTATAAGAAAGATTCGAATTAAGGCATCTAAAATTCTACTTGGTTCAATGACAATGAAACCCAAATAACAGGCATATGCCTATCCCTTATTCTGCTGTGTTTCTTTAATTATATTTGACCAATAATTATTGATTTTAATTAATTTAATTATTTATATAAAAATTTGATAGGAATATAAATGTATGTAAAATAAAAAATATTTCACTAATATTTAATTGGTAATATTGAGGAAGCAAGGTGGTAGAATGGATAGAAAGCTTGACCTGGAGTCAAGACTTGAACTGAAATCTGGCCTCAGACATTCACAAGCTCTGTGATCCTGAGCAATTCCCTGAACCTCTCTGTTTGCCTCAGTTTCCTTATATGGGAGATAAGGATAGTAATAGTACCTACTGCCTAAGGGGGTTTTGAGGATCACATGAGATAATAATTGTTAAGCAGTGCTAGGTACGTAGCAGGTGCTACAGAAATAAGAGCTAGTATTACGACTCTTATTTAGAATCAAGCACCATGACAACTACTCCCTTAACAGAACCTAGTCTAAGTGTCCTGTTGAAAGTGAAAACCAGCGAATCAAAACCCACAATTCTTAGATGCCTCTTCCTCTTAGGAAGGGATTCTTCACATGACAATCCTTTCTATTAAGAAGGAGTTTATGATCCAACCATTGTGGAGAGCAATTTGGAACTATGCCCAAAGGGCTACAAAACTGCGCCTACCCTTTGACCCAGTAATACCACTACTAGGTCTGTAACCCAAAGAGATCATCAAAAAGGGAAAAGGACCCATATGTACATAAATATTTCTAGCAGCTCTTTTTGTGGTGGCAAAGAACTGGAAATTGTGAGATGCCCATCAACGGGGAAATGGCTGAACAAGTTGTGGCATATGATTGTGATGAAATACTATTGTGCTATAAGAAATGATGAGGAGGCAGATTTCAGAAAAACCTGGAAAAACTTACATGAGCTGATGCTGAGTACAGTGAGCAGAACCAGGAGAACATCGTACACAGTAACAGCAACATTTTGCCATGACCGACTTTGTTAGACTTAGCTCTTTTGAACAATGCAATGATCTAAGACAATTCCAAAAGACTCATGACAGAAAATGCCATCCACATCCAGACAAAGAACTATGGAGTCTGAATGCAGATCGAAGCAGACTATTTTCTCTTTTTCTGTTGTTTTTTCTTTCCCATGGCTTTCCCCTTTTGTTCTGATTTGTCTTTCACAGCATGGCTAATGTGGAAATATGTTTAATGTGATCATACATGTATAGCCTATATAAGATTGCATACCTCCTTGGGGAGAGGGGAGCGGAGGGGCGGGGTGCTTAGAACTCAAAATCTCATAAAAGCAAATGTTGAAGACTAAAAATAAATAAAAATTTTTAAAGGAGTTCAACTAATGCATTTCAATGTTATTCGGTCCAGTAACAAAGAATGTCAAATAACAGAACTTTATTCTGCTGTGTCCCCAAATGTTTTTAATTAATATTGAATTGATAACTCATCAACAGTGATGAGCCAGAGAGGTGCTGCATTGGATAGAGTGCTTGGCCTGGAGTCAGGAAAACCCAAGTTCCAATATGACCAAATGCTGACCAGCTGTGTGACCCTAAGCAAGTCACTGGACATCTCTTTGCCTGAATTTCCTGAATTGTAAAATGGAAATTAAAAACAGCATCTGCCTTCCAGGGCTGGGTAAAGCTCAAATGAGATGATAATCACAAAGTGGTTGCCACAGTGCCTGGCAGATGGTAGGCACTAGGTACATATTAGCTATAATTATGATTATTTCTTCATTGTGATTATTACTCAGGATCCAGTACCATGACAACCACTCTGTTTATAGAACCTAGACCGGGCTGCTAAGGAAAGTCAAAACCAGAATATGAAAATGCAAAATTAACAAAATGAAAAATGCCAAGATAATCCTTCTTCTCAAGAAAAGATTCTTCAGGTAAGGGTTCTTTCATATACAAAAGAGTTCAACTAATGCATTTTAAATTGCTGCTTAGTTCAGTCAAAATCAATCTCAAATCATAAGAATATGTCAATCCCTTATCTTGCTGTGTCCTCAAATATTATATATATATATATGATATATATATATAATGTAATTAATAATTAGCCAATACTATTGAGGCAACAAGGTTATACAATATATGGAGCACTTGGCCTAGACTCGGGAAGACCTGAGTTCAAATTCAGCCTTAGAAACTTAATAGCAGTGTGTCCCTGGGCAAATCACTAACCTCTGTTTGGCTCAGTTTTCTCATCTGTAAAATGGGAATAATAAGAGCACCTATCATCCAGATTCTTCTAAGGATCAAATGAGATGCCAATTGTAAACCCCTTAGCACGGGGCTATGAAAACATTAGATGCTGTATACATTTCAGCTCTTCTCCTTCTCCTTCTTCTTCTGATTATGGATCAAGTACCATGACAAGTACTCCTTTTACAAAACCTGCATGAGTGTGCAGCTGAAAGTAAAAACCAGTAAACCGAAATCCAGATTCCTAAATCTCAGAATTGCAAGATGACTCTTCCTCTCAGGAAAGCATTTGTAATGTAAAGGTTCTTTCTTCTAAAAAAAAAGATTCTAATTAATGCAATTAAAATGCTATTTTGTTCCATAACTACTGAACTGAAATAATAGGAATATATGTATCCCTTATTCTGCTCTGCTTCCAGATGTGTTTTTAATTAAGATTTAATCAATAATATTGGGGCAACAATGGGGTGCAGTGAATGGAGAGCTTGACCTGGAGTCAGGAAGACTTGAAGTTAATCTGTCTTGAGCTACTGACTTGGGGGGAGGGGGAACCTGTGGCCTCGAGACCACATGTGACCTTCTAGGTCCTTGGGTGCAGCCTTGACTGACTCCAAGTTGTACAGAACAAATCTTTTTATTACGGGGATTTGTTCTATGAAGTTTGGATTCAATCAAAGGGCCACACTTGAGGACCTAGAGGGCCACATGTGACCTTGAGGCCACAGGTTCCCTACCCCTGGCCTAGCCTGTGATGCTGAGCAAGTCACCGAGGATGGAGCAAGTCCTATTTGCCTCAGTTTGATCATCTGTAAAATGGGGAAATAACAGCACCTACCTCCAAAAGCTACTTTGAGGATTAAATGAGATAATCATTATAAAGCTCTTAGCACAGAGATAGGAAAAAGTAGGGACGATATAAATGCAGTCTATTCACCATCATCATCATCACTATTCTCGTTATCACTTAGGATCACGTACAACGACGAGCCTTTACAGAACCTCAACAAGTCTTCTGATGAAAGTAAACATCAGAACACCAAAATGCAAATCACAAATTCCAAAATTCCTGGATGACAAAGGATTCTTCTTGCAAGGGTCCCCTCTTTTAAAAATGGTCTCCTTAATGCATTTAAAAATATGATTTGGTCAAACAGCAACCAATCAGTCACATGTCTCTTTCATATAGTGCTGTGTTCCCAAATTTGGTTGATTAATGATTGACACTTAATCAATCATGAACAATATTGGGGTAGCCAGGTGGCGCAGTGGATAGCCTGCTGGGGCTGCAGTCAGGAAGAACCGAGTTCAAATCTAGCCTTAGACAGTTACTAGCTTTATGATCCTGGGCAAGTCACTGAAACTGTATATTCCTCACTTTGAGGGTATGTAAAAGAATAGCTTGTGTCTCCCAGGGTTCTTCTCAGCATCCAATGAGATGATAATTTTAAAGCCCTTAGCATAGTGCCCAGTACAGAGTAGGCACTGCATAAAAGCTAGCTCTCCTTATTATTGTTACTAGTACGATTTAGGAATAAGTACCACAATAACTTCTTTTACAGAACCTGCATACACATGCTGCTGAAAGTAAAAACCAGGAAACCAAAATACAGAATTCACCAATCTCCAAACTCTAGGATGACTCTTTGTGTCAGGAAAGGATTTGTAATGTAAGGGTTCTTTATTATGCCAAGCAGTCCAATCAGTGGACTTGAAAATACTATTTGGTACCATAAGAACCAGGCCCAAATAATTAGGATATGTCTATCCCTCAAAATGCTGTGGGGACAAATGTGTCTGTTGACTGATTAATAAGATTGATTAATATTTCATCAGTAATTAACCAATGATACTGGGGTGGTGAAATGATGCGGTAGATAGAAGAAGATCTGAGTTCTAATCTGACCACAGACAAAGACTAGCTGTATGCCTCTCAGTAAGTCACTGAACCACTCATCATCTTAGTCTCCTTATCTGTAAAGTGGGGATGCTAATCCCAGGATCATTATACATATTGAATGACTTAATAATTGGAAAGCTGTTAGCGCACCGCCTCCCACGTATGCTAGACAAAACAAAGTGTTAGCCATTGACATTATTATTATTACTTAGGATCAAGTACCATGACAACTATCTCTTTTACAGAGCCTACTGTGTGTCCTACTGAAAGTAAAAACCAGTACATGAAAATTTGTGGGTGACCTTTCCTCTCAAGGATAGATTCACCATGTAAGGGTCTTTCTCACAAGAGTCTAACTGAAGCCTTTTAAAATGCTCTGTTTCAGTAACAACCAACTCTAAATAACAGGCATATAGGTCTATCCCTTTATTGCTCTGTCCTCAAATGTGTCTATATTAATATGAGTAATTAAGACTTACTCAAGCATATAATATAATAACATAAATAATGTTGGGGAAGGAAAATGATGGAGCAGATAGAGCGGTGGGCCAGGAGTCAGGAGGACCTGAGTTCAAATCTAGCCTCAGACACTATTTCTCTGACCCTATTTGCCTCAGTTTCTTTATCTGTAAGATGGGGACTCCCAGGATTGCTGTGAGGATTAAATGAGATGACAATTGTAAAGCCTTTAGCACAGGACCTTGGAATGTAGTAGGAAATACACAAATATTCTTTATGATTATAATTATCACTACTACTTAGAATCAAGTACTGTGATGACATCTCCTTTTACAGAATCTAGTACAAATGTCCCAGTAAAAGTAAAAACCAGTACACCAAAATCCAAAATTCACAAATCTCAAAATTCCAGGATGACTCTTCTTCTCAGGAAAGGATTCATTTAAGGGCACTTTCTTATATATATATATATATAAAAAGATTCCAATTAATTAACTTAAAATGCTAACTGGTTCAACAATAACCAAAACTAAATAACAGGAATATGTCTATACCTTATTCTGCTGTTTCCCCAAATATATTTAATTAATATATAGTCAATAATTTGTCAATTATATTGGGGCAGCAAGGGGGTGTGGTAGATAGATCTCTTGCCCTGGAATAAGGAGGACTTGAGTTCAATTCAACCAAAGACATTGATTAGCTCTTCCACTCTCAGCCAGTCACAGCCAAACCTGTCTTTGCCTCAGTTTTCTTATCTCTAAAATGGGGATAATAATAGCACCTAACTCCCAGAGTTGTTGGGAGGATTAAATAAGATAGTAATTGTAAAGCTCTTACCACAGCGCCTGGCACAAAGTAGGCACTATATAAATATTGGCTATCATTACTTTTAATATTATCACGTAGGATCAAATATTACGACAACTACTCCTTTTACAGAACCTAGACAAGTGTCCTGCTGAAAATCCAAATCACAAATCTCAAAATTCCTGTATGACCCTTCCTCTGAGGAAAGGGCTCATCATGTAATGGTTCTTTCTCATGTGAGACTCCACTTGGTGCCTTTTCAAATGCTCTTTTTTTCAACAAACAATTCTAAATAAGAGGTGTATGTCTATCCCTTATTCTGTAGTGTCCCCAATTGCGCTTTTATGAATATTTGATCAATAATTAAGCAGTAATATTGGGGAAGGAGGGTGATGCAGTGGTTAGAGAGCTTAGGTTAAGAGGTAGGAAAACCTAAGTTTAAATCTGGTCTCAGACATTGACTAGCTGTCTGAACCTGGGCAAGTCACTGAGCCTCTCTTTGCCTCAGTTTCCTTACCTATAAAATGGGTATAATAATATCCCCTAACTCCCAGGGTAGTTGTGAAGATCCAGTGAGATAGTAATTGTAAAGCACCTGGCACACAGGAAGCACTACATAAATGTTAACTATCGTTGCTGTTGTTATTGGTTTGCATTGATCGGTAATATTGCCACCTGCTTGAATTAGCTCAATATCCTAATAGGGCTTTAGTTTTGAACTGAACTAAGAATTTTGTAGGGCACCTAGGTGGTGCAGGTGCACCAGGCCTGGAGTCTGGAGGACTCATCTTCCCAAGTTCAAATCTGGCCTCAGACACTTACTAGCTGGGTGACCCTGGGCAAGTCACTTCACCCTGCTTGCCTCGGTTTCCTCGCCTAGAAAATGATCTGGAGAAGCCACTTTAGTATCCTTGCCAAGAAAACCCCAAATGAGGCACGGAGAGTGAGACACAACTGAAAAATCATTGAACAACAAGACTTCTAGGACACAATGTCAATGACATGTCTGCCTGTGGCCTAAGGGATGGATTTTAAGGGTTGTTTGAAGCTCTGTTTACATGTTATCTCACTAGATCCTCACAAGGAGGGTGTGTGAGGTAGGTGCTCTCATGAACCTCATTTCAGAGCAGAGGAAACTGAAGCCAAGTGACTTGCCCAGGGCCCCACAGCTAGCAAGAATCTGAGTCAGAATTTGAACCCAGGCTTTCCTGACTCCAGGTCCAGTGCTCTACCAGAAAACTCACTCCTCTGATCAAAATCCTCCAATGGCTACCTAGTGCCCACCATGTGAAGTTCTGAATGTAATTTCACATGTACTTTGCCTTATGTTCTCCTGCTTCTGTCTAGACTCTCTTCTCTGGTTTCCCCTCATCCAAAGCAGTCTCTGGTGACTCACTAAATGCGCTTATTTCTCATGTTGCCTATGTTATAGTTATTTCTGTCTGTGGTCAGAGGTGTCAAACTCACTGCTGGAGGCCACAACATTGATAATGTTAAGGAGTGATTTTCCGAATCCCTTCTTATTTGAGTTTGACAACACTTTTTATGCCCCTACTCTACTCTGGGAGCAGGGACAAGGTGTTCTCACAACTTCTGATCCGCTCCCCCCCTCAGTGCCTAGCACTCTGCTCTGAGCGCAGTCCTCATTAATGCAAACCCACAGGAAAAAAAGTTTATAAAAGAAAAAAAAAAAAGCTTGAGTTGTTCTAAACGGAACAAGTTAGGGATGTGCTGGGTTTAAGGTTCTGGGGCGGAGGGGGGGGGGGGGGGAGAAGAGACGGGGTGGCACGTGAGGCACGTGGGAGGAGTCACATAGTGTTCGCGTGGGCGTGCTTGCGTGAATGAGGTTACGTAGTGGTCGCGTAGACGTGCCTGCGTAGGGGAGAGCGCTACGTTACGTAGAGGTCGCGCGGGCCACGTGGGCGTGACTGCGTAGGGGCGTAGCCACGTAGACGTGCTTGCGTAGCGCGTGAGGGAGGTCACGTAGCGGTCGCGTGCGCGTGCTTACGTAAGGGCGCGGTGCGAGGTCACGTAATGGGCGCGTGGGAGTATTTCGGGGGGGTGCCTGGGGAGAGGGGTTCGTGGGGCTCTCAAGCCCTTCAGGTACGGAAAGCGAAAGGCCTAGCCTACCCCTTCCTTCAGGCTCTCCCCCCTACCCCCGCTGGGACACGCCTCCAAGGGAGAAGGCCCCGCCCCGCAGGCCGAGCTCCCAGGGTCACCACGCTTTCTATCCAACACTCACCCCGGCCCCGAGAGGACAACAGTGCGCGGGCAGCCAGGGCCCATGGCCTAGGCGGCAATAAAAGCGGATGAAGCTGGCCTCGCTCCCTCCTCGGGGCAGAGGGGCCGCATTTCCGGGTTCTCTCTAGGAAGCTTTGGAGGTCTTTCTCATCTCGGTGGTTACTAGAAGGGGCCGTTGGGATTATTTAAGCCAAACTGCCCATTTTTAAAGTGAGGAATCTGAGGCCCAGAGACATTAAGTGACTTGGCCAAGGTCACACAGTTAAGCCAATGTCAGAGCAGGAATTCAAATTCAGGTACTCTTGACTCCAGACCCCCAGGGCTCATCTGCTTTCATCTTTTATACCTGGCCTTTTTTTTTAAGAGAAAAAAATGTCATAAGAAATAAGCATAGAAAAAAAAAAAAAAGAAATAAGCATAGACAAACAATTCAAATATACATAGTAGCCATGTCTCTTTCTGCACCATGTGTCCCTCACCTTCTGTCAGCAGATTGGTAGGATACATAATCATCAGGCCTCTGGAAAAATGTGGCTGGTCATTACATCACAGTTCTGAAGTCTTTAAAAACTTGTCTTTCTTTCTATTATTGCTGTCCTTGTAATTTGCTCTGGTTCTGCTCACTTCGTGTCAATTCCTATTACCTAGGATTTTCTGCAATTGTCTTTAAAACTTCTTACAACATAATAATATTCCATGACATTCGTATTTTACAATTTGTACAGCTGTTCTCCAAGTGAAAGGCAATCTAAGGCACTCCCTTCAATTTTTTCCTTCTGCTTTTAATTCTTTTAATCCTCCTTTCAGCTTTAGGAAAGTTATTTTCCTTCTAACTATTCCCTTCCGAGGAGAGAACAATCCTCCTCCACCATTCCCCCATTCCTATCCCCATGTTTCCCCATATGTATTTGACACCAAACTGAGTGTGTGTGTTCAACCCTTTGTCCATTTCAGATAAAAGTGAGTTCATCTGATGCCTGCTCCCTGTACCCTTGCTTCCATTATTGTATAATCCTCTCACCCACCTCACTTATGGGAAATAGTAAATTCCACTTCCTTTCTACACTAGTCTTTTCCTCCTTTTATCTTTCCTTCTCTTTCCTTTCTTCAAACCTTCAGAACAATCCCCAAACAAAACCCACTCCAGGGCCTATGGTTTTCTTTTTTTAATTCCCCTGGTACCCTTTGAAGACATTAAGCATCTGCAGGAACCCATGTTTCTTTTCCCCCTGATGGAATCTTAGTGCTACATCATCACACAACTCGTTCCAATTGTTCTGGTAAATTTGTCTCTCCAGTTTCTCTGGACTCTTGTGTTTGTATTTCAGAGTTCCTATTCATGCTTTAGTCCTCTTATCAGAAGTGTTTCAAGGTGCCTTATTCCATTAAAGGGCCATTTTTGCCCATGTAGCAGTATACTCAGTTTTGCAGGGTAAGTTATTCTTGGTTGTGAGCTTATCTCTTTGACCCTTTGGAATAATGTATTCCAGGATCTCTGACTTTTAGTAGAAGCTGCCAGGTCTTTTGTGATCCCAACTAGAATTTCTTGGTATTTAAACTGCATTCTAGATACCTGCAATTTTTTTTCTTTTATGTGTGAACTCTGGATCTTGGCTATAACATTTCTGGGACACTTTTTTTTTGGGGGGGGGTCCCTTCAAGGGATGATTGGTAGATTCTGTCTTTACCAAATGGTTCTAGGAGATCTGGGCAGTTTTTAATTTATGATTTTTTTTTAAATATAGGGTCAAGGTTTTTTTAAAAATATCATTGGGGGGAGATGATGAATTCTATGTTACACTTAATAAGTAAACAAAGCCCTCTTATAGGGATATGTAAATCCCAACTACCTTTAACATATGGGCCTTTATTCTTCTTAATGGATCTTTTCTAGGTCCTAAATGTTACCATACCAAACAAATCCTATGTGTTTTTGTAGGTCCTGAGTAAACTCTAACAACCTTGGGCAGTGCCTGGCACTATCAACAAGACTACTCTTTTCCTACCCCTCTTATCAGAGGGCATTGCCGTCCTGCCCTCACTCAAATCTCGGACCCTTACTTGCACTGGAAGATACACCAGCCATAAAAGAGATCCCACACCTGGAGGAAGCTGGGATAATCAATAAAATTTGGGCAACATGAGATAGGCAACTTGCCCATCCATAGAGGAGGAGACCTGGATCAAAAGATGGCAGAGGTACTTCCCAGAGTGCCCTTAGGCTCACATCTTGCACAAAATCAAAAGCTGCCAGAAAATGAGAACGAAATCAACAGTCTGTGCCAAATCTATCTAACAGAAAAGGAAGTGGAATACAAAAAGAAAGCTTAACCATGAGTGTCACCCAAGGCTTTATGCTGGGCCTCTTTTTTTCTCCTTCTGCACTATCTTGCTCTCATGAGTTCAATTACCATCTCTATGTAGATGATTTATATATGTGTACATACATATATATATATACCTATCTACATATACACATACATCTACACACATGTAGATATGTATATAGATATGTATATGTATCTATATATCTGTGTGTATATATATATATACAGTGTGTGTGTGTGTGTGTGTGTGTGTATATATGCACACACATATCCATACACATATAGCTCCAGCCCTACCCTTCTCTTCTGAAATCCAGTCCCACAACACCTTTTGGACATCTCAAACTGGAGGTCCCATAGGTGTCCTGAACTTAACATGTCCAAAACGGAACTCCAGAGTGGAGGTCTGTTCATCTTTGTGAAGGGTAGGAGGACAGTTGTGACTAACTGATCACTCCCCTTCCCCCTTCACACTCCTATCTTCAAGGGGGGAGGGAGGAGGGGTGGGGTTGGACTAGAATGAGATCTATTATCCATCAAATATCTGCACTCAAGGGATATGATTCTCTTTTGGTCACTCCAGAAGGGAAATAGTCCTGCCTTAAACTGGAACAGGAACAGTTAGCTAACTTAGCCTTAGCCAAACTAGCTCACCTCCAACCCAATGCTTTAGCATTTAGGGTTAGATATATTTGTAACACAGAGCATCCTGATCTGTGTTTTCTTTGACAACATGAGTGTACAGAAATATGTTTTGTATGACTGCACGAGTATAACCTATATCAAATTACTTGCCTTCTCAATGAGGGGGAAGGGGAGGAAGAAAGGGAGATAATTTGGAAGTCAATTTTTTTTTAAAAAGTTAAAATTTTTTACATGTAATTGGAAAAAATGAAATATTTAAAAAATAATGCTGATTAAACTTACACATGTGTTGTGGATTTTCAGGGAGCTGGCTATTAAATATTTACCAGCACACCCCTGCTAGGGGTAGGTTTTGTGGGGGTTTCTTGAGGTAAGGGGTTTTTTTTTTTTTTGGTTTGGGGTTGGTTTTTTTTCTGGGCTCTTTTCAGAACCTTGAATATGCATCCAATCTGTCCTTCACTCCTGATACAGACACTGCCATTGGCTGTTCTGGGGATACTTCTAGGATGCCAGTGGGAAGATGGGAAGTCCAACATTTTCAGATTCTCTGAAATTCTGGAGGTCTTCTTTGGCCAAGGGGGTGGAGAGAAGAGGAGAAAGGTAGAGGCTGAAGCCAAGGGAAAGACCCTGTTCTCTCTAGCAGTTATTCATTCTTAAGTATTTGGCTGGAATGCCTCTCTCCAGGCCAAACACTCACAGGAAGTTCTTGAATTCTGAACTAACTACTGATTTTATCAGAACTTTATCAGAATACTGATTTTATCAGCTCAGAAGGAGCAAGGAGTTTCCAGTGCTTCGGGCAATTTGAACTGACTTCCCAGGGAGGCCTCCAGGCCTTGTTCACACTTAATTAACTTTGTTCCTCATCTGAAAAAATAGGTGGAGTGGGGATGATCTTTACTCCACTCTGTGAGAGCATTTTAAAAATTTCCTTTTTAGTTCAACTAAAATATAAAAAAAAAAAACTAGAAAAGCATATAGAAGGCTGAGAACAAAAAGGTCTTTTTTTTTTTTTTTTGGTAAATGGATTAAGAGTGATAACCAAGCTTAGAACAATGAGAACCTTGGGTCTGTTTAAGATCCTTGCCTTCCCCACCTGGTGAAGTGACTGAGCTACTAACTTCCCTTCTCTCAGTTCTCATTAACTTCACCCTTCTCCAGAAAGCATTCTTATATTAAGGAAGAAGGTTCTTTTTCTAATTCCTTTTGTTGTTTAGTCATTTTCAGTTGTGTCAGACTCTCCCCTATTTGGGGATTTTCTTGGCAAAGATACTGGAATGATTTGCCATTTCCATCTTCAGCTCAGGAAACTGAGGCAAACAGGGTGAAGTGACTTGCCCAGGCTCACAGCTAGTAAATATCTATGATCAAATTTGAACTCAGGTCTTCCTGACTTGAGGCCCTTTGCTCTATCCTCGGCACCACCTAGCTACCCAACTTTGCTTATTCCTAGAGAACTCTAGGAGTTCTAGAGAAGTGGTCTAGGAAGGAATCCATAGTGACTATTGTTCTGAATGTTAATCCCAAACTGCATTTTAAAGTATTATGACATTTTCCTTGTTTGAAATTCCTACAAATGTTACCTCAGACCTTGGAGTAGAGGATTTGGGGTGGGGGAGAGGGGGATTATGCCAGTTTGGACATTTCTCTACAGACTAGAAATGCTTTTTTTTTTACAATAATGTTTAATTGAATAATTGTTTCTGCCAGCTTGTACCTCAAATCAGATAACACTATTAATATTTTGCTTCTATAAGCTTACACAGAAGACAAACAAAATTAATACAAGGTAATTTGTTCAGGGATGGGGGAAACTGGACAAATCAGAAAAAGTCCAAGGTCTCATGTAGGTGTCCTTTAAGCTGAACTTAGAAGGAAGCTAGAAATTCTAGGTGGGGCAGTGGATAGAGCTCCAGGCTTGGAGCCAGACTTATATTCCTGTGTTCAAATCTGGCCTCAGACCCTAGTTGTGTGATGCTGGGCAAGTCGGTTTAACCCTGTTTGCCTCAGTTTCCTCATCTGTAAAAGGAGTTGGAGAAGGAAATGGCAAACCACTCCAGTATCTGCCAAGAAAACCCCAAATAGGGTCACGAAGAGTTGGACATGACTGAAACAATTCAGCAACAACAACAGAGGGATTCCAAGGGGCAGATAATAGCTTGTACAAAAGCATGGAGATGAAAGACAAAAAGCTGAACTGGGGGAATAGTAAGGAGGCCCTTTGGACTGAAATGGTTGAAGGGGTGTGATACACAGTGAGCCTGTAAAACTAGGCTGGACTTGGATCATGAAGGGCCAAGCTAAGGGCTTGTATTCTATCCTAAAAGCAACAGGAAACCCCAGAAGGTGATGGAACAAAGTACTGGCCAACTGAGACTTGCACTTTAGGAAATATTTGGCTGTGGCTGTGGGGAGGATGAATGGGAGAGGGGCAAAAGCCATAGGTCCAAGTAGCAGGCTGTTGTAATTGTCCAGGCCAGAGGTCAGGAGGGCGTGAAGTGGTGGGCAGTGAGTGGAAAGTCCAGCAGGAACTGTTGAACATTGGGGGCTGTTGCTTGGTGGGGTCGATGGCTGGTTAAGTAACTTTGGGGAGTCATCTCAGCACACAAGTCACTTGAACTTGTCGGTACAGATGACTAAGGGGACAAAGAGACGGAAAAGAACCTGGTAAAGCAGACAGAAAAGGGTGATAAAGAGAAGCCAGGTAGTTACAATCCCAGGGGAAGGGGTGTGGAATGCTTTCGGGGTAATAAGGGGCTACCAAGCCAAGGAAAGGGGCCAATGAGTGGCTTCTGTTTCTCTCTTCTTCTCCCCCCCCCAGACTTTTCATTAGGCTTGGGTGGCATCACCCAAGCGAGACTGACACATTGAAGAGGCTGCAGTCGATCCCTCTGCCCATGTCTGAGTCTGTCCTGGCCCTCACCATGGTGACCCCAGGCCGCATGGGCACCCTGCCCCAGGCCCTGCTAGCCCCTGTTGACCTTGCTGCTCCGACTTCAAGCCGAGGCCTACTATGTCTGAATCGATGCCCGTGGGGAGGGGTGCTTCTTCGAACACTGCCTGACGGGAGCCGCGATAGTCTTCAGCTTCAAGGTGACGCAGGGAGGCTTCCTGGACATCGAGGTGGACATCATTGGTCCTGACGACAGTGTCCTCTTTCGGGGGATCCATGAGACGAGTGGCAGCTATTCTTTCTCAGTCTACCAAGACGGCTCCTATAAGTTTTGCTTCAGCAACCGCATGTCCACGGTGACGCCCAAGATGGTTATGTTCAGGATCAACTCAGGCCAGGCCCCCAGTGCCGGCCTCTCCCTGGCCAAGGAGGGCAGCCCTCGCACCAAGCCGGAGGAGATGATCAAGGAACTGGCCAAAGCCCCTTACAGATTCTTCCATTGCCTAAACACCTTGGGCGATGGTGGGGGTGGGGTGGGGGAGGGGCAAGGGAGAAGAAAATAAAACTACCGGTTTACCAAAATAATCTGAACAGAACCCTTTCTCTTTGGCCTAAACTATAGAGTACAAGTGGACAGCGTGTCTTAACAATGGAATAGACCACTCAGGAGGCCCCTGAAGGGAGGTAGGTGACACTGACTGACTTCTGGAGATCCATCATGGCAAATCAGATGGCATCCTTACCCATCCCCCCACTCCCCTTTCTTGACTTGACTTTCCTTTGTTTTTAAGTTAATGCATTTTGTCCAGAAAAGAGGAATTTTGGGAGTCCTTTATGGTCGAGGGGGAGAGGTTGGCGCCTGCAGTGCCTATTAGAAAAAAACATTTCATTTTATTATTTTCTCTTAGTCTTACAATTGACTTGTATTATTCTAATTAAGCCCAATTATTTATTGTCATAAATGTGTTATTAGGAAAACAAGTTGTTATTATTAAGGTACAATAGAATAAATCAGTATATCCTCTAAATATGTAATAATGGACACTCTATTCAGACTGGATACTTGTTTCTCCTTTAGCTTTACTTTTAGTTTAAAAGCTCCCCAAAATATATTCTCCAAGATCCAAGATTGAAATGTTTCTTGCATTGAACCCTAAGCCTCAGATGCCTACATTTGAACCATGGAATTGTCTTTCTAATGTAGAATAAGTGGTTAACCAGGTTTTCTGCCTCATACTTGTAACTATACCAACTTGGGATATTTCAACAAATGGTAGCCTTCTAATGCTGGCCTGGCTTCAGTTCCACCATATAGGCATTTTGCTAGCATGTATTAGCATAATTGGGAAAAACCTAGGTGCTTATGGCTAAAGAGTTAAAGGTTTGGGAATTTTGTTGGAATGTTAAATAGCTAATATTTTATTTGAGTCAACAGCATTGTAACTGTATTTGTAAGTTCTGTTTCTTTTCCTTCTTTCATTTTAGGCACATGTGAATTTTCTCTTGTTTAGAAAATTACTCCTTGGTTTCTGAAGATGAATTTCAAATAAAAACATCTATTCACAGTGTGGAACTGATTCAAGGCTTATTTTGCAACTGATATATTTTATTTGTGCCTTCTTTATTCCATTTTTTCATATTCCAAGTCAAAAATTATTGAGTAGCATTGGTAGCATTTCATTTAAAAATGTATTTGTTTTACCTTGGTCTAATTGTTGAATACCAGTTTGGGGGCAAATCCCTGAATAACAATTCAAAATTAAGTTAAAGATGTGAATTAAATAGATATGGGTCTAATATGATCCAGATTCAATAAGGAAACAATTGTTTAAAAAGAAAAAAGGTCAAGAAAAGACTGAGAGCACTCAGATTTCTCCATTCTGACCTTCTCAAAGCTCATTGGTGACCTTTGAAAGAGAAATTTCAGTTGAGTGGTGGGGTCCTCAAGCCATTGTTCAGGGGGTTCTGAGTCAATCTGTCAACTAGTATTTTTTAAGTGCCTACTATGTGCCAGGTACATAAGGGATACAAAGAAAAACAAAAGACAATCCCTGTTCTCAAGGAGCTCCCAATCGAATGGGGATTCAACAAGCAAACAACTAAGAACAGAGATAATCCACAGAGGGGAAGCACTAGAATAAGGAGGATTAGGAAAGGCTTCCCTGTAGAAAGTGAGGTTTTAGCTGAGACTTGAAGGAATAGTTTGTTGACATTTCAAACATGTTTCACAAGCTTTAGAGTTTTCTTTTCTCAGAGATTCCCATCTGGACCCAGAAATATTTGGTACATTTCTTTTTTTTTAAAGGGATAGCTTCTAATTTTAGTCCTCAATGGATTCAAGGATCAGGCAATTTGTCACTGCCATGAGAAATTAATGGATGAGAAAGAGGGATGCACTGGTAGGAGGGGGAAGGGAGAAATAGAATAGGGTAAATTATCTCACATAAAAGAGGTTCAAAAGAGCTTTTACAGTGGAGGGGAAGATAGTTGCAGGCAAAGCTTGAACCTTACTCTCATCAGAATTGGCTCAGTGAGGGAATAACATACACATTCAGTCAGGTATAGAAATCTATCTCACCCTACAGGGAAGTAGAAGGGGAGGTAGACAAAAAAGCGGGGAGCTGATAGAAGGGAGGGCAGATTGGGGGAGGTAGTGTTCAGAAGCAAAATACTTTTGAGGAGGACAGGGTGAAAGCAGAAAGAGAGAGAAGGATAAAGGGGAGGGGAAGTAAGATGGAGGGAAATATACAGTAATCATAATTGTGAATGTGAATAGGATGGACTTGGCCATAAAATGGAAGTGGTTAGCAGAGTGGATTACGTGATTTCAACATAAAGGGTGATACCGTAAGGAAATTAGGGGAACATGGAATACTTTACCCGTCAGATGTATGGATAAGGGAAGAATTTATGAACAAACAAAAGACAAAGCATTATGGGATATACAATGGATAATTTTGATTACATTAAATTAAAAAGTTTTGCACAAACAAAACCAATACAGCCAAGATTGGAAGGAAAGCAGAAAACTGGGAGGAAAATTTCACAGCAACTTTCTCTGATAAAAGCCTCATTTCTCAAACATAGAGAGAACTCAGTCAAATTTATAAGAATACGGGTTATTCTCCAATTGATAAATGGTAAAGGATATGAACAGGCAATTTTCAGAAAAAGAAATCAAATCTATATATAGTCATATGAAAAAATGCTTTAAATCATTGATTAGAGAAATGCAAATTAAAACAACTGAAGTACCACTTCATACCTATCAATTTGGCTAATAGGACAGAAAAGGAAAATGACAAATGTTGGAGAGGATGTGGGAAAATTGGAACGTTAATGCACTGTTTTCTGGAAGTTGTGAAATGATCTAACCATTCTGAAGAACAATTTGGAACTATGTCCAAAGGCCTATAAAACTGTGTATACCCTTTGACACAGCAATACTACTACTAGGTTTAAAAATGGAAAGGATCTACATGTACAAAAATATTATAGCAGCCCTTTTGTGGTGGCAAAGAATTGGACACTGAGGGAAATTCATCAATTGGGGAATATGACTATGATATATGATTGTGATGGAATACTATTGTGCTATTATAAATGACAAGCAGGATGCTGTCAGAAAAATCTGTAAAGATTTATATGACCTGATACAAAGTGAAGTGAGCAGAACCAGGAGAAAATTATACATAGTAATAGCAATATTGTACCATGATCAACTGTGAATGACTTAGCTCCTTTCTGCAATACAATGATCTAAGACAGTTCTGAAGGATTTATGATGAAAAATGGTATCCACCTCCAGAGAAAGAATTATATGGAGTCGGGATGCAGATTGAAGCATACTTTTTAACTTCATTTTTCTTGGATTTTTTTTGTCTCTGTTTTCTTTCATAAGGTGACTAGTATGGAAATATGTTTTCCATGACTGTACATGTATAACCTATATCAAATTACTTGCCTTCTCCAGGAGAGGGGAAGAGAAGGAGGGAGGGAGAGAATTTAGAGCTCAAGATTTAAAATACAAGTGTAAAAAAATTATATTTACATTAATTGGAAAAGAACAAAATACTTGAAATGTCCAAAAAAATTCATTCCCAGAAAAAAATACAATGATAAGGTATCATTTGATTAGGCCTACAGGCTACAGACTGAATACCATTTTTTCCCCCAGGAGGTGAAATCACCTTCTAGTAAACAATGAATATGTCACTTTCCAAGGGAAAACTGATTTTTTAAAAAGTCTTAAGCATTATTTGCAAATAATTTTGGTTTTAGGAAGCTATAAACCTCCCCTCCCCCAAAAAACATCCACTAAGATATTTCAGCATTTACAAAAACATGCAAGCCATAATGTAGAAATTTATAGTAAAGATATTATATTTCAGTTACAAATTATTGTCCAATAAGTTTACAATGCCATAAATTCTCCTTTCTTTCTCTTTTGTCTTATCTCTGCACCTAAACCTAACCAGCGTTACAGGGAGATTTATCTTCCAGTTCTTCCTTATCTCCCACTGAAAGTCTAATCAATGGGTCAGGGAAGTAAGTACCTGCTTTTTGAGAAGAACTTAGCATCAGAACTGAAATATATTACAGCGATCAGGGAGAGTTATTCTAGGTATAAAACTTGAATAACTTAAACTCATGTAAGATTTTAGTTTTTAAAATTACCATCTCCTATGTCGCAGGCAACTTTGGCTAATACCAAATGAGAGGCATTAGTATAGTCTTCCCACTATTTTACAGTATATTCATTTATACCTTGGTTAAAGTCCCTAAACTTGCTCCACTCCATAATTACTCTCTGTGAGAAATAATCATCTTACCAAAAAACTCCACATGGCCCTCAGTGGATTAAGGAAAGACTTTATTAATCGTTCTCCTACCATGGGGACCCATAAGGAGACACACCCTTTCGGACAATTGCAAAGCTTTTTATAACCCATCCTGATTCGAATTTCCCCCTTGCATCTCATTGATCAAGCCTTTCAGAGTTCACAGCCTATCTGAAAATAGCTAAACCCCACTCCCAAATGGGTCTACACCCCTGCTTACATCTCTCACTTTCTTCATACTTTATTTAATAAAGGAGATACCAAGTCATAAAATGTTTTTAGTCTCCTCCCAGTTTGTCTGCATCAGATGTTATGATCTCCATAGCATGAGAGAGGAATTTTCTCAATTGCAAAGAGAATTGACAAAAGTTGTGAGTAGAAGACCCAGCCCAGGATATCCATAAGAAATGTCCCATTATCTAAGACAGCTTCTGGGTGAAAGGACCTCATCCTTGGTGAGCCACACCGGGTCTGGCAGTTTGATACTCAGGGAAAAAGCCTTCTCAGAACAAGAGAAAGTGTCTGCTCTCAACTTCTGGGCTACACCTCTCACTGCTTTCTATTACAAGAGTTTTATCTCTTACATTAGCCATCAGTATGACTTCAAATTTTGTTTCATATAATTTCTGTGGAAACAATTGTTTTCCTATCAAGAGTTAAGGAAATGCATTGTGCCAGGAAGTTGGGGCCAGGATCCTAGCTCCTTGTTTACATAAGGAGGTGAAATTTTCTGATTATAAAATCCTGTAGATGTATCTATAGGTATAAGTGTCAAAATAAATTGTCGGGCAGCCTATTTTTCAACTTTAGGGTAGAATTCTTGATCTGAGGGTCTGTCCAAATGTGCCAATAAGCCATCTGGTAAAGATAATGATTTTTCTCAAGTGACTCTAAGGTTACACAAGGGTATTAATATCAAAGGTTCTTTCTTAGGGCCAAGGATATCCATTCTTTGAAGTTAATCCTGTCCAAATATTTTCACAGAAATTTTAAATTGGGCTTTAAATAACTTCAATTCCTGGAAAAGAATCTTTCTCCAATTAGACAGGAGACAACATGTAGGGGTGTCTTTAGAAGAAATGGACTGACTAGATCCCATACTTTTACCAGGAATATTTGAACCAAAAACTGAGGGAAGAATGATTTTGGTACCAAATCTTTCTACCAAATCAGAATCACTGAAACAAATGAACTGAAATCAATTCACTAAAATTAACTTACTGGACCCCTCAAAATAATTTGTATATGTCAGTCCAAGCTTTGGTGGTGGTGGTGGCAATAGTACTGCAAAGTAGATAATTGAGATAATAAAGGGAATGAATGAGATCCCTAGATGAATTCTGACCTGTCTTCAATATAACACTGAGATATATGCCTGATGTGCATTTTACCAGTTTCACTTAACCAGTGATGAACTAGAACCAGACTGGAAAGGGGATCTCTGAGTAAACCACTGCAGTGCTTTATCCCAGACCAGAGCCACTGAACTAGGACCTTTTGACCAGTGGTCAAATACCAAGATCACTCAATCAGTGCTCAGAACCACAGGGGCAGACCCTTCCTGAGCTAAACCTGAGACAATGGCCACAACACACAGACAAGACTCTTGCTTGAGTGCCAGCAAAAGAATGAGGTTTAAAAAAAAGGCACAAGGTATTGAGGCAAATGGGACACAAGGCTTTGGAGGGGAAATGCCTTGTCCTGCCTGTTCAAACCCAGAGTTTCTCAGTCCAGTCCTAGCTTTAGACACCTGAATTATAGTGGCTTGCTCATCAGAATGTCTGGGTGGCTACTAGACTAAGCACTCCAAACGTTTCAACAGACTGATTATTCAAATGCAAGAGACAAAAAACAAAAACAAATTACAGAACAATATATAGAAATATACGGGACACACACAGAAGACAAACTTACCTCCCTTTCTGTGATTAGTCTTCTTTTTCTTCTTGGACAGCAGTCTTTATGGCCTGGCTGAGTTTTCCCCTTCAAAATTCTCCAAGGTAAATAAACCTTTCTGTGGGCTGCAGAACGCCTGAAGTAGAAGCCCCAGTCTTTCAACCTCACTGCCTATTCCTTTGTGGTTCACCAGATTTGTTATGGGAGAAATATCTCCTCTCCAAGTTCATGTGGTGAGTAACTGCTGCCAAATATGTTATTTAACCACAACACAGAAATGATGGAGGTAAAAACCTAGGCTTTATTACTATGCTCAAGCGTTGGTTCCCGCCTCGGAGAAAACCGAACAATCATAAGGATTCTGACAAGGCATTTTATGGGCAAAATTATACCAGAGTGACAGAGAGATAATTCATTTGCATATTACAATCTTGTATATTCCTCTTAGGCCATAAAAGTTAAAGAGAAGATAGATCCATAATCCTACATTTCCTTCAATGTCATAAAAGTTGAACAAATTTAGTTAATCAGTCATAATCTCCTAAATCCCCTAAGGGAATAAATGTTTCAAACAAACTCTTTAGGTAAACTAAGTCAAGTTACAGATTAAACTAGATTTAGAGGACTGACAAATAGACTAATTAAGGAGGAGGATTTACATGTTGCCAAGGAGTTAGGGACTGTTGAGAATATTCCTCTGGTTTCTTATCAAAGGAATCTAAGGTTCTTATATCTAAGGTTCTTAAATAAATTGTTACATCCTGGGCTAGCTTTTGTTCAGATGAGGTTAATATTAAAAGACTTTTAGTTAACCAAAAATTGCAGGGGGAATGGCCCAGAGCCTGAGACTCAAATAATACAGGGAAATAAAAAATTCCTATAACAATAGATAAATATATACATACATATGTATGTGTGTATGTGTGGTCTAGTGATCTTGAAACCACCATGACAGTTTCCCATTAAGGGAGGCTTCATAAACTCTATTCAGGGAAACCAATGCTATAACATTAGGCTATAAAAAAATACTGACAGTAGTACTTTAAGGTTAATACAGGCCTGTGTCCAAAACTAATGTCTTACCAACTACCAGTTTATCTTTCCCCCCTGCTGTGTACCTCAAAGATCCTCTATGTGCCCTGAACCTTGACATGCAAATCAGCCAGTTCCAGACAGTCACCAGAATAAGAGTTTAAGTATCCCACACTCAGAAGGGGACTGGAGAGCTATCTCCCCTCCCTGGGAGCATGCCGCTCCTATGGGACCAAGCCTGCCCACCTGGATAGGCCACTTGAATGGACCCATCCCCCATGCTCCTCAATGCAGTGCTACACTTACATGAATTTATTCTCTGTTGATATGTATATATCTAACCTTTATATCATATCCCCTTCTTCCCTTCTCCCCTCCTGCCCCCTCTCTCACTCCTGCCTATTATTTGTCAATAAAACTTGAATATTGAACTAGCCTCCATTGCGAGGACATATTATTCACAGCAATCGAACTCATTAAGGGGCTTGTTTTCTTTGATGTCTCTGGCTGGTCCGTGGGCCTTTTCTCAGACATAAAATGGTCCCTGGACAGGGACTTTCATTTTTGAAAGTTGTTACCTCCAGGAAGGATTTGGGCACTGTGAGCCCAGTCCTAGAAAGCAAAGGCCAAAAGGAGAACCTCTGTCCTCCCAAGAGGGCAGTCAGAAGAGGACTGTCACAAGACTATCTATATCTTTATGTGTATATGTATGTGTGTATGTGTATATATAGACATATATACACACATATGTAATTTAAAAAAAATTATTGGGCAGCTAGCTGGCACAATGGATAGAGTGTTGGGCCTGGAGGTAGGAAAACTCATCTTCCGGAGTTCAAATCTGGCCTCAGATACTTACTAGCTGTGTGACCCTGGGCAAGTCATTTCACCCTGTTTGCCTCAGTTTCTCATCTGTAAAATGAACTAGAGAAGGAAATGGAAAACCACTCCAGCATCTCTGCCAAGAAAACCCCAAATGGGGTCACAAAGAGTCAGATACAACTGAAAGGAATGAACAACAACTATCTCTTCCTGTAACAGGAATAGCTCAAATAGCCCCAGAATTACTACTTCAAAACTGTTGACATCAAAATTGAAATACTGAAACAACACAAGAGATAACAACCTTCTCTCACACTCATTCTGAAGGCTAGACCCAGAAGAGTTAACAGTTTTGTCGTTTGTGTGTGTGTTTATTTGTAGTATAGATCAAAGGACTGCTAGTTTCTGTCTTTTCTTTCATCTGTATTTGAAGTTTGGGGATATGTTGAAACCTAGATGTACTTAGTTCAAGAGGAGAGCCACTAATTAGATTTGAGTTATTTTAAGAAGTAATGAAACTTCCCTGAATTGTCCAAGTGATCACTGATTACAGCTCTCTTTTCTCCTTCTTCCTAATCTGGCCAATTAACAAGAAGGAAAGAAAAACAGGGAAAAGAAAATACTAACAGAAAAAGTGTTTTTCTTGTTCCTGAAATTCGTTACACTGAAGAAAAAAAAGGGACTAACTGTAAATCAAAAACAACTCAAAAACAACCTTTGTTTTCTTTTAGAAAATTCAATATAATTTTCCATTCTATATTTTCCCCTTCCAATTTCCCCCTTCCAAACCATTAAGAAGTCAAGAAAAACAAAACCCATTATACAGGGTGTTCCTAAAGTCTGGACACATAGGCAAAAATGCATATTTTCAAGAAATGAAATGAATGAAATTTTCAACAACATTTTATTTAATTGGAATATTAACAAATAACATCTTCAATTCATTTGTGATGCAAATGTTGATGCGCTTTGCAAGATTCACATGAACTCGATGCAATAACTCCACATGGCCTCAATTGCCTATGTGTCCAGACTTTAGGAACACCCTGTATATGTATAGTTATACAAAACAAATTCCCATATTAGTGATGTCCAAAAAAAGAAAGAAGAAAGAGAAGAAAATATGCTTTAATTTGCCCTCTGAAACTATCACTCTGGTGGTAGATGGCAACTTTCATTATGAATCCTTTGTGTATGGTCACGTTTCTAAGCCTTTCAAAGTTGATCATCTTTACAATATTCTTGTAATTGTATAAATTGTTCTGGTTCCACTCACTTCACTTTGTATCAGTTCATACAAGTCTTCCTGGGTTTCACTGAAAACTTTTTATCATTTTGCAGCATACAATAATATTCTATCACACTTATATACCATAACGAGATACAACCGTTTTTGATGTAGATTCCCAGCTGCGATGGAAATGGGTTTTAATTGTTGGCAGAAACCAGACCTGGTCACACAAGCCAAAAGACTTTACATGTTTAAATAAGTAATATTGCTCTGAGAACTGCACCAATTGTACATGGCACAGCTGTACATTTTTATAGGTTTATAGAGGGAAGAGATTAAACAATAGAGGAGAACTATAAAGAATGTTATGTAACATTATGAGGTTTCCCAAATTGCAACATCTATGTTTTATATTCTAAAACACTGTTTCATAAGTATCCTTGTGATTTCATTTCATTCCACTTTTCAGAATGTACTTTTCATATTGGATGCAATTGTCAAGTTGCTCCAAGATAAAGTTGGTCTTGTTCTTCCTCTTTAACCTCCCCACTCCCACCCATTTTGTCCAAAACAAGTGAATCTCTTATTACAGGACAACTGTTGGCATACTTCATCTGAAAGCTCATGGTTGAAGGAAAGAGGTTTGGAATCTAAGGTACACTATTGACAAGCATATATAATCTGTGAAAGCTTAAAGAGAATATGTAAGAAAAAATATATGATTTAAATGCTTATGAGCAGCTGGAGAAAGTTTTAGACCCAGACAGACATAGAAAGGAGAGAAATCAGTCAGCCAAATGGGGTCCACTGGTTGTTTTTGTCAGTGTATTTTTCCAAAATTCATTTCAATCTGTCCAGAGTTGTTAACACAGGTGCAGCACTGGGCATTGAATAAGGCACAAAATGTTTGTTACAGTGTGAGGAGATCTAGGGCTCAGCAATTTTAGAGGGCCACATTGCCAACAGAATTGATGTCTCCCTGCACCAGCTGGGCTAAGGCTAAGATTTTCCTAGCACTCATAAACCAAAGAGAAATTTTTTTAAATTTTATTTTATTTTTTCAATTAAAAAGAATTTATTTTTTCTCCCTCTTATTTCACTTCACTGGAAAAAAAAAGGAAAAAGAAACCTTTGTAACAAATACAGTGTCAAGCAAAACAATTCCCCACATTGGCCATGTACCAAAATGTATATCTTACTCCGTACCCACATTGATGAGATCACAGATCTAGTAAAGTTTTGTCCCATTCATTATTTGAGTCATCAAAATAAAGGCATTTAAACAATCAACACATTTTTGTTGTTGTTCAGTCATTTCAGTCGCATCCAAATCTTTGTGACCATGTTTGAGGTTTTCTTAGCAAAGATAGCGGAACAATTTGTCATTTCTTTCTCCAGCTCATTTTATAGATGAAGAAACTGAGGCAAACAGGGTTAAGTGACTGGTCCAGGATCCCACAGCTAGGTCTAAGACTGGATTTGAACTCAGGTCTCCCTGACCCAGGCCTGGCACACTATCCACTGTGCCACCTAGCTGCCCCAGTCAACACATAGTTACTGAGCTATGTGTTCGGCAATATGTGAGATGTTCCAAAGTATAATTGATTTGATTCTCAGTACTAGCAAAATGAAGTTCTTCCATGAATGGTGGGTAGGACTTGAAGATATAGAGGAGCAAATAAGCCTTCCAGAAAGGAAAATGGCATGAGCAAAGGAGGACATATATAGTAGGCAGTGAGACAGACTTAAGTTCTTCAAGGTCTGTGTTGGGAGCCGTGGGAATTAAGATTGGAGAGGTAGGATCAGGTGAGACTATGAAGGCCATTAAATGCACGGCAGAGGAGATATTTGACATTATCAGTACTAAAGTGCCACCACATATTTTGAACAGGGTGATGGCACGGTGACAGGTGAGAGAGGAAGGGACAGGAGTGAAGGATACTAGAGAGTAGGCCATTACAATAATTCAGATACGAGATGATGAGCATATGAAGTAGAGACTGTCTCAGAATGAATTCTCTAGTTGAAGAAGAAATGCTGAGTTCCTCTTGAAAGCTTTCCCACGTTCATTACATTCATAGGGTTTCTGTCCAGTGTGGATTCTCCAACGTTGATTAAGATTTGAGCTGCCCCTGAAACTTTTCCCACACTCATTATATTGCTAGGGTTTCTCTCCACTATGAATCCTTGGCTGTAGAATTAATTCAGATGCCCCCTTGAAAGCTTTCCCACAGTCTTGACATTCATAGAGTTTCCCCCTTGTATGAATTCTTTGATGTTTGATAAGTACTGAGCTCTGGTGAAAGCTTTTCCTACATTCATAGGGTTTCTTCCCACTATGAATCCTCTGATGCTTATTAAGGACTGAATTTAGTCTAAACGGTTTCCCACATTCATTACATTCATAAGGAATTCTCTGATGTTTAATAAGGTGTGAGCTCCTGCTAAAGGCTTTTCCACATACATTATAGTTATATGGTTTGTCTGTGCTATGAATCTTCTGATGTCAAATAAGGGATGAATGCCAACCAAATACATATAGTTTCTCCTCATTATGCATCCTGGGACGTTGAATAAGGTATGCCTTCCCCTCAAAAGTTTTCTCACATTCGTAACATTTATAGGTTTTTCTGCATTTGAAATTTTCTGATGTGTCACACACTCTAAATTCTGTCTGAAAGTCTCATAAGACTCAAAAATCTCAACTTTCTTATATGATCTCTGGGATATATAAAAAGATTTGAGCTCAGACTAAACATTTGCTTCAATTCACTATATCTGTGGCTTCTTTCCTCTGTGGGAATTTTTCCATTTGTGACTATAACATGCCTGAAACCTCTCTCCTTGAAAAGAGAATGTCTCGGTGTCTTCTGTGCTGGGTTTACCTTCTGTCTATTTAATTTACCTTTCTATTCAGAGGCCCCTCCAAACTCAAGTACTTGGAGAATGGCCCCTGTGAGGCCTGAATATAACTTCTCCCACGATTCATCTTCTTTAGAAGTGTTCTCCTCTGGAATAGACTCTTTGATTAAATTCTCAAATTATCTGAAATGATAAATAGAAAATGTAGACATCATCTCTTCTCTACCCTGAGAAAAATAAAACTCTGGATCTGAATCTGAACTACCATCCACTAAAAGGTACATGACTTTGGCAGCTCTCAAAATAACTCCTTCCCAGACCAGAGAAATTTATCCAGAGAAGTAAAGTGTTGAGAGAGGAGCTCCCCAGAAGATGGCATGGTGGGGAGAAAGAATGAGAACGGTATGAAGAGACTGACTTGTGTGTGATGATGATGATGAAGTGATTAAAGTATATAATGCAGTTTGGACTGACAGGTGGGCAACCTCACCCCTAATTAGTTGTGTGAACTTGGGCAAATCACATTCCTTTTCTGGCCATAAGTCTTTAAAATGAGGTCCCTTCTAGATCTAAAATTCTGTGATATTAGGATCCTATTGTTTCTGCCAAAACATGCCTGGCCCTTTTAACAACCAACTTGCTCTGCCGTTCAGCAGCCTCAGCTGGGTAGCTAGGTAACCAAGCTGGGACAAGAGAATCAGGCAGAGTAAGCACAAAGGTAACAAGAAAATCAGGCTGCAGATAAAGGGCCAGCTGAAGAAAGGGAGAGAGTCACTCTAGGGAGAGGCTCAGGATACCATCATTTCGAGTTGTAAAAGATAATAGAAGGCCTGTACAACCTCCTACCCAATAAAGAAGTCTTCTCTAGAGCTGCCCCTACAGATCCTACACATCATTATTCATTCTATTAAATACTTCCAGTTAGATGAGTTAAAGCTTACTCTGTTAAAACCTTAATATGTTGTTCTTGCATTTTGGAGCAACACAGAACCAGTCTAATCACAAATCTACAAAAGAACAATACATATTTCTGTAGCATTTTATGGTTTGCAAAGTACTTTTCTTATAACAACCCTGGAGGGTGGGTAAAGTAATAATATCCCGATTTTATAGTTGAAGAAACTGAGGCTCCAAGGTTAAGTGATGATCATCATATAACTGGAAGGAGCTGAGGCAGCAATTGAACCCAGGTCTACGTAGGGTCAAATGTCCTCTCCACTACAGCAGGGGACCTCTCAAGTATTTGAAGACTCCTGTGCATTGCTCATTATGCACATTCCTAGTTCTTCTTATGGACTTCAGATCCCTCCCTCATCTTGGTAATCTTCCGCAGGAAGCTCTCTAGTTTATTAAAATTCTCTCCTAAAACAAGGCCATGCGCTAATAGACTGTTCGTGATGCTATGAATTAATTGGCCTAACTTTTCTGGAAAACAATCTTGAATTATGCTTTTAAAAAGAAGTTAAAAATGTCCATACCCTTTGACCCAGAGATCCCACTGCTAGATATCCATCCCAAGGAGCCCAAAGACAGAAAGAAAAGTACTGTATACTCCCAAATAGCTGTGGTGGCATTTTTGATAGTAGCAAAGAATTGGGACAATGGCTCAACAAGTGGTGGCATACAAGATCCCAGATCTAAAGACTGAAGGAAACTTGAAGGCTATCAGGTCCAACTCCCGCATTTTCCAAACGGGAAAACCAAAGTGTATGAATGTGACGGAGCATCACTGCATTGTAAGAAATTATGAGTATGAAGAATTCAGAAAAGCATAAAGTTGATAGTAACTCATGGAGAGTGAAGCAAGCTGACCCAGCACAATGTACACTCAGTGTAACAATGTAAATGGGAAGAAAAAGAAATCAAAGAGAACACTATGTAATTATGATAGCTAAGAAACTCAGTCCTTGAGAAGAGCTGAGAAAATCTATCTTTCTCCTTTCTTTGCAGAGACGGGGGACTTATGGAGGTGAAATACTGCAAATACTGTTGGACTTGGTAGTTTTGTTGAGCTGCTTTTTCTCTCTCTCTTTTTTTATTCTTTGTTTTAAGGGATAGCTCTCTGAGTAAGGGAGGGGAGATGGATATGTTCAGAAATTAAATTAATGTAAAAACTAAATGTATCAATAAAATGTTTTAAATCTCAAGGAATAAATGGGCTAAAAATTGAATACGTCATTCTAGATATGGTCTAAACAGCACAAAGGATCATTCCCACTGTAGTTGGACTATTATTTTATGTAATAGGCATGCTATGTCTACTAAAGCAGCCTAAGATTAATTGTTTTGGGGGTAGTTACATTGCACTGTTAACAAGCTCACATTAAGCTTTTAGTCAATTGGAACACTCAATTGAAACATCACATTAACAGGTAATAAACTAAATTTCTCCCCTATCTAAGTGATGCAGTGGATAGAACTGGGCCTTTAGTCAGGAAGACCTACATTTAAATGTGACCTCTACACTTAACTAGCTGTGAGACCCTGAGCAAATCACTTAACCTCATCTGCCCCAGTTTCCTCAACTGTACAATGGTGATAATAGCAGACCTCCTTGGATCAAGTGAGATAATATTTGGAAAGTGCTTATACAGTGGCTGGCACGTCACAAATGCTCGTTCCTTTCCCCCATACCAGTATGACTGGATCTTTTGTATAAATCATTACATTTATTTGTATAAATTTGTATAAATCATTACGTTTATCCCTATCCACTTCATCTAGTTGATTTGGGCCCACAATTTAAGGGATTTTGAATCTTGATTCTGGCACCCAACATGTTAGCTATCCTTCCCAACTCTACATCATCAACAAATTAGATAAACATGCTGCTACCCAAACCCTGATCTATATCTACAGCCATTGTAACCAACCACTTGGGTAAAGAGCAAAATCTTCAGAAGCTGCTGCCCAGAAAACAACCACAGATAGGAAGTTTTGCTTGATGTAAGAGGTATTTAGACTATTCCTCCAAAAGGAGGTTATTTTTAAGACATAAAGAAGTTGACCATAGGTCTTCCTGATGTGAGATGTGATTGTTCTCAACCAGGGAAGGAAGGACAAGGCCAATGCTTACCTGGAGTTGTAAATAGACTTTGATTAAAACCCAGCTGGAGTTAAGTACATCAAAGGATTATTGGCTATGACTCATGCTATTTTTGCCTTTTTGTCTGGTACCATTTATTTGAAAACATGAATGAGCTAACTTGCCACATTTTTGAAAATGAACCCACTGGTCACCTCTCATTTTGTTGTTGTTCCAGACCTAGCATGCCAGTATGATATCCAGCTCAATCTCCTGGCTTGCTGCAGTAACTTAACCAGCTACAGCAGGAGTAGGGAACCTTCAGACTCAAGGCTACATGTGGCCCTCTAGGTCCTCAAGTTCAGCCCTTTGACTGAATCCAGACTTCACAGAACAAATCCCCTTAATAAAAGGATTTGTTCTGTAAAACTTGGACTCAGTCAAAAAGCCACACCTGAGGACCTAGAGGGCCATATGTAGCCTCAAATCCAAAGGTTCCCCACCCCTGAGTTATACCACCTCAGTACTAGATATGGGCAAACACGAGAAGGGAGAAGTTCCCAGTGGACCTTTCAAGGCTTCTTAGGACTTGCTCAATCATAAAAGCCATAGGAACAAGTCCCAGAGAGTTGTTAAGGATGGGGAGAAGGATAACTAGAGCAGAGGAGGCTGACATAAGGATTAGAGAAGTAAGGAGAGACCAGGTGAAGGACTGAAAAGGTTAATATCAGGAGCTTGATATTAATATTAATAACCCTGGTGAAAACTTAGTCTGCAAACCAAAAAATTATGAAATAACAGAGAAGGTCTTCTTGAAATATATTCGAATTTTTGGTCTTTGGGTTTTGAAGTAACAATCTCTCTAAGTTTGTAATGTAAGTACCAGGAAGACCTCCATGCAAAATTCCTGGAGAAAATTTAAATTTTTAATCACCAAGTGATTTTTATTTAAATTAATATATTGTTAAAACTTACTTTCCCAGTCTTTAGGAACTAGAGATGAAAGAGAGCTTGTGGTCAGCCCTCTGGAGTGAATTAACAAGTGAAAAAAAAAAGGCTACCAAACTCAGTCCAGAGAAAGTACTTCTCTAATGGCTTATTCATTGTATACAATTTATTGTAATTAATTCAGAAAAGTATGTTTCCTATGGGCCATGTACCAAATTTGGAAGAAAATATAGGCAGCCCTGCTTTGTAATGAAACTTACTGTGTTGTTCTACCTTTCTAGATGTGATCCCTAGTTCTAAGTGTACGGGACAGAAAAGTCAAATAATTGGAGAGGCATCTTTAGGCAGAAGCAAAGTGAATTTATTTCACAAACCTCAAGAGATTTGGGCATTGCCTCCACTAGGATACTAGTGGAGGGAGGTGAAGTACAAAGGAAATGCAGCAATAGATATCCTCTTAATGCAAAGATTCCCACCCACCTCTATCCCTTCTCGCCATTGGCTGGGAGGCAGGCTTACAATCTAGGCGTGAAAATACAGAGCCAATCCATACAAACTTTCCCTATTTGGCTACTAATGTGGCGATGATATGGCTAAGGTAAAAGAGAAAGAATGAGGAAGGAGAGGGGGACCTTCCTGGAGCAGAGAACAAACAGCTCACAGGTTGTCCATTATCTCCCTATTTGGTAAAATTCTTGTGCTAGCACCGAGAGAGGGGGAAGGAAGAGGCACCTACAACTTCAGGCCCTGACTTTCCAGAAGTTAGCTAAGTCACTACAAGGTTAAATTCCAAGCCTCTCCTACTCAGACATTCTCCATTCCAGAAATATGAGAAGAGAGTAGCCCCTATATTCTTACCCTGTGAAGTCTTCACAAATTATATCCTTCTCACTCATAACATAAGATTCGGGAAACAATTCATTGTCGGTATACACACATATATTCAGACAGACAGACAGACATGTGCTTTTGATGATTTTGACTTTTTTGTACTATTCCCTTTTCAGTTTTTTATTTTCTAGGCAGGTCATACAAAGCTAGAGCTGGATGGGACTTGAGTGATAGAGGCTTGTCCTGGAAGGATCTTAAGCTTTAGTTATAGCCTAGCCTCACAAAGTGGACCTTCAGTCCCTTGACCATTTTCATTGCCTTTTAATGAATAGAGAGTCCTAGAAGGCAGCAATGATTTTGTTTTTATCTTTGTGTATACTCACTGCCTACCACAGTGCCTTGAATACAGTAGGTGCTTAATAAGTATTCACTGATGAGCCAAATTTCCTCTGTCTCCCTAGTATCCAGCACAGTGTGGCCACTGAACACTTTTTGGACAGAACCTTTAGAGCTTCTTTTTGAAGCCTAGCAAACAGAAAGGCATAAGGTATATTCCAGATTGACACAGAGTAGATTTTGGCAAAAGAACAATATTAAACTCCCTGTACAATCAAGATGATATAAAACGTAAATTAATTTTAAATAATTTTCTCCAGTAAACTATGCTTATTCTACGAAGGGTTTTGATTGGAAGATAGGGTTGTCCAAGGTATACCCTTAATGACCCATTGTGGCTGGTGGTTTTATTTATAGTCACTAACAAATGGGGAAACCAAGAAGAGCTTCTGAATCAGAGGTAGGAAAGAAGGTAGAATATGATCCTCACCCAGGGAGACCGACCACATGCCCATAGTTCTCCAGCATCACATCTCTGTAGAGAGGTCTCCAAGCAAGAATTCAGTTGCTCCCAGTCTTCCTCTGAGAGATCCACAGCCACACCCTCAGACTGCACTGCATCCTCAAACCAGAGATTCCTCTTGTTCCAAAGATATGTCTATCACTAGACCCCACCATGGTTAAAAAAAGAAAAAAGTCAAAAGGCAGAACCAAACTACACCAGGCCAGGAGAGGGAAATGAAAAATGTTAAGGGTTTTGAAGGCCTGTGGTACTCTTTGCTCTGGCAGAGAGGACAAGCATTGTTCTGTAATAAAAAGAGCACCATACTAGAAGTAAGGAGACCAGCATTCCTACCTTGGCTCTGTCAAGTACCTGTCTCTTGATCTCAAGCAAGCCCTTTTTACTTCCTGGGCTGGAGTTTGCCCAAAGAATATAAGAAAATAAGAATGGCCAAGATGATAAGTGTTGAAGCAGTTTAAAACAGAACTAGAGTCATCATAGTCATCATCTTCATCACTGTTTGATTTTTTTGAAGACTAGTTCTTCCCATGTCACCCAGGAAGTTTACTGGGTTCTGTTCCACTGATGATCCATATGGGAGCTTCTGTTTCTGGGCTGGTTTGATCCTCCTTAGGCAGTCTTGCCTCACCCTCCACCATTTCTTCCTCCTCTGCCCTCAGAGATTTGCCATATTGGTGCCAGACTCCCAATCAGCTTAGTGCATTCCTGAACCCAAGAAATCTACCATTCTCAGCCACCCCCAGTAGCAGGGATTAAAGACCTGAACCAATATGCCTAACCATATTAGTTGTATTATTAGTATTAATAATAATTGACAGATATGTGAGGGAGTCCACATGATGTCCATCACCAGGCAGAATTAGGTCAGATTCCTGGCACTTAAGTCCGTCCTTGGGATGTCATTAGGAGTTGGCACTGAGAGAGGCAGGAACAAAGGAACAAAGACAGGTTCTTGAGCATACCAGAAGGAATCATGACTCACCTGGGGGCTGGAGGCTGGCTGTTAGGGGAACAGCTGCCATCACTGGGGCTCCTGTGCTTCTTCTCTTAAGGAATGTGGAGAGCAGCAGAGCTAAGAAAAGAGAAGGAAGCTGTGGGATCAGGCCTGCCCAAAGTCACTGGGGGACTCATGAACAACCTCTCCTGTGAAAATCGTCCACAAACATTTATAGAGACTCCAAAGAGCAGGATACTGTACTCTTTGGTTTGGGACTAGATCTTTTTCCTTAATTTAGTTAAGGGTTTTATGTTTTTGCAGGTAATCATCCATTTCCTTGAAATTCTGTTCCTGGCATCTAAATTCGTCCGGTGGTTCCTTTATTAAAACTGGATCTGTGATTTTGTTGACATAAGGGATTTCTTCTCTGACACTGCTTTGCAACTTTCAGCCCTAGAGAGTAGCCTGGGATGCCCAAATGTCAAGTGATTTACCCAGGGTCACACAGCCAGGCTGGGCCAGAGGTGGGCCTTAAAAACTCAGAGCTTCCTGCTTTAAAAGCCAGCTCTAGTCACTGCTCCATTCTGCCTCAGTATGTGACTGGCTTAACAGACTTGGAATGTGCCTGTGGGCAGGAGGTCAGTGAGCCAGTGTATAATGTACTATTAGCACCTCACTTCAAGCTAAGCTTGCCAAGTAGTTGTCTACTGCTGTGGGGGAAGGAAAGCTGGAGGAAGAGAGAGAGAGAAAGCTTTCTTTTTTGATAATAATTAGTGAGAGGGCCCTTCTGCACTGCTGGGCATAGTAGGAGAGCCCACTGGACCATCAGTTCTTTTGAGACAACTCAAAGCAGTCTAGCTGTGTACCTTCCCTAGCTGTCCTCAACATGAAATTGACAGTCTAGCTAGATTTCCAGCTCTCCTGGCTTTCCCCTGACACCGTCCCAAGATGGCTGGTGGCTAGATTTTTAATATTGGAAGAAATATCAGAGCAACCCCCAATGGGGGTGGGGGGGGGAGTCACCTCTGAGAGGCCCGTTGACAAAACACCTAAAAGAAAAGGTTCCATTTTTCACTCTTGGTACCATTCCCCATGGCCTTCTTTAGGCTATGACCATTAGGTTTCTCATCTTACTGCTGTTGTAATGGGGGTATAGATAACACTTTCTACCCTTCCTATGTTGTCTATAGGGTTGAGCAAGCATATAACAGGCAGTTCTTTAACAATTCAATTAATATATGAACTCCCACCTAAGTGGGTCTATCCTCCAAAGAGGAAGAACAAGACTGATTCCATCTTATAGCAATTGTTATAATTAGAGCTGAAATGATGATATAGTGTCTTAAAGTCTGCAGAGCTTTACAAATATTTCATCTTGTCCTTACAACACCAGGAGGTAGGTGCTATTATTATACTTACTTTATAAAGAGGAAATCGAGGCAAAGAGAATTTAAGTGACGTGCTTTGTGTCTCACAGCTAGTAAATGTCCAAGTCTGGATTTGAACTCAGGTCCTGTTGCCCCTAGGCCCAGTGATCTCTCCACTTTGCCACCTAGTTGCTAATAGTCCATGCACATCTTTGCGAAGTCACAGGAATGCTTATGAGGCAAAATGTTTTTAGAATGTAAAACCTGGACATCAAAGTTTGAGAATATACCCATGGGAACCACAAAATATCATAGGAGCACATTATAACCTATATATGTGTTCTCAACCTGTGAGTTGCTTTACTATGATTATTTGTCTTTGCTAATATAAGGTGACTTCTGTCTGTGCCAAAATGTATTTACATAATACGCCTACAGACCGAGGAACAGGACCCTTCTGAGAAACAGCTCTGAAACCAAAGCGACTGGGGAAGTTGTCAGAGAACCATTTCAATTAAAGCCCAAATGGGCACATTTTATAACTAGCCTAGGATTAGGGTGCCCTTCTTGATATGTGGGCTAAGAATTCAGACATTGCCTTTGAGCCCCTGGATTAGGGTTTTATTTGAGGAAATTTAGATTTAAATAATACTTTCTTCAATGTTAATGGTTAACGAGGTCTAGTCTTTTTCAGCTTATTCTCCACTGGCCTACCACCACAAGGGGGTTTGCCATTATGGATCTAACACTGTGAGATATCCCAGGATCAATCTACTTGTCCTTACTAAAATGGAACCCTGAAAGGAAATACTGGGGCAGATTTAGGTGCCCCAGAAACAGGTAACAATTGGTATTCAGCCTGAGTCAGCAAAGTGAGTTAGCTGGCTCATAGTTCCTTGGCATCACAGTAAATTAATTTTCAAAGGATTAGCATAGTTCTCATTTTGAGCCCAAAGGAACATCAAAGATTTTTCTGTTCCCCCTTATCCCCTCACTTTCACAGATGAGGTGATTAAGGACAGAGAGGAGAAATGTGTCTCAGGTCCCACAGTGGTAAAAGGTCCAAGTTGATTCAGTGATTCCTAGGTTAGGGCTCTTTGCTTTAAACCCTAGATGGTGCCACTGCTTCCCTGCTATGCTGCCCCAGAGCAGAGAAAGAGAAAGAGGTACAAGGGTTAAGCCTGTGGGCCCAGATTGACCCTGAAGACAGAGGACATGCCTCAGGAGTCCCCTGATAACCCAGAGTTCAGAGTATAAACATCAATTAGATATATGTCATAATACAAAGAGCAGTGAATTTGGAGTCAGAGGCACAAGTTTGAACCCTGACTTTGCTCTGAAGTAACCTTAGGCAAGGCCTTTTCCCTTTCAGGGCCTCTCCTTCTTCCTTTATAAAACCAAAGGGCTGGCCTAGATAGCCTATAAGGCACCTTCTTTCCAGTTCTAAAGCCTGGAGTGTGTTCCCTTTGCCTGGAAGCTCTCTTTGCTCAGTGCCAACTACTGATCTCCCTGGCTTCCTTTAAGTCCCAAGCATCTTTTACTGGAAAGCCTTCCTCAATTCCTCTCAATTCTAGTGACTTCTCTCTGTTAATTATTTCCTATTTTTAGAAGGGGGGAAGGCAAGGCAATTGGGGTTAAGTGACTTGCCCAAGGTCACACAGCTAGTGTGTCAAGTGTCTGAGGTCAAATTTGAACTCAGGTCCTCCTGACTCCAGGGCCGGTGCTCTACCCACTGCACCACCTAGCTGTCCCCAATTGTTTCCTATTTATCCTGTACCTAGGGTAGCTAGGTGGCAAGGTGACTGGAGCAGTGGGCCTGGAGTCAGGAATGACATTTTATGACTATTTATTTTCTATTGAGTTTCCCTGCAGGCTACCCCTTACTATCACAATTTGCTCCAAAGCTGGAGTCATGAGGAATCCTGGGAGTCTTGCCAACAGAATCCCCTGGAGGGGAAAGTATTCAAGACTAAGAGGCAGATGTAAGTTTTAATCCCACCTCTGTGCCTTCCATTTATAAAAATTTATGAGTTGAAATCTTTGGAATAGATACAGATTAGGTCACACTCCTTCTTAGTAGTGTAATCTAAAAGAAATTGAAAACAAAAATTTTACTCTGTCCTGTAAAAGAGAAACATGTTATATTAATTAGAATGGCCCCAGGAATATCAAAGATCTAATCCTAAAAATGCGTCCCCCTTAAACCCAGAACAGTAATCATATTGGAAATGTACTCTGGCCTCAAAATGGTTTGGGCAGACAAAGTTTATTCCTCTCCTTTCCTTCATTCCCCACCTCACCCCCTGGGGGAAAATTGACAGTCAAATACAGATCAAATGGAACTCATATTACTCCTCACTAGAAAAGGGGAGGAGTCAATCACGTGAAAGGGAAAGCACATGTCAAGATCCATCTGGAGTCATCCATACCGGGTGGTCTTCACAGAACTGATTTGTTGGACTTTCTCCAATTCCACTCCAGCTCAACTACTCCCATTTGTTTTTGAAAACAGCTTGGAGCTTGATCATGGTGTTGGTCAGCTGGCTAGTAGGTCCTTGGGTCTCTGTGGCTGCTCAGAACTAGTGCTACCCCTCCTATGTGCCCACCCACTAGTCTCTGTTCCTGAGCCTAATGGCTTCCCTTGAATCTTAGTCTGATACTAGGCACTGAAATAAGTCCCTCTGTGGTTAGCTCTTGGAGTGATCAGTCAGTCAATAAGCACTTATTAAATGCTAACTATGTGCTAGGCACTGTGCTAAGCACTGGGGACACAAAAGAAACAAGAACAGTCCATCAGCTAGAATTTATTAAGCAACTACTATGTGCCAGGGACTGTGCTAAGTGATGGTTATTCAAAGAAAGAAAAAAAACAAAAGAAAACCACAAACAGTCCCTGCTCTCAAGGAGCTCCCAATCCAATGGGGGAGACAACATGCAAACAACCACATCCAAACTAGGTATATACAGGATCAATTGGAGTAGTTTCAGAGGGAAGGCCCTAAGATGAAGGAGGACTGGGAACTGCTTCTTGCAGAAGGCGGGACATTAGCTGAGGCTTGAAGGAAGCCAGGGAAGCTAGGAGGAGTAGATGAGAATATTTCAGGCATGGGGCACTGTCAGTGAGTACTTAGAGTTAGGAGACAGAGTTTTTTTGTAAGAATAGCCAGGAGGCCAATGTCACTGGATCAGGAAGGGGTAAGGTATAAGAAGACTGGAAAGGCAGGAAGGTGCCAGGTTATGAAAGGCTTTGAATGCCAAACAGAGGATTTGATATTTGATCCTGGACATGATAGGGAGCCATTGAATAGAGGAATGACACTGTCAGAGTTGCACTTTAGGAAGACCACTTTGGCAGCTGAATGGAGGATGGCATGGAGGAGGGAGAAACTTAAGGCAGGAACACCAACCAGAAGACCAGGAGTGAGGTGAGAAGAGCCAGAACCAGGGTGGCAGTGTTGGAGGAGGGAAGGAGGTTTCTGAGACATGTTATAAAAGTTGAAACACAGGACTTAATAACTGATTGATTATGGGAGCGGGGAGAGGCTCGCAACACTTGGAGGGATGAGAGCCCTCTTTATGTACAAGTGATCTCACTCCATCCTGTCTTCTGCAGCAGACTGTGGCCTCAATTATCCCTGTCTTACTCATATTCAATCTCTCCCTGCTGGCTGCTTCCCTACTGCCTAGAATCATGTTCATATCTTCACCCATTCTCAAAAAACCCTCGCTTGATCCATACATCCCTATTAGCTCTGTGTCTCCTCTCTTCTGTTGCTACACTCCTAGAGAAGGTCATCTACAAAGGGCACCTTCCTAGGACCTTCACTCTCTTCATAACTCTATAATCTGGCTTCCAACCTCACAATTCAGTTGAAACTCCTCTCTCCAAAGCTACTTCTTATGGTTGAGTCATCTCAGTTGTGTCCAACTTTCTGTGACCCCACTTGGGGTTTTCTTGGCAGAGATACTGGAGTAGTTTGCCATTTCCTTCTCCAGCTCGTTTTACAAATGAGGAAACTGAGGCAAACAGGGTGAAGTGACTTGCCTATGGTCACACAGTAGTGTTTGAGGCCACATTTGAACTCGAGAAAATGAGTCTTCCTGACTTCAGGACTGGCATTCTATCCACTTTACCACCTAGTGGGTGCTTAATAAATGTTAATTGACTAACTGATAAAAAGACTAAGAGAGAATAAGAGAAAGATGATTTACCAAGTGACTGGAAGGATTTAAAGTTCAAATTTCAAATTTGGAACAGAAATCTTTAGATCAAAATCACCTTTGGTCCAAGGGTTTGGATGCCAAACCTTTCTCCATTTGTTTATCCTGAAATGTTACTATGTTTTTGGTGCATATAGAACAAAGGAGTGATTTAAGATAAATTCAGAGAATCTTCAGATTTTAGCATACCTCACAGAAAAAGCCCAATGATACTGTTAAATTCTGAGTTCCTACGCAAAAATTTCAGAAAAGATTCCCTTTAGCTTTTACAAAATAAATAGCTCTCCAGCCTCTACAAATCAAGTTACATAGGTGGAATCTAATGATAGTGCCTTCATTCATTTTAGTCCTTGTTTGTTCCTTCTACAATTCACTTCTGTCATTCTCGAGGTTCAGTGAAAATTGCATTTCATGAAGTACACACTGTACAAAACATCCAATGTGTTGATCCATTTTGCTTAAGTATATATTTCTTTGTTACAAGAGAGGGTTCTGTTGGGGAGAGACAGAAAGTCATTAGAAGATAGGGAGGTTTTTAAAAGCATCATAAGCTCGGGCAGCTAGGTGGTGCAGTCAGTAGAGCACTGGCCCTGGAGTCAGGAGGACCTGAGCTCAAATCCGGCCTCAGATACTTGTCACATGTACTAGCTGTGTGACCTTGGGCAAGTCACTTAATCCCAATTGCCCCGCCCCCCCCCCAAAAAACAAAAGCATCATAAGCACTTTGTTTAAAATGTATTCCAGATGTGGCCACACATGTAGTTTCGTACATGAAGATAGGATAACATTTTCGGTTTCTGTTTTAAGTAACTTTTCCAATGACACCCAGCCCTGACTACAGCTAGATACTTTTACAGTACCTATTATATTAGTTATATTCTGGGAATGGTCTACTTTGGCTCCTAGGTCATTTGGCTTTACTTTCCTATATATTTTAGATCTGGACATATTGTAGCATGGAAGTGATCGGGGGTTCCCCAAAGCTATGCCAGTGGAGTATATCTGGAAGACTATGAAATTGGAAAGAATCTGAGTGTGGTTCTGGCTCCAGAGTGTATCTCCTGCTCTAGGACTAATTTAGCTAAGCGTAGAAAGGCTCATGGCCAGCAGGTTGGCCACTGGATATTGAATGTTTTTACACACGAAAAAGACAAAATTGCTTAGTTCTGGTGGGCCCCCTTGGATGATATAACAAACATTAAGTTAACAATTGGCACTCTTAATGCATGATTTTTGTCTAATGACACATTACTGAAGCTGATCTGTATTGCCATTCTTGGGGGGAAGACAGCAAACATTTATTAAGCGCCTACTATGTGCTAGGGACTTTACAAATATTATCTCATTTAATAGTTCTCATTATGAATGAAACCAGAAACCATTATTGTTTTTTAAATGCAGCTAAATGGAAGGGCGGTTCACAGGTTCTCTTCTGAAAGACAAGATTTGGTGGCCAATGACTTCATCATGTGTTCAAGATAAAAATGAATGAATGAATCAATCAATCAACCAAGCAAGCAAGCATTTGTCAAGTGCTGGGAATAGAAATACAAAGAATGAAACAATGCCTAGTAACATAAAAAAATTCCCTGGGATACTTGGTCATTTCGCCTAACAAAGCTTAAGATAAGCAGGAAAAGACAAATTGTTATTACAATAATGGCAGTCTATGTAAGTAGTTGGCATATAGTAGCTGCTTATGCTTGCTGAATTGAACTATGGAGGAAGGAGAGAAATTCTGTGAAGAACCTGACAACATCATCTAAGGTTGTCACCCTTCACCTCATCCTCTTTGAAACCTTAGCTTCCTTCAAGGTTTAGTTCGAATGTTCTTCCTAATGAAGCCTTTCCTGCACCTCCCCACCCTACCTCCCTTCTCCAGCTGTTTATATAGTGTTTCCCCCAGTAGAATGTAAACTCCTAGAGGGCAAAGGACATCCTCTTTTTGTCTAGGTAACAACATCATTTTACAGAAAATGTCTAATAAAGACAATACCTGAACCCAGCTCCACATTTTTTCATTTAGAGAAGCCTTAAATTTATCCCTACTCTCCCTTTTCTGTTTGTAAGCCAATTCCCAATCCATAAGAAAATGTTTCACCTGATCCCAAAGTGACTCAATTTGGAAATAGGGGTTCGTGAGGAATCTGGAAACAGAGGACCAAGTCCCACGTCTGACACTATCTTTGGGATACTGAGCAAGGGACTTTTCTGGGCCTTAGTTTCCAACTCTGAAAAAATGAAGGCTTCAGTTTAGTGGGCCTTTTTAATCCCTTCCAGCTCTAGACCTGGATCTTGAAGGTGTTTAACAAGACTAAAGAAATGATGTTCACTAATTGCACTCTGGCTTAGAGGTACTGGAAGACAGATCTGTCATGAACACACCGTGAGGCCTCTCTAGGGCTCCTTCAATGGGATTGGGGAGGGGTTTCGAAGCTTTGGGAGTTCAGGAATTCTCCTTATTTTGTTAAGGGGAGTGAGTAGATTGGAAGTTGTTTCGCCTGGCCGGTCTGTGCTTTGCCCCACCTGGCTCATTGGAGGAGTCCCTCCTTGGGAAGGGGACAGTTAGGGGCAAGATCACGGCCCTGGGGACTCAGGCTCGCCAGCCCCTGACACGCAAACACCCGCACTTAGCAAAGCTCTGAGGCAGTGTGGGCATGGAAGGAAGCGGCCGCGCATGGGCCACCGAGCGGCAGGAAGCCAGACCACTCTCCCCGGAGGACTTCCGGTTCCTCTTCAGGCCTCAGTTTTTTGGTAGTATGCCCACTTACAGCCATTTGTGGGGAGCTAGCTTGGGGCCCAGGGATGGAAAAAAGAGAGAAGGGAGGGACAGGGAATGGAAGATAAAGGGGAGCCTGCGTCTTATCACAGTACCTGGCTACGAGGAAATGTCTGTGGGCTTTTTGGTACCATGGGGCACACACCCTCTTCTCTCCATCCCTCTTCCGGACCTATAGCCTGCTTGTTGCTAGGCAACGTGGTCTCCTGGAGATCTTATTAACTTCCTACGGCATTATTTTCAGCCACAACCCGCTAGAATGGAAAGATTTACATATTTGAAAGTCAGCAGGCCAGGTTTCAATTATGGTTTTGTTATTAAAGCATTTTGCAACCTTGGGAAAGACTGGGCTTCAGTTACCCCATCTTCAGAACGAAGGGATCAGAGGAAATGTCAGCTAGCTCGTAATCCTACTAGTCTCTTCCCCTGTCTAGGTCTGTTTCGACACTGTAAAATGAAGGGATTGGACAAGGGGCTCTCGTATAGTTCAGACATTCTATGATCTTTTAAATTCTTTCCCCTATCAGTAACATCAAAGGGATTGGACAAGTTGATCTTTAAGGGCCCTTCCAATTTATAATCTTGTGATGCCATATGTCCTTGCCTTTCTCTGGGTCCAAGTTTCACCATTTATAAAATGAATAGATCAGAAGAGATAACTTCCAAGAACTTTTCTAGTTCACAATCCTATGATCACAAAAGTCAGTCAGTTAAAAAGTATTTTTTTAATTAAGATTTTTTTTATTTTTAGTTTACAACACTCAGTTCTGCATGATTTTGAGTTCCAGATTTTCTTCCCCTCCCTTCCCTCCCCCCTCCTCCCAAGACGACATGGAATCGGATATATCTTCTACATATAACTTTGCATTAAACTTATTTACACAATAGTCAAGTTGTAAAGAAGAATTATGACCAATGGAATGAATCATGAGAGAGAAGGAATAAAACCAAAAAAAAAGGAGGAAAAAAAAAGGTGACCAAATAGTTTGCCTCGATCTGCATTCAGACTCCACAGTTCTTTCTCTGGATGTAAATGGCTCTCTCCATTATGAGTCCTTTGGAGTTATCTTTGAACCTTGTATTGCTGAGAAGAGCAAGTCTATCAAGGTTAGTCATCACAGAATCAATATATCTGTGGTTGTGTACAATGTTCTCCCGGCTCTGCTAAAAAGTATTTCTTAAGCATTTATATGTGCCAGGTACTGTGCCGAGTTCTGGGGACACCGGAGAAGCAAAGCACAGTCTCTTCTTTCAAGGAGCTCGCTCTAATGAGGGAGACAACATGCAAACAACTATGTAGAAACAAGCCATAGACAGGATGAATTGGAAATAATCAACAGAGAGTACTAGAATTAAGGGCGATCAGGAAAGACTTCCTAAAGAAGGTGAGATTTTAGCTGGGACTTCAGGAAAGCCAGAAGGTAGAGATGAGAAGAAAGAAAATTCCAAACAGGGAGAACACTGAAAATGCTCTGAGTCTGTATATGGAGTATCTTGTATGAGGAACAGCAGGGAAACCAGTGTTACTGCATTGCAGAGTACGTGGGAAGAGTAAGGCCTAAGGAGATAGGAAAAGGTAGGAGGAGGCCAGGTTGTGAAGAGCTTTGAATTCCAGAGGCTTTTATATTTGATTCTGGAGATGATAGTCAGCCACTGGAAATTATTTAAAAGGGGAATGACGTGGTCAAATTGGTGGTTTGGGAGATTACTTTGACAGTTGAATAAGATGATGGACTTGAGTGAGGAGAGACTTGAGTCATGAGACCAACCAGCAGGCTGCTGCAATTACCTAGGCCCAAGGTGATTAGGGCCTGCACCTAGTGAGTAGTACTGTCAGAGAAAAGAAAGCAATGTAGAGAAGAGATGTTAGGAAGGAAAAATCAACAAGCCTTGGCAAGAAACTAGATATTGGGTCAGGGACAGAGATTCAGGGGTGCGCTGAGGATAATGTTAAATTTTCAGTGTGAGCAGTTATACCTCAGAAATTGATGAACACTATAAATCAAGGCTTGATTCATTTTGTTGATTTTCTAGACTTTAAATGATGGATAAAATGTTAATATTGCAGATTAAACTTTAAAATATTTTAAGAATGCACCCCTCCCAGAGAGCCTGTTGTTAAACATTTATCAGCATACCCATGTGAGAGAGAATGAGAAGTAGAGGATGATCCCTAAGGTGTGAGCATGGGGGACTGGGAGGAAGGTGTTGCCCTCCCTAGTAATAGGGGAGGTAGGAGGGTTTTGAGGGAAAGACAATGAGTTCAGTTTTGGATGTGTTAAGTTTAAGATGTCTACTGGACATCCAGTTCTAGATGTCTGTAGGTAGCTAGAGGTGATGTTGATAATGCTAAGTAGATTTGAGAATCATCAGTATAGAGATATCATTGAATTTATGGCAGCTGATGAAATCACCAAGTGAAATAGTAGAGAGGGAGCAGAGAAAGGGGCCCAGGACAGAGCCCTGTGGGATACCTACAATTAGTTGTTGTTGCTGTTGATTTGTTCTCAAAGTAGGCATGACCTAGAAGAAGATCCAGCAAAGATTACTGAGAAGGATTGGTCAGATAGGTAGAAGGAGAACCAGGAGAGAGTGGAAACCTAGAGAGAAGAAAGTATCAAGAAAAGGGTGATTTAAATACAGTGTCAAAGGCTGTAAAGAGAGGTTAAGAAGGATGAGGTTTGAGAAAAGGCCATTAGATCTGCCTCCTGGCTTCCCTGGCTTCTCTTCTACAAAAAGTTTCTCCTGATTCCTTTTAATTCTAGTACTTTACCTCTGTTGATTATTTCCAATTTATCCAGTAATAAGCTTGTTTGCATATAGTTGCCTGCATGTTTCTAGATTAGACTGTGAACTCCCTGTGGGCAGGGACTGTCTTTTGCCTTTCTTAGGAAGTCACTTGCCCTCTTTAAGCCTCAGTTTTCCCACTTGAAAAGATGAGGCAGAAGAAGATAGTCTCAACTCAAAGTTCTATGATACTGTAAATAGTTGTATTTCTCAGTATCCGTTTCCTAATCTATAAAATGAAGGTGCTGGAAGTATCTATAATGACCCTTCCATTTTATAATCCCATACTCCTGAAAGTCCTTTCACCTTTCTAAGCTACAGTTTCACTAATTTTACATTTTATAATTTCACTAAATGTGAAATGAAGGTGTTGGAAATAGATGACAATTCATGCATCATTTGGGAGTTAAATCACCAAGATACAATATATTATTATATCTACAAAACACTATATAGTAATAGAAGGTGACGAATATTTGGAGATTCACTACTTGTGATTGGGCCATGCTAATACAATAAAAAAAATATAACTGATTTTAGATTTAGTTTTCTACAAGAAAGGATTGGGAAAGATTATTCCTAAAGGTTCTTTCAGCTCATAACCCTGGGATTCTATAGGTTAACTCAGTTTAACATTTATTAAGCACCTACTATGTGTTGGAGTCACTGCTCTTCCTTGGGCCTGTTTCCTCCTCTAGACAATGAAGGCATGGGATGTGATTACCTTTAAAAACCATTTCAGCTCCTAACTCAGACTTTATATATCACTTCCTTCTTGGAAGTCATTTTGACATCTACAAAATGAGTGCCTGGAGGAAATGATCTCTATAGGTCTTTCCAGGCTATAATCTTATGGTTTTCTAAGTCAATTTCCTAATTCACAAAAAAACAAAGGATTGGACCCATAAAAGAGATTTACTTCTCCAGGGGTTTAAGGCAGCTCCCCGCTTTCGTTCTCTTCCCCTCCCCTCCTTTCCCCTCCTTTCCCCTCCTTTGCCTTCCCCTCCGCTCCCCTCCCCTCCCCTCCCCTCCCCTCCTCCTCTCCCACTGCCCCGCCTCCAAGCCCCGCCCCTTATTCTGCCCCGCCCCGCCCTCTGAGCTTAGAAACCGCCGAATTCGGGACTTGCGCAGTAAACTGCGAGCTAGGAAGCCCCGCAGCTGCGGCCCTCTCTCCCAAGACCGAGCTGGGCGCGGTTGATCTCCCGTTCTCTTTCGCCTTCTGTTGCCCTCTCTCTCTCTCTCCCTCCCTCTCTCCCCCTTTCCCTCTCTCCCCTTCTCCTCCTCTCCCGCCCCCGGTCGGCCAGGCGTTTCAGGCAGTCGGCGGCGGTGTGCCCTCGTCTTCTTCGTTGCTGGGGTAAGTGCGGACATGGCGACGAGCCCCGAGAAATCCTCTCTGCCTGTCCACGGAAATTTCTCTTAGTATGGTTCTTTCTTGTTTGAAGAGGAAGAAGGGAGGGAGTAGGAGGAAGGAAAGGGGAAGGAGTGGGGAGGAGGAGAGCGGCCAGGGAGGTGCTTTGTGGCGTCCATTGCAGCATTCATTGCGCTCCGCGTGGCGCTATCTCCTGCGCTCACCCTTGCCACCCCCTGCCTTTGTCCCTTCTTTCCCAACGCTTCAAGCTCCTCTACCCTCTTCATTTACAAACAAGCTCCTTGTCGGCCATTCTTCATAAGTACAAGTCCCCGTTTATCTCCCCCCTTTCCTCCCCCCCAAAAGTCTCGTGGCTTGCGGTAAAAGGGATTTGGAATCCGTGGGATTTGGCTTCAGATTTGCCCCTTGCCAATTACTATTCTGTTTACGTGACCTTGAACGAGGCCCTTGACCTCTTTGGGCCTTAACTTCTTTATCCATAAAAATGAAGGGCTGGAGAAAGATGGCCTCTAAATTCTAGCCTTGGGTGATACCGTGATCTTCGTTGATGGCACTTCTCTTCCTGTCTCCCCCCACCCCCATTTGTTTGATGCCGTGACACTCTACCCCTCAACATTCTCATTTTTGCTCCTCACACATAGTGGATGCTTAGGAAATACTGGCCGATCTATTTTTTTTTTCCTCCTACAGCAGGATTTGAAGGCAGAATCGCTGGACGTAGTCTGGTTTTTCCAGCAGCTCTTGGATCGCTCCACATATATGAGCCTCAGGTTCCTTGTCTATAAAATTGACTTATCAGGAGAAAAACAGCAAAATGTAAAGCGCTATAAAATTAGCTGAAATTAATAATTCAATTCCGGCTCCTCAAAGGCACCATTTTGAGGGGTCTTTGAATCGGAGTTTTAAATTAAGGAAATGTGATCAGTTACATTGATTAGTTTCATTTTCTACATTTGGTGGTAAAGGTCTCTCTAAGTGAAGGATTATGTTGAATAGGTGTCTACGGTAAAGAAAGGAAAAGGAGAAATGCCAGGTACTAAACGTACAAGTCCAAATGACCTGTATTTCTGGCATCGTCCATGCAGGTCTCCTGGAGGGCTAGAAGGGGGAGGGGCACTGCAGTCCTCCCGAGTTCTGAGTGGCAGTTTACAAGATGGCTTCCTAGCCTTCTCTTTGTACTGGAAAAGTTCTAGTGTCGAGGTGTACTAGGGATGCTCCTTCCTTTTCGGTTCCAGATTGTAGTTGGCGGGCTGGGGCAAAGGGGGCAGGAAGTCAGAATGTTACCTGTTGTTTCTTAAGGATCTGGGCTTTTTCTGATGGGACTCTGCATCCAAATGCCAATTCAGTGTACGTAGGAGGGGAGAATAAATACAAAGACTTACATCCTAACCATATCTGTTTAGCAAGTTTGGGTTTTGGCACATCTGCTTTCAGTTGAGTAATAAGTCAGAAGCCAGATTACAAATAGTCGAGATGAGTGGGAAAAGAGAGAAAGTGGAGGCAAGGGAAGTAGACAACTTTTTCTAGAACGTGGTCTTTGAAAAAGAAGAATGCTATGAGATGGTATAGGGATAAAGCTAAAGAGATGATGGCTTAAGGAGTTGCTAAGTTCCACATCCCAGGGCCCTCGAGAACTCAGGAACATTAGAGGTCACTGGATTTGGAGTCAGAACCTGGACTCTCACCACCTGTTGTGAACCTGAGCAAATAACTTCTTACCTTGAGCTTTTAGAGGAGAGATAGCTCGGTGACCTCTAATGACCCTTCTGGCTCTAAAACTAGGATCTTATGGTCCAGATCTGTAATACACTGCCTCCTCATTTCTGTTTTGTAAAGTCTCTAGCTTTCTTCCAGGCTTTGCTGAAGCACCTCTCCTATCGGAGGCCCAGCCTGAATTACTTTTGATACTTTGTCTTTCCTTATCTGTGTTTGACATTCCTTTCCCCCCTACATTTAAACTTCTTGAGAGCAGAGACTATTTTGTTTTTCATCTTTTGGTATCCAGACTACTAATCCAGTGCCTGCCACATAATGAATGCTTGTTATGTGAATGAATAAATGAAAGGTTTGTGCGAGAAGAGAGAATGAAAGGAAAGATTGAGGGAGGGACTTTGAACCATGCACCATGCACCTATCTAAAGTATTTAGACAGCTCATTTCTGTGGACAGCCTCAGACCAACCCCTAAATTTAGTGCTGCCAAGCTTCTATCCTTGGCTTTTTACTCTGTCAATACTAATTTCTAGAATTCATTCCGGTTAAAGAAGGGATTACAAAACTCAATACAGATGTCAGCTGTTACCATAATGTTGAGTCTGTTTTTTTTCTGTTAGGTGCAGTCCATCCTTTAGGATCCCTGCTGAGTATCTTGTCTGAAGAGCTGGGTCCCATTTTATTGCTCAGGTAAGTTTGAATGTTATGGGTGTTTTGTTTTGTTTACAGCAGGACACACAGGTGTGTGACAATTCCATTTTTTAAAAAAAGGTTTGTTAAGTGACTGTTGTGTATTAGGTACTTTGCTATATAAATAAAGACAAAAATAAAACAATCCCTCCTCTCAAGAAACTTAGACTCTGATTGGGCATAGTAAAGAGGCCCCAAAAGGTGAGAAACTGGGTCCCTGCTTCAGTCCTTTATGCATTTTTTTTTCCTTTGTAACACTCCTAGATGTCTAATGTCCTAATTGGAGTTGAATTTGAGGGAGAGGCTACTTACATAAGAGTTTAGGGAGGGGGATAAAAGTATATGCTTAAATAGAATAATGAAAAGGAAAGGGGGATGAGGGCAGGGAAAATAGAAGAGATAAGAGGCATCTCTGGTCCTCATCACCTTTCTACAGAAAGGAGGGAGTTGTGTTTCAACATATGTCCTCTGGGACCCAGATTAGTGGGCTTGCCTCTGTCTTTACATTATTAAAGTCATTGTGTATATTACAATCTTTACCCTTATGAGGAGTGGCAGTTTTTAGTTGAGAAGAGGTTTAAGAGTCATTCAAACAGATCTTGACACAAGCTAGAGCAGGGGTGGGGAACTTGGGAGCCTCGAGGCCCACTTGTAGCCTTCTAGGTCCTTGGGTTCTGTCTTTTGACTGAGTTCAAGTTTTACAGAACAAATCCTTTTTATTAAGGGGATTTGTTCTGTGAAGTTTGGATTCAGTCAAATGACCACACTTGAGGATCTAGAGGGCCACATGTGATCGTGAAGCCGCAGGTTTCCCACCCCTGGGCCTAGTACATTGGGCCATATCTAATAAGGAGACATATATGTGGAACATTCTAGACTTGAGTTGAAAAAAATTTAAAATGAATTATACCTTTTGATCCAATAATCTTCGTTATTGGAAAAAGACCCTGAATGTTATCAAAACAAAATATATTCAGAGATTTTCGTAGCATTATATGCAATAGTAACAAAACCCAAACTGAAGGAAAAAGAACCTACCTAAATGTCCAACAGGAGGTAAATGACTGAATTGTGGTCAGGTAATGGAATGTAAAGAACTTCATAGGTAGCTCTGGATTTAGAAACAAAAACAAATTATAATGCAATTCAGACTGTATTTTTTGTATTTGTAAATTTGTGTATATTTGTGTAATGTATAAGAAAATTGGTATAGAAGAAATGAGGTTAGTCAACTCCATAGTTGTTCCACTAACATAATGAAGGTCCTTTCCTATTGCTGGACCTGTTCTTCGTGCATACATGCTATGTCTGTATATAAATTTCTTGTTTTTTTGGAAAACATGCATATAATGTTACTCAGGTTTCCTTATGAGCAGTAGTGACCACATCTGTCAATCTATGGGACTTTGCTCATGTGTGGCCCCTACATCTCTACTGAAAAAAAAAAGGGAAATGGGTTTATCTGTCCTTTGGAACCAAGATTGATCATTGTAGTTGGAGGTCAGATGTCTTTTAACTTTGTTTGCATTTATATTAGAATTCTGGTGGGTATTATTTTTTTTTTTTAAATTTTGTTATTTATTTAATATTTTTAGTTTTCAGCATTAATTTTCACAAGAGTTTGAATTACAGATTTTCTCCCTAATTCTACACACCCCCACTCCAAGATGGCATATATTCTGATTGCCCCATGTGTATATTATTTTCAATTGAAATAACATCTCTGCAGCAGTTGGTCGTCATTCTGTTTTTCTGAATTCCTACTTTTTCAGTGTTCTCTAATTGATGAGCTTTTATTATGTCTCCTAGGATATGTGGAGCCTTTTTCTGTCTTTGACCTTCTTTTCTACATGTTTTATTAGATAAGAGCATCCTGAAGTTAGTCTCATATGTGGACAACTTGTTGAGAGATACAGTGAAGGTGAGGAAGCCAGCCAGTCTGTTTTGAAGATACCTTGGCCAGAACAAGGTACAACTGTGCATCATCATGCCCAAGTTTTACTGCGATTACTGCGATACATACCTCACTCATGATTCTCCATCTGTGAGGAAGACACACTGCAGTGGGAGGAAGCACAAAGAGAATGTGAGAGACTATTACCAAAAATGGATGGAAGAACAAGCCCAGAGCCTGATTGATAAAACAACCACTGCATTTCAGCAAGGAAGAATTCCTCCCAACCTGTTCTCTGCTCCTCCACTAGGAGGGCCTATGATCCCACCTCCTCACCCTAGCATGATGGGGCCCCCCCCTCCTGGAATGATGCCTGTGGGGCCACCTCCTGGCATGAGGATGCCCATGGGAGGCCACATGCCTATGATGCCTGGCCCTCCAATGATGAGGCCCCTTCCTCATCCCATGATGGTGCCCACTCGCCCAGCAATGCCCAGACCAGACAGATAAAATGGAGAGAATATAAAGAAACCCATCTCTCAGTTTTTTTCTATTCTTTGTTCTATTTCACCAGAACATCATGGTGCTGGGTCTCAGACATGGGTTTTCCCCATCCCCCCCTTCCCCTTTTAAAATGTTGGCACTCTTTTACATCACTGTCACTTTCCCATTATTCCCCTCCCCACCATTATATCCCTCCTCCCCTGTGATAAATAAGCACAGTGAAAAAAAAATCAACACATTGGACGTGTCTAAATTTATTCCTTGTTCTGTACCTATAGTTTAACATCTCTCTGCCAAAGGAAAGTAAACATACTTTACCAGTCCTCTGAAGTCACAGTTGCATAATGCATTGATCAGAGTTTCGAAATCTCAGTGTTGTATTCCTTTATATTGTGGTTGTTGTGTGAATTGTTTTCTTGTTCCTGCTTCCTTTCCCTCTCCCATTAGTACATACAAGCCTTTCCACATTTCTCTGACTTCTTCATATTTGTAGTACAGTGATAGTGCATTGCTTTCATATCCCATAAGTTCATTTGACGTTTCTCAGTTGATGAGTTATTTGCTTGCAGTTCTTGGCTACTACGAAAAGTGCTGCTATAAATATTTTTGTATATATGGGACCTTGCCCCTCTATCTTTGCCCTTCTTGGGTTATATGCCAATAGTGGTATCACCGAGTCAAAGTTGTGCGTGTTTTAGTGACTTTTTAGAGTAATTCCAAATCATTTTTCAGAATTGTTGGACAAATTCACAGCTCCACCAAAAGTGCATTAGTGTGGCTATCTTTCCACAGTCCTTCCAGCTTTGACCGTTTTCATCTTTTGTCATCTTTCTTAATCTTACGAGTGTAAAGTGAAGCTTTGGAACTTTTTAATTTGCATTCTTTTTAGGGAGTTAGAGCATTTTGTCATGATTGTAGTAGCTTGCAGTTTTTCTTTTTGCACACTGCCCCAGGGGTAGTTTCCAAATGTGTAAGAAGATTTCCCGCTTCCTGTCAAAGAAGAAACAATTTAAAAAGGAAGGGTGGGACAGAAATGCAGCTTCTATTTGTATCGTGAAGTATAAAAATAAAAATATCGACTGTTTTAGCATTTTAAAAAATTGACTGTCTTTAATAGAGCTTTCCTGAAGTGCCTGTTCAGGCGTGTCTTGCAAAATCACCCCTCAGTCAAATCTTGAGCTCCAGAGGGCTTGAGATGTTGTTAAGGCACACTTAATAGGAGTCCCTGCATTGAAACGAGGAGAATGGAAATGGTTATTCTACCACAAAGAATGTGAAGATTTTTGGCATCTCCGGCTGCCTAAACACTTGATAACAGTGCCAGAGAATCAAAATGAGTTAGGTTTGTTGGCATTCTGTTGAGCTCTCCAAAACTTAGGCATCCATACTTAAATTTCATTGTGGTAGTTGTGACCTTACATCACTGCCCATCTATGAGAAAGACCCCACAGGTTGAACAAACCTGATTGATAAAACACTTTTAGCCAGGAAAAATTGCACTATTCAAGAAAGGGCTGTAGTCTCACCTTGATGGTATGCTTTCCAGTATCCTGTGGAGAGAGCCTTGTATGTTATCTGAGATGAGAGAGAGTGGCCCCTCAGATGCTTCTGGGACCCTAACAAAAGCACTTCTTGGAGTTGAAGCCTGAGTAGCAGAAGGCTTGGGGTTGCATGAAGATAGGAGTCCCTGCTTTGATGTTGGAGAGTAAACTGGTCAGTATATACATATAAGGAGAGACTGGTAGTTTTTTGGCTGCCCAACCTGTTAGTCCTCATTGTGGAATGGAAATCTGACTGAGATGGGCTTATAAGCAATCTGTCAGACTTCTGAAAACAAGTTTGTGTCCAGGTTGAGATGTTTTACTTTGCACTCAATTATAGTACTTTGGCTATCAAGAGGGGTCAGTGCCTCAATTGGAGTGACCTTCACCAGGCATTATTTAGTAAAAGTTATTTTATTTTTAGTTTACAACTCAGTTCCACATGATTTTGAGTTCCAGATTTTCTTTCCCTCCCCCCCCCAAGATGATGTGGAGGCCAACATATCTTCTACATATACCTTCCCATTAAACTTATTTACACAATAGTCAACTTGTAAAGAAGAATTATGACCAATGGAAGGAATCACAAGAAAGAAGGAAAAAAAAAAGAGAGCAAATCGTTTGCCTCAATCTGCATTCAGACTCCATAGTTCTTTCTCTGGATGTAGATAGCTCTTTCTGTCATGAGTTCTTCGGAGCTGTCTTTGAGCCTTGTATTGCTGAGGAGAGCCAAGTCTACCAAAGTTAGCCATCACAGAATTAATGTGGTTGTATGCAATTTCTCCTGGTTCTGCTCCGCTCACTCAGCACCATATCACGTAGATCTTTCCAGGTTTTATGAAGTCCGTATCTTCCCCATTTCTTAATAGTATAATAGTATTCCATTACATTCATATACCACAACTTGTTTAGCCATTCCCCAATTGAAAGGCATCCCCTTAAGGCAGGTGAGGGGGGAATGAGTGAATCTTGCTCTCATCAGATTTGACCTGAGGAGGGTATACCATACATACTCAATTGGGCATCTTACCCCACAGGAAAGAAGAAAGAAGATTAAAAAAAGGGAGGGGGAATGATAGAAGGGAGGGCAGATGGGGGTGGAGGTAATAAAAAACAAACACTTTCGAAAGGGGACAGGGTCAAGGGAGAAAATTCAATAAAGGGGGATAGGTTAAGAAGGAGCAAAATATAGTTAGTCTTTCACAATATGAGTATTGTGGAAGGGTTATACATAATGATACACATGTGGCCTATGTTGAATTGCTTGACTTCTTAGGGAGGGTGGGTGGGAAGGGAAGAGGGGAGAGAATTTGGAACTCAAAGTTTTAAAAACAGATGTTCAAAAACAAGAAAAAAAAAGTTTGCATGCAACTAGAATGGGGCATAGAAATTTATCTTGCCCTACAAGAAAGGAAGGGAAAAAAAGGGATGGGAGGGGAGTGGGGTGACAGAAGGGAGGGTTGATTGGGGAACAGGGTAACCAGAATATACGCCATCTTGGAGTGGGGGGGAGGGTAGAAATGGGGAGAAAATTTGTAATTCAAACTCTTGTGAAAATCAATGCTGAAAACTAAATATGTTAAATAAATTTTAAAAAATCATAATAAGATATAATAAAGAAAGGCATCTCCTTGATTTCCAATTCTTTGCTACCACAAAAAGAGCTGCTATAAATATTTTTGTTATGTACGGGTCCCTTTCCCACTTGTGTGATCTCTTTGGGATACAGCCCTACAAGTGGTATTGCTGGGTCGAAGGGTATGCACATTTTTATAGCTCTTTGCGCATAGTTCCAAATTGCTCTCCAGAATGGCTGGATCAGTTCACAACTCCACCAACAATGTAACAAATTAATAATGTTTTAAAGCTTGCAATGCACATTATGTAAATTATCTGGTTTTGTTCTCACCAACAACTCCTCTGAAGTAAGTACTATTATCTCCTTTTGCAAGTAAGAAAATTGAGACTGAGAGTTAAGTGATTTGCCAAGGATCAAAGTTAATAAGTAGAATTTGAACTCAGCTCTTCCTGACTTATAAGTCTAGTACTATCCACTGTGATACCTATCGGGCTATTGATTTATCAACCTGTACATCTGCAGGGAACATCACTGTTTCCTGTTTGATTTGAAAGCACTGTGGTATCAAATGGGGGTAGCCAGGTCTTGCTGTGGTTAGAGCCTGGAGTTAGAAGACCCAAGTTAAAATCCTGTTTGAGACACTACCTGTGGGACCCTGGGCACATCACTTAACTGCTGCCTGTCTCCGTTTTCTCAACTGTAAAATGGGGTAATATCAGCACCTACTTCAGTTTTTTCTTTCCCTTCACTCTTCCCTACTTTCATCACAGGGACAGGGAATTCCAAGCTCTGGATGTGTTGTAGGGCAAGGCTAGACCTACTCTTCACTCCTCCCCCCCATATGTTTCCACTGCTCTTCCTACCAGCTATTGATTCCTTTAGTGTTATCCAGGCTTTATGCACATGAAGAGTGAGGCTGAAGTGCCCCCATTTTAGCTCTGATATCTTAACTGGATAAGAATATTTGTTTGATTCGTTCAAAGTATTCTTAATCAGGTAATGTATCAGCTAAAATGGGACAGTTCAGCCTCACTCTTACATCTACAGTACAAAGTTAGGATTGGCCTTGGCCCATGATGGGATGGAGTAGGGAGGAGAAGGACACACAATGCGACCAAAGTAGCCACTGAGCACCACCAGTACCCTGGGAGCAAGGCCTGCCATCCCCAGTGGGAGAATAATCCCATTTTCAAGAATGTTACAAAGACCATAAAGCCATCATGGGATGTCACTGTTAGAAGGGACCTTGGAGATCGGGTCATCCATCCCCCTCGTTTTACAGATGGGGGGAGACTGAGGCAGCCCAGATGGGACAGGCCCTTGTGGAGCCTGTCTAGGCTGGAGCCCAATCTAGAGCTCCTTCCCCTTCCCCTTCCTCCCACCCCACCCCTGCAGCTGTATCCCTCCTCCTCGCCCAGCATCTCCTTTCTCCCTTCTCTGCTTTACCCTTGTGGGGGAGGGGTTGGAAAGGGAGCGTGGAAGCACCGAGATCTCACCATGGAGACCTCCGAGACCTCCTAGAGGGGCAGCAGGCTGAGTTCCTGGGTGGGGGATGAGCGCTTCGTGCTCCCTCCGGTTGTTCTTCCCACCTTCAGAAGTACTTCCGGTGGCCGCCATGTCTTCCAGGCGGAGGTGAGTGTGGCGGGCTCCGAGGCCTCATGGCTTCGTGAGCCAGGGTGGGCCTTAGGTAGAGGTTTTCTGAGACAAATCCTTTTCTGCTGTCTCCTGCAGTCCATGGGCATTTGGGGGTGAGGGTGGGAGGTGCCATTTGCACCTCTGGGCGTAGAGGGGGAAATCTCAGTTTCCCTTTATTTTCCGCTGTGTGGGGAATGACGTCATTATGTCCTCGACTTTTCTTGTTATCCTATTTGAATTTGAACCTCAGCCTGGGCCCACCCCGGCCTGCCCATCTTTCTGCCCCAGGTTCTGTGCCTGGCTGGGCCAGAGTTTCCTTCGTCCATAAAGTGGTGGTAAAAAGATTTGCACCCCTGACCTGTAGTGAGGATCCAGGGAAAGAATGCATGAGCTTGAAAACGGCGCTCTGTGCACATATTATCTGTTCCAGTTTTGGTGAGTCCTTTTTTTGTATCTCTGGGTTAATTATGTAAGGGCTAATATACTAATGTGGCCTCTGGTTGGGAATAAAGTTAGCTACTTAAGGAAGGGGATAAAACACATGTATAAATAGGCAGATTAAAAAGAAGGCAGTTTAAAGACAGAAAAGGAGATGAAAACAGTAGGGAAAAAATATTTTATATCTGTAGTTTCCCGCCTCTCTACCGAGAGGAAAGAGGTTTCTTTTATCATACAGTGTGCAGTTTCGAATAGAGTAAAGAAAGCAGAATTTGGAGTTGGATGCCCAGGTTGACCTTGGGCAGGTTAAGTTAACCTCTATAGTCCTCAATTTTGTTGTCTGGAAATCGAGGGGTAGGATGAATCCAAGGTCCTTTTGAGTCCTAATCTGTGATCTAACCTGGACTGATTTTGGTTATTACGTTGAAGGAGAATTCAGCTGCACTTTTCTATTAATTGTTACTATTCCATTTAATGTTTAATTTTATTATATTTAATAATTATTAATTATTCAGCTGTGGGTTTTCCTTGTTTTAGTTGCTGTGTTCTGCTTATTTCTGGTTCTGCTTATTTTTCTCTACATGTCTTCAAAGAGTTCAGCCCTCCATTTTCCTCTGAATTCTTCATATCTGCTGTTTCTTTTCTTAAAAATAAATTTTACTGCTATTTTTACATCCTTTAAACTTCTCCCAGCTATATCTCCACTTCACTCCTTTCAGAGCCATCCCATGTAATAAAGAATATTTTTTAAAAAAGCAGAAGAAAAATCAGCAAAACTAATCAGTAAATTGAAAAAGTCTGAAAATCTGTTGTCAAAACAATCGTATTCTGTTACATTCATATATAATTTTTTCATTTTCTTTCTATTGTGACTTTAAAACCAAATAAAATGAACATTTCCATATACATTGTGGAATAGGAGAAGACTGTATATAAAACTACAAGTCCCTATTATTACTAAAAAAATTTTAGCCATTTCTCCATTGTCTAGTTTTTTTCTATCAAAAGAAGTGCTGTTGTATTTTGGTCTTTGACTTCTTTGAGGCACCTGCCCCCTTTTCAGGATCACTGAGTCAAAAGGATACAACAGTTTATTGACCCACAGACCCACCAACATTGACTGTCTTTGTCTTTTATTCTTTGCCTCTGTATGGGGTGGGGGAGAAACATAAGAAATGTTTTAATTCATATTTTTCTTTATTACCTAGTGATTTAGAGGGTTCCTTTATATAGTTGTTTATGATTTGCAATTCTTCTTTTGAAAATTGTTTGTTTATATCTTTGACCACTTCTCTATTGGAAAATGGCTCTTGGACCTACATGTTTATGTTGATTTCCTGGAAACCAGACTTTTGCTAAATATATATGATGCAAATATCATTGTTCTTGAACCTTTCTCTTACGCTAGCTGCCTTGATTTTACTTATAGGAAAACTTGAATTTTACTTATTTGTTGAAAATGCCTATTATGTTTTACATATACCTGTGTCTCTTAATTAGGACCTTTACCTTTAACCATAGTTGTGAAGGTACTTTCTCAATTATAAGAATAATTTTTGTAACATAGGTCATATTTGTTCATTAAGTGTTTGGAATTGTAAATCTGTCTGGACCAGGATTTCCCCCCTCCTTGGTAGTTCATTTATGTCTTGTTTGATTTGTCTTTTTGAAATTGGGTTGTTTTAGATCGCTGTTTCTTGTTTTGTTAATTTGGGTATTTTATATGTGTTTTTAGAATACATTTTTATTGATATCTCTTGTTTTTCCATGACTGAAATATCTCCCTGTATCTCCCCTCCCCCACCCCAGATATCCCATTTAACAAAGAATTTGGGGTATTTTATAATTTTGCAGGAAATCATTTATTTCCTCTAAGTTTTTCTCTTGAAGTCAGCCCAGGAGGGTTGCTTTGTTGATGGAAATGGCGAACTGATCCAACCATTGTGGAGAGCAATATGGAACTATGCCCAAAGGGCTATAAAAATGTGCACACCCTTTGATCCAGCAATACCACTTGTAGGGCTATATCTCAAAGAGATCATACAAGGGAGAAAAGGACCCATATATACAAAAATATTTATAGCAGCCCTTTTCATGGTGGCAGAGAATTGTTTTTCTTTATAATGTGGTCATTACACAAGTTGTTCTACTGCTTTCACTCTTCATTCATAGAGGTTTTTCCAATTTCTTCTGAAACTGTCCATTTCTTATGGCATGTTACATTCAATTACCATAATTTATTTAGCCATCCCCCAATAAGTGGGCACTCTCTTAGTTTCCATTTTTTGGCTACCACAAAAAAAGCTGCTATAAACGTTTTTGTGCATATATGTATTTTTCCTCTTTGATCTCTTGGGATATAGGACAAGTAGTCAAAGGATATGCACAGTAACTTTTGGGCATAGTTCCAAATCGCTTTCCAGAATGTGGGGACCAACTCACAGCTTCACCAACAGTACATTAGTGTGCCCGTTTTTCAATAGCCCCTTCACTATTTGTCATTTTCCTCTTTTCTCAACTCTGCCCATCTGATGGGCAGAAGGTTGAACCTCAGAGATTCTATAATTTGCATTTCTCCAATTATTAGTGATTCGGAGCATTTTTTTTCTTACAGTTGTTCATAGCTTTGATGTCTTTGAAAACTTTCTGTTCATATCCTTTAACTGTCTATTGGAAAATGGCTCTTAGTCATGTAAATTTAAATCAATTTCTTACATGTCTTGGAAATGAGTCCTTTATCTGAGAAACTTGTTGCAAATATATTTTCCCCCAATTACCTGTTTTCCTTCTAATTTTAACCACATTGGTTTTGTTTGTGTGAAAACTTTTAAATTTCATATAATGAAAAGTTTGAACATGAACGCTTCCCTGCCCATAGACCTGAAAAGTAATTTGAATTACAGATTGTTTTCCAGAATGGTTGAGCTAATTCATAGCTCCTCCAACAGTGCATTAGTGGGACATGAGGTGGGACATGACCTGCTCTGCATAAAGGCATGCTGGTTCTATAAGTCTCTGTTTCTTCTTCTAAATATTCAGCGTTTGCAACTTAGACATGTATAGCAGGCCCCATATAAAAAATGCCATTTGCATCTGTGAGACAGACTGAAGGGCTTGATTCTACTGAGTCCAAGTTATGAATCACCAAACATTAAGTTTCTACGATATGTCTAGCACTGTGCTAGGCACTGGTGGTACAAAGACAAAATGAAGCAGTACCTGCCCTTTAGGTGTTTATATTCTAGGGTTACCTTCTAAAAAACTACTTGAAGCAATTAACAGCTTTAACAAAGTTGCAGGATATAAAATAAACCCACATATATCATCAGCATTTCTATATATCACCAACAGAGCCCAGCAGCAAGACATAGAAAGAGAAATTCCTTTTAAAATAATGGCAGACAATATAAAATAGTTGGGAGTCTGCCTGCCGAGACAAACACAGGAACTATGTGAACACAATTAAGAAACACTTTTCACACAAATAAAGTCAGACCTAAACAATTGAAGAAATGTCAATCGCTCATGGGTAGGCCAACCCACTATAATAAAAATGACAATTCTACCAAAATTAATTTACATAGTGCCGTACCAATCAAACTACCAAAAGGATAATTTTATAGAGCTAGAAAAAATTACAACAAAATTTACCTAGAAGAACAAAAGGTCAAGAATATCAGAGGGGTTCCTGAAAAAAAAAATACAAAAGGAGGTAGCCTAGCAATACTATATCTCAAACTATATTATAAAGCAGTAATCATCAAAACTAGCTGGTACTGGCTAAGAAATAGAGTGGTGGATCAGTGCAACAGATTAGGGTATATACCACAGTGGTAAATGACCATAGTGACTTAGTGTTCATCTGTCTGCTGTTTCTCTGTTTTATTGATGTAAGTATTCAGAGATAGAAATTTTCCCCTAAGTACTGCTGCATCCCATAAATTTTGGTTTTTTGTCTCATTGTTTTCATTCTCTTTAATGAAATTATTGTTTCTATGGTTTGTCCTTTGACCCTCTCATTCTTCAGGGTTAGATTATTTAGTTTCCAATTAATTTTTAATCTACGTTTCCACTGCTCTTCATTGAATATAATTTTTATTACATTATGGTTTGAAAAGGATACATTTAATATTTCTGCTTCTCTGCATTTGGTTGTGAGGTTTTTATTCCTGTATTAACACATGGTCGGTTTTTACGAAGGTGCCATGTTAAGGTAAGTTTCAAGGATGATTTGAATACAATTCTGCCTATAGGAAAGACTCTAGAACTTCTGGAGGTATCCTCTGCTTTTATATGAATGGTATCTGTAGAGGGCCAGCTCTGAGAAAGTCCATTCTGGGATATAGATACAGGCCAGGTTTTCCTTGGGGCCTGTTCTTGCCCTTGGGCTGATAACTCTCCATACCCCACCTCCACATACACACCTGCTGTTTAGGATGAAGGCTCTCCAGCCTCCTCCATATACACACATGCTCTCGCTCTCTCCAATACCCCCAGGGCACACACGTGCTAAACACCACCTGTGGGCAATTAACACAATATTGTTTACTGCAAAAGGGAACAAAAGCAGGAGGAAGTCATGCAACGGCAAATGTTTTCCCACGTGAACTTGTTGATTCTGCTTGCCAAAAAAAGTATATAAGCCCTGTCCCTCAGTTAAATAAATGAAGCTGTTCTTTACTCTTACTACCTGGTCTGTGTTTTCTTTTCACTCTCTGCGGCATCCGGCCATTTTGGTATCACAGCCACTGGTGGCAACTGGTGCCCAATCGTGGGGCACTGAGGCAGGTATCTAGCTACCTCTTACTGAAATGGGATCTACAGAAACTTATTTGAAAAGAATAATAGGATAAAGGAAAGTTACCATGTGTTTTATAGCCCTGTTCTAGGTGTTCCATATGAATACTCTATGAAATGTCATTTTTTAGTGTTGTTTGCTTTTAATTTTTCACAGAGGTCATGATCATCACTGAATCTAGGAGTAGATAAAATGTAAAGCTAAAAAATGTTTTTAGGTTCGTAAAAATTATCCATTCTGTCCTCAAAGAAAGGGATAACAAGACTGATGGACTAGTTGTTAATTTGATCAAAAAGAGAGGCAGAGAAACCACATTGGAGAAAAAGAAAAAAAAATAACCTGAAATGATTACCCAACAAAATTGGAGAATAGCTATGAAAATGTAAAATGGCTAATTTATCAAAAGCATTAGAAAATCTATAAAGGCTCATCTTAGAAACAGAATTTGATAAAGCTATTCATGAAATCACAAAAAATCTTCTGGATTAGGATTTAAAAGTGAATTGTAATGAACATTTAAAGAACAAATTATTCTTAAACTGTATAAACAAACTTTTCAAAAATAGAGAAAGAAACTCTACTACATTCCCTTTGTGAGAGAAATATGGTCCTGATACCCAATCAAGGGAGGGGTAAAGGTCAGAAAGAAATCTGCTGTCTTTAATGAATTTGGTTACAACATTTGTTAAAAAAAAAAAAAGGCACAGAGATTACAGCAGTAAAGAAAAAATGGTTCATTATAATTCAGTTTTATTTATACTAGGTAGGCAAGGATGGTTAGGAAAAATAATGACCTAATCTTATAAAAAACAAATAGTAAAAATTACATGACTCTATTGGTAATTGCAAAATATCTTACACCATTTACCTGATTTTCTATATATTTTTATTACTATTTTAAGCCAAGACACTTTTTTTTACTAAATAGTTCATAAATTATTTACCATATTTCTTTATTTGAAATTGATCTATGTAAGCTGCCTATTTCTTGTTCTGTCAATATTAATAATTTATGTTTTTGTGACTGTTCATTTCATTTAAGTAGTCTCACCTGTAGATGTGCTGCTTTGGTTCCTTCACAATGTTTGGAACCTCTTTCGTAGTCATCCTTGACTCTTCCCTTTTTTCTAATTTTTCTTGTTTTTGCATTGTCTCTATTTTTAGCAAGTATTTTTCTCTCTCCTCCACTCTCTCCACTGCCCCCAATTCCACCATTTGAAAAACCCTTATAACAAATATGCATTGCCAAGCCAAACCAATTTTTTCCACATTGGCCAGGTCCAAAAGTCACCTGTCTGGCAGAAAGAAGGTGTGGATATCATGCTCTGTCTTTAATCCTAAGAGCTAGCATTTATATAGCTCTTACTATGTGCTGGGCACAGTGCTAAATGGTCTTCTGGAATCATGATTTGTCTTTGCATTGTTTAGAGTTCTAGAGTGTTTCAAAGTTGTTTCTCTTTGTTATTATTGTATAAAGATTTTAATAGAACAAGGAATAAAAACAGTTCAGCAGGAAAAAAAAAAGCTAATGTATATAGTGCTTATTATGTGCCAGGTGCTGTGCTAAGCACTTTACAAATGTTATCTCCTTTGATCCTCACAAAAGGCCTGGGAGGTAGATACTATTATCATCCTCATTTTATAGCTGAAGAAACTGAGGCAAACAGAGGTTAAGTGACTTGCCCCAGGTCCCACTTACTAGTGTCTGTCATTTCCTAGTCAACTAACATGTTGACCATGTCTGATAGTTTATGCAATACCACATCCAGATCCTCTGCAAAGAGTAGAAGAAAGCCCATTTTTGTCATCTCTTTTCTAGTCATTATCCATAGTTTATTTCCTTTTTGTTCTTTGTTTTCATGTAGTCTTTGTGCATATTGGTTTTCCTGGCTCTATTCATGTAGTTTTTTCATGCTTCTTAGAATTCCTTGTGTTTCTTACCGCACAGTGATATTCCAATACATTCATGCACCACAATTTGTTTAGTCATTGATGGGTGCTTACGTGGTTTGCAATTCTTCGCTGTCACAAAAAAATGCTGCTATTAATATTTTGATACACATTAGACCTTTCTGTCCTTGATTTCCATTTTTCCATCAGATTTTATCAGATTTTTAATGGAATCCTCATCAACATCGTTCTGTCAAGGGATACAAGTAAAGAACGCAGTCGTTCCATTTTGTTACTGTAAACCTCCAAGCTTCAAGTTAATGGAAATAAGTCTCTGGTTTTTCAGTCAGTCCTTGAAGACTGACTCTACTTGGAGAAATGAAAATAACCAATGGACCATGGAATACCATGCTTGTTTTATTATGACTTCTGTGATATGAATCCTGCCTGTGACTTCATCTGTGAGAAAGACACTGCGGATGCTCATGGAACACTGGTTGCATCTCAGGAAAAATTCATGTGAATATCTTATCTACTCCTCTCCCCTGTTACTTTCAGGGGTGGGACTATAATCCTATCTCCTTCCTTATCCTGGTATGAAGCCAGCACTGTCCTCCTTGAATGAGGACTGTGGGACATGCTCAGAATTATCCCTTGGAGTTGAACCCCACGTCCCAAGGGGCTTTCTATGACATTGAGGCACACTTAACAGTAGTCCCTGCTTTGGTACTTGTTTGGGGAGGACATACCCTTCTCACCTATACATTTTTACACACATATGCTCCCCAGAGTAGGAAGATTTTGGTGACTGGATGCCCAAAGTGTACCAGTCAGTGTGAAACTAAAATTTGAGTATTGTGAAAGGGACCTATTGGGAATCTGTTGAATTGTTCAAAAGTAACTTTAATCAGATTTGGTGCTGCTTTGTACCTCAGGTGTTTGGGAATTCTGCAGACCAAAAGTTACTACCAGCTGATGTTTGTTTTTTCTTGGTGAGTATCCTTGCCAGTAAATAGCCCTAATCAACCAAGCGGTGAGGTTGGACTCCTTTCTTGGTTCAAACCCAAACTTCAAGCAAAAGACCTACTGGGTGTAACTGACACAGTACCTTTCTGGCCCTTTCAAGTTTATGTTTGGTGCTAGAAGTGAGGCTTGAGCAGAGGAATGGCCTGTGGGACCCTTAAATGTGGAAGCGAGGCTAAAGGTGGGGGCCAGTGGATTGGAGGATTTGATCCCCATTTGGTGGCTAGAAGGTCCCAGTCCCTTGGTATGTTGTAGCTTGGTAGCTGACCTGCTTCTCTTGGGTCATCTGGGGGGATGAAGATTCAGATGGGGAAAGCCTAAAAGGGGCTGCAGATACAACTACAGAGGAGTGTGAGAAGCAGAGAGGAAGCAAAGAAGAGAGGGATGAACTAATTATAACAATAATAGCTAATATTTCTATGGTGCTTTAAAGTTTACAAAGTGCTTTCCATATATAATATCTGATCCTTATGCCAACCGTATGGTGTAGGGGCTATTAATTACCCCCACTTTATAGAAGGGGAAACTGAGGCTGAGAAGGGGTGAAGTGACTTGCTCAGTATCCCATAGCTGGTTAGTACCTCAGGCAAGATTTGAACTCAGGTCTTCCCAACCTCTAGTCCAGATCTCTGTTGTCCACTGCATCTGCTGAATTAGCAGATGGAGCCAATGGAATTCATGCTGACAGGGCAAGCAGTAGAAATGTACCTAAGACTATTCAGGTTGGGTGTCTATGGGAGATACTGGACACATCCAGTGATCTTGGGCCAGTAGTTGGGGTGACAGAGCTTAACCCATTGGCCAGCTTGAAGGCCTGTGAGATTTCAGTGGTGAAAGTCCAGCTAGTGAGTCATTGACTTGACCCCCTGCCCCAGATCCCCTCCCTTGATGTCTTCATGGTCCACCAGATTATTTCACTTGTCCTGTGGTTTGGACCAGGAGCTTCCAACAAAATGTTGGAGAATCAGGCAACAACCTGGAAACAAGAAATGATGTCCTGAATAAGCAGCAGGGATTGGCCAATCAGTATAAAGTGAAGGCCTGGGAGACTTCAGGGCTTGGGTGCTGAGAGTTTATGAATCGAGGTACAGAAAATTTGATTTTTGATGGCTCTGAAGCTATCTCCTTTGTGGCCCTCACCTTTCATACCATTATGTTGGGGGCTACACCAAACTGGACATTCTCCCTTTTTTGGATATAAATGTAAATAAACATTTATATATATATATTTATATATATATATATACATATATGATAAAGGTTTTTTGTTGAGCTGACTGATGGCAGGGGCCCTGAGGAACCTGAGTGATGAAGGCACCCTGAAAGACAGGGTATGTATGATGCCTAAGGGGCAAAGATGGTAGATGCCTAGGGGCCCCTTACCTTGCCATTGACAAAAGTGGCGAGTTTCAAGATGTTATGTCTTACTTAGACTTCTCATACTGAAATCCCCCTTCATATCTGAAAAGCCTTCCTTAAGGACTCCAGAAGAAATATGGCTCCCCTGATTTCACTAGCTATTAGCCCTTCAATGATGGGTTTATAGCAAAGCACAAGGAATTTCATCCATATTTCATTAGATACTGCTTTTGCAACATCATTGGCTTGTTAGGACAGAATTTGACATATTCCAACTCCAAGGGAATGAGGAAACAGCCTCCCCCACTTTTCAGCAGGGAGAGAGTTGAGTATATCAATCATGCTCTTCTACACCTGAAAACATGAGTATTTCCAGGAATTGGACACAAACCACATTCTGTTCCAGATATGTGGTCTATTATAAACTGAAAAATGCGTATACTCTTTAATTTTATGGATCTGTCCCTTGTTTGCGCAGAGAAAATCAGTCTGTCCTACATGAGTCCATGCCGGAGGAGAAAATGTAAATTGGAGAGATGTTAAGCAGAAAAATCGTAGGTTTTTTGAATCATCCTTCCCCCCCCCTCCCCCCATAGCTTAGTCTCCAAATTAACCAGTTGAAAGTAAAGATTTGGGGAAAAAAAGTAAAGATTTAGGATTTTTTTTTTGGTTGAGTCATTTCCAACTCTTTATGACCCTAATTGGGGTCTTCTTGGCAAAGATACAGGAGTGGTTTGCCATTTCCCTCGCTCATATTGCAGATGAGGAAACTGAGGCAAACAGAACGAAGTGACTTGCCCAGGGTCTGTGTGGATTTGAACTCAGGTTCTTCTGACTCTAGGACTGGTGCTTTATCCACTGCACCACCTAGCTGCCCCATAACATTCATTAAATTTTTTGAGTTCCATATTCTCTCTCTCCTGTCCCTCCCCCCTCATTGAGAAGGCAAGCAATTTGATTCTATGCGTTTTAACATGAAGAACAGATTATGTCTGATTCTGCTTAATTTCCCTTTCCTAAAGCTGCCTCTAACCTTGCCACAGTACTGTGATCTCCAGGTCCATCTGTTTACCTGGCTAGTTAACCAGGAGATTTCCAAACACAAGTACATCTTCATGGTGTTGACAGCCTCTTAACTTCTCTAGGAAGTACCTTGGGTGTCTTCGGGTATATCTGGAGCTGGACACACAGGTTTGCCCACCAAATTAACGTCATTGTAGTAACATCAGCCAGATTTACACAACAGCTGGGCTCTTCCTTCATCACACACTCCCTCCTAAGTGTTTTGGTTTCATTGTTTAAAAAGTATATTACAAGCTTCAATTCATGTCTCAAAGCACAGCACCACAGGAAGAGAACACAGCAAAACTGTTGAATGTTAAGCTTTTTTTCCCGAACATGAGGGTCTGGTGGAGTTGGGAGTTCTCAGACATTGTTCTGGGGCTGAGCAGTGTGAATAAAATAAGCATTAAATGAATGCAGTCACATAAGACCTACACAGGGGTTGAGGCCTGGGGAGAGGGAGGCGGCATCTCACCTTTTGCTTTATACCTTATAGGTGAAAGAGAAGATAAAATTTGAGATAATTTGGGCGTTAAAAAGAATACAGCATCCCTTAAAATAGATTCCCTGATTAAAAGAAAACAAAAGTATAGTATCTTAACATTTTAGTCCTTTCTTTATAGATTTACCTGCACCATGCTTGATTAAAAAAACTTTAGACAATTAGTAACTGCCTCAAGTTACGCCAAACGTGGACACTTCTCAGTTTTCTAGTTGTCCTTGAGAGGCTCAAAGGTCACTTCTCTGTGTCACTGGACACTTTCATTGAACTGAATTGCAGAACATCAATGGACTGTGGGTTGTTCCGGCTCCAAATTTCTTGACAAAACTCTTCATTGCTCTTACAGAATTTTTTACAGTCCCTAAGAGCACCCTTCAAGTAGGTGAACCCGAAGGGATGGAAGCTTGCCTTGGGGGTTGTTTGCAGGCTATGAAGGACTGGATTACTTGGTCAGTTTTGTTTGCTGCCCCTCAGAACTGTTTATTGCCCTTTGTGATCGATGTCAGGGTAGCAGGTATCTGTCATAAAGGTACTCAGAGTTACTTTATAGCTGAGTTATAAAGGTACTTAATGGATGCTCTCCTTGAAAGTTGGTGGTTGGGAACAATAAATGCTTGCCAAGTCAATAAAACAACTCCATCAAACTACATGTTATAGAAGTTTTTTATTTTGCGTTTGGGGGTTTCCTCTAACTCCTTCATCAGTCTCCTGGGTCTGGTGCTTGCTTCTGTACTTCATTGTGAGGTAGGTCTTCTTGTGTCTGGGCAAATAGTCTCTGTCTCCCTCTCTCTTTCCTCCTCTTCTTCCTCCTCCTTTTACTTGAGAATTCTTCATATCTGTCTCAGATTTATGTTTACCCATCTCGAGCTTTGAATGGGTGGAGATGAGATCTTGTTTGTTCTGCTGGAGCCCATAACAACATCCCAATTTTGTCATGTCAAACTTTTTTTTCTCTTCATCAACATCTGTTTGTTAAGTACCTACTGTGTATTGTGCTGGATTATATAAGATCAGACTTTGGAGTATGATTGTTACAAGCAACCTTGATCAACCAGCTTGTGAATGTGGACTCTGCTTCAAACCCAGATTTTGAGTTCAAGTTCTGTTTGGACGAGTGAGACTGATAGCTTCCTGATTCTTAACACACAGACACACCTCTGCTTGAGTTTAAAAAACTTCATGCTACCCAGCAATATTTAGGGCTCTGCTGATTGAGGTAGGGGGCGGGGCTAAGTCAGCCCTAGAAAGCTTCGCCCAATCCATTCCCCCTTTTCTTTGTCAGCTTGTGTAATAAAGGAAACACTTTAGTCTGGCAATTCGTGTGCAAAGCTTAAAATGCAGTAAGACACTATGGATCATAACATGCAATTAAAATGAACTTTCCTAATAGAAAATTTAAAGAGCAAAGCTTCCACAGTTAAAAGAATATAAAAGGGGCAGCTAGGTGGCGCAGTGAGTAGAGCACTGGCCCTGGAGTCAGGAGGAACTGAGTTCAGATCCGACCTCAGACACTTGACACATGTACTGGCTGTGTGACCTTCAGCAAGTCACTTAACCCCAATTATTGCCTTGCGAAAAAACAAAAAGAATATAAGAACATTACTGCCTCTTGCAATCACCACAGCAGCCAGCTAATCTAAATCAGGAAGGTGTTACCATAAGGCCTGGAGTACTGATGAAACACTGAACCCTTCCCCCCACTCTCCCAAAGTGGGGGTATCATGCTTAACCAGTAAAAGTCAAATGACCTCCACCATTACCCCCCCCCCCCACCAAACAGCAGGACTTCCAAAGAGCAAAGGGAAGGAGAGAGGATCCAGAGCTAATAATGCATAGGCATTGCAACCCCTTCCTGACAATAGTCCCCAGCATAAAGCAAGCATAGCCTTTCTCATATTCTGACATTGGGATCATGGGGCAGGTAATTGAATCAGTATTAGAGTCTTTGGAACTCAGCCAAAGAACTCGAAGTGATAGCACCATTTTATACTTTGCTTGTTTTAGTTAAGACAGGATGGTAGTTCTGGTCATATAATCTATTATGGGCCTGTTAAGTACCTGGGTTAGTGGGATACCTGTGGCTGGACTGACACAGATAGAAAATCCTTGATACATAAACTGCTGGTGAATTATGACAACCATGACTGAGACAATACCAGGATGCCAACTGATTAAGATAAAGTACATTGGAGAAGCTTGGAAGCAACTGAGGGCCAAGGCAGGCAAAAACTCAGCTCCTCCCACATCTGATATTGAAGGAGTAAGAAAGATTTTTAGATTAGGACTCCGCATTGACCCCGTGGCCTTGTAAAGAGGGGCCAAGAGGCCTAGACTGAGGGTCAGGAAATAATAGATGTCACCTCCAGGATGGGGTGAGTTGGTCCAAGAAGTATACCCTATATTGTTTGGATTTTCTCTGTTATCTTTGTGGATCTATACCTTCCTTTCAGGTTTGGTCTGGTTCATCAATTTAGAGCTGGAAAAACCTCCTTAGAGGTCATCCAGTTCAGCCACTTTATTTTACAGGTGAGGAAACTGGCCCCAAGAAGTTCAGTGATTTACTCAAGGTTACACAGGTAGTAAATATATGGTAGAATTCTAATATGGACACAGGACCCTCTAAATCTAGCAATTCTTTCCCCTTCACCACACTGTCTCTCAGTGGCTGGGGATGAGAGGTTGTGGGCATTCAATATGGACTCAAACCAGCTGACTGTCATGGCCTATTTGGCCTAACAGAGCTTAGTGGGTTATAGGAGCACATTAAGATTAATTCTCGCAGACCGACCTGGGGAGTTGGGAGAACGTCCAGGGTCAGAACTGCATGAGCCGCTGGCCACACTGCTGCTCCCCAGAAATGTTGCAGAATCTCTCCGTGGGCTGAGATGGCAGAGCAGTCAGACGAGAAGGTGAAGTACTACACTCTGGAGGAGATCCAGAAGCACAACCACAGCAAGAGCACCTGGCTCATCCTGCACTACAAAGTCTACGATCTGACCAAATTCCTGGACGAGCATCCTGGTGGAGAATAAGTTCTGAGGGAGCAAGCTGGAGGTGATGCAACTGAAAACTTTGAAGATATTGGGCATTCTACGGATGCCCGAGAATTATCCAAGACATTTATCATTGGGGGACTTCATCCAGATGACAGATACAAAATAAAGAAACCTTTAGATACTCTCATTACTACCGCTGATAATAACAGCGGTTGGTGGACCAGTTGGGTGATCCCAGCAATCTCTGCACTTGTTGTGGCCTTGATGTATCGATTCTACATTTTTTAAAAAGCCAATAAAAGAAGAGACTGACTTAAACCAGGATATAAAGAAGCCAGTTGTCACTGTCCACTTTGCCTGACAGAAACTAACTTCATTTGCAAAGAGAACTTTGTCCATTTCCCACCCCTCCACCTCCTGACATCCAAAAAGTGAATTATCCTTTTGTACACTTTTCTACAGGGTGTGCCTTTTTATTCAAATTATTTTTAAACTTTAGTTTCTCTTTTTGATTCTCTATCACTACTCTATTTATATAGAGTCACCTATATAATTATTGTATAATCTTTACAATTGTCTGCCTCTATTTGTGTGTTTATATAAATCAATCTTTGATGCTCAGAAGCCTTTAAAATAAGCCCTTCAGCAGTTTAGACCCAAGCAATCAATGATGATGCTTGGCCCTAAGGAGGCTTTTGGCTTCTGTCTATTATGACATTATCTTTAATAGAATTACCCATTGTGGCCCCCTTTTCAAATCAGTTTCCTTTTCAGGAAGTCAAGAAGCCCAATGGTCATAATTTGAATGCTTCTAATAACTGTTCCGGTGTAGTTAAAAAGGACTGAAAGGCATCCTTTGTGATGTTTAGATACTTTTTTGTTTTAAGGAACTCACTGCCAACTAATGAATGACAAATTATACTCATGCATGTGGGTCCATTTCACCCCCCTCCATTGGGAACCCTTTTGACTTCTTCCATCATGTCTGTAATTCTCTGGCCTTTACCTTCCTCTTGGAAAGGTTGGTTGTTTGATGACATGTTGGGACAGCAAATGTTTAAGATGTAAGCTGTTGTAATGAACTGTGATCATGCATTTTCCCCTTGATACATTAATCAAGCGGCATGTACATGAAAAACCACTAATACACATTAAAAAGGCTGATTTTTTTTCTCAAAAAAATTCTATCGATATCGGTTGTATAATCATTGTTATGTTTACCATCCTGCCTCTCTCAATTCAAACATACACATGTACCCACAGTGCATAGTCAGGGTGTAAGGTTAAGGAGAAGGCCCACTGTTTTATCTGTAACCAAAAATGACATTTAGGATGAAAGCGGGTAGGGAGAGGTGGGAAATGGCGAACTATGGTGCCAGAAATACAAAATTACCTTGCAGAAAAATTTTTTTGTTAAACTTCTGAATAAACATGAGCCTGGACCAAAAAAAAAGATTAATTCTCAGTTTTGGAGAAACATGGAGTGACTTTGTATGAATTAATTTACGCAGTGTGGGAAGCATAGATCTAAGAGAAAAATTATATAATAATAGCAATATTATAAAGACAAACAACAGGGAAAGACTTGGGATCTCTGATCAACTCAGAGATCAGCTGCATTTGCAGAAGACTCATGAAATATGTTGCTCACCTCCTGATAGAGAGGTGATGGATTTAGAGGGTAAATTGCAACAAATTGTTTTAAACATAGCCAATACAGGAATTTGTTTTCCTTGATCTTACATGTTTGTAATAAGGGTTTTGTTTTTCTTCCTTTCTCAACTGAGGGTGAAGGTGGGGGGACATGGGAGAGAGAGAATGAAAATCTTCATTTGAAAATAAAATTTAATTAAAGACCAATTACTCAGGTCCACCATCACCTTCCCAAAACATTAAAAAAACATAATTGTACTTGGCATGTTGAGGCCATGTGCACTGTTAATGAAGATGCTTGAGATGATGCTGGTAGATTTAGAGTGAATTGGTACAACCATTGTGAAAAGCAGTTTGGATTTATGCAAAGAAAGTGACTCCAATGTCTATACCCTTTGTCACAGAGACATTGCTAGACATATACCAGAAGGAAGTCAAGGGCAAAAATAAAGGCCCCATATACATCAAAATATTTAGAACAACAATGAAAGAAAGAGTTGGAAACAACGTGAGTACCCATCGATTGGGGGAATAGCTTAACACATTGAGGTACGTGAATGGAATAAGATATACACTAAAAGAAACAGAGAACATGATGAATTATAGGTATACCTCGAAGATATTGTAGGTTTGGTTCCAGACCACAATAAAGAAAATATTGCATTAAAGCTAGTCATGTGAATTTTTGAGTTTCCCAGTGCATATGAAAGTTATGTTTACATTATACTACAGTCTATTAAGTGTGTGATAGTATTATGTCTAAAAAACCCAATGTACATACCTTAATTTAAAAATATTTTATTGCTAAAAAATGTCATCATCTGAGCTGTCGATGAGTCAGAATCTTTTTGCTGATGGAGGGTCTTACTTTGATGCTGGTGGCTGCTGACTGATCAGGGTGGTGGTTGCTGAAGGTTGGGCTGACAGTGGCAATTTCTTAAAGTAAGACAACAATGAGGTTTGTTGCATTGATTGACTCTTCCTTTCACTTGAACACTTAGGGTTATTAATTGGCCTCATTTCAGTATTGTTATGTCTTAGGGAATAGGGAGGCTGCAGGAGAGGGAGAGAGACGGGAATGTCCAATTGGCAAAGCAATCACAACATACTCAACATTTATCGACTAAGTTTGTAGTCTTATATGGGTGTGGTTTGTGGCACCTCCAACACAATTACAGTTGTAACATTAAAGATCACTGATCACAGATCACCCTAACAGATGTTATAATAATAATAGTGAAAAAGTTTGAAATATTGCAAGAATTACCAAAATGAGACACAAAGACATCTGAACACATGCTGTTGGAAAAATGGTGCCTATAGACTTGCTCAACACAGGATTGCCACAAATCTTCAATTTGCAAAAAGTGTAATATCTTTATTGTGCTGTGAACTACAATAAAGCAAACTGCTGTAAAATGAGGTATGCCTCTACAGAGAAGACCCTATGAACTTATGCAAAGTGAAATAAGCAGAAACAGGAAAACAATATACATAACGACTAGAAGAATGAAAATGAACAACAAACCAATTGAAACTGAATGCTGAGAATTTATAATGACCGATCTCGGTCCCAAAGAAAAGATATGAGAAGATACCTCCTCCTTTTTAGAGGTGGGTTACTGGAACAATACATATAATGGCAGACATTTTTGATATATTGGTTAGTTTTGTGCAAATTTTGTTTTCTTCCTCTTTATTATAAGGGATGCTTCTTGGAGGGAGAGAAGAGGGGATACTGTGGGAAATGTAGGTGATGTAAATCAGAAGATATCAATAATAAATTTGTTTTTAGAAAAATAAAATGCATCAGGTGGACCATTCTTATGAAAGTATTTATATAAAAATACATTAGGGTTTTTAAAATGTTACTTTATTTTACTTTTTGTCAATTAACAAGCATTAGTTTTCTCTTTCTCCCATGTCCTCCCCCAATTGAATAAAAAAAGAACAAAACTCTTGCAACACATATGCATAGTCAAGCAAGACAAATTGTCACATTGGCTTTGTCGAAAAATATATGTCCCACTTGGCACCGTCAGTGCATTGCGTCTCCATCAGGAGGTGGGGAGCATGCTTTATCACTGGACCTCTAGAATTGGATTGATCAGAGTTCTTAATTCTTTGCTTCAGCTAAAGTGTAATAAATTTTTCTCTATCCAGTTATTTTAACTCTGTGTGAATATTTTTAAAATTCAATTTTCTTTTATTTTTATCTGCAAATTCTCCCTCTCCTACTCTCCAACCCATCAGGAAGACAAGAAAAGCAAAACCTATTACAAATATGTATAGTCATGCAAAACTAATTTCCACATTAGCCATGGAAAGAAAGAAAGAAAAAAAAGACAGAGAGAGAGAAAAAAGAAAGAAGGATAAAGAAAGAATGAAAGAAAATGATTTAATCAGCAACTGAAGAATCCATCAGTTCTCTTTCTTGAGGTGGTTAGCACATTTCATCATGAGTTCTTGGAATTGAGGTTGTTCATTGTGTTGACCAGAGTTACTAAGTCTTTCAAAGTTGATTATCTTTACAATATATCTGTCACTATGTATAGATTGTTTTCCTGATTCTGCTCATTTCACTTTGAATCAGTCCATACAAGTCTGAAACCATCCCCTTTTTCATTTCTTATAGTACAATAATATCCCATCACAATCATATGCCATATGATCCAGCCATTTCCCAATTAATGGGCATCTCCGCCCTTTCCAATTCTTTGCTACCATGAGAAGAGCTGCTGTAAACATTTTTTGTATATACAGGTCCTTTTCCTCTTTCTTTGATCTCTTTGGGGTATAGATCTACGAGTGGTATTGTCGAGTCAAAGGATATACACAGTTTAATAGCTTTTAGAGAATAGTTCCAAATTGCAATTTGGAATTGTTAAACTAATTCACAGTTCTACCAACATTTTATCACGTATTTAGTACCTATTTTCCCATAGCTCCTCTAGCATTTGTCATCTTCCATTGTTATCATCTTAGCCAATCTGACAGGTGTGAGGTGGTACCTCAGAGATGGTTTAATTTGCATTCCTCTAATTAATATTTTAGACCTTTTTTGTCTGACTATTGATAGCTTTGATTTCTTCCCTTGAAAATTGCCTGTTCATATCCTTTGTCCATTTATGAATTGGAAAATGGCTCTTATTGTTAGAAATTTGACTCAGATCCCTTTACATTTTAAAAATCAGACCTCTATCAGAGAAACTTCCTGCAAATATTTTTTTCATAGCTTCCTGCTTTTCTTCTCACTTTAGTTGCATTAGTTTTGTTTGTGCAAAACCTTTTTAGTTTTGTGTAGTCAAAATTATCCATTTTACCTCCTATTTTGCCTCTCTTATTTTGTCATGAGCTCTCTTCCCTATTCATAGATTGGCCAAGTAATTTTTTCCCTGCTCTACTAATTTGCTTATGATATTACCCTTTATGTCTAAATCATGTACCCATTTTGAGATTTTCTTGGTATATGGTATGAGATGTTTGTCTATATCTAGTTTCAGTCAGACTACTTTGCAGTTTTTATCAAATAGTGATTTCTTGCTCCAATATCTGGGATTTTTGGGTTTATCAAATACTATATTACTCTGCTCATTTGCTACTGCATAGTTCACTGATAAATCTTTCTCATTTTTTTTGTTCAGGCCCAGAGTCAACTAACCTCTCTGTTTGTCTTCCTATGCTGCCCTGGGCTGCAAACAAGACTCACTGTGACTTTTTGTTAACTTTCCCAATTAAAATTTGATGTGGAACATTTTCTAGGTTGTTGTGGAGGTGTGCCAAGATTTTTCTTTGTTCAGGGTACACTTATACTAAGTTCTGTAAAGGTAAACAAAAGCAGTGGCAAAACAAAAACTTTAAAAGGCTTAAGAGCCCTGTTCAATAAAATGAACAACCATGATTCCAGGGGACTGATGATGAAAAATACTACCCACCACTTCCTGACAGGTGGTGGATTAAATATGCAGAATGAGACACATTTTCGAACATGGCAGATATGGGAATTTGTTTTGCTTGATTATGTGTATTTGTTACAAAAGTTTCATATTTTTTCCCAAAGTTGGTGGGGGGAGGGGAGAAGAGACAGAGACAGACAGACAGAGACAGACAGAAATGGAGACAGAAAGAAGGAGAAACAGGGAAAAATAAGATGGAGGGAAATACATAGTAATCATAACTGTTAATGTGAATAGGATGAACTCACCCATAAAGCAAAGGTACATAGCAGAATTGAACAATATGTTGTCCACAAGAAACACACATGAATAAAAATAAAGGGCTGAAGCAGAATCCATTATGCTTTAGCCAAGATAAAAAACAAAAAAGCAGGGGTATCAATTATGCTCTCAGACAAAGCAATAGCAAAAATAGACCTAACTAAAAGAGAGAAGCAGGGAAACTACATTTTGCTAAAAGGTACATTAGACAATGAAGTAATGTAAATACTAAACATATATGCACCAAATGGCAAAGCATCAAATTCTTAAAGGAAAAGTTAAATTAGTTACAGAGGGAAATGGACAGCAAAACTGTACTAATGGTGGACCTTAACATTCCCCTCTGAGAACGAGATAAATGTAAACAAAATAAATAAGAAAGAAGTTAAAGAGATGAATAGAATTTTAGAAAAGTTAGATATGACATACCTCTGGAGAAAACTGAATGTGAATAGAAAAGAGTATACCTTTTTCTCAGCTGTACATGGCACCTTCACAAAAATTGACCACATATTAGGGCATAAAAACCTCACAACCAAATGCAGAAAAGCAGAAATACTAAATGCATCCTTTTCAGACCATAATGCAATACAAATTAGATTCAATAGAGGGCCATGGAAACATAGATTAAAAATTAATTGGGATACTCTGGTTTCTCTTCAGATCATATAAATCTTTTGCCTTTCAATAAAGATTTCCATGGAGAGGAACGATTATGAGTTATTAACAAATTTTTTGAGGCCTCATTGAAATGAGACTTACAACTTTGTTAATTAAAAAACACAAATTCCAAAAAAAAAATTAAATGGAAACTGGATAATCTAATCCTAAAGAATAAGTGGGTCAAAGAACAAATCCTAGAAAGAATAAATAGTTTTATTAAAGAGAATAAGAACAATGAGGCAACATACTAAAATTTATGGAATGCAGCTAAAGCAGTATAGTTGTTGTTCAGTCATGACCTCATTTTGGGGTAATCTTGGCAAAGATACTAGAGTGGTTTGCCATTTCCTTCTCCAGCTCATTTTACAAGTGAGAAACTGAAGCAAACAGGATTAAGTGTCTGATTAAGTGTCTGAGGCCACATTTGAACTTGGGAAGATGAGTCTTCCCAACTCTAGGCCTAGCACTCTATCTAGTGCACCACCTAGATGCCCCAAGTGGTACAGTACTTAGGGGAAAATTTATATCTCTAAATGCTTACATCAATAAAATAGAGAAAGGGGAGCTCAATGAATTGGATGTACAATAAAAAAAACTGGAAAAAGAACAAATTAAAGATCTCCAATTAAACATCAAATTGAAAATGCTGAAAATTAAAGGTGAGATTAATAAAACTGGAAGTAAGAAAACCATTAAATTAATAAATAAAATTAGAAGCTAGTTTTATGAAAAAAAATCACTGATTTGATTTTTTTAAAAAGAAAGAAAACCAAATTATCGAATATCAAAAATTAAAAGGGCAAATTCACCACCAATGAAGAAGAAATTAAAGCAGTTGTTAGGAGCTATTTTGTCCAATTATATGCCAATAAGACTGATATTCTTTTTTTTATTATGGCAAAAGTTGATTTATTATAGGTACTTTATTAAACATAGAAAGACTCATTTTTATTAATGTCAACTTAATTTTTCATTTACTCCAGATTCATCTATTTAATGCATTAAAATATCCTTTGATTTTATTGACTATACAGAATTTGAAGATGACCTATTACAGAAATTCCATAATTTAACTTTTTTAGTTTTAGTTTACCTGATTATTTTGAATTCTGCTTCTGCAGTCTCTTTTCCATTTATCCCATGTAATCTTTTCCCACTGAGACTACTTTAGTACAAGCCACCATTACCAGGTGCTTTATCTATTGCAGTAGCCTCCCAACATATTTTTTACCCCCATCCTCTCCCCTTTCCAGTCCATCCTTTTTGTTGCTTCAAGACTAATTTCTTTTTTTCAATTATCATTTATTTAATATTTTTAGTTTTCAGCATTGATTTCCACAAGAGTTTGAATTACAGATTTTCTCCCCATTTCTACTTTCCCCCCACTCCAAGATGGCATATATTCTGATTGCCCTGTTCCCCAGTCAGCCCTCCCTTCTGTCACCCCACTTGCCCCCATCCCATTTTCCCTTACTTTCTTGTAGGGCAAGATAGATTTCTATGCCCCTCTGCCCGTATATCTTATTTCCTAGTTGCATGCAAAAACTTCTTTTGAACATATGCTTTTAAAACTTTGAGTTCCAAATTCTCTCCCCTCTTCCCTTCCCACCCACTCTCCCTAATTCAACATAGGCCACATGTGTATCATTATGCAAAACCCTTCCACAATACTCATGTTATGAGAGAGTATATTTTGCTCCTTCCTATCCTATCCCCCCCTTATTCAATTTTCTCCCTTGACCCTGTCCCTTTTCGAAAGTGTTTGTTTTTGATTACCTCCTTCCCCTATCTGCCCTCCCTTCTATCGTCCCCCCTTTTTTATCTCCTTCCTCCTCCTTTCCTGTGGGGTAAGATACCCAATTGAGTGTGTATTTTATTCCCTCCTCAAGTCAAATCCAATGAGAGCAAGGTTCACTCATTCCCCCTCACCTGCCCCCTCTTCCCTTCCAACAGAACTGCTTTTTCTTGTCACTTTTATATGAGATAATTTACCCCATTCTATCTCTCCCTTTCTCCCTCTCTCAATATATTCCTCTCTCATACTTTAATTTGATTTTTTTAGATATCATCCCTTCATATTCAACTCACTCTGTGCCCTCTGTCTGTATAGATGTATGTATATTCCCTTCAGCTACCCTAATACTGAGGTCTCATGAATTATACACATCATCTTTCCATGTAGGAATATAAACAAAACAGTTCAACTTTAGTAAGTCCCTTATGATTTCTCTTTCTTGTTTACCTTTTCATGCTTCTCTTTGATTCTTGTGTTTGAAAGTCAAATTTTCTATTCAGCTCTGGTCTTTTCACTGAGAAAGCTTGAAAGTCCTCTATTTTATTGAAAATCCGTATTTTGCCTTGGAGCATGATACTCATTTCTACTGGGTAGATGATTCTTGGTTTTAATCCTAGCTCCATTGATCTCCAGAATATCGTATTCCAAGCCCTTCGATCCCTTAATGTAGAAGCTGCTAGATCTTGTGTTATCCTGATTGTGTTTCCACAATACTCAAATTGTTTCTTTCTGGCTGCTTGCAGTATTTTCTCCTTGATCTGGGAGCTCTGGAATTTGGTGACAATATTCCTAGGAGTTTTCTTTTGGGGATCTTTTTCAGGAGGCAATTGGTGGATTCTTTCAATTTCTATTTTACCCTCTGGCTCTAGAATATCAGGGCAGTTCTCCTTGATAATTTCTTGAAAGATGATATCTAGGCTCTTTTTTTGATCATAGCTTTCAGGTATTCCGATAATTTTTAAATTGTCTCTCCTGGATCTGTTTTCCAGGTCAGTGGTTTTTCCAATGAGATATTTCATGTTGTCTTCCATTTTTTCATTCCTTTGGTTCTGTTTTATAATATCTTGATTTCTCATAAAGTCACTAGCTTCCACTTCCTCCAATCTAATTTTTAAGGTAGTATGTTCTTCACTGGTCTTTTGGACCTCCTTTTCCATTTTGGCTAATTCTGCCTTTTAAGGCATTCTTCTCCTCATTGGCTTTTTGGAGCTCTTTTACCATTTGAGTTAGTCTATTTTTTAAAGGCGTTATTTTCTTCAGTATTTTTTGGTTCTCCTTTAGCAAGTCATTGATTTTTTTTTCATGGTTTTCTTGCATCACTCTCATTTCTCTTCCCAATTTTCCTCTACTTCTCTTACTTGCTTTGCCAAATCCTTTTTGAGCTCTTCCATGGCCTGAGACCAGCTCATGTGTTTCTCGGAGGCTTTTGATGTAGGCTCTTTGACTTTGTTGACTTCTTCTGGCTGTATGTTTTGGTCTTCTTTGTCACCAAAGAAAGATTCCAAAGTCAGACTGAATCTGAGTCCGTTTTCGCTGCCTGTTCATGTTCCCAGCCTGTCCATGTTCCCAGCCAACTACTTCACCCTTGAGTTTTTCAGTGGGGTATGACTGCTTGTAGAGTAGAGAGTACTTTGTCACAAGCTTGAGGCGATGCACTGTTGTTTTCAGAGCTATTTCTACACAGCAAGCTCTGCCACACCAGCGCTCCTCCTCCCCCAAGAACTGCCAACCTAGACCACGACTCAGCTCTAAGCAGGCTCTGCACTCCTGCTCTGATCCACCACTTAATTCCTCCCACCATGTGGGCCTGGGGCCAGAAGCAACTGTAGCTGTAGCTCTGTAAGCAGCCTCATAGCTGCACCACCTCTGCCCCCGCCCCCACCACGCAGTGGCCAACTGCGAGTTTCTTTCACTCACTCCCTGCTGTTTTTCCCACTAACCTTCTCTGTTGTCTTTGGTGTTTGTAGATTGAGAAGTCTGGTAACTGCCACAGCTCACTGATTCAGGGCACTAGGGCCTGTTCTTCCCGGCTCCTGTCCTGGTTGGTCTGGGCGCAGCCCACGCTGGGCTGTGCTCTGCTCCGCTCCCAGCACAGTGCGATAGACCTCACCCAGCGACCATCCAGGCTGTCCTGGGCTGGAGACCTGCTTCCCTGTGCTATTTGGTGGGTTCTGCAGTTCTAGAATTTGTTCAGAGCCATTTTTTATAGGTGTTTGGAGGGTCCTGGGGGAGAGCTTTAGGCAAGTCCCTGCTTTTCAGCTGCCATCTTGGCCCCACCCCCCAATAAAACTGACATTCTAAGTGAAATGGGTGAATATTTACAAAAATTTTAATTACCCAGGAGGAAATAGAATACTTAAATAACCCTATCTTAAAAAAAGAAATTGAACAAGCAATCAATGAACTCCCTAAGAAAAAATCCCCAGGGCCAGATGGATTCGCAAGTGAATTGTACCAAACATTTAAAGAACAATTAATTTCAATACCATATAAACTATTTGGAAAAAACAAAGAAGCAGACCTACCAAATTCCTCTTATGACACAAATATGGAACTGATACCTAAGTCAAGAACAAAAACAGAGAAAGAAGACTATAGATCAATTTCCCTAATGAATATTTGACAAAATGCAACACTCTTTCTTATTAAAAAAAACACTAAAAATTATAGGAATAAATAGAACTTCCTTAAAATGATTAGTAGTACTTATTAGCAAGCATTATATGTAATGAGGATAAGCTAGAGACCTTCCCAATAAGATCAAGGGTGAAGCAAGGATGCCCATTATCACCACTATTATTCAATATTGTATTAGAAATGGTAGCTATAGAAATAAGAGATGAAAAAGAAAATGAAGGAATTAGGCAATGAAGAAACAAAACTATCATTCTTTGCAGATGATATCATGGTATACTTAGAGAACCCTAGAGAACCAACTAAAATGCTAGTTGAAGTAATTAACAACTTTAGCAAAGTTGCAGGATATAAAACAAACCCATATACATCATCAGCATTTCTATATATTACCAACAAACAAAGTGCAGCAGGAAGAGATAGAGAAATTCCGTTTAAAATAATGGTAAACAATATAAAATATATGAGAGTCTTCCTGCCAAGATAAACCCAGGAACTATATGAACACAATTACAAAACACTTCAAACAAATAAAGTCAGATCTAAATAACTGAAGAAATATCAATTACTCATGGGTAGGTTGAGCCAATAAAATAAAAATGACAGTTCTACCTAAATTAGTTTGCTTATTCAGTGCCATACCAATAAGACTACCAAAAATTATTTTATAGAGCTAGAAAAAAAATAGTAACAAAATTCATCTAGAAGAACAAAATGTCAAGACTATTAAGGGAATTAGCTGACCTTGAACATTTAAATATATGCATTTCAGATCTGTCCCTGGAATGGAAAAGGGAGCTGTCACAAGATTATAGCCTCTCCTTAGCTTAGCATTCCAGACTGTCCAGTATTTGCTTCCTACCTACTTTTCTAACCTTTCCAGCCTGAAACTAATTCTCACAAACTGTATTCTCCCCAAACTGGACTGCTTGTTTTTCCTTTCTTGCATTTGCACAGAATGTGCCACGTTGTTGGAAGAGCCTTTCTACATTTCTGATTAACCAAATTCCTCTTTCAGTGTCCTACTTCTGTTGAGAGTTACCTTGTTCGTGAAGCCATTCCTAAGCCTTATCGCTGGAATCCATAAATCTCTCTATGAATTTCTTCTCTATCACTCTGGCCATTCCTATACACTGAAACTACTTTCGATTTGTATTACAGTTATCTGTACACATTTCATTCCTTTTTGGTGTTTCTACCCTTAACCCGCAATAGATTGTAAGCTCCTTGAATGAACCTTGAAGGATTTTGTTGGAAATGAGCTTTGAAGGGTTTTAGCGCTAGAAAATCAAAGACTGTTTCTGGTGGAAACCTAAGCCAACACTCAAGACAGTGGTAAATCCTGGCAATGGGCCCAGAACAGGACAATGTCATCTAGTTGGGCTGGAGATGGGGTGGGGGGAAGCATGTCAGGGAGGAGTGGTAGATAAATATGGAGAGAAAGGTAAAAGTTGTTGTGGAGAGAATCTGGAACATCGGACTGATGACTTGTACAGTAATTTGGTGGCCAATGAGGACCTACGGAAGGTGCTTGGGCAGTGCAAGATTAGTCTGAAATTGGTGGGATTGAGGAAAGACTGTGAGACTAATTGGGGATGTTGTGTAATACTTCCATGCTTATTTTCCTTTCTCTCCTTTTCTCCTCCAGGTATTCAGCCTTATTTCCCTCTCCTCCTGCATCTTCTCTTCCTTGACTGGCCTGTTTTTGCCTGTGTAAGTGTGTGTTGTGGGGTCGGGGAGAGTGGGAAAGGGAGGGTGGGAAGCCGAATACGGAGGGAGCCATTGAGGACCCAGGGGACAGACCATAGAGATCAAAGCCCTCCCAGAAATCCTAGAAGGGCAGGGAAGGTGCGGGGCAGTTAAAAGAGCGGGAGGAAGTGCTTCTCTCTTACCCTTCCTCACTCTTGTGCCGTGAGGTGATTGGGACATTTCTTGATTTCCTCAACTGCTCAAAGACATTTCCACTTGGAGCCTTGGTACCGGCCTCTGGTTAGTATGAAGCATTTCTGAGGAAGGTCCTGGAGGAGTGGACCCTGAGGGTGGAAGATTCTCTTGGGAGGAGCCTTTTACCTCCTCCTCCTGCTTTCCACAGGCTGCTTGGTCAGCGACTCCCCTCTGGTGCTTTTCTGGCACTGTCGGGCTAGGGTGATGAAGATGGGGAATCCCTCTCTCCCGCTGCCCCCCCATTTTCCTTCCCATTTTCCCACTCCAGCCTGGCCTGATCAGGGCTCATTCCTTTCTTCAGGATGGGAGCAATGGAGATATTCCCTTTTTTCAGCCACTGTTACCTTGAATCATTTTTTGTTTGTTTTAATCAGAAACTATTTTAGATTCACTGGGCTGTGTGATCAATCTTCCTAGGGCGCGTGTGACCAGACTCCTCACCCAGCATCCTGACTCAGCCTGGTGTGGCCAGATTCCTCCTCCAGGCTGGCAAAGCCAATCTCCCAGGATCCAGAGGGGCCAGACTCTTTGGTTCCCAAAGAACCAAACTCATCACGAAGCTCCTCACTTTGTTTGACCTGGTCTCGCTTCTCTTCAAGTCCTACCTGGCCAGACTTCTCCCCACACCTACCCTGGCAAAATTCATCAATGGATGAGGCCTGTTCAGACTCCATGTCAGGCCAGAACTGTCCAGATTCTTCATCAGACCACATCAGGCCCAACTTCTCCCCTGGGCAGGACTGGTGTGACTCTTCTACAGACTCAGTCAGGCCAGACTCCTCTCTAAGCCAGGCCTTGCAGGACTCCTCTATGGACCAGGCCTGGCCAGACTCCTCTTCAAGACAGGCTGGGTGTGACTCTTCTACAGACCCATCCCATCCGGACTCTTCTTTGGGCCAGGCCTGTCCAGACTCCAATCCAGGTCAAGCCTGGTGTGACTCTTCTCAGGGCAAGACTGGGACAGAGTCTAATCCAGGCCATCCTTCGTCAGATTCTTCTCCAGGCCAGCCCTGGATAGACTTACCTCTGAGCCAGCCCTGGCCAGACTTACCTCTGGGCCATCCCTGGCCAGATTCTTTTCCTGTCCAACCCTGGCCAGACTCTTCTACTGACCGAGCCTGGCCAGACTCCATTCAGGGCCAACCCTGGCCAGACTCCTCTGAGAGCCAAACTCGGCCAGGTTCTACCCAGGGCCAGGTTTGGCCAGACTCCATTCAGGGCCAGCCCTGGCCAGACTCTTCTTCTGACCGAGCCTGGCCAGACTCCATTCAGGGCCAACCCTGGCCAGACTCCTCTGAGAGCCAAGCTCGTCCAGATTCTACCCAGGGTCAAGTTTGGCCAGACTCCATTCAAGGTCAGCCCTGGCCAGACTCTTCTTCTGACCGAGCCTGGCCAGACTCCATTCAGGGCCAGCCCTGGCCAGACTCCTCTGAGAGCCAAACTCGTCCAGATTCTACCCAGGGCCAGGTTTGGCCAGACTCCATTCAGGGCCAGCCCTGGCCAGACTCTTCTTCTGACCGAGCCTGGCCAGACTCCATTCAGGGCCAACCCTGGCCAGACTCCTCTGAGAGCCAAGCTCGTCCAGATTCTACCCAGGGCCAAGTTTGGCCAGACTCCATTCAAGGTCAGCCCTGGCCAGACTCTTCTTCTGACCGAGCCTGGCCAGACTCCATTCAGGGCCAGCCCTGGCCAGACTCCTCTGAGAGCCAAACTCGTCCAGATTCTACCCAGGGCCAGGTTTGGCCAGACTCCATTCAGGGCCAGCCCTGGCCAGACTCTTCTTCTGACCGAGCCTGGCCAGACTCCATTCAGGGCCAACCCTGGCCAGACTCCTCTGAGAGCCAAACTCGTCCAGATTCTACCCAGGGCCAAGTTTGGCCAGACTCCATTCAGGGCCAGCCCTGGCCAGACTCTTCTTCTGACCGAGCCTGGCCAGACTCCATTCAGGGTGAGCCCTGGCCAGACTCTTCTGACCGAGCCTGGCCAGACTCCATTCAGGGCCAACCCTGGCCAGACTCCTCTGAGAGCCAAACTCGTCCAGATTCTACCCAGGGCAAGGTTTGGCCAGACTCCATTCAGGGCCAGCCCTGGCCATACTCTTCTTCTGACCGAGCCTGGCCAGACTCCATTCAGGGCCAGCCCTGGCCAGACTCTTCTTCTGACCGAGCCTGGCCAGACTCCATTCAGGGCCAACCCTGGCCAGACTCCTCTGAGAGCCAAACTCGTCCAGATTCTACCCAGGGCAAGGTTTGGCCAGACTCCATTCAGGGCCAGCCCTGGCCATACTCTTCTTCTGACCGAGCCTGGCCAGACTCCATTCAGGGCCAGCCCTGGCCAGACTCTTCTTCTGACCGAGCCTGGCCAGACTCCATTCAGGGCCAACCCTGGCCAGACTCCTCTGAGAGCCAAACTCGTCCAGATTCTACCCAGGGCCAGGTTTGGCCAGACTCCATTCAGGGCCAGCCCTGGCCAGACTCTTCTTCTGACCGAGCCTGGCCAGACTCCATTCAGGGCCAGCCCTGGCCAGACTCTTCTTCTGACCGAGCCTGGCCAGACTCCATTCAGGGTGAGCCCTGGCCAGACTCTTCTACTGACCGAGCCTGGCCAGACTCCTCTGAGAGCCAAACACGTTCAGATTCTACCCAGGGCCAGGTTTGGCCAGACTCCATTCAGGGCCAGCCCTGGCCAGACTCCTCTGAGAGCCAAACTCAGCCAGATTCTATCCAGGGCCAGGTTTGGCCAGATTCCATCCAGGGCCAGGCTCAGCCAGATTCCATGCAGGGCCAGAGTAGGCCAGACTCCATCCAGGGCCAGGCTAGGCCGGACTCCATCCAGGGCCGGGTTTCACCAGACTCCATCCAGGGCCAGGCTCAGCCAGATTCCATGCAGGGCCAGAGTAATCCAGACTCCATCCAGAGCCAGGCTAGGCCGGACTCCATCCAGGGCCAGGTTTCACCAGACTCCTCACTACGTCCTACATGCCCAGACAGCCTACCAGATCAGGCTAGGCCAAACTGTACATTGGACCAGAGCAGGCCAGCCTGCCCACTTGGCCAAGACTGGTTAAGTTTGTCACCCCACCCATCCTGGCTAGGCTTTCTACCAGTCTCAGTATGGGTAGGCTATCCACTGAGCTCAGCCTGGTCAGGCTATCCACCAACTCCAGCATGGTTAGGTCGCCCCCAGGGCCCAGCCTGGCTAGAACGTCCACCACAACAGGTCCGCCCAGACTCCTCACGAAACCCAGCTTGGATAGATTTCCCCAGAGGTCCAACCTGGCCAAATTTTCCCAGGATCTCAGCCTGGCTACGCTACTGGCCAGACTACCTGTCAGGTTTGGCATGGCCAGACTCCTCCCTGGTCCGTAGGTGGATAGACCCCTCCCTGGGCCTAGAGTGGATAGAACCCTCTCTGACCTGGGAGTGGTCACATTCCCTGGTCTGGGCTTGGCTAGACTCCCAGGGAGAGACTAGGACTAGCTGGGCTCATTGGTTCAGACAATATCCCTCTACATTTTCCTTTTGACTCAAGTTCTAGTGTTCTAGTGTGAAGCTGACCTAGCCTACTCTGTTTCTTAAATTCTTAAACATTTAATAACCTCTGTTATTCATTAAAATACATTGTTGTTTATCCTTTTTTAGGGGAAGAAGATAGAATATAAAATTTAATAACAGACAATTCAATTCAGAAAGCACATATTAAGTGCTTACTAATGAGGCACCAGGGACAGAAATAAAACATTCCTTCTCCATTCTGTTGGGGAAGAAACAATCTATATAGAGAAAATGAAAGATCCAATGTATACCAAGTAATTTCTGTGAGTAGAGTGAATTCTAGGTGGTTCTAGGGGGCACATGAGACAGGGATGCAGGCAGAATGGAGTTGGCACAGACAGGTATGATGAGCAGAGAGTGGGGACCAGGGAAGAAAACTTGCCCTATGCAGCCTACAATTCAGAGCCATAGGGATTTTAAATGAAGCCCATAGGGCTAGAGAGCTTGTCAGGCCTTCACAGCAGTAATGGTAATGTTGATGTACTTATCAATCCCTGAGCAAGAAGACATAAGGGCAGGGTTCTTTTTTTCTTATTGAGGGCCACTGACAGAAAAAAAAGAATGGAAGCTCCTCAGGGGCAGGAACTATGGTCAGTTTTGTTGATGAGTGATGGCATCCTTCTTCCCAAACTACTCTCCATTTGACTGATGTGTATTTATTCTACTTGTATTTGTTCTGTATATGGAGTTCTTGTTGCCCTGTTAGACTGCAAGGTCTTTGAGAACAGAGATGATTTCATTATATCTATCTCCAGTACCTAACACAGTGCCTGGCACATAGTAGATGTATAAATAAATAAATGCTTGTTGATTGATTTAAAGATTGTTTGCCTGATTCACTGCATAGTCTGTCTCATGGCCTGGCCTAGTTGCTGTTCCCCACACCCAACACTCCATTTCCCATAATTGTGCCTGTGGCTGCCTGCCCTCCATGCCTAGAATGCTCTCCTGCCTCATCACCACCTCGTAGGATCTGGGGCTTGTATCAAACATTCAGCTCCCATGTCACCAAGAGGCCTTTTCCAGTCCTTGCAGCTGCTACTGCCTTCCCTTCTAAGGTCACAACCCAAGAGGTATTTCTGTCTCTTCTCTAGGTCGTTAAACCAACCCCCAAAGTTCCCTAGAATGCCGGGGGAAATTGGGATGGATGAAGGGTACCCACTACACTTGCATCAGTTCATATATATCACCCCACATTTTTAGGATTTTTTAATATTTGTCACTTATGTCATTTATTGTGTTTGTACAATAGTTATCATCATGTACATCATTAATATACCAAATCCCTTCAGCCACTCGACTAGTGATCAACCACTTTGTCTTTTGATATCATACACAAAAAATTGGTGCTATAAATATTTTAGTCTTTGACCTCCTTGGGCTATATGCCCAGTACTGGAATCACTGGGTCAAAGAATATGAACAGTTTAGAGACATGTCTCATATCACTCCAAATCATTTTTCAAAATGGTTAGACTGACTCACAGCTCCACCATGTGTATTAAAAGAGTTTATACAACCTCAGCAATATTGGCTGTTACCATCTCTTACCATCTTTGCCACTTTGAGGGGAATAAGGTCAAACCTCAGAGTTGTTTTAATTTGGATTTCTCTTTATTACTAGTGATTTTGAGAATTTTTGGTTGTGGTTGTTAATAGTTTATGTAGTATTAGATGTTATTATTTAGACATTAATTTTTAAATTTTAAAACTATTTTATTCCAAACATAAACACCAAAAGAACGTTTCATACACAGTGGAATAGAAAAAGGATTCTGTATGAAATCTTGAGTCTCCATTTCATACTGCTTGTTTAAAAAATAAAAAGTATAAAATTCTACATGTTCATTTCAAAGTTCTCCTGCTTATCTGTGCTTCCTCCAGAAGTCCTTTTCTGTGCATTTTGAAAAATACTATAAATAGCCTTTTTTGTTTTGGGGATCACTATTGCTAACTGTTCACTCCCTCTGTCATTCTTCCACAAATTATACATCAAGGGAAAGAAAGAGAAAAAACAAAACACTTGAAATAAATAAGCATTATCAAGCAAAACATATATACGGTAGCCAGCGTCCCCACAAATGTGTGGCTTAGTATGTTGTGTCCACCTCCTTTCTGTTAGGAGGTGGGTAACATGCTGCTTTGTCATTGGTCCTCCGACTGAACAAAAAAATTTTTAATCGTTTTTTTTTTTCGTGGAGTTCAACGATCCTTTTAGAATTTATAATTTTGCTAACATACAAACCAATCTTACATGTAAGACAAAATTTTGTAACAAAGCAAAATCGTAACATACATATTTATTTATTTATTTTCATACAAGAAAGTACTGAGGATTTATTATACAGGTGTGCTACACTTAGCCACAAAGAAAACAATCAGTCCAGAATAACAAAAGACCCATGGCACAAAGTCAAGAGTCAGGTTGGTGGAATTTTCATTAAATGATGGCATGTCCTTTTGTCAGGGAGGTGTTAAGATAATGGTAAGAGTCCTTTTTTAAGATGGTAGGGTCTTTTGTTGGATGGGTGATGTCTCCCGATGGTTTATGCTTTCCTGAGAATGTCACCAAGGATCATTCCATCTCTGCTCCTGTGGCCTCTGTATTTAGCACAGTCTGGTTACTTGGACCTCTGCCTCATCTTTTTCCTCTTGTGTTTTAGCCTATGCATTCGCTTCTTCCTCCACTTGGCTCTCATGGTGCAGTGGAAGTTGACAAGATGGTGCTAAGAAGAAGAGAGCCATAGATACTTATAACATAAAAATAACACAATATTGTGTTGGGTGGGTTTTCTTTTTGATTGACAGTTTCTATCATGACACTGCTATTCATAATTCTTTTTCAACTTTGTTATCATTGTTGAGTCACTTCAGGCATGTCTGACTCTTCTTGACCCCATTTGGGCTTTTCTTGGCAAAGATACTGCAGTGGTTTACCATTTCCTTCTCCAGCTCATTTTACAGGTGAAGAATCAAGGAAGACAGGGTGAAGTGACTTGCCCAGGGTCTCACAGCTAGTAAGTGTCAGAGGACAGATTTGAACTCAGGAAGATGAATCTTCCAGACTCCAGGCCTGGCACTCTATCCACTGTGCCACTTAGCTACTCTTTTTCAACTACTTATCTTTTTTTTCAATTAACAAGCATTTAAAAAAATGATCTGTCTCTGCCACTACCCAACTCCCCGCCCCGACATTGAACAAATAAAATAAAAAACACTGAAAAATAAAACCCTCAGCACATAGCTGCATAGTCCAGCAAAACAAATTTCCATATTAGCCATGTCCAAAAATGTATGCCTCTTTCTGCATTGTAAGTCCATCACCTTAGCAGGTAAGGAGTGTGTTTCATTTTCATTCTTTAGGACTCATATTTTGTGATTGCATTGATCAGATTTCTAAAGTTTTTCAAAGACTTTTTTTTCTTTATAATGTTGCTGTCATATAAATTATTCTCCTGGTTCTGTTCATCTTGCTCTACATCAATTCATAAAGGTCTTCCCAGTTTCCTCTGAAATTATCCACTTCATCCTTTCTCATTGGCACAATAGTATTCTATGACAGGCATAAACTGCAATTTATTTAGCTGTTCCATAATAGGATGCCTCCTAAGTTTCCAATTTTTTTATGCCCACCATGAAAAGAGCTGCTATAAATATTTTGGTATATTTGGGTCTTTTTCTTTTTTCTTGTATGTCATTGGGCTATAGGCCTACTACTGGTATAGTTTAGAGTCAAAGGATATGCACAGTTTGGTAACTTTTTGGTCATAGTTCCAAACTGACTTCCAGAATGCCTGGACCAACCAATTCACAGCTCCACCAACAATGCATTAATGTACCTGTTTTCCCACAGCCCCTCTAACATTTATCTATTTCTTCTGTCATTTTTGCCAGCTGGATGTAGAACCCCAAAATTAATTTTCATTTCTTTAATTATTAATGATTTAGACCATTTTTAATATGGTTATTGATAGATTGGATGTCTTCCTTTCAAAACTGTTTGTTCATGTCCTCTGACTATTTATTTATAGGGTCAATGTCTCTAAGTCTTATAAATTTGAATCAGTTCCTTATATATTTTGGAAATAAGGCCTTTATCAGAGAAACTATTTCAAAGATTTTTTCTACAGTTACTTGTTTTCTTTCTAAGTTTAATTACCAATGATTCTAAAACTATTTCTCCCTGACTTGTTTTCCAGTTTGGTTGTTTCTGATATCAGAGCTTATATTTTCTTCTATTTTTGACTCTATTCATTTTGTTCTGATATTTTGTACTATCTCATTGCGTCTTTGATTTTTTTTTTCTTCCTTTATTTTTAACATTCATTTAAAATATTTTCGAGGTCTGAATTCTCTCCCTCCCTTCCACCCCTAAACCAACATTGAGAAGGCAAGCAATATGATATCAATTATACATGTGAAATCATGCAAAATATATTTACTTATCAGACATGATGCACAAATAAAAATAGAAATCAAGAAACGTAAAGAAAGTGAAAAAAGTATTCTTCAATCTGCACTCAGAGTTCATCAGTTTTCTCTCTCTGGAGATGGATAGCATTTTTTTACCATGAATCTTTTGGAATAGATTCCTGTATTGATCAGAGTAATCAAGACTTTCACAGTTGATCACAATATTGCTGTTACTGGTTCTGCTCACTTCACTTTTCATTAGTTCACATAAGTCTTCCCAGGTTTCTCTGAAACCTCTTGCTTGTCGTTTCTTATAGCACAATATTCTTTTATCACAATCATGTACCACAGCTTGTTTAGCCATTCCCTATTGCCAACACAAAAAGAGTGGCTATAAATATTTTTGTACATATAGGTCCTTTCCCCTTTTCTTTGATCTCTTAGTAGTGGTATTGCTGGGTCACAGGGTTTGCATAGTTTTTTTTAGTTAATTAATTAATTTAATATTTTAGTTTTCAACATTGATTTACACAAGATTTTGAGTTACACATTTTCCCCCCATTTCTACCCTCCTCCACTCCAAGGTGGCATATATTCTGATTGCCTCATTCCCCAGTCAGTCCTCCCTTCTGTCACCCCACTCCCCCCATCCCCTTTCCCCTTACTTTCTTGTAGGGCAGGATAGATTTCTATGCCCTTATTTCTCAGTTGCATGCAAAAACAACTCTTTTTTTTTGAGCATCTGATTTTAAGACTTTTGAGTTCCCAAATTCTCTCCCCTCTTCCCTTCCCACCAACCCTCCCTAAGAAGGCAAACAATTTAACATAGGCCACACATGTATCATTATGTAAAACACTTCCACAATACTCATGTCGTGAAAGACTAACTATATTTCCCTCCATCCTATCCTATCCCCCTTTATTCAATTTTCTCCCTTGACCATGTCCCTTTTCAAAAGTGTTTGCTTTTGATTACCTCCTCCCCTTATCTGCCCTCCCTTCTATAATCCCCCTTTTTTATCCCCTTCCTCCTACTTTCCTGTGGGGTAAGATACCCAATTGAGTGTGTATGTTATTCCCTCCTCAAGTCAAGTCCAATGAGAACAAGATTCACTCATTCCCCCTCACCCCTTCCAACAGAACTGCTTTTTCTTGCCACTTTTATATGAGATAATTTACCCCATTCTATCTCTCCCTTTCTCCCTCTCTCAATATATTCCTCTCTCATCCTTTAATTTGATTTTTTTAGATATCATCCCTTCATATTCAACTCACCCTGTGCCCTCTGTTTCTCTATATATGTATATTCCCTTCAACTACCCTAATACTGAGAAAGGTCTCATGAATTACACACATCATCTTTCCATGTAGGAATATAAACAAAACAGTTCAACTTTAGTAAGTCCCTTATGATTTCTCTTTCTTGTTTACCTTTTCATGCTTCTCTTTGATTCTTGTGTTTGAAAGTCAAATTTTCTATTCAGCTCTGGTCTTTTCATTAAGAAAGCTGGAAAGTCCTCTATTTTATTGAAAATCCATATTTTGCCTTGGAGCATGATACTCAGTTTTGCTGGGTAGGTGATTCTTGGTTTTAATCCTAGCTCCTTTGACCTCCAGAATATCATATTCCAAGCCCTTTGATCCCTTAATGTAGAAGCTGCTAGATCTTGTATTATTCTTATTGTGTTTCCACAATACTCAAATTGTTTCTTTCTGGCTGCTTGCATTATTTTCTCCTTGACCTGGAAACTCTCGAATTTGGTGACAATATTCCTAGGAGTTTTCTTTTGGGGATCTTTTTCAGGAGGCAATTGGTGGATTCTTTCAATTTCTATTTTACCCTCTGGCTCTAGAATATCAGGGCAGTTCTCCTTGATAATTTCTTGAAAGATGATATCTAGGCTCTTTTTTTGATCATAGCTTTCAGGTATTCCGATAATTTTTAAATTGTCTCTCCTGGATCTGTTTTCCAGGTCAGTGGTTTTTCCAATGAGATATTTCATGTTGTCTTCCATTTTTTCATTCCTTTGGTTCTGTTTTATAATATCTTGATTTCTCATCAAGTCACTAGCTTCCACTTGCTCCAATCTAATTTTTAAGGCAGTATTTTCTTCAGTGGTCTTTTGGACCTCCTTTTCCATTTGTCTAATTCTGCCTTTCAAAGCATTCTTCTCCTCATTGGTTTTTTGGAGCTCTTTTGACATTTGAGTTAGTCTATTTTTTAAGGTGTTATTTTCTTCAGTATTTTTTGGGGTCTCCTTTAGCAAGTTGTTAACTTGTTTTTCACAGTTTTCTTGCATCTCTCTCATTTACCTTACCAATTTTTCCTCTATTTCTCTTACTTGCTTTTCGAAATCCTTTTTGAGCTCTTCCATGGCCTGAGCCCAATTCATATTATTCTTGGAGGCTTTTGATAAAGGCTCTTTGACTTTATTGACTTCTTCTGGTTGTAGGTTTTGATTTTCTTTGTCACCAAAAAAATATTCAAGAATCTGAGTCTGAGTCTGAGTCTGCGTCCTTTTTCGTTGCCTGGCCATGCTCTCAGACAACTACTTGACCTCTGAGGTTTTTGTCAGGGTATGACTGCTTGTAGTGTAGAGTGTGCTTTGTCCCAAGCTTTAGGGGCTGCGCTGCCATTTTCAGAGCTACTTCTACTCCACTGTCACAGCAAGCTCTGCCACAGCAGTGCTCCTCCTCCCCCAAGAACCAACAACTAGGATTGGGACTCAGATCCAAGCAGGGCAAAGCAAAACCTGTACTCCTGCTCTGGTTTGCCGCTTGGTTCCTCCCACCGTGTGAGCCAGGGACTCCGGAAGCAGCTGACGCTGGTGCTCCACTGCCATACCACCTCTGCCACCCCCAGGGCTGGTGGCTGTACCACTCTCTAACCCGATCTAGCAGTTTACCTACTAACCTGCTCCTTGGTCTTTGGTGTTTGTGGGTTGAGAAGTCTGATAACTGCCACAGCTTAATGATTCATGGACCTAAGTCCTGCTCAGGGCCGACTTTCAGTCTGGTCTGGCACGGCCCACGCTGGGCTGCACTCCGCTCCCAGCACCGTGGGATAGACCCTTCCCAGTGACCATCCAGGCTCTCCTGGGCTGGAGACCTGCTTCCCTCTGCTATTTAGTGGGTTCCGCAGCTCTAGAATTTGTTCAGAGCCTTTTTTTACAGGTGTTTGGAGGGATTTGGGGGAGAGCTTAAGCAAGTCCCTGCTTTCCAGCTGCCATCTTGGCTCTGACCCCCGGGGTTTGCATAGTTTTATAGCCCATTGGGCATAGTTCAAAATTGTTCTACAGAATGGTTGGATCAAATTATTGATATTTCTTTGGTCTACTCTAGTTTTCAGAAAGTCTATTTTTTGGGTAAGGTTTATCATTTTTTCTTCTAAGTCACTTATTCTCCTTCCAATTCTTTCCTCTAGAGGTTTTATTTCTTTAATTTCTTGCTTCATTTCTTCTAGGTAGTAATATAGTCCTTTTAGAAAATCCATTTTTTCCTCTTTGTAACAGCTCTGCTTGGAGTTGTTACAGGGGGAGATAATTTTTTAAAAATAAGTTTTTATTGATAGTTTCTCTTTCTAATATCACCAGAGTAACCCATGTGTTCCCCCTCCCTTCCCTAGAGCCATCCTATATAACAAATAGTATTTTTAGAGAGGAAAAAAAGTCAGTCCAACTAACTGATATGTTGAAAAAGTCCAAAAACATGTGCAACGCATAACACCTGTGGATCTTCCACACCTCTGAAAGCATAGGTTGGGGGCATCTTCTAATATCTCTTCATTTGAGTCTGATTTGATCTTTACAATTTTGTTACATTTAATTTTGAGGTGTCATTCTTTCCATTTACATTGTTGTAGTTACTGTGTATATTGTTATCTTGGCTCTGCTCACTTTATTTCCATCAGTTCATACAGATTTTTTCCATGCTTTTTTGTACTCATCACACACATCATACCACGGTTTGTTTAGCCATTCCCCAAATGATCAGCATCTATTTTGTTTCCAATTCTTAGCCCTCATAAAAAGTGCTGTTGTAAGTATTTTGGAGTATATGGGGACTTTTTTCTTACTGATGACTTCCTTAGGGTATAAGCCCAGTAATGATGTCTCTGGTTCAAAGGGTGTGGACATTTTAGTCACTTTATTTGCCTAATTCCAAATTGTTTTCCAAAATGGCTATATGTCGGGGGCGACACCCCGACCACCGCCTCCACTTACCCTGCCCTCGGGTCTTCGGACGTCTCCGGCTCCTCTTGGGGGACGCGAGAGGAGAATCACCAGGCAGAAACTGGAATGGACAAGCAGCTTTATTGCATGGCGTACCAGAAATCCCACTGACCCTCTCTGGGGCGCCTTATATAACCTATCGGGGTGTTCCGGGTTGGCTCCTCCCTAGTTCCTCCCCGAGGGTGGAGCTCCTCCAGTAAGAGCCGCCCCGGTACTGAGGTGGCGGAAGCCATGCAGGCATTGCCACGTCAGCAGGTCCAGACTCCCTAGCGTCTCACTACCCTCTCAGGGGGCCTAGGTCCAGAGCGCCCCTAACAGCTATACCATTTCACAGTTCCACAACATTGAATTAGTTTGCCTAACTTCCCACAACCCTTTTAACATTGACTGTTGCCATTTTTTGTCATTTTTGCCAATTTACAGGGTGTGAGGTAGAACCTCAGGGTTGTTTTGATTTGCATTTCTCTGATTATTAGTGGCCTGGAACACTTTTTCATGTGATTGTGAATATTTTGCAGTTATTCTTTTGAGACCTGTTTGCTCATATACTTTTCTTTCTTTCTTTCTTTTTTTTGGAGACAATCAGGGTTAAGTGACTTGTCTAAGGTCACACAGCTAGTAATTAAGTGTCTGAGGCCCAGGTCCATCTGACTCCAGGGCCAGTGTTCTATCCACTGTGCCTGCCCCTGTTCATATCCTTTTTTAAAAAACCATTTATCTATTGGGGAATGATTATTAGTCATATGTATATGTGTATGTATATGTATATATATATATTGTATGTATATATGTATGTGTGTATATGTGTGTGTCTATATTACACTCCCTACACTACACTAACATGAATTTAAGATTTCATTTACAAGCAAAAGCCACTCTCCTCATAGTTTTGGAGTACATGGGCTTTCAGGGAATCCCCTCTTTTTGCTACTGTTCATTTTGCTGATCAAGTGAATATGTAGAATCCTGAAAGCTTTAGGCTAACTTCCTGTGGTCAGATGTCATCGTGTCATCCACACTTGGAAGGGTTCCAAATCTCTGATCCGTGGTACTGACAGAGGATGATACAAATCTGCAAGAACGGAAGAGGATATGAGATCTAAAGGAATCTTCAAGGTCATCTATAGAATAATCCCTTCATTGTACAAATGAGAAAACTGAGTCCCAGAAAGGGGAAGGGACATGGCCAGAAATCACACAGGTAGTGAACTGAAGAGCTCATGTAGGCTATTTGTTCAGTGTCTGACTCCACATGACCCCATTTGGGGTTTTCTTGGCAGAGATACTGGAATGGCTTGCCATTTCCTTCTCATTTTACAGATGAGGAAACTGAGGCAAATAGGGTTAAGTGATTTAAGTGTCTGAGGCCAGATTTGATCTCTGGAAGACGAGTCTTTCTTGGCCTGGCACTCTATCCATTGCACCACTTAGCTACCCCTTATGGGCAGTAGTGTCCGATAGGTCTTTTTATTTCCTCCATGCTCATTGCAAATTCACCTCATTCAATTTTTATTTTGGTAATTTGATCTTCCTTTCTCTATTGTTGTCCAAGTTAGCTAATGATTTATCATTGTTAGTCTTAAAAACAGCTTAGTTTTGTTGATCATTTCTAGTGTTTTTGTTTTCACTTTTATGGTTCATAGGATCATAGCTGTAGAGCTAGAGATAGACCCTCTGATTTTACAACTGAGGAAACTGAGGCCCACAGGAGTTTATGAGATAAGGTGTCAGTAAATGACAGCCAGTCTGTCAACTTCATTCATTTAGCATTTATTAAGTGCCTGCTACGTGCAAGGCACGAGGATACAGTGAAAGGCTGCTGCAAACAACTATGTAAAGAGAAGATAAAGACCTCTCTTCCTCCCCTCCTGTCAGCCTCCTTCTGGTCTCCTCTAACAGGGCCCAAGCTCTTTCCCATGGTCTTTGGAGAGTGGAATTGCAAGATGCATAGACCTCCGAGCGAGCCTAGAGCGAACACGGAAGTGCGTCAAGATAGGAAGTGGGTGGGGCTTCGCTGCTCGGTTTCCGCGTCCGGTCCGTACTTGCAGCTGTCGCCCTGGTCGATTTGGTTTTGGGTGAGTTGGGTGCTGGTTGAGCAGGGCTCCTGAGTGCCTGGAACCGGCCTCCGTCAGCTTCCCCCTACCTCTCCCTGCCGCCCTTTTGGGCCATTCTTTCTGTTCTGCCCAGTCGTGTTGCTGACCAATTCTTCCTCAGTGTCCCCAGCCCCCACAGAGCCACTCAGCATTTCTGGGTTCGTCTCCGCTCCTGGATTTAGCATCGGCGCCCCTGAAATCAGGTCGCTCTTGACCAAGGTTGGGAGGGGTAGGGAGAAGAGGAGATCGGGAAAGGATCCAATCTTTGTCTCCTTCCCTTCACTGCCAAACTTTTAGAATATGGTCCTTGCCTTTATTCCTTTATCAACCACTCACTTTTCCACCCATTGTGACTTTTTGTGCTTTATTTTAAAAAATAAATATGTATTGCTTTTTTTTTTTTTGTTTTTACCTTACCAGTATTTTTCTGTCTTCCCCTCCCGCATTCTCCAAGAGAGCAATCTCTTAAAACAACCAACAGAAAAGTGGGGGAAAAATCTATCAGAACTAACAAGATATCAAAAAAGTTTGACATTATATACAGTGAGGCCCGTATCCACAGCCCCCTCCCCACTCTTTGAGAAGATTTCTCCTATCTTGTAAGGCGAGACCTTCTTAGTATAGTTTTGATCGTTTCCTCATTGTTCATTCTGTTTCGTTGTATGTATATTGTTTTCCTGATTTTGCTTCTCTGTATTCATCATATCCAGCCTTTCTTCTTAGCAAGACTTTCCATTACATTCATATACCGCAACTCATTGCAACCCGTTGTGATATGACTAGAACTGCTCTTTCTAAAGTCACCTTTCAATAATAGCCAGATTCCCTGGTCTTTCTTCTCCTGTTTTTCTCATTTCTCATCTCTTTCTATTCCTGCTTTTTATCTTGCTGATTCACAGTGATGAACTGTGGGTTTTGCCCAGGAGGGTGGGCATAGCGAATGTACTTCTGATTTCATTGGTTTAGGGAGCTCCTGAATGAAGAAATTCCTTCTACCAGTGCCCCAGCTCTGCAGCTCAGAGGAGAGCTTTAGGACTTACTCGGCATCAGCACAGCCAGCATATGGCAGAGGTGGGTCTAGAACCCAAGTCTACTTGGTTCTAAGGCAGCTCTTCAGCTAGCTTGCCACCCTGTCTCTCAGTTGCTGGAAAGAAAACAAGTTAAAAACCATTTAGTGATTATCCATTCTGCTCATTTTACAGATGAGAAAACTGAGGCTCCTAAACATTTCATGGTTACTGGGCATTTGTACTCAGGTCCACTACATTGTGCTCAGACTCCTTGAGCTGTTTTCAACACTTGAAAGAAATCCTAAAACCTCTGCCATGCAAAGGTAATCACTAAATTAGATGACATTTGGGCTTCTCAAACAGTCAAAACATCCCTTATTTATCTTTCTCCTAAAACCTGTCCTTCCTCCAGACTTATCTATTTCTTTTGAGAATACCACCATCCTTTTAGTAACCCAGGGTTCAGGACTTTAGAGTCATCCTCAGCTCTTCTCTCTCCGTCATTTTCCACCTTCACTGAGTTTTCAAGTCTATGCTACCTCAACGACTGGTATCTCTTCCTTCCTTATTACTCACATAGCCAATAATCCACATCAGACCTTCATATTATCATCTCTCGCTTGGGCTACTGCAGTGCAGCAGCCTTCTAACTGGACTGACTCCCTGCAGTTATCCTTTCTTTTTTTTTTTTGAATCATTTTTTTTTCCTCCAGTAACATGAGGATGAGCTCTTTTTTTTTTTTTTTAAGAGAGAGGAATGCAGGGCACTTGGGTTAAGTGACTTGCCCAAGGTCACAGCTAGTAAGTGTGTCAAGTGTCTGAGGCCATATTTGAACTCAGGTCCTCCTGAGTCCACTTCTGGTGCTCTACTCACTGTGCTACCTAGCTGTCCCACAGTTATCCTTTCTAATCTGTGTTTCTAATAGCTGCCAAAATCATCTTGCTAAAGCACATGTCTGATTATGTCGTTATACCCAAGGATTTTCAGTAGTTCCCTGTTATCTCTAGGGTCATAGGTTTCAAGCTGGAAGGGCCATTCGAAGCTATCTAATTCAACTTTCTCAGTTTATGGATGAGGAACTGAGGCCCTGAGAGTTTAAATGACTTAATGAGAGTTTAAATGACTTGTCCCAGAGGTAACAAGTAGCAGAGCCTGGTTTTGAACCACTCTCTCCACTATACCACATTGCCTCTCGAAAGTTGCTCAGCTTGTACTTAAAGCCCTTCCCAATCTGGCTCCATCCTTTTCTAGACCTAATTCCTATTACTTTCCTCCACGTAGTCTTATTTTCAGTTCAAATGGCCTACTTGGATGGTCTCCCTCCTGACCTCCACCTCTTAGAATCTTTAGCCTTCTTCAAGGCCAGCAGAAGGGCAGCACTAGTCAGTTAATCCACCACCTCCAAGTGGGAGCCATTAGAGAACCACCTCCTATGATTAGTTATTAGCATTCTTCCTAAAATGATCTTTTTACTTCTCCATGTGTATGTTGTATTCTCTGAAAGTATGTAAGCAACGTTACGGGAAAGAATGGTATTTTTTTAATCTTATCCTCACAGAGCCCAGAACGGTGCTTGTTGAATTGAGTTTCATGCCACTGTTCCTATTTCTACTTGTGTGTTCCTCCTCACGTAAAGTCTTCTTTGCTGTTTCATCTTCTTTCAGCCAGTATGAGTGTCCCTGAGGCTGTATACTTAGCTCTTTTTTTCTTCTAATTCTACTCTGTCCTTGGTGATTTTATCCCCTCATACCTTAAAACTTTTTCTCAATGCAAATGAGTCCCTAATCTACATATTCTATATATTCAGCTCCTGAGTTCTACCTGAGCTAATCACGTACTTCCCAAAGCCTGCAAGGCTCAATTAAAGATAATTGAATTCAGTCTTATTGGACAGAGGAGGAGACAGATGCCTGATGTCACAGAGTGGCAAAGCGCAGGTTGAACCCAAGAGATGCTAGAAGAAAGAGGTTCATTTAGGAAGAAGACAGGAGAGAATGAAATGGGTAAAGTCTATTTTTCATTGGTACATCTTATTTTGACAGCATATAAGCCCCCACAAATGCAAAACTACCTCTCCCCCAAAAGTTAAGCAAAACAGCATAAAAGAATGATTATGGGACCTACAACCTTCTATTTTAGTAGTAGTAGTAGCAACAGTAGTAGGCCACTGAGCTCAGGAAGGTCATATTCAACTTCAGACAATCACTAGCTGTGTGGCCCTGGGCAAGTCACTTAATTTCTGTCTGCCTCAGTTTTCTCATCTGTAAAATGGAAATACAATACTAGCATCTACCTCTCAGTGCTGCTCTAAAGATCAAATGAAATAATAATTGTAAAGGGCTTCGCAAGCCTTAAGTGCTATTGTTGTTGTTGTTATTATTATTATTATTATTATTATTATCACATCAGCTTCCCTACCTATGACCAAAATAAATCTTAGTAACTTGCTTGAAGCACGGAAAAGTTAAATGACTTAACTAGTTAAGGTCAGAGGTGGAGGTTGAACTCTGCTATTCCTGATTTCATTACACTTCTTTTCTTATTTTTTATTTGTTTATTTTTTTTTGCAGGGAGGAAGGCAGGGCAATTGGGGTTAAGTGACTTGCCCAAGGTCACACAGGGAGTAAGTGTGTCAAGTGTCTGAGGCCAGATTTGAACTCAGGCCCTCCTGAGTCCACTTCTGGTGCTCTACTCACTGTGCCACCTAGCTGCCTCCTCATTACACTTCTTTTAGTAGTTTAAGATTTTCTAAAAGAAAGAAAAGTTTTGTGCTATGCCCTTAGTAAATTTGTACCCAGATCTAGCTACCTCTCCCTAACTTTTCCATTCTTCTTCTGCCCTCTGGGGCCAAGCAGAGCAAATATCTATCTTCTATCTCCTGAGCCCTGTAGGCATTTAAAAGTGACCATAAGAGTGATAGCTAACATTTCTGTGGCATTTTTTCGTATGTTATCTTGTTGACTATTGTACCCCACCCCCAATTTTTTCTTCTTCAGGTTAAACATCCCTAGTTCCTTCAGCCAGTTCTCTTGTGAAGCCCTTTCACCAGTCCTGATCAGCCTTTTCTGCATGATATCCCACATATCAATGTCCTTTCTAAAACAAACAGAGAAGAACGAGTAGAGTCCTGCTATACTCTGCCCTGATTAGGCCGCGTGTAAGTATTATCAGCTCCCTAGTCCTGAGTGAATGAAGAAGCTAAGTTTTGGGGACATAAATACAATAGTGGGACAATCTCTGCCCTCAAGGAGGTTACTGTGTAATAGGGGGAGACAATCTATAGGGGAGTGGTGTCCAGGGAAGGATATTTTGGTCTGGGAAGTCTCTAGGGCTGTTAAGTGAAACAACAGGGCATGCCCTTTCCAGAGGCTATGGTAGTTTTGATTTGATTACAGTTCTTACAACAAGATAGGAGCAAGGCGGGGCCGGCAAGGGTGGCAAATGGCCAAGGGTGTGAAGATGAGGATGCCTGCGTCCAGGCAGTTCAAAGGTGGGGAGCTTTGCTCTTCCAGGCCTGTTTTCTGGAGGTCAGGATGGAGCAGCAATAGTAGGGGACAGGGCATGGGGGTTGGGGGTGGGAAGGAATATCTGAGATGAAGGTGAGAATGCACATCCCAGACACGATGCTGCTCTTTGCATCTTTTACACATTGCTTTTAGTTCTGCCTTCTGGGGCCATGCAGGACAAGGCTAACCCCTCTTCTACATGAGAATCCTTCATATACTTGAAAACAGTTATTCTGGCCCACAGTCTAAATATCCCCAGTTTCTTCAAGCAATTTTCAGGTTGTATGATCTATTCCAACTATTATACCTAAGCAGGAATCCCTATAATGTCTTTAATAAGTCCAACCTCACCTTCTGCTTAAAGACCTCCACTGATGGGGACCTCACTGCCTTATTTTGTTGTTGTTGAATTGTTTCAGTCATGTTTGACTCTTCCCAAATCCCTTTAAGGTTTTCTTGGCAGAGATCCTGGAGTGGTTTGCCATTTCCTTCTCCAGCTCATTTTACAGATGAGAAAACTGAAGCAAACAGGGTGAAGTGACTTGCCCAGGGTCACACAGTTAATGTCTGAAGCCGGATTTGAATTCAGGAAGATGAATCTTCCTGACTCCAGGCCCAGCACTGTATGCACTGCAGCACCACCTAGCTGCCCTATTATGGAGTTGTCGAGCAGTTTTTTCTTGAGAAGCAGTGCGGTGAAAAGATCACTTGTGTTGGGGTTAGGAGAGATATGATTTGAATTTCCAACATTGACTAGGTGTATAATAACCTTGGACAGATCACTTCATTTTCCTGATCCTTATTCTCCTCATCTATGACATGAGGTCATTACATATAGCAGGGTTAGGGCTAGGCTACAGTGAAACCATATACGTACAAAATCTTGTAAACCTTAAGTGTTATGTAATGTCAGCTCCTAATGCTGTTATTCTTTCTCCGATGCTCCGCTGAAAGTCTTTTGGTCCAGCCTTTCTATCAGTCTCCTTGACTTCTCTACCACATTTCACATTGTGATGAATGCTTATTGAATGAATTTCCATCTTCATATTTTGTCTTCCCTTGACTTCCATGATCCTGTAGTCTCCTCTTTATCAACTGATCCTTCTGTCTTCTTCACTAGTCCCTTTTATAATCCTTGAAATGTAGATATACCCCTACATGTTCTCTTTCGGGGTTCTCATCCATTTCTTTGGCTTTAGCTGACCTCTCTTACCATGACACCCACACCTAGTCTCTACCCCTGCCATTTCCCTGGAGCTCCAGGCTTCTGTGTCTCTCTGCCTCTTAGACATCGCCACATCATGTCCCACTGATCACTGAATCCAAAATGGGACTCATCATCCTTCCCCATCAATTTGTCCTTCCTCTTGACTTCTCTTTTCCTAGTAATAGCCTCCCCATCCTCCCCATCACCCAGCCATGCATGAAACCTTGGAGTCTGAATCCCAGACTCTCACAGTTGGAAGGAATTAGCAATAGAAAAGTTAAGATGAAGGACGATTTCTTGAGCAAGAATTCCCCGAAGCAATATCCTTGATAAGTAGTCATCCTGCCTGTTCTTGAAGACCTCCAGTGCTAAGCAGCTTACTATCTCATAAGTCATCCCATTCCCTAGCTCTGATTGTTAGGAAGTTTTTCCCCATAAGGTATCAAGACCTCCACATGCAATTTCTATCCATTGTTTCTGGCCTTCAGGAGGCTCAGTGAAACTAAATTTAATGCTAACTTTTCAAATGGAAGTCCTACAAATCGTTGAAGGTGGATGTCATGTCTGCCCCCCACCCCCACGTCTTCTCTCTAGACTCAACATTCCCAGTTCTTTTAAGTAGTTCTGGTGAAGTGTAATTTCCGGTTCTCCATGCCATTCAGTTTGCTTTTTGGACAAACTCTAGCTCATTGATGTCCCTCCTAAAATTTGATGCCCAGAACTAAATCCAATACTGGAGATATGGTCTGATCAGAGTATATGGGACTATAATCCTATTATTCCAGTCTCAAGATTGCATCAACATTTTTGGTTGCCACGTCACACTCTCAAGTAATTGAACTGTTATGCCATTAAAATCCGTAGGAATTTTCCATAAATGAACTGCCGTCTACCCACGTCTCCCCTTGTCTATATTTGTCTAGTTTGCTTTTTGTACCTATATGTAGGACTTGTTATTTATTTACATGTCTGTTACTTTAATACTTCAGGGACCCATGATTTCATCAGTTTGACTCTACACTCTTTACTGATGCAGATTGCAGCCTCTGTACAACTTGGCATATCATCTTTAGGAGTTTCTTTAGCCCCAGAATGGTTTGCCCTTCAGCCCAAGTGATGATAAGACTCTCCAGACTTAGGTTGGTCTTCAGATGACAGATATGTCAGGTCCATCACCAGGCCGAGACATGGCCCCTTTCCAGGTTGGTGGTACTTGCCAGAACTTACACTCAAGTGGCCTAACCCTTGAGACCCTAGGCTCACCTCCAGGTGGTGACACTGGAATAGGACTTTAGTAGACACTCAGTGAGATAATGACTGGAAAGCTCTTTGTGAGCCTTAAATGGCTGGAAAAGTGTTAGCTCTTATATTTATCTTTTACTCTGCCCTACCCCCTCATCCAATCAGTGGCCATATCCTTTTCATTCTACCTCAGTTTACTTAGGTCAACAGGCATTTATCAAGCATCTATGAGTAATCGACCACAAACATTAGTTAAGTACTTATTATCTGCACTATACTCTTCCAGGCAGTGAGGATACAGATGCATCAGCCAAGTAGTCCCTGCTCTCCAAGACTTTACATGCCACTGGAGACAGTGCTATGCTTTGTGCCAGGTGCCAGTCTTACTCTGGAATCTTCCTTCCCATTTTCATTTCCCTACTACCACCCAATTTCAGGCTCTTAGAAGCTCAGCTCTGGACAGAGGAGAATTGGCCTTTACCAGGATCCAAACTGTAGAGGGCCAGCTCTGAGAAAGTCAATTCTGGGATAAGATACAGGCCAGGTTTTCCCTGAAGCCTATTCTTGCCCTTGGGCTCATAACTCAGCACGTGGGCTCTCCAAACCCCCCCTCGGCACACACGTGCTCTCTCGAAAGCTCCCTTGGCACACACACGCTAAACACCACCTGTGGGCAATTAACACAATATTGTTTACAGCAAAAGGGGAACAAAGCACGAGGAAGTCATGCTATATAACAAATGTCTTGCACATGAATTTGTTGAGCTGCTTGCCTAAAAAGGTATATAAGCCCTTTTCTTCGGTTTAATAAATGGAGCTGTCCTATACTCTCCTGCCTGGCCCGTGTAATCTTTTCACTCTCCATGGCATTCAGCCATCTCCGGCCAGTTCGGTGCCACAGCCGCTGGTGGCACCAGACTGAGGGGTAGCAGGCCAGGACTTGGAATCCAGGTAGATCTGTAGTGTTAGGCAAAATCCCGTGGTTCAGTTTCCCAATGGTCAAATCGAGGAGTATGACAGCATAGAAAGAAGGTACCCCAGGATTCAGGAGACTTGAGTTTTAGTTATGGCTCTGCTGAGAACTATCTGTATGACATGGGGCAAGTCATATCTCTATGCAAGACCTCAGTTTCTCTCTCTGTAAAATGGGAGGGCAGGACTAAGTGATTTCTATGATTCTTTCTAGCTCTAGACCCTATGATGTTGTTATTGCAAGAGTATTCTCACTTTACATATTGGATATAATCTTTCCCCTTCCGTAGTGATATCTTGGAGCTTTAGTATATTTGAAAATATATTTAAACTTATAGGTTTAAAAAGCAAACAATATTTAAACCCATAGATGCCTGAAAATCATTCTTTTTCTATTTAAAAATGATTAACTATTACATATGTTGATTTCTCAGTAGATTTCCTGGAAATAGTGGCTTCGGGAGCAGCAGAAAAGTCCACCTCCTAGTTTACCCTTCATTGACTGACTGTGCATCACCTGGATATATCTTGCGAACCCAGCCCCCTACTGTTCCTCTTTCCTTTGGCATCTCTCCTTTTACTGTGTCCTGGCCAAAAGGTAAAGAAACCCTTTTACCTGTCTCCCCCATTCTCTTCTGGTTACATGGGAACCCTACCTAGGCATGGTCATTTCCTCCCACATACTACTGTATCTAGCTGAGGGTCATGGCTGCCAGTGACATTGGTTAGCACCATGGGGTCTGAACACCAACTTCAGGATGATGTGGAAGCAACTGAAATGGGGGAGTAGCTGCTACTGGGTCCCTCTGAGTTCCTTATCAGTGTAGCATTCACATCTATTTACTTTCTCTTAGTTGTGTATCAGCAGTTAGGGTACGTTTTCACTAGGTGAGTCAGGATGCAGTACATGTAACTAGACTGGGTGATCTGAACATCCAGAATTCAGGCACAGATGAAAATGCTTTTGCATTTCCGTTTTTAAAACACAAATGTTTTATTAACCCCTTGAACTCGGAAGTACTCAACAGTATTCTCAAACATTCTCTTGTTAAAATGATATCAACATAGGACCAGCTCTTAATGAAAATCACGAGGAACATCCAGTTGGGAACTTTCCCACCGGTCCTTAACTTTTGTTCAGTTATTCCAATAACTAAGCATATTCATAGACCCTAAGTGGACTATTTCTTTAAAACTTGCATAGCCTAGAATGATAATAATGAGACAACATACCAAAACTTTCGGGGTGCAATAAAACCAGTAATCAGGAGGAGATGCTTACATCAATAAAACAGAGAAAGAGCAGATCAACTAATTGAATATACAGTTTAAAAAACTAGAAAAAGAGTGAATTAAAAATTCCCAATTAAAATACCAAATTGGAAATCCTGAAAATTAAAGGCGAGATTAATAAAACTGAATGTAGGAAAACCATTGAGTTAATAAATAAAACTAAGTTGGTTTTATGGGAAAAAGCCCAATAAAATAGATAACCCATTGGTTAATTTGATTAAAAAAGAGAAGAAAACAAAATCGCTAGTATCAAAAACTAAAGGATAAATACACCTCTGTTGTTGTTCAGTTGCTCAGTTCTCTCCAATTCTTTGTGTCTCTGTGGACCATAGCACACCCGACACTTCTATCTTCCACTATCTCTTGAAGTCTGTCCAAGTTCATGTTCATCGTTTCCATAATACTATCTATTCTTCTCATCCTCAGCTGTCCTCTTTTCCCTTTGCCTTCAGTCTTGCCCAATGTCAGAATCTTCTCCAGTGAGTCTCTTCTTTATGTGGCCAAAGTATTTAAGCTTCAGGTTCAGTATTTGACCTTCCAGTGAATAGCCTGAATTAATTTCTTTAAATATTGGCTGTCCAAGGGAGTTTCCAAAGTCTTCTCCAGCACCACAATGCGAAGGTATCAATTCTGTGGTTCTCAGCTTTCCTTATAGTCCAACTCTCACAGCCATGCATTGCTACTGGAAAAACCAGAGCTTTGATTATATGATCTTTGCAGGTAAGATAATGTCTCTCCTTTTTAGTGTGCTGTCCAGCCATAGCTTTCCTTCCAAGGAGCGAGCATCTTTTAATTTCATGGCTGCAGTCTCCATCTGCAATGATCTTTGAGCCCAGTAATATAAAATCTGACACTGCTTCCATTTCTTCTCCCCCTATTTGCCAGGAAATGATGGGATCACTTGCCAAGATCTCAGTTTTTTTGATGTTAAGCTTCAAGCCAGCTTTTACACTTGCCTCTTTCACCCTCATCAAGATGCTTGTTAATTCCTCTTCATTTTCTGCCATCAGAGTAGTATCATCGGCATGTCTGAGATTGGTGTTATTTCTCCCAGTAATCTTAATTCCAGCTCTTGATTCATTCAGCCTGGCATTTCTTATGATGTACTCTGCATATAAGTTAAGTAAGGCGACAATATACAGCCTTGTCATACTCCTTTTCCAATTCTAAACCAATCAGTGTTCCACGTTTGGGTCTAACTGTTGCTTCTTGACCCACATAGGGGTTCCTCAGGAGACAAGATGATCTGGTACTCCCATCTTTTTGAGGACTTACCACATTTTGTTGTGATCCACACAATCAAAGGCTTTAGTGTAGTCAATGAGGCAGAAATAGTTGTTTTTCTGGAACTCCCTTGCTTTTTCCATAATCTTGCAAAAGTTGGCAAATTAGTCTCTAGTTTCTCTACCTCTTCAAAAACCAGCCTGCTCTTTTGGGAATTCTTGGTTCACATATCACTGAAGCCTAGTTTACAGAATCTTAAGCATAACCTTGCTGGCCTGTGAAATGAGTGCAGTTGTTAGGTAATTGTAATATTTTTTGGCATTGCCCTTTAAAGGATTGGGATATAAGCTCATCTTTTCCAATCCAGTGGTCACTGTTGTTTTCCAAATTGGCTAGCATATTGAGTACAGCACTTTAATTGCATCATCTTTTAAGGTTTTAAATAGCACAGCTGGACTTCCATACCTCCACTAGCTTATTTTTAGCAGTGCTTCCTAAGGCCCACTTGACTTCATTCTCCAGGATAGATCAGTAACCACACCATGTTGTATAGTTCTTTTGTGTATTCTTGCCACCTCTTCCTAATCTCTTCTACTTCCATTAAATCCCTACCATTTTTGTCTTTTATCATGCCTATTTTTTGCATGAAATGTTCCCTTGATATCTCTAATTTTCTTGAAGAGAACTCTTGTCTTTTCATGTCAAGACAATTTTTAGCATTTGTTTTTACAAGATTTTGAGGTCCAGTTTTTTCTCCCTCCTTCCCGCCCTCCCCTTTTCTCTTCCTAAAACGGGAGGCGATTTGATATAGGTTACACATGCGCTATCATGTAAAACACATTTCTATAATTGTCACAGTTGTGGAAGATTTCTCTTTTCTATTCTCTTGTTTTCTTCTGTGTCTTTGCATTGCTTATTTATGAAAACCTTATCTATCCCTGCAAGTCTCTGGAATTCTGCATTCAGTTAGATATGTCTTTCCCTTTTTCCTTTACCTTTCATTTTCTTTTTTTCCTCAGCTATTTGTATACTGGAGATAAGCTTGAAGCCTTCCCAATAATATCAGGAGTGAAAAAAGGATGCCTATTATTACAGTATTATTCAGTATTGTACTAGAAATGCTAGCAGTAGCAGCAATAAGAGAAGAAAAAGAAATTGAAAGAATCAGAATGGGCAATGAGGAAATAAAACTATCTCTTTTTGCAGATGATATGATGGTATGCTTCGAAAATCCTAGAGATTCAACTGAAAAATTAGTTGAAACAATAATATTAATTGTTCATGGGTGGGCCGAGCATCGATATAATAAAAATGGCAGTTCTGCCTGAACTAATATACTTATTCAGTGCCGTCCCAATCAAACTACCAAAAATTATTTTATTGAGCTAGAAAAAATAATAACAAAATTCATCCGGGAGAACAAAAGGTCAAGAATGTAAAAGGAATTAATGAAAAAAATGTAAAGGAAGGTAGTCTAGCAATACCACATCTTAAACTGTATTACAGTGATAATCATCAGAACAATTTAGTACTGGCTAAGAAATAGAGTGGTAGATCACTGGAATAGAGTAGGTATATAATACACAGAAGTAAATGATGATAGTTACTTTGTATTTGATAAACACAAAATCTAGACTTTGGGGATAAAAACTTAGTATTTGATAAAAATTTCTGGGACCATTGGAAAGCAGTCTGGCAGAAACTAGGTATAGGCCAACCATTTACCAAGATAAGGATAAAATGGATTCATGACCTAGACATAAAGGCAGATACCATAAGTAAATTAGAAGAACATGGCACACATTACCTATCAGATTTATGGATAGGAGAAGAATTTATAAATAAACAAGTAATAGAGAGCATTGTGGGATGTAAAAGGAATAATTTTGATTACATTAAAAAGGTTTTGTACAAATAAAACCAATATAGCCAAGATTAGAAGGAAAGCAGAAAATTGGAGTAAAAAATTTTTATAGACAGTTTGTTGGATAAAGGCCTCATATCTCAAATATATGTAGTAACTGAGTCAAATTTATAAGAATAGGAGTCATTCCCCAATTGATAACTACTCAAAGCATATAAACAGACAGTTTTTAGAAAGAGAAATCAAAGATATGTGTAGTCATTCTTTAAAAATGCTCTAAGTCATTATTGATTAGAGAAAAGCAAATTAAAACAACTCTGAGTTATTATCTCACACTTGTAAGTTTGGTTAAAATGATAAAAGGGGATAAATGACAAATGTTGGAGGGGATGTGGAAAAATTAGGACACTAACACATCGTTGGTGGAACTGTGAACTGATCCAACCATTTTGGAGAGCAAGCTGGAATTATGCCCAGCTAGTTATAAAACCATGTATACCCTTTGGTCCAGCAATACTGCTGTTAGGTCTGTTTCCCAAAATGATCAGGGAAAAATGGAAAAGAACCTATGTGTCCTAAAATATTTATAGCAGCAATCTTTGTGGTGGCAAAAGCCCTGGAAATTGAGGGGATGCCCCTCAGTTGGGGAATGACTGAACAAGGTGTGGTCTATGATTGTGATGGCATACTACTGTGCTGTAAGAAATGTGGGTTGACTTTAGAAAAACATGAACAGGTTTGTGTGAAGTAATGCAGAGTGAAATGAGCAGAATCAAGAGAATGTTATGTATAGTAACAGCAGTATTGGTTGAAGAGTAACTGAATGACTAAGCTATTCTGAGCAAGATGAATTTTCAGATCAGCTACAAAGGGCTTATGAAGGCAGATGCTATCCACCTCTAGGGAAAGAACTTGTATATGGGAGTATATGTTGTTGGCCTCCTCTAGTAGAGGGTTGTAAGAGAGGGAGACAACTTGGAACTCAAAATGTAACCTAAATAAATAAATAAAACAAATATGAAAACCCCCCAATTGATAGCCATCTGTACCTTAATTTAGAAACCCTTCCTTAGGGCACTAATGTGGAACTATGGCTCTGGAATTTCATGGCATACAGGCATCAAAAACTCTTCCAAATAGCTTTCCTTGTTGACCAGCTGGATACTTAGGAGTATATTTTTCTTAGTAATTTCTCTCTTTCTTCCTTCTCTACTCTCTCTTATTTATAACCATCCCCACACACCCACACACACACACAGTGTGAACTCTTGACTCTTACTGTTTAGCCTTATAAGGCCACTCTAACATCTCTGAGAGTGTAGACCCTGGGTACTGTATTTCTCTATTCATCAAGGAATACCTTTTGAATCTAGTTTTTTTCCCCTTAAAAGTAATTTTTTCCATTTTCATGTAAAGATAGTTTTCAACATTCATTTTTATAAAATTTGGAGTTCCAATCTCATATACATACACACACGTATTTCCCCAATTTCATATCAAAACACTTTTCTTTAACATCTTTTAATAGTTTTGAGTTCCAAATTTTATCCCTCTCTCCCTCCCCCCCTGAAATGGTAAGCAATGTGATATAATTTATACATGTGCAATCATGTAAAACATTTCCATATTAGTCATTTTGTGCAAGAAGACTTGAATAATCCCAGACAGATTTCTAAGTGTTCTTACTTGAAATTTAAAGACAGTGAATATTTTAGCAACTTCTAAAGTTTAAAACTTGTCTTAGATAGACTGCCTTCTGAAAAAACCTGTATCATACATGTATTCTTCACTAATAAATTTTTAAAGGAAAAAACCCTTCAGTGTTTTTATCAGAGCGATTTTCTCCCAGCTGCTTGTGTGTGTCTGTAGTGTAAAGGGGCATTCCTAGGGGTCATCCCAGGGAAGCCACAGGCCAGGCTGACTTGTGACTCTTTTTACCTTTTATATTGCACCTTATTTCTGGATTATTCTCTTTCTTCCTAGGGAGAGCACAAGAGACAAGGCCATGGCAGTTGTTCTTCTAGCACCTTGGCCTCAGGTAAGCTATATTTTTCTTGCCAAATTCCCTTTGCTATTCTCTAAGTGTAGTTTTGGGTCTTTTCTCAGCATTGTCTACTAGCAAATCCCCTGTTCAGGGACTTGAACCTTGTCTCCTTCCATCAGGAGCCTGCAAGATTACGTGGCTCATTCACCTTATTTGTGAGATGGGATTTAATTGAATTTTTTTTTTTTGGAGTAGATGAGGCAGTAGTAGAACCCAGGTTTTCTGGCTGTGTTACAGAAACAGCCCTTTTCCATCCTGTTTCTTATGTGCCACATACAGATTGTTGAGATTGTACCCAGATTAACAGAACCCTATGTAGCTCTGTATGGAGGCAACTGGACCTTGCTTAGAGCAGGCTCTACAGGGATGTGATGCTGGAAAATTATGGGAATGTGGCCTCATTGGGTAGGCCCTTCCTCCAGCCTGACTCTAGAGTCAGAATCTTTTTCTTGAATCCTTGTTTTAGTAACTTGGACTGAAAGTAAATGAGAATTGCCCAAGTAATCTACCTGCCACAGTGTTGTGGGTCTTCACAGTGATATCAGGAGACTGTTTTTAGACAGATGTGCTAATTGCCCACTCTGGTGTTTACCTCTGAAGGTTAGCACCATTTCTCAATAGCCATATCTTTAAATATCATTAAGTGCATTTTTTTCCTAGAAGAAATTTTTGGATAGAAAATAATATGGTACAGATGCAGTTTCAAGTACAATTGCTGTTTTTCTTTATCCAGATTTTAGCCTTATTATTGTATCTTTTCCCTAAATCATTGCAGGTGCCCATGGGATGCTACAGACACTTCAGGTCAGTACACTTCAGGAAGGAGAAAAAGGAGTTGGGGAAGACTCAAGGAAAGGCAATTATAACGATCCCAGGGATGGAGGGACTTCCATACAGGGACACTTCAACTAAGACCTTTTCAGTCTTGAAGGCCAGGAAGGGCTGTGATCTAAGATGATGAGATCTGGAGGTTGGACCTGGAGTTGGTCATCAGCTTTCCTCATGCTAAGAGGGAGCCAGACCCTGAATGTTAAGGAATGTGGTTTCTGGACAAAAAAGTAAATACATTTTCATACAGGAAGGAAACACTGTTTTAAAGAATTGTTCTGTGTAAGTAATAACAAAGTTGGATTTAAGTGTTTTCTTCCTTGTCAGGCATAGTAGGATTTATAAAAAAAAATTGTTCTAAAAGTTCAACATGGTAGATTGGAAAGACCACTGGCTTAGGAGTCGGAGAACCTGGGTTCAAATTCTGGCCATAGTATTAAGTACTTTTGTGATTGTGGGGACCAGTGACTCCGCCTCATTGGACCCCAGCTTCCTCATTTGTAAATGAACTGGTTGGGTTAGGTAATCTCTAAGGTCCCTTCTATTTTAATTCCTATTACCCTACCCCATGCTTTCCTTAAGTTGTGCCCATTTTTACATTTTGTCTTCTTCTACCTTCCTTCTACATGGAAGTGACCTTATCTTTTTAGTCTGTCTTCATAAAAGAAGTTGTTTCTTCTCCTTGGCTGTTTTCACTGGTCGTTTCTGGACCTCTCCTCCCTTTTCTGTAAGGTCTTTGAAGCAGTCATTTAAGTTTAAATTCCAGGAATAGAGGTTTCTAATTCCTCTTGAGCACAAAAAGACCATTTCTGCTCTCTGTTCCCTATCTCGTCTGTACTGAGCTAGCAATGGGTAGAGCATTCCTAAAGCTCACCATGCTTCTGTACCTTTTTATTTGTGTCCCTGTAGGAGGTGGTTTCCTGTTCAGATGCCCCAATATCTGGGAATTTCCCATCCTCTTATTATGGTATAGGCCAAAAAAAAAAAGTCATTGTCCCTTTGGGCCCAGACATCTGTAGATTCACCAAGCCTGCTTCTATCTTCTTACTATAGGTAATAGATTCCTGAATCACCTTCAGAGAGTTCTCAGCCCTTACCCTGGGCTTTGTTAATGATTCTTTTCTTTCCTCAGTCCCTAAACACAGTTGGACTGGGGCTGAGCTCTGGAATAGTTTTTCCCTACTGGAACAGAATTTTCAGTTTCCAAACTTGACCTGATCTCTCACCTGGAACAAGGAGAGGTAAAGGGGCAAGATCCCCAGAATAGAAATTAGAATCACCGCAGGTGGTGAGGGAGGGAGAAGTAGACCCATGGGAGTCGGAGGGAAGAAACAATGTGGGAGAGGTAACTTTCCCTTTCTTTAATCCTTGGGCTTGCTACCCCAATACTGTGAAAGTGTTGGAGTGATTATGGATGGGATTATGATACAATATAATATAGTATAGTATAATATAATATATAACATAACATATAACTATATTAATATAACATAGCATAGTAACATAATATAATTGCATTAATATAATTATAGTAATATAATATAATTATATTATAACAACTATATCAATAAAAATAATATTAATTATATCAACATAATTAAAATAATTGTATTAATATTAATATGATATAATATAAATAATATACTATAATTGCAGTACTGTATCAATATAATATAAATTATATTAATATAACTATAATATAATATAATAATGCTATTAAAATAATTCTATTTTAAAGATTTATCAATATAAATATTATTAAAATGAGTATTTTAAGATAATATATAAAACATATCGTACTATAAATATTAATTAAAATTAATATTAACAATAGATTAATATATTAAAACAATGATATTAAAATTGAATTAATATTTAATTTATTAATTAAAATTAAGTAAAATTAGTATTAATATCTATGATAATATTAATATCATTCATATCATGTTATCAACATATTCTATTTTTAAGATTTATTAAATAATATAAATATTATTAAAATTGTTACATCATACTAATAATATCAATATCATTGATTTATATCAACATAATTATATTAATATAATCTATATAGTACAATACAACACAATAAAATATAATTGATATGATATATATGATATAATAGTCCTGTGTTTTCAGTAGCATAAGTTAACTTGATGATTTTGCCCTCAATTTCAGGTGGGCTAGTTCCTGTTTCCCAGCAAAGGGACAGGTGACATCAGTATTGTCATTGTATGGTTTCAGAGGGTGAGATTGTGTCTGAGAATAAAGAGATGAGTACAAAGCAGGATGTTTTGGCCCCTGCTGTTGGAGAGGTGAACCCTGAAGAAGAGAATTAGCTAGATCCTTTCCCAGGAGATATAGTTCAGTCATATGACAAGCCCCTGTTAAACGTCAGTTATGCAGAAGGAAGCCTATAGAAGTCAGATCCCAGATTCATATTCACAGTTTTAATCAGAGTTCAGTTTTCCTAAGAGTAAACACAAGAAAGAAAAACCCTATGAATCTAGTACTTTAAACATCATAGGAGAAACCTGATGAATGTAATAAATGTGGGAAAACTTTCTGTGGGAGCTCAGATGAAAACCTTTGAATGTAATCAAAGTGGGAAAGGATATAATTTTAATATAAACCTTATTCAGCATCAGAGAATTCACAATGGAGAAAAACCCAATGTATGTAACAAATGTGGAAGAGTCTTTATTTGGCACTTGTTACTTACTTGGCATCAGAGAACTTGCAGTAGAAAAAAGCCCAGTATATGCAGTGAACGTGAGAAAACCTTCAGATTTAAGGAATACCTTATTCAACATCAAAGGAATAGGACAAAGAAACTCTCTTTATACAATGAATGTGAGAAAACCTTTAGGAGGCATTCAGATCTTTATTGAGTGTGGGAAATCTTTCAGAAGGAGCTCAGCCTCAGAAAACTCATATGGGAGAAAAATCCTTTGAATGTACAGAATGTATGAAATGCTTTGGGAGGGGCTCAGAGCTTATTAAGCATTAGAGAATTCATGGAGGGGAAAAAACCTGATGAATGTTATGAATGTGAGAAATCCTTCCCTCTTAATACATGTCCTGTTGCACATCACAGAACATATGGTGGAGTGAGGCCCTACGAATGTTAAGAATGTGGAAAAGACTTGAAGAGTAACACACCTTATTCAGCATCAAAGCATTCCTAGTGGAGAGAAGTGCTATAAAAGTAATGAATGTAAGAAAGCCGTCAGGAGCAATATGTGCCATTTTTGACATCAGAGAATTCACAGTGAATAGAAATTCAACAAATGCAAAAAATGTTGGAAGGCTTTCAGAAAGAGCTCAGAACTTATTAAACATAAGACAATCCATGAAGAAGAGAAGCCCTGTGATTGTGTTCAGTGTGGAAAGGCCTGCAAAAGAAACTTAGACTTCAGTAAATAGAAGAGGATTCATATAGGAGGGAAAACTCTTTAAATGTACCAAATGTGATTCAGTCAGAGCTCAGATTGAAGTAAACATGATGTAAACATTTCATATGTACATTTGATATGTTGGAAATCATCTGGACAGTGTTCAAACCTGATTGAACATTAAAGAAATCACAGTGGAGAGAAACGCTTTGAATGTAATAAATGTGGAAGATCCTTCAGAAGGAATTCCAGACTTATTAAACATCTGAGAATTCACTGTGGTGAGAAACCCTAGGAATGTGGAAGAGGCTTCTTTTAGAATTCAGGTCTTGTTCAGCATCTGACAACTTACACCGTAATGTAACCCTGGGTATGAGAGATGTGGGAAAGATACCATTCATTCTTGTAGGCTTATACCCCAGCGAATCCCCTTTGGAACCTGGTTCCATCTCAAACTCAGGACTCATGTCTTTGTGTGTCTTGAATGTAGAGCCCTAAGCTTAGTGTGACTTGCTGATTAGGTCTTCATGTTTCACCTTGTTCATATCCTTATCCCTTTGTGCTTTGATTACCCTAACAAGCACTTGTCTCTTTGTCTTTAGTCTCTGGTCTAGTCGGTCTTTTCCATGCTGTCAGATCATTTTATTCCATTTATTTTTTTTTTTTTTGCAGGACACGTCTGTGCTTTCATTGGTATAGGGAATTCTTAATGAGGAAGCTTCCTCCACAGTGAGGGAACTTCTGGGAGACTGAGAGGTTAAGTGTCTTATAGAGGAATATATCCAATATGTGTCACAGGTAAGGTAAGGCTTGGACCGAAGTCTCATTGACTCCAAGGCTGGCTATATCTAGGCATTGTATCTCACTGCCTTTCACATTATTTCTACAACACAGTCATCATCGTGTAACTTATGGGTCTAAGCATGCCACTCATACTGTATTTCAATTCTTCCTGGTGTGAAGGTGGTAGGCAGAGGACTAAATGCCCTTAAGACAGATCTAGATGTCTGGAAGAGGTGTGGGGACTCAAGTCAGGGAAGGGTGCTTGGTTAATGTTAACAATTCACATAGCATGGATGGGATTAGGTTATTGTGGAAAAGATTTGCTAGCATACTTGTGGCAGCTGGTCAGGGCACCTGTCTCATGGATAAATGCCAGAAACATTCTTCCCCTTTGCTAATAACTTTTGCTATAATTGATAAGATTAACATCTCTCTGCATGTATCATTAGGATGCAACCAAACTAAAATGTAATCGATTGAAAACTCAGGATAAATTTGGAAATTCTAAGCTGAAAGGAAAGTCTCTTGAAATGAAGAATTACCTAGCTTACATTTGTATACTGTTTTGAGGTTTGCAGAATGCTAATGGATATGACACAGCATGGTGGTACAGCAGATACAGCACTTGTATTTGGAATTAAGAAGGTGTGAGTTCAAATTATGCTTCAAATGCTAGCTATATGCCCTTGGGCAAGTCACTTAATTTCTCTGTCTCAGTTTTCTCATCTGTAAAGTGGGAATAATAGAACCACCTCCCTCATAAGGTTGTTTTGAAGGTTAAATGAGATAACATATAGAGCCCTTTGAAAATTGTCCTAGTGCAGATTAAAGCTTAAGCTATTAGCTTAAAATTGTATTAATACCTTTGGAACACTGATGATGAAGAAAGCGCAGTGGTCCATGTGGAACAGAAAATAAGAATGTTTTTGGTACTTATCCTGGAGATATGGTGTCTTGAGCAACTGCCATGTATACTTTACTTTGCCTATTAAGCCTGGAGAAGGTTATATTACACGACCATATTTTGATCTTAGGATCATCCATTAATTTCCTTTGCTCTGATCTTGATTTACTAGGCAACTATATGATCTAATTTTGGTGTCATGTGTAGACTTCTTTCCCTATTTGAATACAAATGTGCTACCAGATCCTGGGCCACTTGCTACTTATATTTCTCATTGGAAATGAATAAATTGGTATTCAGTGTCTGATGGTTTTGGTTAGAGTGAATCAATTTCCCAGGGGCCAGTTTATCCTGTGGGCGAACTGCAAAAATCTAGACTCCAAGTGTACAGAGCTGAAGAGCAAATTGTGGTGGCAAATTGACAGCAATGATGTTCATGAGCTATGCAAGCCAATTGAGACCTGGTCTGAAACAGGCCGCTGACTGTTTCCACTCATTTACAGCAATAGCCAACTGAGTCAAGAGTGATGTGAGTCTGAGTCCCAAGTCTGCCATGTACTCCCTGTGCCACCTTAGTTAAGTTATGTCTCAGGGCCTTATATTGACAATCCGTAGCTTCTAAAATTCCAACACTACCATCATATTACTGTGGGCTGTGGTAGCGACAAATGTTGCTAGAGCTATACAAATGTAGGCTGGCTTTATGGAGGCTATTGTACTGGAAAACTAACTGATATCTATTAAGATCTCAATGTGTGGAAACTGCTTTCTGAAGATTGATAAAACACACTGGAGAAGATTTAGCCTGCCACCTTTTATTTGCATGGCATTTGTTTGGAGAAATGGCCCCCTCTTTAGGCAGATTACTATCTGCTTATAACATGATAAATTTATGCTTAGTATTAGCTCCACTTCTGGTTTTTTTTTGCCCACAGCACTCCATGTGTCTGTCAACCTTTCCCCTCTATTTTGAATGTTCTCTTCCTGTACTCATCCCCTTTTCTTTCTTCACACTTCATCACCCATATCCAGGTCATTGTCACCTCATACTTGCCCTATTGCATCAGTCTCGAAATTGGACTCAGGGCTTGCAGCCTTTCCTTTCCCCAAACATCCTCCACACAGCTACCAAAAGTTTTCCTAAAGCACAAGTCTGACTGTGTTGCTCCCTGCTCGTGGATCTACAGTAAGTCTCTCTTGTCTCTAGGACAAAAGAAAAACTCATCTTGCCATGTGCAGCCTTTCGAACATTACTCCCCTTCACACACTCTGCATTTCAAGCAAACCTTCCTGTTCTCCGAATTTGGCCCTCCCGTTCCCACCTTTGCACAGGCTACCCTCCATGACTGGAGTGTCCTTCCTTCTCACCTCGTGGAGTCAAGGATTCGCTCCTGCTACAGCCAATGAAGGGCGTTTTCTCATTGCCTTAGTTGTTTATTTTTCCTCCCTCAAATCTTAGATGTTTGTATGTTATGGCCTTGTCCTCACTTCCCTCCCCAATAGAGCATAAGCTCTTTGGGGCATCAGATTGTTGTTCAGTCGTTGTCTGACTCCTTGTGACCCCATGGACCATAGGATGTTCTTGGCAAAGATACCGGAGTGGTTGGCCTTTTCCTCCTCCAAGGAATTAAAGCAAAGAGAGCTTAAGTGACTTGCCCAGAGTCACACAGCTAACAGGTGTCTGAGGTCAGTTTTGAACTCAGGTATTCCTGACTCCAGGCTCAGCAGTCTATCCACTGGGCCACCTAGCTGCCCCTGAGATCAGGTACCATTGTTCATTTAATCTTTGAGTCCCAGTGCCTAGCATCGTACCTTGCACATATTAGGCACCAAATAAGTGTTTGTTGGATTGCACTGAGGCATGGTTCTCTGTGATTGCATCCCCCCAGTTCTAGTATTTGGGCTTTTCTGCCTTATGATCAAGCTTCTGAACTGCACTCAAACCCAAGTTACTTGGGTCCGTCTCTTGTTCCCCACTGTTCAATCCCTTGCCTTGGTACTGTACCAGGTTCCTCTAGGGTTAGGGCCCTATCTTGCTCTCATGAACCCTCCCAAGAGTTATCCTTTTGTGGCTAAAATCCCTACTAGATCTCTCAGATTGTAACTCCCTGCCAACTTACCTCTTCCTACAGAAAGAACTTTGAGTCAGTCCACCTAGATTTAAATCCTAGCTTCTAAGCCAGCTATGTGAGCCCAGGCAAATAATTTCCCTTCCCTGGGCCTCAATTTTCTCACCCATAAAATGGGACTCATAAAACCCCATACTACGTACCTCATAGAGTTATTGTGAGGAAAGGGCTTTGTAAGCTATAAAGTGCTGTAGGATCTCATCTCTGCCTACTACCTGCTACTGAAATCTTTCAACACTGGCTGGAACATGCAGCTGTTTCACCAGTGGATCATGGAGGATGATCACCTTCCTGTCTAGACCTCTGCCAATTATAACTTTCTCCCCTGACACTCCTGTCATCTGGATAGAATTCCTTCTACTGCCCACTGCTGGCACCTCAGATCATATGCCCTACCTTGGCAGGTCAGACTGGTCTCGGGATCATCCATCCCTGGTCTTCCTGACCTGCCATGAACATACCCCAGTTACTGACAAATGGACCATGGATGTCTCTATTTTCTATCTGGATTCTGCCAGGAGGAAAAGAACCAGCAGCAACTCTTTAAATTCATCAAGTAAATAAAATTTATTTTGGGGATCTCCGCATTTTCCTTTCTTTTTTTTCTTTTCTTTTTTTGCCCTTTCAACCTTCTGATGTGGCTTCCACCACCTTTCCTGCCATCTTTCCCCTGTGGCAACCAGTAACTTGTCAACCTGCTGTATGAAGAGGGCTTCCCCCTCCCACTTCTCAAGTCCATCCTCTAAATTATCCCCTCACCCTCCCTGCCTTCAGAACCTCAGTTTCTGCTTTCATTAATTTGAACTAGATGTTAGGAATGAGACAAACTGAATAACTAAATTTTCACCAAGATGGTTAGATGGTCCCTAATCCCTCTTTAATTCTCGTTTGGATTCATACATTTTGAAAGAGGCTGCTTTTTAATTCACGTGTTTCTCCTGGGTTAGGGTGATCTTGGGGTGTATAAAGGGTCTTTTCATACCCCAGTTTCTACGGCATTTCCACACCCTTTGCCGCTTTCCTCAATCCTTTGTTTTCCTGAGGGATGATTTGTAGTTATCACTGAGTGACACTGACCCCAAGCCTGTGGCTACTCAGATTACCTTGTAGGTTAAGGCTTAGGCCCTCACTTGGGATGCTTCTCTGGCAGTTTGATTCTCTGGTTCCAGCCCCTTTGACCCCAGGTTTGATGCCTGGTTCCTGGGGTACAACTTAAAACATCTTGGCTGTTAGCATGCTAACCCCTAAACTATGTGTCATCTGTTCACATCTTTCAAAAATTCGAGTGAAAATCTAGAGGCAGGGTCAGGAGACCCTGGGTCTCAGCTCTGCCAGCTGGAAGGTCTGGAAAGGTAGGTTTGAGCCCCATTGGGAAAGCTTTAAACACCAAACAGAGGGGTTTGTATTTTATCTTAGAGGGTAGATTAGAGTAGGGAGAGACTTGAGACAGGGAAATACATCAGGAGGCTCTTGCAGTAGTCCAGGGGAGAAGTGATGAGGGCCTGAAATAGAGGAATGTGTATGTGACTAGAGAGAAGGAGACATATAGGAGAGACATTGGGGAGATGGAATATACAGGACATGGCAGGTGATTGAAGTAGCTGAGGATACCCTGTATGACTGGAAGGACAGTGGAACCCTCAACAGAAATTGGGGAAAAGGGATGTAGAAAGAGATGAGAAGAGGGATCAGGAGAGATTCCTAGGGTAGCCAAGGCAGTGTGGTGTGATGGGGAGAGCCCTGGTTCTTGGCATGTCGGAGGACTCGATTTCAGATCCAGTCTCTGATGCTTACTATGCATCTGTGACCTTGGCCAAGTTACTTTAGTTCCCTGGGCTTAGTTTTTCCACTGTGAAAAGGACTTGAACTAGATGCCCTTTAAAAGTGCCTTTTGCTCCAGATAGCTGATCCTGTGCCCTCAGAATAGGGGTAGGACAGACGAGAAGGAATCAGACACATAGGAGGAGAACCAGTAAAGAACAGTGACCCCCAAAATGAATCCCAGAAGAGATGAGAGGAAGCAGCAATCCATGTCAAAAGCTTCTAAGAGTCCAAAGTTTCATAGACAGAGAACTGGAAGGGACTTTAGACCATTGAGGCCAAATCTCTCATTTTACAGATGAGGAAACTGAGGCTGGTTTGGTCCAAGTTGAAGGTGTCCCATAGGGGAAGATATAGCCATTCAGTCAACAGTCTTGTTTTTCCTTCCACAACATCTCCTGCATCCATCGCTTTATCTTCCTCTCTTCCCATGCAGCCACCACCCTAGCTGAGAGGCCTCCATCACCCTCATTGCCATTAGGAGAGGTACACTGACTGGAGTCAGAGGCCCTGGGTTCAAAACCTGCCCCTGCTGCTTATCTGTGTGACCTTGGACTAGTCATTTTACTTCACTGGGCCTCAGTTTCCTCATCTGTAAAATGAGGGGACTGGACTAGCTGGCTTCCCAGGGCCATTGAAGCTGTAGGTAAGTGAGCCAGTGACTTTTCACCTGGGCTATTGCTTGGTCTCCCCGATTCCAGTGTGGTACTACTCTAATCCGGTCTCTACCAAGCAGTGTTATTGCTCTCCCCAGTAAATGCCAGCAGCTCCCTATTACCTCTAAAAGAAAATAAAAACACTTGCTGGTATTTAAGGCCCTTCACAACCTGGCCCCAACCTACTTTTACTGTGTTCTTATCCCCTTCACTCATGATCCAGTTAGATTGGCTTTCTCATTGTTACTCATACATGGCCCTCCATTTCCTATCTTTCTACAGACCCCTGCCTGGAAGATAGTCTCCGTTCACCTCTGTCTCTTTAAATCCCTCCTCAGTACACGCACAGCCCAAGCCCATGGGGCCATTCCTAAACCCCACACTGCATCTACTCTGGAAATACTAGAGGGCAGGATCTGTAATCACTTTTGTCTGTGAAGTCCCTCTGGCAAGTTGGCACCTTCTCTGCAACCTAGACTCTTATGGCAACTGAGGAATGATGTGACTTGCCCAGGGTCACACAACCAGGATGTGGTTGGGGTGGGACTTGAACCCAGGGCTTTCGGACTGAGGATAGCTCTCTATTCACTATGCCATGCTACCTCTTACCTGGAAGAAGGCAGGAGCTTAATAAATGCTTGTTGACTGATTGAACTTTGGGTCTGGAGCTCAGAAGGGATGTCAGGACTGGAGATAGGTATTTGGGAGTCATCTCCATAGCAATGGTTGTCAAAAGTTGGGAGTGGATGGGACCGTCAAGGGAAAAAGAAGACGGCTGAGGAGAAGCCTTTAGGGAATATTAAAGGGCCTAGAAAAAGGTAGGGAGCTGGCAAAGACAGAGGGATGATCAGTTAGAGAAGCAGGAATGTGTGGTGTCTGAAGCCAAGGGAGGAAAGAGTATCCAGTAGGTGTTGCTGTTCAGTTATTTCAATTATGTCGGCTCTCTGTGCCCCCATTTGGGTTTTCTTGGCAAAGATAGTGGACCAGTTTGCCATTTCCTTCTCCAGCTCATTTTACAGATGAGCAAACTGAGGCAAACAGGGTGAAGTGACTTGTCCAGGGTCACACAGCTAGGAAGTGTCTGAGGCTGGATTTGAACTCAGGTCCTCCTGACTCCAGGCCTGGCACTCTGTCCATTGCAGTGCCACCTGGCTGCCCATCCAGTAGGCGAACAATATCCCAAACTGCTCAAAGACAGTGGGGTTTGATTTTAAAAAAAAAAAGGCCTGATGATTTGGCGATTAGGAAGTCTTTTGTGATTGTCAGAAGAGTAATTTCAGTAGTGTGGAGGTGGGAGGGATGAAGAGATGTGGACAATAAGGAGCTTGGAGACATTAGGAATAAATAACTTTCCCAAGTTTAGCCATGAAAGGGAAGGAATAGTAGATAACTGGTTGCTGGCTGGGGTCGAAGCTCAAGGGTGGGTGTTCTTAGGATGGAAGAGACTGAATGTATTTGTAGGCAGGTGGGAAGGAGCCAGTAGTGAGAGAATGAAAGTAAATGAGAGAAAGGGGATGAGTTGTGGATCAGGGTCCTGGAGGTGTTGGGGAGAATGGGACTGAGGCCTGAGGTGGAGGGATTCACCCTAGATCCGTAGGAAGGAAGGACCATGGCCATGCTGAGGAGCCTCAGAGTCTGAACCCTGGGAAATTACAAAACATACAAAAATGGCGTTTTTCTCCTCTGTCTTTAGTGATTTTAAAGATCTAGCCAAGAAACCATTTGATTTAATGTGGCAGTGTGGCATACTGGGCAGGGGTGCCCTTGGAGCCAAGAAGCCCTGGCCGGGGGACCCCTCAGTGCTCTGCTCTTTGAGCATCAAGTCACGGGCAAGGTTCTGAGCTGTGTTGGGAAAAGTGGTTTCCTCAGTTCCCTGTGCTATTGAAATCACAGGTCTACTGCTTAGCTTTTCCCTATAATTAGAGAACTAGTAATTATCGAACCCTGTGGTGTTAATAGGACCTGGAAGGGAAGGAGAGGGACCTCAGAGGGCATTCTGCTGGCTCCAGCCCTATTTAACAGATAAGGAAACTCAGGTCCAAAGAGGCTAAGGGATTTAGCCAGAAGGTGAGCCTGAGTCCTGTGACTCCAAATCCAGCCTTCTTGGGTGGGTGGGGGAGTTTACAGGGGAATGGCTGGGGCAGGGGCAGTGGGGAGGGCACCATAAATCTGCTCCTGGCTTCCTCAGTAATTCAGCAAATTACTGGTCCCAAAATAAGCTGGTCCCAGTAGCATGTTTCCTTGCTCTTCCTCCTGGGAAAGGGGCCTGCCTTCTCTGGGGGCCATCTTGAGCCTGCATTTCTCTGTATTCCTCCCACCAGGGCACTGCCAATGTCCCTCTCTCCAGCTGCTCATAGGGATCCCTCTGGGATGCCTTCATCCATCTAACCTGGGTTGGAATCCAAGTTGGGCTTATGTGACAAGTGAAATCTGAAATAACTGAGGAAACAAAAGTTCAAGCTTCTGAGCATATCAATTTATTAAGCAAAGCATGCCAATTGCATAACAAATTGGGAACAGGCCTCTTCAAATTGGCACTGGACCCAGAATACTGAGGAAATAGATTTTATGCATTAAAAGAAAACAATTAACAGGATATAAACTAGGATTCAAGATAGGATAGGTGTTATTACTCCTATGTTACAGACCAGGAAACTGAGACCCAGTTGAGCTGAGTGGCTTGGCCAAGGTCACATGGTCAGTACATGGGAGGAGGAGGGGGATTCCAGAACTCGGGGCTGCTGCCTTCAAGGCACCCCGTGCTGCCACCTTTGGTGTCAGAAACTTTATTTAGGTATTTGGTTGACTTTTTATTTAGGTATTTGGTTTGATTTTACAGAAGTAAAATATGTAGGACTGAACCAAAGTCCATCTCCTAACATTAAGGTGCTCTGCTGCGTTTCACCTCCAAAGTGCTCAAAGAGGGGGAAATGACTTGAATAGTGTCACACAGCTAGTAAGTTTTTTTTTTTTGGCAAGGCAATTGGGGTTAAGTGACTTGCCCAAGGTCACACAGCTAATACATGTGCCACGGGTCTGAGACTGGATTTGAACTCAGGTCCTCCTGACTCCAGGGCCAGTGCTCTACTCACTGCGCCACCTAGCTGCCCCCCACAGCTAGTAAGTTTGAGGCTGCATTTGAACTCGGGTCTTCTTGACTACAGGCCCTGCGCTCTAACCACTGCGCAACAGGTCCTCAGTGGCTCCTTAGTTATTTTTCTTTGGAAACTTGATACATGGAGGCTCTGGTTAGCTTTTCTCTCCCCGTTTTCGGATTTCCCCTTCCACGTTTGGGTCCCTCCCCCCTCCGTTTTCCCCCTCCTCCCTTTCCTCTCTCCCCTCCCTCAGCCCTCCTCCCCTCTGCCTCTCGCGCTAGCTCGGCCCCGGCCCCCGCCCCCAGCCGGATGCCGTCGAGGTCGGAGCTCGGCAGTTTCCTAGGGGAGCCCCGGAAGAGTTCTTCGCGCTAGCGTTCTGGCTCGCTCTCGGACCGGGTCGCGCGCTTCGCTTTCAGCCGTACCGTCGGCAGTGTCCCCGGCTTGTGGTGAGTGTGGGCCGGCCCGGGCCGGGGCAGGAGAGGAGCCGGCCCGCGACTGTCCTCCTCCTCCTCTTCTCCCCCCCTCCCCCTCCTCCTCCCTCTCCCCCGCCTTGGGCTCCCAGGGAAGCTCCCTCTTTGTTCTGGGCCGGGTGGGGGGGGGGTGGGGGGGCCGCTGGCGTCCCGCCCCCGAGGCTTTCACCCCGGCTCGGGCCGTGCAGACCGCGGGCCGCCTCCACTTCGCGAGCCGCGCGTGCCGCGAGCGCCTTCGAGGCCCGGGGGCCGTCCCTCGGAGCGCACCCGAGGGTGCTCGGCAGCCGTTGGCTCCAACTCCGAGGCGGCAAAGTTCTCGGGAGTGCCTGGGAGGGACTCGCCCCCCGAAACCCTTACTCCTGAGAAACACGGGCCGCTTGGGATTGGCGCCTAACGTCAAAAAGGGAAGAGGGGCGGGGAGAAGTGGAAAGCCTCGTGGTGATTTTCAGTGCCTGGGTAGAGGCGCGCGCCTAGAAACAAACCCCTGGTCTTCAAGCTACGGTCCCCTCGTTCTGCTCTTTAGGCTTCTGAAACCTGGGGACTGGGACAAATAAGGGTCCCAGTGGAAGGCGGGGCTGAGGTTCTGCTCCGCTTTAGGTCAGGGATCCGGAATTTAAAAAAAAACTGTTCTGATAATTTGGAACTATGCCCAAAGGGCTGCACGATACTCCTCCCAAAAACAAGAAGGAAAAGGACCTCTGGAGACGTGCGAAAATATTTCTAGCAGCTCCTTTTGTGGTGGCAAAGAATTGAAAATTGAGGGGATGCCCATCCATTGGGGGATGGCTCAACAAGTTGTGGTATAAGATTGTGATAGAAGACTATTGTGCTATAAGAAATGGTGAACAAAAAAAAAAATGAGGAAGAGAAGGTTTTAGAAAAACCTGGCAAGACTTACAGGAGCTGATGCAAAGTGAAATGAGCAGAACCAGTAGACCATTGTGCCCAATAACCCTAATATTGGACAGTGATCCAATATTTGATCCAAGATAATTCTGAAGGACTTGGGGACGAAAAATGCTATCGTCTCCAAAGAAAGAACTGAAGGAGTCTGAATGCAGATCAAAGCATACTTTTTTAAACTTTGTTTTTCTTGTTTTTTTTGTTTTTTTTTGTTTTTTTTTGTTTTTTTTTTGCAAAATGGCTAATATGGAAATCTGTTTTGCATGATTTCACATGTATAATTGATATATTTCTTAGGCAAGAAAGGGGGAGGAGCAGGAGGGAAGGAGAAAATTAGAAACTCAAAATTGGAAGAAAAAAAAAGAATGTTAAAAATAATCAATTTGAAAAAAAAAATTTAAATGAAAAAAAGTTTTAGTAACTGGTTTCCTTTGTAATCCTGTCCAGGCTTCACTTGAGTGCCCAGCAGATCCATGACAGAAAAGGTAAAGACCCTGCCCTAGACCAAGCCAAGAGCCAGATGCTGTTAGCTCCCTTTTCTGAGGCACTTCCTCAACCAATCAGCAAACATTTACTGCCCAGCCACTTGATGCAGAGCACTGTATTAGCATCTGGGGGTATGTACACAGACAGCACAGAGATACCATATAGTTACGGTGATGAACAAATTTGAGTAACCCTATAAGGCTGTGAATGATTATTAGTATAGACAAGTGCTGGAGGTGTTGAGAGGATGAAGAAATTACTTTGGAGAAGCCTTTACAGAGAAGGTGAGCTTTTTGATGATCCCAATGAAGAAGAAACATTAATTTAAACAGAGGGGAGAGGATGATATAAGCAAAGGCCACAGTGGGGACAGGAAGAAAAGCAGCTTGACTGGAGCTGAGAGTTTCTGTGGGAGATAAGATTTGAGAGCTTGGTTGGGGCCAAATTGTGAAGGGTCGGGAATGCCCTACTAGAGTTTGGACACTTATTGAGTTGATCATTTTTATCCTCAAGGATATAATAAGCCTCTTCCCACCCCCAATCCTCCCTTTTTGTGGTAGACTAAGTAGAATTGTATAGGGCTGAGGACCATTAAAGTCATTGAGCTGGGAGATTTTGGAGAATTATTCTCAAGTAGAAAGAGTTAGCTGAAACTAGAGGCAGAGGAAAGCTACTTGCCTCCTTCCTGTTCAGGATAGCTAAAAAAGGTCTTTTTATCTGGGACTTAAAGTAGCCACTAGCAAGAGAAATCAGACTTCTCCAAAATTGTGACAAAATAAAAACCTGAATTGGGAATGGATACCAGACTATAAAATTAATGAAATTTCTGAGTAAGACATGCTCTAAGCTAGACTGTGTTGGACTCTGTAACAAACCCCATATTCATTTTGCCTACCTGTATATACTACCTGTTTGTAGCCTGAGTTTCCTCATCCTGTGGTAAAATACAGTTCCGTGTACTGTAAGCAGCTGGCTGAATATGATGTGACTCTTGACTCAAACTGAACTGGTACAGTTGCAACAGATAGGGGGTAAAAACATAACTACAAAACATAGATGAGAGAGGAAGATTCTGGAATCTTGGTAGTAGGAGTAGAAGTGATAAGAAGTAACAGCCAGGAGACAGCCCTTTATCCCTGGAATTTTTTCACACAGGTCAAACAAAAAAGTTAGACCTATTCTGAACATAATTGGGGTAATTATAAATATCAAAGTGTCATCAGAATCAGAATCTTATCCTAGTAACTTGGAGGTATTTCAAATGTGCTTGGATCTAATAATAATAATAGCGGTTTATATAGCAATTTAAGGTTAGCAAAGTACTTTACAATTATTGTCTCACTTGATCCTGACAGCAGCCCTGGGAGGTAGGTGCTACTTTCATATCCATTTTACAGATGAGGAACGAAGCTGAGAGGTCAGTCTGCTCGTCCACAGGGTCATACAGCTAAGTGTTGAAGGTCATATTTGAACTCCAGTCTTCCTGACTCTTATGTCCAGCGCAAATCTCTGTTCCAGTGAAACAAATTAGTAGGCAAACTGCAACTCTCCTGTCTTTTTCTTATTTCAACATAGGTTTTAGTCACAGATTTCATTAAAACAGCTGAATGACTTTAGCAAACATTCACTTAAAGTGATGCTTAAAATGACTACTTCATAGAGCAGGCCTATTTCCAGTGAACCTTTATCACTATTGTGTCAGGAGCTTAGTCCTCTTCGTCGGCTCTAATTCAGAACTATCCTTTGTCATTTCCCTCTCTTAGAGCACTTCAGAGGTGGAAAGCAGCAGAGCACCTTCATGTTAAAAGGAGTTCTTTATATTTTATATTTTACAGATGAGGAAACTGAGGCCCAGTTAAGCTGAGTGGCTTGTCCAAGGTCACACGGTCAGTATATGGGAGGAGGAGGAGGAGGATTCCAGAACTCAGGGCTGCTGCCACCTTTTACTTGGTGTCACAAACTTTATTTGGGTATATACATGGACTCCTGAATTTGGTTGACTTTCCTTACATCCCCGTAGTGAAAGGATTCTTAATCTGGCATCCATGAACCCCCAAGGAGTCTTGGAGTAGATTTCAGAGGGTCTTTGAACTTGGATAGGAAGAAAATGGCATCTTTCAATATTAATTTCCTTTGTAATGCTGTGCATTTTATTTATTTTTTCTTTTTAAAAATAGTTGATTTTTCAAATAAGTTTTTTCAATTCATTTTCTTTCACACTAGTCTCCCTTGAGCATATTTTTTAAAAAGAAAAGAAAAACAAAGCTCTTAATATTTTAAAAACACCATATGGACAAGGGGTCCATAGGCCTTACTAGACTGCCAAAAGTGGGCTGGGACATAAAAAAAGTTAAGAAAACCTGTGGGGGAGGGGGGGGGCGGGAGGCAGACTTCTGTGACTGACCTTAATTAATCCTTCAATTACTAATTGTTGGAGCATCCATCTGGGTAGAAATCAGTGTGCCAGAGGCTATGGAATATATAGAGACATAACCTGTGTGAATATTTTCATGCACATGGGACTTGCTCCCAGTAACCTCTCTTGGGGTGTATCCTTAGTAGTGGGGTCGGAGGCGATGTGTGATTAATTTAATAAATCTCTTTGCCTGATTTCAAATTATTTTCCAGAAGAGTTGAACCAATTTATAGCTATGTGGATGGTGAGTTACTTTGCCAGTCTTCTCACTACAACTAGTTTTTTTCAGCTTCTGCTGACCCAGTACAAATATTTAGACCATTCAGCATGAATAAAAGGAGATAAGTAAACAGGCCAGACCAAAACCAATTAGAAATGATTGTCCGTGTCCATAAACTATTGCTTACGAGTGTAAGAGAGGAAAAACACTCAAATGTGTTTGTATTGACTTTAGCGTGGTGGTAACCAAATTCTTGTTTCTCTGACCTTGAAGAGGACAGTATTTCCAAGGAGACTTTTTCATTAGTATTTATTTTATAACCTAGTTTGTCTTAATGCATAAGCCTAAAATTCTGGTTCATTTTATTACAGATTTTTTTTTCAAAATTTTTCATTCTCAACTTAGTAACCATTCAAATCATAATTATATATTTTATATATAATTATAAGTTGCATAATAATATTATGTTATTATACTATACTATAAATATATGTTTTATATGTAATAATATATATTTGCTTTTATATAATGGTTTTACATAAAACCACTGACTCCAAATTATAATAAATTTAAAACATTTATATTAATTTTCACAAAATAATAACTAAAATGCCCTTTTGTAAAACTTCAAATTAGAGAGAATATTGAGAGGAAGCCTGAGAGGGTATAGGACAAGAGCTGAGGCCCGGGAGCCCTGGGCTTGAGTTCGAATTCTTCCAGGAATTATCTGGGTGGCCCTGGTGCAGTCACATAAAGCTATGTGGCTTGCAGATCACCATCTGTGACATGAAGTGCCTTCCAAGTGCCATTCTGTAGTATGTGATTGTTTATATCTATCTGTGTTCCCTTTTGCTGTCTGCTTCCTATTTGTCTTTTGGAGGGTTTTGTTGCCTTTTTTAAAATCCATAGTTGTAGTTGGTATATAATCTGCATGTTTCATAATCCCAGGGAGGACTGACTACAGTACAGAGGACCAGGAAGAGAACACTCAGCGCTATTGATGAAAGTCACTAGGTTTGTTCTTCTTGTTGCCTTTCCAGGGATCTGTGCTAAATGATGTCAGACAGTGGTTGATGAGGAAGGCACACACAGTCCCTGAGAGGCATCTGGATAGTTGTAGGGTAATAGTTGATGCATGATAAACACCTGATCGCCAGTGCCATGATTCCAGAGCCAAAGGAAGACCTTTCATGCTTAGGAACCCTTAATGAATGTTGCCCAAACTTCCCTGAGCCTGCACTAGTACAGACTGAGCCCTTCTCTTCCCTGGTTGCCACTTCTCCCGCCTTCTCTTGGGCTGCTGGTCTGCATCCTTGGAGTATCTAAGAGGTGTTGGCGTGAGTTTGCAGGAGAGCCAGAGCAGTCAGCCGTAGAGTGGGCCTGGGTGTTCTAGGCGTTCATAGCTTGGGTTAGGAAATGGTACCTTCCTTGCTTCCAGTCCATGGGACAGCATAGTTAGTCGCCTCTGGACCCTCTCTAGCCCTGGCTGTTCTTAGCACATGTGGGAGGTGCCCTTGGTGACCCCTTCTTCCTCTCACTTGAACCTACTAGAGAGCGACCAGTGCTTTCTTTTCCTAGAGCTGGCCCCTGCTTAAAAGAAGGTATTTGCCAGCAGAGTTGGTGTAGAAAGAATATTTACTGAGGAGTTGGGAGATTGACGTTTCAGTCCTCGGTCTGCCAGTAATGCTGTGTGACCTGGAGCATTCACATCACATAGAAGAACATTTCTAGAGAGCTTTGCACTTCCTAGATTGCTTTCCTTACCACAAAATTGTGTATTATAATTGCCATTTTAAGGATAAGGACACTGAGGCTGAGATTTTGTCCCTTGCCCATGGCCCAGGATTCATTTCCATATCACACCATATACCAGTTTATCTTTGGGCCTCAGTTTCCTCATCAGTAAATTGGGAGGATTAGACTACAGTTCTGCTGTGGTTCTCTTATGGTTTACAGCTATCATCCAAAGGAACTTAAACAGTTTTTTTTTAGAATTTAAAACTAAAGCAAACACTCAGTTTTAAAAGTAGGCTCTAAAGTGGTTTTGTGACTGGGAGCATTGAGGATCTCAGGTCTTTGTATTGAGAGAGCCCAAGGTCAAGGCTAATTTCACTAATGGCTCTTTTCACCTTCCTTAGCTCCATCTTACCCTTCCCCACAAGGGGCACACAGGAGACAAGGTGATGGCAGCTGCTCTCTTGACAGCCAGGCCTCAAGTGAGCTCTGGTTCCCTCTGTCCTTCTCAAGATTCCATTTCTGCTCCTTGAGTGTTGACTTGGCCCCTTCCGTCAGCATCTCTCCCCAGCACTGTGCCATCCAGGGGCTTGATCCCCACCTTCCTTCTCTAGGAGCCTAGGTTCTTCCTCCTGGGTCATGGACATGGGCTGGTATTCTTCCCATTTCAGAGGTAGGGAAAGTGAATTGCGGAAAGGTTGTGATTTGACTGCATTATCTTGATCAGTTAGTGGGAGGGTCAGGAATAGAACTCAGGCTCTCCTGATTGCTAATCAGCTGCCCTTTCTCCTGTGCCATATTCTGCGTGCCTCCTTCCCTCCGCTCTAACATCCACTTCTGCATATACTATGAGCTGCTAAACCTCACCCTTGCTGCCTGTGCACCTCATCCTGGAGCAGACTTCTGAGATTGTCCTTAGGGCAGCAGGAACCTGTTTTTTAGGAGTTGGTGACATTTGAGGATGTGACTGTGTATCTCTCAGAGGAGGAATGGGGGCATCTGGACCCTGCTCAGAGGAAGCTCTACAGGGATGTGATGTTGGAGAATTATAAGAATGTGGCCTCATAGGGTAAGAATCCCCCAGTCATCGACCCACCCTTGAATTGGATGTTGAAGGATCTCTTTCTTGATGTCCTTGTTTGTTAATTACTGCGAACATGAGAATGTTCCTTAAAATGCTATGCAGTTGTGAACTGTTGTGATGACAATAACACTCCTAAGCATAGGATTTTGTGTCTGGACTGGGACGTTATGAAGCTTTTTTTTAGGCCAGTGTGGTTGGTAATTGCTGTCTCTGTGGACATCCCTAAAGTTACATGTATTCTTCAGTATCCTTTCCCTTCTTTTTAAAAGCTTTTGGACCAATAAAGGGAAAAATGTAGCATAAGCCAAAATTGAATAAGCAATTATAAGTTAAGTCTCAGTTCTACCTAATTGACTTCTTCTACCGAGTTTAACAGGGTCCTAGTTTTGTGGTTTGGGTGAGGAATGCTGCGTATAGTTTCTATGATGCCGTCAGAAGTAAGACATCAGGGAGCTGGTCCAAGGAAGGACACCAGTGACTAACAAAATCAGTGGCATTTTTTTCCATCCTCATCCCCCAATAGGTCTCTGTGGCATCTGACACTGTTGCCCACCCTCTTCTTGAAGCAAACTATTCCTTGGATTCTCTTACTTCTCTGATCATTCTTTTTCTGTCCCTACTCATTCCTTTTTCCAGCCCTAAATTTAGATAGCCCTGAAGATTCTATCCTCAACCTTCCCTTATTCTCTCTCCTTTCTCTGCCTTGGAGATCTCTACTCCCATTGCTGTCCATGTATATCTCTACTTTCATTTCTATCCTATTTCCAGCTGCCGTCTAGACATTTTCGCCTGGGGGTCCAGTTGTTGTTCATCTATAATTCTCCATGTTTCAAACAACCCGTTATTTTTCTCCCTCAGACCATCTCTTTCTGACTCCGTTCGTGTGTCCCTCTTCTTTCCCTGAGTTCCCCCCAGATCTAGTCATTTACCAAGTCATATGGATTCTTCACAAACTCTTTCCCACCTGCTCCTTTCAAAGGATTGGGTTTCCTAACTGACCTTCCTGCCTCTGGTTAACTTCCCTTACCAGTTTAGCCTTTCTTCCTAGAAGCCATGTGCATCATGTCATTCCCATGCTTAAAAAACTTTGGTTCCCCACTTCTTACAGATTAAAGTCTAGAGTCAGCATGAGGGCAGGGGCGGGGGGAGGAGGAGAAGGGGGTAGGGCAGCTTCCCAGTCTGACCTCTTACCTTATTGCCTCTCCACGGATCCCCTGAGGAAGCCAAACAGAACTACTTGCCATCCTCCCAAATCCTAGGGCATGCTTTCCTGCCTCCATTCCTTTGCTTAGGCCATTCCCATCCTCAGACCTACCTCTGACTGTCGACGTCTCATTCAGCCTTCAAGGTCCTGTTGACCCCAGCCAGAAGTTACTTCTGCTTCTGAAGTCCTGCAGCACCTTTTGCCTCTGACCCTCCTCTGACAATGCATGCCATCTTGTATTCTGGTTATTTGTGCATACATATAAATTCTAATATTAGGCTCGGAAGTAGCTACGATGCAGGGGCTACGTTGTCTATGCTAGCACAGTGCTTTGAATGTAGTAGGGATTCAGATGGTATTGGATGAAGTTGTATCATTTAAGTCTTCAAAGACTTGAGGGCAAGAGGAGATATTTGCAAGGTTTTACAGTCACAAGGAGCACAGATGCGGGGTGAGTATGGCCTCCTTTACCAAACCTACGTTTCGTGGTTGGTAAGTCATCTTGGGAGAAACAAAACGGTGTTTCTTTACTGAAATACCATTACAACTAGCCCCATTACACCAATGGCAAAAGTAATATGGGGATTTTTACTTCATTTACTTCTTTGGTTTGTCCTAAATCAAAGGGTTTCAGACTTTAAGGAAGCCAGATTTTAAAGCCTTTGCTCATATTTGCTTCTCTCTGGTCTGTTGAGACTGGCACAATGGCATCTTTTGAATATAAAGAAGCCTGTTCTTCATCTTGATGGATCCTTTTTCACTGGCCTTCTCAGGACCTTTTGTGCCTTGCCTCTGAGGTCTGTGAAGCAACTTAGTTAGGTTTCAGTTCAGAGAGCAGATGTGCAGCCCAAACACAGCATTTCTGCTCCTTGGTGTTGATTTGTCTGTGCACAGATAGGAATAGGCAACTTCCCAAAGCTTGCCCTTCAGTTGTGCCTTTCCCGTCTTTGGGGAGGCCTGTGGCTTCCCAGGGTCCAAGTACAGAGATGGTCCAGTTTTCAGGCATTTCCTGTCTTCCTGCCAAGGGGAGGTTGAAAAAACTAATCCTTCCATTCTAGATCAGTGCCCTGTTCAAATCCTCTAACCCAGGGGTGGGGAAACTGTGGCCCTCTAGGTCCTTGGGTGCAGCCTTTTGACTGAGTCCAGCTTTTACAGAACAGATTCTTTTCTTAAGGGAATTTGTTCTGTGAAGTTTGGATTCAGTCAAAGGGCTGCACTTGAGGACCTAGAGGGCTACATGTGACCTCGAGGCTGCAGGTTCCCCATCCGTGGGCTATCCCAAGCCCATGCTGCATCATGCCGCCTTTCTACTCAGGATATACATATGAAGGAACGTAAGGTTCCAAGAGATCCTGTCTCACTCTGTCTCTCCAAATGTACCATTTATGGGATTTTCCTTTCCTTTCACCATTACCTGAACACAGTGACTGATTTCAGAATCCTCTTTCCTAAGCCACTGTAACTATAACCACCTTCTTTTCTCATGAGCAGGAATTCCAGTTTCCTAACCTGACTTGATATCCTACCTGGAACAAACGAATTTGTCATTCCTGCGTGCTCCCCAAACTGAGATTGAAGACCTCCTTGATGGTGAGTGAGGCCAAAGGAATCAGAAATATGGGAGTCAAGGGCAGTTGAGCAAGAAGAGGACAGGGTTTGTTTGTTTCTATATTGGCTAGGAAGAGTCCTCAGTGTCACAAGAAGGGCTGTGGGAGTCGGCATGAGCGAGAGGTTCCCCTTATCCTCTTCTTAGACTGGTCCGTTCCCTCAGTCCCGCTGGTTGGTTCCCCATACTCCTTGCCTTTGCTGAGTCTTTTTACCTTTATCCACTATTATTCCCATATTACACTAAGTTCGTGCCTGGAGAGGCAGCAGGCCACAGTGGACAGGGTGCTGTGCTTGGAGGCAGAAAGGTTTGGGTTCAGATTTCTGTCTCAGACACTTCATAGCCATCTGACTCTGGGCAAATCACTGAACCTCCCTGAGCCCAGTTTCCTCATCTGTAAAATGGGAATAAAACTAGTACCTGTCTCCTGGGGGTTGTTTGAGAATCAACTGAGCTAATGCATGTAAAGGGCTTTCACTTGTGTAGGGAGCTGGTCGTGAGGACCTCCTTCCAGGGTACGTTGGCACTGGCTCTGCAGCTTAGAGGCATGAGGAGTTGCCCAGAGTCACAACCAGTATGTACTCTAAGGCCACTGGCACACTTTGTTTCAGTGCATATAAAACACAACACTTGGCAAAGCTTAAAGTGTCATAGAAATGTAAACTCAATTTATTAATACTCTTCTGGAAATAAGACTCCTTTATCATCAAACTTAAGTCATAAGGAGCAATGTTGGTATATGGCCTCTGGCTCAGCAAAACTGCTACCAACTTTGTTGACTTCCTGAAGCTTTGCTAGTTTAGATCTAGTCCTAGACCCTAGAGCTGAGAGATCACCAATATCAAGTGCTTTCATTTTACAGAATAAGAAACTGAGGCCCAGGAAAATTAAATAGGCAACTGGATAGAGTACTGGGCCTGGAGTCAGGAAATCTTGAGTTCAAATCCAGTCTCAGACTAGCTGTTCGACCCTGGGCAAGTTGCTTAACCCTCTGCAACTATAAAATGAGGCTAATAGCAATACCTACCTCTCCCAGAGTTGTAAGGATCAAATGCCTGGCACTAAAGTAGGTGCTGTATAAATGCTCATTCCCCTCCTCTTAAGTAACCTGTCTCAGGTCACCTGCTTCATACGTGTGGCAGTGGCAGAGCTCCTGTCACTTCAAATGCAGCTCTCTTTCCACTCTATCCTTCCATACCATAGAAATGGGCTGCAGGTTCATGGACACATGGGGTGGATACCACTGTGAAACCTGTGCTCGGAGAGGCTTGGGCTAAAGTTCTAGTCTTAGCCAAGTTCTAAGTCTGTTGGGAAACACCTTCACGAGGAGGCAGGTATACTCTCTCAGCTACTGATCCCTTAGGGAAAGTCTTCATTGCTCTTGTCAGGGAGAGGGAGCTAGCCATGCCTTGAACAGAAGAGGCAGAAGGAAGCCTCAGGGAATCCTGGGAACTTGTTAGGGGGATTTATCTTAGTCGGGGGGCTCATACAATTCGATTGGCAGCGAGGGACATTCCATTAGTGACAAGAAATGTTAAAATACATATATCCATACATATGTACACACACACACACACATAATTTATTTCCTGGCATGGGACGAGTTTCCCCTTCTGAAGGTTGGCGTTGGGTATGTGTCTTAAATTTTTTTTGTGGGCCCGTAAATATTGTCTTTCCCCTTCATTACTTACAGGATATTTAAAAATATTCTCAGGAAAAAAGAAACACTAGAGTTTGGGCAACTAGCCAGTGGCTCATTGCTGGGGATTTCATTCTCTTCCGAGGCATTAGGTAAGAGATGGAAAGAATTAGGACAGACGTTTATAAAGTGGATTGTGCACTGCCCTGGGAGTCAAGACGTCCTGGGTTTATATCTTAGAAACCTGAATTTCAGTGGGTAGCCAGATGGCACAGAGGTCTAGAAGAAGGATTAGGTCTAGGTCTAGAGTCAAGGAGGCCTGAGTTCAAATGTGGCCTCAGACACTCAGTAACTGTGTGACCCTGGGCAAGTCACTGAACTTTGGTCTGCCTCACTTTCCTCAGCTGTAAAATGGAAATATTAAGAACAGCTTCACCCCCCCTGCCCCAGCTATTGTGGTGAGGATCAAATGACATAAAAATTGTAAAGCACCTAACACAGTGCCCGGAACATAGTAAGTGCTGTATGAATGCTATCATTATTATATTTTGCCTCAGATACCTCCTAGCTGTATGATCCTAGGAAAGTCACATACCATCTCTCCCTCACTTTCCTCACCTCCAAAATGAGTGGATTGGACTTGTTAGACTCTGAGGTCTTGAACAATTTATTTCTTGGCTAGAAAACTTTAAGGGTTGACCTACTGTGGTAATGAGTCGATGCTGCAAGTGATGAGGATAATGACCAGATTCAGAGGCCTTTATTTAGACCCTCTCCTCTCTTCAGCATCTGATGCCTTCCACCACCCCTTTATTCTAAACAAATGTCATCCCCTCTCTTGGTTTCCCAGAAAAGTTGTGTTTCTCTGATCTTTATGCACTTGTCTGTCTCCTTCACTGTCTCTTTCTGCCCTCCCCAAATCTTTCACATGCTTGTTCTCTGGCTTTCACACTTAGCCCTCTCTTTTCAACATTGTTTCCTTTAGCACGCTCATTTGTTCTATCCCTTCTGTTTTGGCTTTTTGCATAGTACGGTCATTGTTTGTTTTGGGTTTGTTTTGTTTTCTTTATTTTTCCTCCCCTCTTCTTTTTCCGTCCTCCCTCCCTCCCTCCCCCTCTTCCTCCATCTTCTACTTCTGTCCACATAGGGAATCATACCCTTACCTGGGGGTGTTCTGCCCAAAGGAATGTAAATTTTGATCACTGAAACCTCTCCAGATACCTTGAGGTTTACGGGCTAGATTTCTTTTAAGGGTCATGCCTTAAACCCAGATCACTCTGGCTCTCATTGATTGGCCTTAATCACTAAATAGGCATTGCCTCAGACAAACAGACCTAGGAAAGACCTTAGCTTAAAAAGGCTGAGGCCTCCCACTGTATGTGGAGCCATCTTCAGTCCTCCTGATCTCTGTCTGGCCACTGGACCCGGATGGCTCAAGAAGAGAGAGAGTGAGACTGGTGACTTTGCACAGTCCTCCCTCACTTAAATTCAATCACTTGCAAGTCTTGACATCTGCCTTCCAGATGTCCTCTTTGAAGGACAAACAACAACAAACTTTCATATCTTTCTCTCTAGCCCTGGGGAGATCCTCTTCTGAACTCCAGACATTCACTCTTAATTGTCTAAAAGACATTTCTACTTTGTCACCACCCTAATGTAGGCCTTGATTCCTAGCTATCTGGATTTTTTTGCAGTAGCCTTCTATTCCCTTCATACTGCTGTCCGAATAGTTCTTCCCCCTGCCTAAAGATCTTCACTGATTCTCTGTGCCTAACAAAAGTTCCAGCTCTTTGACTTGACATTCAAGGCCCTCTACAATCTTACTCTCCCCAGACACTTGACAGCTACCTTCCCTCTTGTCATCTTTTGTTTTTGTTTTTGTTTTTTTTGGAAGGGGAAAGGCAGGGCATTTCAGGTTAAGTGACTTGCCCAAGGTCACACAGCTAGTAAGTATGTCAAGTGTGAGAAGCGGGATTTGAACTCAGGTCCTCCTGACTCCAGGGCCTGTGCTCTACTCACTGTGCCACTTCGCTGCCCCACCTCTTGTCATCTCTTGATTTTCATACCCACTCTTTATAAAGCCCAACTCAAATGCCACATCCTCCATTAAACCTTCTCTGATCTCCCCAATGAGGAGCTTTATATCCCTTGAACTTCACAAAGCATTTCTCTTCATGCTTCCCTAGTGCACTTTGAGTAAATTATTTGTATTATAAATATTTCTGTATCCCATTCCTTTGCTCTGCTGAAGATTCCAAGAGGGCAGGGATTATGTCTTACTTAAATTTTCTGTCTCCAGAACCCTGCACAATACTATGCATACAGAAGTTGCTGGTTCCCCAGCCCGTGTTTGAGATTGTACTGGACTGGGAGATCCCCTGGCTTTCCTCGTGACTGTCACCAACAAACTGACTCTGAGCAAGTTGCTGACTGTCTCTGAGCTTCCATTTCCGAAGTCTAAAGTTCCATATTTCTCTGAGTTGTAAGGTAAGCCGCTGAGGATCACAGATTGGGAGTTAGAAGGCATCCAGGCCAGCTGTCTCATTTTGCCCGAGATTGGGTGACTTGTCTGAGGTCACACAGGTGGCAAAGTAGAATTTGAATCTAGTGCCCTTTCCATTGTGCTGTGCAGTAGCTTAGATGGGAATGGCCCGATATCCCTCGTTTACTCTTAGCATTACTTAACGTTACTCAGGCTTTAACAGAATCAAATCAATTCTTGTTTTGGCAGAGAAATTAGACTTTACCTTCATCATGTCTTCCAAACGTCCATCTGATGGTAGTGGCCCTTCGGAGAAAAAAGTCCAGCGCAAATCTATCTCTTTGGAAAAGAAAATAGAGATAATCAAGCGAGTAGAAGCAGGAGAGATGAAGAGTGAGGTGGCCCGTTCACTTGGCCTGGCACAGTCAACCTTAAAATCCATTTTGAACCAAGCCGATAGAGTGAAGGCCTCTGTGCACAATTCCAGGAACCTCACTGCTGCCAAGGTAACCCGAATCCGAAGTAGTGTCATGGAGAAAATGGAGAACATGTTAAGTATTTGGGTGGACAACATGGTGCAGCATCACATGCCTCTGAGCCAGACATTGATAATGCAGAAGGCTCTGAGTCTATTTGAACATTTGAAAGCCCAGGCAGGTGAGGAATCCATCAAGACATTTGTGGCTTCCCGTGGATGGTTTGAGAAGTTCAAAAAGCGAAATAAAATTGATAGCATTCGCATCATGGGGGAATCTTCCAGTGAGGATGTTAAGGCAGCGGCACAATTTCCTACAGTGCTCAAGGCTGTCATTGAGAGAGGCAACTATTCTCCCAATTTGGTCTTTAATGTGAGCGAGACAGGGCTATTCTGGAAACGCTTGCCTTCCAGAGCTCTCTCCCAAGAGAAAGATGCTGGCACCTTTAAGGCATCTAAGGACCGTGTGACCATTCTGCTAGGCAGCAATGCCTCAGGAAACATCAAGTTGAAGCCTCTCCTTGTCTACCATTCCGAGATTCCTAAACATATGCGAGGTTTTTCTAAACTTAATCTGCCTGTTATCTGGAAGTCCAACAGGAAGGCCTGGGTGACGGTGGACATGCTTAATGACTGGATTGTTAACCATTTCTGTCCTGTTGTGCAGTGTTACTGTACAGAGTATGGCTTTGAACCCAAAGCATTACTGGTCTTGGATAGTTCCATGGGCAGTCTGTCAAACTTTGACTCGCTCCAGACCTGCATTCCCATCGAGGTTTTGTTCCTTCCTCCAAACACAGCCTCGCTTCTGCAGCCCATGGACCAGGGTGTCTTTGCAGTATTTAAAGCTTATTACCTCAGGTGTGCTTTTAGTCAGCTGCTTGAGGTTAACAGTAGTAATAAGGAACTTGAGATCGGGGAAATTTGGAAGGATTACAACATCATGAAGGCAATCGACAATATCAAAATAGCCTGGGCAGAAGTGAATAGCCATTGCCTAAGTGGTGTTTGGCGAAAGGTGTGGCCTGATTTAGCAAAAGATTTCTTTGAGGTAGAGTCAGAAATTTTGGCCATCACCACAGAGGTTACACATGTGGCAAACCTGGTAGGCTTTGACGAAGTCACCCTCGATGGCGTGCAGGAGCTGTTGGATAACCCTAGAGAGACAATGAATGAGGACTTGCAGAAGTCACCTGATCAGGGCTTCTCGGAGGAAAAAGCTGACATGAGGGATAACAGCAAGGAAGCTGGCCCTGCACGAATGTTAACGACAAAGGTTCTGTCTGATTGCTTGGCCGAGGTCTCACACGCATTGGAGGTTTTGTCAGAGAACGATCCTGACTGTGAACGAAGCTGTTCAGTGAAGCGGACGGTTTTACAGGCTCTGGACTGCTACTCAGAGATGCTTCAGGATAGAAAGAAGGCATGCCCAGCTAGCTTGGAAGTTTTCCTAATGAAACCTAGCCCTCAGCCACAAGAGTCACAGCCAGGGCCATCTGCCACCTTGTGCAGCTCATGGCCACTCAGCTAGTACTCCTGCCAATGTAGGGGAACAAGGCCACAGTAAAAGCTGCTTTATTGAATTTTTTTTCTGTGTGTATGTATGTGTGTGTGTGTTTAGTGAGCCATACGTTTTGAAAGTCTACATTCAATTTAAAACCTTGTGTTAATGTGCTTTTGTATAGCACAAATTGTTTTGGAATTAAATGACTTTGGCATATCATAATTCCCCTTTGTGACAAGCCTAAACTCTGGGACAGGATACTATGTACAGAGCTGTACAAACTGAAGTTTTCCCTGGCCTTCCAGGCTAAAGCTTTAGCTCCTAGATGGTGTGGTTGCTTGCCGAGACATGTATTTCAGGTTTTTTCCAAAATGGACAGCGATCTTAGAAGCAGGGGTTAGCTCACTTTAGGAAAACTGAGTTACTACTATTTTTCTAGCTATACATAAAGACTGTGAGAAAAGATACCATTTTAAGGGTGTGGGGTGGGGACTGGGACCATGTTGGTTTAGGGAACTCCAAGGAGAAGGAACTCCCTCTACCAATGTCAGGTGACTTGCCCAAAATCACATAGTCAGTATGTGCCAAAGGTAAAATTAGAACCCAGGGCTTCTAGGCTTTAAGGCCAGTTCTCTATCCACTGGCACCATTTGAAGCAAGATATCCACATGCATCTTGATAAAACAGGTACTTGAATAAGCTTCAACTAGATTTCTCTTACTTTTAGTCACTTTAACAAAAACCTTGAATATCCCTATTCTTCTCTGGAAAACCCTGTAACTTCCAAGTACCTCTTTAGGGCTCTGAGCCAAGTACCTCATTTATTCATTGATTGAATATCCAGTGACTAAGTGCTTCTGCATCTCTTGCAATTCCTTTGAGCTTTCAGAGTCACATCTGGAAAGCGGTTGTGGGAGCAAAATTGTCTCTGTGCTTTCCCTGGGTCATATCCACTGAAGACTCAAATGGTGACTCTGTCACCCCAATTCCCATGAGTTGTATAGTCCCCGAGTTGGGGAGAAATTGGTCAGAGCAAAGTATGGGATACCTTGGGGTCCTGCTAGGTCCTTCTTGGATTTCTGCTCTTAACACCCCCTCCATTCTGCAGGATCTCAGGGCAGCCTTCAGGATTCTTTACGTAGGAATAATATATTTTCAAGCCCCTTTGCTGGGAAAAACATTTGCCAATCACCTGGCTGCCCTGATAGCCACTCTTCAAATAATCATCTGTAGAGTGTCAGACATTGCTAAGTAGCAGCGTTTTCCATTGCCTTGAATGTTGCTTTCTCCAGCAATGGCATTTCAAACTTCGTAATAGTGTATTAAAAGCCTATTAATCAGCATTCTGTGGTTTGAGGCCAGGTTCCACCACTTGTTATGGGTCACTATCAGTGTTATATAGCCTTTTCAGTCCTCGGTGTCTTGACTGTTGAAATGGGAATTTACTTGTTCAACCTACCTCACACTTTGAAAATAAAAATGTGGAATTGTGAGCTGCTATTGTTACTGTACCTTAAAAGTTTAAAGCCAATAAATCAATAAACAAGCCTTTGTTGTCTTACACCTTTCTCTCCTACTCCTGATTATTCTGGCGTCCTCTGGTCTGGTTTTGCTTTTCATAATTCTTCATGGTGTAGGCAATGATGTGAATGGATTCAGAATCTAAGGCCTAGAACGTGGATCTTACTAGCTGTTATATGACCACTCAGCTTATCTGAGCCTTGATTTCCCCATCTGTAAAATGCAGATAATACCTGCAAAATTTATCTCACAGTATTCTTGTGAGCAAAGCCCTTTGCAAATGGTACTACTTCACACAAAAATGTCCTGCTATTTGTCACACTGAAGGCTCGTCAATACAGTTGATCTGTATTTCGGGGCAAGAATATTTAGTGAAAGGGTGACCTCTGAAAGCAGCACTGGATTCCAGTGAAGGCACCCCAGTGATAGTCTTAGGGGGTGGTGGGGAGCATTCGCTACAATAATGGCTATGCAAGAAGCAGAAAAGCTAGGTGTACCACCAGATGCAACATGGCTTCCCTGAGCAGTTTTCTGATATTGATAGAACTAGTCTGTTGTGGTACTTTGCCAGATTGTAAATGCTGTAGGAAACGGAGTAGAACTTTGCCTTTCTGAAGTTCAAAAAGAAAGATAACTTGGGTTAGAAAATTCAGCCCTTGCAAAGTGCTTTGTGGATAATGCAGCTGTGTATCCGTCAATCTGTCTTCTCAAGAAGGATGCAAGTGATAACAGTAGAAAGTCAAAAGTCCAGGATCTCTCTCTTGAGGTGAGTACTACTTCAGTCCTAGGTTCCTTTTATGGAGGTTGGTTTTTTAAGGGAGCAGACTATAGAATTGAGTAGTACACTTTCTATAGGACAATATTAGTAAATTTCAGGTGACATGATAATGGTCTCATTAACAAATAATTTTTTTCTAAGTTAATCAGATATGAGAGATTTGAGAAGAGAATCAGACAGAAAGCTCCCTCTATACTTAGTGTGCTATTGCAGAGGGCATCTCAAGCCCTAAAACTCGCAAAGAAAAAGGCCAAAGATTTTTAAATGTCACCCAAACCTGAAGAACACAAAATGAAAATGTGCTGTCAAACCTATTTTTGATTATGGTGGCATTTTGCGGGGAGCTACATTTGGGATGTGGTTAGAAGCAAGGTAGTCACAAAAGTCTAAACCAGGGGTGGGGAACCGTCAGCCAGGAGGCCACATATGGCCCTCTGGGTCCTCAAGTGTGGCCCTTTGAATCCAACCTTCACAGAACAAATGCTCCTAATAAAACGATTTGTTCTATAAAACCTGGACTCACAAGGCTACACCCAAGGACCTAGAAGGTCACAATGCTGCAGGTTCCCCACCCCTGGTCTAAACTATTATGAGTAAGTCTGTTTCTGCTGTCATATGTCCATATTGTGATTGTATTCTACCCCACTGATGGTGAGTGCCTGACTTCTGAATAAATGAGGTATCAGAGATCACATTTGGTATGTGGGCTTCTCTGCTTCCTTCTGCTACCTGAGATCCTATTGCAGTACTAGGGATATTAAAGGTCACATGATTTATTCTGTCCAATTTGACAGTCTCTCTGGCCAACTTTGAACTGTCATTTTCTCCTGTGTGATTTTTTTTTTCAGGGTGGAGTTCAGATTGTCTGCCCTTTACTGATTGGTGGTAGGCAGTTTCCCAGTTCTACCCCACCTGGAACGAACCCTTTCATAAATTGCTTTTAATAAAAGCACCTATTGGTAGTTTGGACTATCACACCAATAGTTGCTATGAATTTATATGTATTTCATTGCAAATCATATTTAATGGTCGATAAAAGCACAGGGAGCCTAGACATTTGCAGAGCATAGATTCCATAAGTCTGGAAATAAGAGACTCTTCAAGTACCTACAATAAAGGAGAGGGAAGAATTTGGAGGAGGCCAACCTGAGCAGGGACACTTAAATTAAGAGCATAAATCTGGCTTATCTTAGGGTTGGGGAAGCTAGGTGGCACAGTGGTTAGAGCGCTGGGCCTGGAGTCAGGAAGACCCAAGTTCAAATCTAGCATCAGACATTTACTAGCTGTGTGGCTCTGGGTAAATCACTTAACTCCGTTTGCTTCAGTTCTTCATCTAAAATGAGCTGGAGAAAGAAATGACAAACCACTCCCGTATCTCTGCTAAGAAAACCCCAAATGGAGTCATGGAGAGTTGGGACATGATTGAATTACAACAAACATCCCGAAGTATATGTTCTTTCTCTTTCCCATCTCCCTAATTCCTGTTAACTCCATAGCAAATCTTTCAAAGTTCCTGATGCTAATGTATAAGGAGGCTTACTTGACCCAGGGAATATTCATGTCCCTGATCTCAAAGAATGAGTTGGAAGGGATCTCAGAGGTGGAATGTGAGGGTGAGCCATTTTGGAGCAGAAGTTGGTTTGTTGCTCCTAGTGTTTCCAACTTGGGAATGAGAAATCAGAATTCTTGGGCATTCCTGAAATCACAAGTCATTCTGTATTTTTCATAATATTTTATTTACAATGCTTTTAAATAATAATGAGTGACCATAATAATAAACAGTAAATGATTTTTATGTAATAGTTTTAATAAAAATTTCAGAGGTTTTCTAATAAAAATTAATAAATGCATTGTGCCAATTATTTAAAACATATCTGGCAATGAACTAGCTGATTTTTTTTATCTTTTTTAAAAATACTTCCAAGATTTTTCATACTCTTTACTTATTATGGATATAAACAGCAAGTTTAGTAGTATTTACAAAGAACTGTAGCCTACAGTGAATTTTCTAACATTGGAAAACACCAGAAAACATTATTGGGTATAATATTTGAATAACAACATTCAGATCTAGCAAAGTTAACAGCACCACAAAGAATCATTGCCAATTAAAGAACTTACTTTGCTTCTAAAATCTGTTATTTCTTATAATACCACCCGTAGGATTTGTATATAGTAAGTATATTATGTGTGTAAACTGATTAATATATATATTTTATTTTAACAGACAAAGTTATGAACACACCAATAACACAACAACAGTTACAAGCAAAACTGATCCAGGGGGGTGGGGAACCTGTGGCCTTGAGGCCACATGTGGCCCTCTAGGTCCTCAAGCAAGGCCCTTTGACTGAATCCAAACTTCACAGAACAAATCCCCATAATAAAAGGATTTGTTTTGTAGAATTTGGACTCATAGGCCACACTCAAGGACCTAGAAGTCCACATGTGGCCTCGAGGCTGCAGGTTCCCTACTTCTGGTAGAGCATGCCTGCTTCTCTCCTATGTGTTTCTGTCCTGATTCCTGGAAATGTTGACCTTAATCTTTGCCTCTGTATGTCAGCATTTCCTGCTAATGCTTTTTACTTGTATTCCTTTGAACCTTGTATTCCTTTTTACTTGTATTCCTGTCTCTTAAGTTGATGAGCCTTTAATTCTTGCAGGAAAATCACAATACTTTCCCCTAATTTCTTAACTGATTTTTCCTAAGAATTGAGATTCAGAAAAACAGAAATTTTCCAAGAAATTCTGGGCAGGAATTCCCACGCTAGCTGCTCCTTGCTGAATTCAGCAAGCCTTGACCTCCATCTGTTTCATGCCAAATCCAGCCCAAACCAGGCCACTAGGAAATATCATGTATGGAATCAGTATGGTTCAGTAGTAGAACAGTAGTTACCGCTCATCTACTCATCTAAAATTAATCCCACAACAATTTAGTTCCCCAACCCATTGACTGCACCCTTGCTCTCTTGTTAACACCTCCCCCCCACCCCCACCATATCCTTTTACAACCAACATCTTTTACACCTCACTGTAATGGAAATCTGCCTTTCCCATGTAACCCTGTCGGAATTGGAAGGGGCTTTGGAGCAGTCTAATCAAACCTGTACCCGGAGGAGGAGAATCTCTTCTACAACATTCTTGACAAGTGATTGGTTATCCAGTCTTTGCTTGAATGCTTTACTGAGGTCTCTCTTTCCTTTCCCAACAACTCTGAGCCAGGAGGAAGTGTGGGCAGTCTTTGCTCCCCAGCACTCTACCACCATGCCTCAAAAACCACTTTTAAGAGCTACACAATTTGTCTTAGTTATGATGTTGCTCCCTAACCCATGCCCTATACTATTATTCTTGGGGGCTTCAATAGTCATGTTTCTAACTTGATCATATAAGTACCCAAATTCATCTTCAGTGACCTCCCCCCCCACACACAGTACAATCACACTTTAGATCTCATAACTCAGAACTGTACCACTTCCAGGATCTAAAACTCGAATTCCACTCTGCACCCACAACCTTATCATTAGACCTCTTCCATTCTCTTTCACATAGACCCATCTAATCTGTGCTTCACTCCTACTGTACCTTTTGATCCCCTGATCCATCTGCTACTTGAATGTTTCACCAACTATTAGCTTAAGCTTTCTTCCATACCCCACCCCACTCCCCTCTGCCTCTCAGCCTGCTTAAGTTGAAACATCCTTTTGCTATGTTCTTGTTCCAGGGCTGCTGGGAGTTTAGAGAAGGTCACAAAATTGAGCTTTTCATCCATTACAGATACATGGTATGTAACTCCTTGGGCCCTTATTGTAGCTCAATAAATCCTACTTCATCCTCATGTACTACTTTTCTCATTTCTCAGTGACTGTTTCAGATCTTTTCTTACCACCCCCACTTCCACAGATTTCATCCTACTTTAATGCATCTAATTTTACCCCTCTCCACTTCTGTCTTCCATTCTCCATACTGTCTCAGGGGTGTTGCCTTCCTTCTCCTTGTATCCCATTCACTCCTCTCCCAGTAGCTTGCTCTACCAGTCATCTCTCTAAGTGCTCTTTGACACTTGCCTACAAAGAAGATCAGGTCTCCTTTGTCTTAAAGAAGCATTTCCTTGGCCTACTTTAGCCTCTCATCTCCTCCATCCCACTGCTAAACTTCTTGAAAAAGTAGTAGACTTTTTGGAGACTTCCTCCTCATCCACTCTATTCTCAACCTCTTGCAGTTAGGCTTCAGTTTCCTTCCTATTTCTCTAGTCTTTTCTTCTACAACTGCTTGCTTCTCCCTATCTTCCCTGTCTCATTAAAGTGGATGTTCTCCCAAGGGTCTGTCCTTGTCTACTTCTTTTTTACTCATTGCTCCCTCGACAAATTGATTCCCTCATGTGGTTTCCAATACCATCCCCTACGAACTCTGAAAAGCTGTATCTCTAGTTCAGAACTCTGCCTATACTACATCTCTACCTGGATTTCCTCAAATTAAATCTGTCCCAAAACGATCTTATTTTTTCCCCTAAATCCGATCCTTTTAATTTCAGTCTTTGTTAATGACAACATTCACTCAGTCATTCCTGTTCACAATCTTGTGGTCATCTTGAACCCTTTTCCATCCCCTCTGAGCCAGCCATGTTCTATTATTGTCACTTCTGTGAGTAACAACATTGAAGACAGTTGGCCTAAACTAGTCAAACCTGGACAGAATATTGAGGCTTAAATTACATATATAACCACCACTTGGATAAGTCCTATATGCCATTTTTTCTTTTAGGATATGAAAAAATCCAGCTGCTAGCAAAGTGTAGCCAGTCTATAATCTGCTATGCCGTTGCACCATGGAACACCCTTCAGCAGAATCTGCCAGTTACTATATGTAGCCCATATATTAGGATTACATTTGGGCCCATCTTTTCACAAAGGACACTGTTCAAAGACTATTCTCATGCCTGAGGGAGCCATGTAATTAGCTACACTTGCAAGAATGAAAGTTCTGGGGATTTACTACCATAGTGTTCTATCTGTCCAGATGTGTTCCCAATACAAATGGTATCTGGGATTGCTGTGCCACACCTATAGATTCCTGTAGCAACAGTAAGTAGAACATGAAGTTTAGAAGAGGTCATTAGGCAGATAACTGCCATAAAAGCAAAATTAAAATATTTGCATTTGGACATTGTATTGAGTTCCTGTTTCATTGACCAGACATTGCTATTTTTTTCCTTCATGACATGAAAAAATTCAGCTTCCAGCTAAATATAACCAGACTACAAACTGCCACATTACTAGGCCCTCGAGCACCCTTTGGCTGACCTGCCACTCACTATGTGCCGGCCACTTAAGTACCACATCTGGACTCATCTTTTCACACTGTTCAAAAAAATATATCCTTGGGCTGAACCAGGAAGGTGAGGTAGAAATTACAAAGAGGCAAGTTTGGGCTTGATGTCAGGAAGAACTTTTTCACAATCCACTGTCCATAAGAGAAATGGGTTTGGGAGGTGGTGGGTTTCCCCTAAGTGGATGTCTTCAAGGAGAGCCTGGGTATGTTGAATGGGGGGGTTCATAGGGGATGGAATACATTGTCCACTGAGGTCCCTTAAAAATCTAAAATTCTGTGCATCTCTTATTTGGTGAATTGAAATTATACTTTTGTGAAAGAGAAGTTCCCTTCTATAGTTTCAGCCCTTTGACTGAACTTCTGAGAAGGAATGACTAGGTCCAATACAGTTTTTAACATAAGCCATCACTTAAGATGGATTAAAAATATACCCAGTATATTTTTTATATATACCTTATACCCAGTAGCATCCCTCTCATTCCTGAACAGACCTCTCAGAAAGGCATAGGAGCTGAAGAAACTGTCATCAGCTTTTGGGCTGAATGTCGGCTTTGGGGGAAGGTTTGCCACCATACATGGCATACTGCTCTGAAGATGCTAGGGACTGAGCTAGATCCTGAATTGGCACATTGCCTCACTGGGAATGTGACAGGCAAAGGCCTCCATAATGTAGAGAGGATTCAACTAACCTACCCTTCCGGGGGCAGGGCTTTACCGGGAGGCATTAGGCCATTCTCTGGACCTTAGTTTTCCCCGTCTGTAACATAAGGGGGTTGGATGGGATCATCTCTAGGGCCCTGGATGCCACATCTGTCTCCCTTGCAGCTAATTACTTGTAGAAGTCACCCTCTATCCCACATTCAGGAAAAGCTGAACAATTCCCAGAAATCTCAGTGACCCTCCCAGACAATGTGGAAAGGATGACCAGAGGATCAGCAGTGTCTATAAACAGCTCTCATTTCTATTCCCCTTGAGATTTTAGAAATAATTTTCTTCACAACCTTATAAGGTTAGGTGGTACAAGCCTTCCTATCTTTGCTTTACTGATGAAACTGAGGCAGAGAACACTTAAGTAACTTGCCCATGGTCACATGAGAATAAATGTCAGAGGTGGGATTTCAACCAAGGTCTTCCTACTCTGATCCACTCTCCACTCAGCTGCCAAAGGGATCTTACTAAAGCAGACGGCTAACCATGTCACCACTACCTCCCCCTCCCACTCCCAAAACAAACTCTGGTGGCTCCTTGTTACTGTCTGGCTCCAAACTACTTTTTCTGCCTTATTAAACATATTATTCCCTTTTGCATATCATTCTTCATGCTGTTCGTGACACAAGACACTTCATCTCCTTTTCCATGCGTTTGCACAGGCTATGTTCCATGCCTTTGCATAAGCTGTGTTCCATGCCTATAATGCCTTCCCTCCTCATCTCTAAGAATCCCAAGTTTCCTTCAAAACTTAGCTCAAGCCCCACCTTCTCCATGAGGCCTTTCTTTGTGCCCCTTTCTAGCTGCTAGTGCCCTTATGCCATCCCTCAAATTATCTGATATCTATTTTGTATTTTCTTATCTGTGTACATGTTTACATCAATGGAATTTGTCTGTGGCTTCCCCTAGCCTGGGAAGAGAGGTCCTTTCTGGGAAAAGCCAAAGCCCACCATGGGCCCTTTGATCTCTTTGAACAAATCAGCCCAATCAACTTGGCGTTGCTCTTACTGCCTTTTATCCTCCTTAAGATGAAGGGGAGTTCTTAGGGGACTTCAGTAGATGGACTCTCCCTTCCAGGAATAGGCTGGCCTCTTCTCCTGCCAGAGCTCAGCAGAAACCAGGAAAAGGCCTACTGAAAAACTTTTCTAGGCTGCTCCTGCAATGTGGGGAGGGGCTGAATTCCTCTTCCCTTGTGCAAGCCACTCTAAGGCTTCTCTTTTGTAACAGGGTAATCTGGGGAGGGGCACCCTCCCCCCATTTCTTGGATTGGGATACCTCCCATGGAATTGACTTAGCACTGAAGGACTTGAGTTTCGGGGTGACAGAGAAATTTCCTTACTGGGTCCCGTGACTAGAGGGAGGCATAAGTGAGCCTCAACTATCTAAGCATGTCACTCAAGAGTCACATAGTCGCCCCCACCATAAGGGGCAATGGCAACCAAACAAACGTGCTGGCAATCATGAGGTTGCACCTTAACTTCAGCTGCCTCTTCTGTTTTGTTACTTGCCCCGAGCCCAGGAAGATGGCCATTTCCAGCCCTGCTGGAAACCTGTGAGCTCAAGAGGCTGAAGTCTGAGCCAGGCGCTAGCTAGCTGCCCCACAATCAGGTTCTCAGGGATGACTGCCACCAGAAGGGTCCTGAAGTCAAAGGGCTGGGCAATGAATGCCAAGCCGTGCCCTCAATGGCCAAAAGACTCAAGGTGAATGTGAAACATTTGGTGAGCAGTCCTGCCAAGGTGCCTTTACCTGTCAGGAGAGTATAATAGGTGACGCATTATTGTTCTTAATGTTTGAAATATTTGGTAAGGTGAACTTAGGCTTTAATGTGTTTAGCATTTCGTTTGTGGTGGAGGAAATAAATAAAATATAGATTTCCTCTACTTGAGATCTACTTTGTACATTGAGTATCTTTTCTGGAAGACAACCTGTTCATTCTTTTTAGGGGAGACCCTAGCCACAAACCATACCTAAACTTTAAGACTGTCCCAGAGTGTAAGGGGGAAAGCTGACTCCCCTCTTGCAGGGTTCAGGATCCTCCCAGGATTGGACTTAGTCTGTTTGAGCCCAGAGCTACAGCTCCCTTTTTGGGTAACATCTGGAGAAAAATCCCCTGTTCACATCATTGGAAGTCCAAGGGAGAGAGTGCTCAAGTCCCGGCCTAACACTCAAAAGAGAGAAAGAGAAACAGAGCCTTAGTTCTCACTTTTTATGGCCTGCTGAGTGGGTGCCTCTTACTGACTTGGTCACCAGATACCTTTGGTACCACTTCCCAATCACAAGGACCAATAAGGAATTGCTACATCACCCCTAAGTGCAAAGTCCTTCAAGGATGAGTCAGAGTATGTGTCCATCACCAGAGCCAGAGAACATGCTTATGTCCAAGGGAGGTCCCCCCAACTACCTGTTAAATTTTTAAAAATTTTCATTGCTGGGGCAGTTAGGTGGCATAGTGGATAGAGCACCAGCTCTTATCTGTGTGCATGTTGTTTCCGTCAATAGAGTCAAAAGGACCTGAGTTCAAATCCAGCCTCAGACACTTACTAGCTGTGTGACCCTGGGCAAGTCACCTAACCCCAATTGCCTCCAAACAAAACAAACAAAAAATTTTTTCATTGCTATCCCTTATTTTTACATCACCTTTCTTTTTATAATTTTTTAATCCATAAAAATCTGCCTTCTCTCCCTCCTACCTTTCTCCCCTCTACCCACCTACTCCTACCAAGTGAGAAAGAAAAACAAACATGTATAGTCACCAGCAGAACAAATTCCAACATTGGCCACAACTAAAAAAATTGTATCGGTCTGCACTCTGAGTCCATCACCTCTCAGGCAGGAGACATTTCCTTTATTTATGAAAATATCTCTTCCTCCACCCCTACCCAGTAAGTAATCACTTAAAATATTTTTTAAAAGAAGAGAGAAAAATAATAGTTTAACAAAAGCAACCGACACACTAACATACCTATTATCCTCCATCTCTGCAAAGAAAGTAAATGCATCCTCTCAATACTTTCAGGGCCACACTTCTTGGTCATTACAGGATTGAGTTTCGCGCACATCGTTTTCCTGCTTCTGCTTACTTTGCTCTGGTCTTCCAATCCATCTCTGAATTCTTCATATTCGTTGTTTTTTTATGATCCAGTAATGTTTGACAGTTTGTTAGTCATTCCCAATCGATGGGAATCGCCTTTGCTTCAAGTTCTGTTCTTCCATGAGAAGTTTCATGCATGTGGATCTTTCTGTCTGTCTTTGATCTCCTTGGAGTATATGTCTATTAGGGTTATTGCTGGGTCAGAGGATATGAATATTTTCATTACTTTTTTTAGCATAATTCCAAATTGATTTCTGGAATAATTGGGCTAAGTCAGAGTTCTCCCTATGGTGTATTAGTGTAGCACAACGTTGGCAGAGCTGAAAACTGGTCCAGTCATTCTGGAAAGCAATTTGGAACTATGTTCCCCAAAGTTACCAAAGTGTGCCTTTGACCCAGTTATATCATTGCTAGCTCTATGCCCCCAAAAGGCCAAAGGCATAGGAAAAGGATCTATCTGTACAAGAACATTTATAGCAGCTTCTTTCCATGGTAGCCCCCAAATTGGAAAATAAGGGAATGTCCTCCCATTGAGGAATGGCTAAACAAATTGTAGTATGTAAATGTAATGGAATATTATTGTGCCACAAGAAATGATGAAATGGACATATTCAGAGGAAACTCTGAAGACCCTATGAACTGATGCAGAGTGAAGTGGGCAGAACTGGGAGAACCATTTAGACAATGACAATAGAGAAACACAATTGTGAAAGCCTTCAGAACTCTGATCAATACAACGCTAAACCATGTCCAAAAGAATGAAGACAATATGTGGCTCTAACCTTCTGGAAGAGAGGTGATGAACTTCAGATGCAGAGACAGACATTTTTGGACATGGTTAATGTGGGAACTTGCTTTGCCAGACCATGCAACTATGTAGTGAGGGCTATTATGTTTTTTTATTTGTTCATTATATGTGTGGGGAGTGGGGAATGGGAGGGGCAGATGAATAACAACATGCTTGGTAATTGAAAAAGTAAAAATAATAAACTATTTTAAAAACAGTATGCTAGTGTACCTGCCCTACTTCCAGCTGAGTCCCAGCTCAGGACCAATGACCTCGGGAGCAGCCCTTGTGGAGAAGAAATCTGGCACTGGCTTCCACAGGGGCTGCAGCCCTCACCTCTTCGGCCTGCCACAGCTATTCAAGACCCAGAGAAAGTTCTCACCACCAAATTCCGTAGCCCATGAAACGGTTCAACAGACAGTTTCATCAATGGAAAAGACGCTAGAGATTTGTTACCATTTGCTTTATCATCATGGTCCTGGGCCAGCTGACTTTGCAGCTACAACTTCCCATGTGTGCTGTCTCCTCCTATCACGAGAGTTCTTAACCTGGAGTCTGTGAACTTTTAAAAAAAGATTATAACTCTATTTTGATATTTGATTATAATCCTATGTGTTTTATTTTATGCATTTAAAAACATTATAATCACACTGGAATTATTGCAGTAACCTGTTGGTGGGTATGCCTGCCTCAAGTCTCTCTCCAAAGTCCAGTCTTGTTGCCACCCTGCTCAGTAAACTGCAATGGCTCCCTATTGCCTCCAGGAGCAAATACAAAGTCTTCTGTTTGGTATTCAAAGCCCTTCCTAAACTTAGCCCTCTCTTACCCTTCCAGCCTTCTTATACCTTACTCCCCAACATGTACTCTTCAACACAAATTCTTCTTTGATTCAGTGGCACTGGCCTCTTGGCTGTTCCATGTACAAGACAATCCATCCCTTGGCTCCCAGCATTCTCTCTACCTCCTCCACTCCACCTGCTGACCTCTCTGGCTTCTTTTAAGTCCCAACTAAAATCCCATCTTCTCTAGGAAGCCTTCCCCAAGATCTATTAATTCTGTTAATTACTTCCTACTTATTTTGTATATAGCTTGTTTTGTTTACATATTTGTTTGCTTATTGTCTCCCCACTTAAACTGTAAGCTCCTCACAGAAACTATCTTTTGCCTCTCTTTGTACCTCCAGCAGTTAGCACAGTGCCTGTGTCCAAATGTTTCACCAGACTGCTAAAGAGGTCCATTACACAAAAAATAGAGACGCCCTGTGCTATTAGAATATGAGCTTCTTGAGAGCAGGGACTATCTTGTTTTTCTATTTTTAACCCCAGCATTTAACAATGGACTTGGCACTTGGTATGCCCTCTCTGTCTGCGGTAGGGGACAAGGTGCACCAACACTACCCATCCATTGTCCCTGCCTCACCTATCCCTGTCTCTCCAGACAAGGAACAGAATCAGCAAAAGGACTAGGATGACCCAGATCTAGTGCCATCTCAGCTGTAGTACCACCCACTGCCCACTCCACACTTCATCACAGGCAGAGCAGAGAAGAGTGACTAAGGCCCTGCACCTCTGATCCTTGACTGTCAATACCCCTTTGGAGATTTTGAGCTTTAGTTTGCATCTGTCACCCATTACTACCCCTATGGTGAGAAATTCTCTACCCCATTTCTCTCCCTATCTCAGTATTAACCAATCACCAGGCACACAGGAACCAACTACCTCCAAACTCTAATCTCCATCCCCCCCAACTCTAGTCCACCCATATCCTACACCAGCCCTTCCATTGTGCCCTCTGGGATTCATATCCCATAATACATTTTCCTTGTTCTTGGACCTTTCTTTCACTTTCCCTCTATCTGCCAACCCTCACTGAAAGCTGGCTCCTCCCTCCCAGCCCTAACACTCTACAGCCTTGGTCTTCCTTTCCACCACTAGCTGGACCTTTACTCTCCTCACCTCCCCTCCCTCCCCTAGTACACACACATATCCTGGAAGAGGAGCTGTAATGTGTCTTGCTCCAACCCTGTGGGTGTATTTGTTCTTTTTACAGAGGCAGCAAGGTACAAGGGATAGAAAGCCGGCCTTGAAGCCAGAAAGTCCTGAGATTGAATCCTGCCTCTGACAAATACTGGCTATGTATCTTGGTACTCAGACAACTCTCAAAAACTAAAAATTGCATCGAAGAGGACAACCTGCAAAGGTGGAGAGAATACCTGAGAATGCTCTAAACCAGGAGTGGAAAACCTGCAGCCTTGAGGCTAAACTGCTTTAAACCAATGAAATTACAGGCCAGTTCCTAACTCGAACTCTCTTGATACTGGATGTCTACCAGTAAGAATGTAATCTCCTTGGGAGTAGGGATTGTTTCTTTCATTGTATTTGTTATCTCAAGCTGTTACTGCAGTGCCTGACACAGACAGACTTAACACTCGATTAGTAAGTATTTGTTCATTCATCTTTGCCCATCTGCTGGTTTTGTTGTGTATTTCTCCAATTATGAGTGTTTTGGAGCCACCTCTCATATGGTTTACAAGTCTTCTTGTAATGGGTGGAGATTGCAAAGAGGCAAATTGAGGCTTGATAAAAGGCCAAACTTTCTAACCATTAGAGTTGCCCCAAAATGAAACTGGCTGACTGAGAACCTTTCTAACTCTGGGGTTGGGATGCCTGGGGGAAGAAAGGAGGCAATGGGTTGACAATTTCTACTCTGCCAGGTTTTTTTCTATTGCCAACAGGATATACAAAAACTGTTTTCATCCCCTTTCCTTCTCTTTATTTTTTTTTTTATCTCTTCATGCTGTTGAGGTGGGAACAGTTTTTTTTTTTTAAATGTAACTAGGGTCAAGGAAGTCATGGAGTAAAATGAAAGGTTGGTGATGTGGGAGCCTAGAAAAATGGTGTGAGTGGAGAGACCAGGAGATTCACTCAATGCTTTCCTTTCTCCTGCAATGTGTTCAAAGCTCCCCCTCCCTCAGTATGGCTCAGTGTTTAAATAAAATTGAATGTAGTTACCATGTCACAAAGCAAGAATATGACTATAAAAAGGAAAACATTAGGAACTACATAGAAACAATATCTAAGATCCAAGATCTCTAATATTTCATAGGTAAAATAACATTAATACAAGAGAAAGGAGGGAATGATGCAGTTTGAGGTAATTTTTAGTTCCATTTATCTGAAATGGTGAGAACCCGGAAGCTATTGAGTCCAAATGGTCCCAGGACACCCTGTGAAAGTCAAGGACAGTTCTGCACCAAATAGCATCCAAGGGAATTCTACTAAGGCAAACCAGCCACTGTCAAATGGATTTACATGGAGTAGACCAAGACAGGGGAGAATCGGAGGTACACAGACATGGTGTGTAAGAAAAGGGAAGCCAGGAAGACAAAAGGAGACAGAAGTCCCCTATAATCATGTTACTAGGGGTATCAGTGACTTGAAAAGTCCCAGCCACAAGGACGTGGAGAGAAAGCTTATGGCTTTCACATGGGATGGCAGCTCAGCAGGAGAGGCTCAGGCCATCATCATTTAATTTGGCTTGCATTTGTCATGCAGTGCATCCTAGTGACACCTTCTGAGGCAGAATTACAGCCCCATATCCCCACCTCTCCCCTCCACTCACCTGCAGAACGGCCTGCTGTAAACACCTCCATTAGTGTTGAAGGAGAATGTCATGTAAAGTTCCTACATTGTCTCAGCCTCGAGAGGATGTTCTTTCCTGAAACTCGATTCCAAGTTTGAGTTCTGCTTTGGTCAGAGACAAATTATAATCCCATAAATCCTGTTATAGACATAATAGTAGCTCCAGGTAAGAGAAATACACTCAGTAGGTGCTATGGAATGTTTTCTGGTGTCACAATCTCTGGCCCAAACACACCTTCAGCCAACTTATCTAGGAGCTCAAAACAGACCAGGTCAACAGAACTGCCACCATTTTCTGCATGATACAAAGTCCTTCCAGCACCACCAGAATATGCAGCCCTCAGGGACCTTCAAACTTCAATACCATTGACACTTCACTATGTGGAATAGATTTTCCCCCAATGAATTCAAGCTTACCCTCTTGGATTCCCTTAAAAACCAGCCAAGTCTTTGACATTCCTCTCCTCAAAGCTTAACAAGGCAACCCATTCCCTGGTCAGTTGTTCCCCTCCCCATGCTCAATGATATAACTCAGGGCAAGAGGAACTCTAGTTTGGTGGATTCTCAACACTAAAATAGTTTTGGGATGATGCCATCCACTGGCTGACTAGGAGGGCCAAGGAAACAAAGGCTGGTTATGGGAGTTTACTGGGGCTGTGCCCTTTACAAAAAATCTGAGCCTTCCACTAGGTACACTCAAAAAGCAGGATCTCCAAAAGGGTATGGAGAATAGACCCTGTTAAAAATATTATTAACAATTCTCAGGAACCCCCATTCTTTTCTTCTGTTACAACCAAGAGCAGATTAACAGGCAACACACACCTGATGGCCCTTGTTTCCTCACATGGAGCCAGGGTCAATGATTACCATCCTGTCACTAACACTGCTCATCCTGTCTGTGCAAAACTCCCACTCCAGCTATCCTGTCCCATTATACTTGGACTTCTGGCTCCTGCTGATCAATCTCTATGAGCCTGAGTTCTGACCTCCTACTAAATCTTTTTGTGTTCAGGTCCCTTCTATATGTATTCTCAGTCTGAACTCATCCCTCCAGACCCTAAGCCAGCCTATTTGGGCACTCATTATCTACCCTCTGCTAGCCTGGGCTAGTTCTAGATTTCTGGACCAAGCCTTTCGACTACTCTTCCACCCTGCCCACAGTGATGCCACAGAATTCTGTTGTCTCACTTGGACTTAGATTATGCACATGACCACCCTCCATATCTTGATACCTTGTCTATACCCATGAGACCCACCAGATCCCTCTAACCTACCTGGCTGCCTGGTCCCAATCACCCCTACTCTGCTTCATCCTGTTGCCCTCCAAAACCCAGCACTGTAGTACACCGAGCCAACACTGGGATGCAATGGAAAAATAATGGAATTGAGTGCTCTGAACGCCAAGTGAAAGAAACATACTGTTTATGTGAGTGAATCTCAAGAAAGTTTACTTCAAAAGGTGAATTTCAAAAATACACATGTAGCAGATTTTCCACTAGTTAGTATTAAACTTAGAATACAAGGGAAACTGTTATAACTGTTTGAGCATGACCCAAGTTAAGGAACATAATCAATTACAAAACCAACAATTTCCATTCTCAATGTTACTAATATTTACATATTTTAATTTTTACCACTTGAATCAAGGTTCTGTGACTTTTTTAATATAAAGTTTTTATGATTTCAAAAAGTATGAAAATCCCTGAACTTAATGACCTGTAAGTTCCCTACCAATGCTTAGAATTCTTTGATTTTCTCCATGCTCACATGAGTCTCCTCAAAAGTGCCCTTAGAGTTTCCCAACTCTACCCCATGAGCATTAGCCCACTTGGCAGAACCTCTTGGCAGCTCCCTCTCCTTTGCAAGGGATCCCCAGGGATTCAGAAGCTCAGATACACATTAGCATGTAAAGGATACACTGCTTTTGGAAATTCCCATCGTCTTCCATTACAATATTCAGAAATATACTTAAGACTCCACATTTACAACATTTAATTTTTTAACCACCTAACTCCAGCCCCGCCCCCCTCCCCCCATCTAGGGTCATCCCTCAATCCCCGAGAACTTCTGGAGGAGGGAAATATTTTTCCAAGAGTGCCTAACATTTCTTTGTGTAAATTACTCTATGTAACCTTATGTACATAGTAGGTGCTCAATACACATTTGTATTCACTGAACTAATAAAGCAAGATTTCCAATGCTGGATAAAAACTGAAGGATCATCCAATCACGAGATGGAAGGCTTTTCCATATTCTTTACATACAGTACTCCTCTCCAGCATGAATCTTCTGATGTTGAATTAGAGATGAACTCTGGCTGAAGGCTCTCTCACAATAACAACATTTATAAGGTTTCTCTCCAGTATGAGTTCTCTGATGTTTTGTAAGGTGTGAGCTCTGACTGAAAGCTTTGCCACATTCTTTACATTTGTATGGTTTCTCTCCAGTATGAGTTCCCCTATGTTCAATAAGGTGAGCACTCCGGCTAAAGGCTTTGCCACATTCGTTACATTCATAGGGCTTCTCCCCTGTATGAGTTCGCTGATGTTGGATAAGGCCCGAGAGGCCACTAAAAGCTTTACCACATTCATCACATTTAAAGGGTTTCTCCCCTGTATGAATGAACTTATGTCTAGTAAGGGATGAAGTGTCACTGAAAGCTTTTCCACATTCATCACATTTGTAGGGCTTCTCCCCAGTATGAACTCGAAGATGTTGGGTAAGGTGTGTGCTCCTAGTGAAGGCTTTCCCACATTCATTGCATTCATAAGGTTTCTCTCCAGTGTGAATTCTCTGGTGCTGAGTGAGGTGTGTACTCTTGTTAAAAGCTTTCCCACATTCACCACATTCATAGGGCTTCTCTCCAGTGTGAATTCTCTGATGCTGAGTGAGGGATGAGCTCTTACTAAATGCTTTCCCACATTCGTTACATTCATAGGGTTTTTCTCCAGTATGAGTTCTTTGATGTTTAGTAAGGGATGAGCTCTGGCTGAAGGCTTTCCCACAGACATTACATTCATAGGGTCTCTCTCCAGTGTGGATTCTTTGATGGTCGATAAGAGATGAAGTTCGACTAAATGCTTTCCCACATTCTTTACACTTGTAGAGTTTTTCTCCAGTATGAATTCTTTGATGTTCAGTAAGGTGGATGCTCTGGCTGAAAGCTTTACCACATTCATTACATTTGAAGGGTTTCTCTCCAGTATGAGTTTTTTGGTGATGAATTAGGGATGAACTCTGGCTAAAGGCTCTATCACATGCATTACATTTAAATGGTCTCTCTCCAGTATGGAATCTCTGATGTTTTGTAAGGGATGAACTCTGGCTGAAGGCTTTCCCACATTCCTTACATCCATAAGGTTTCTCCCCAGTATGGATTCTCTTATGCTGAATGAGGCTTGAGAGGCCGCTGAAGGCTTTGTCACAATCACCACATTTATACGGTCTCTCTCCAGTATGGATGAACTGATGTCGATTAAGAGAAGAAGCATCCTTGAAGGCTTTCCCACATTCGATGCATTTATAGGGTTTTTCTCCAGTATGAATCCTTTGGTGCTGAGTAAGGTGTGTGCTCCGGGTAAAGGCTTTCCCACATTCAATGCATTCATACGGTTTTTCTCCAGTATGAGTTCTCTGATGTTGAGTAAGATGTGTACTTTTGTTGAAGGCTTTCCCACATTCAGTGCATTCATAAGGTTTCTCTCCAGTGTGAATTCTCAGATGGTCAATGAGGGATGAGCTCTGACTAAAGGCTCTATCACATTCATTACATTTAAAGGGTTTCTCTCCAGTGTGTGACCGCTGATGTTTCAAAAGGGATGAGTTCTGCCTAAAGGCGCTCCCACATTCTGTACACTTAAAGGGTCTATCTGAACTATGAATTCCCACATGTACAATAAGAGCTGAGCGATTCCTAAAGCCTTTCCCACATTCACCACATTTCCAAGCTTTCTTCACTCCATACAGTTTCTGAAGTTTAGCTAGGTCTGAATTCTTTTTGAGGCTTTTTCCACGTGCATCACAATTAAGAAGGCTTTCTTCTGTAGGAGCTTTCTGCTGTGTAACAAGGATTGACTTCAGACTGAAGGTTCCCTCAAATTCATTACATTCACGGCCTTTGTCTCCAGTGGAGGTTTTCATGTGTGCAATTGTCATTTGCCTCATGTGGTTCTCCTGATGGCCCTGCTCTCTCTCTAGCTGGCCCTTACAGTCCCAGCTTTCTAGAAACATAGAATCCCAGGGACCATCCCTTGTGAATCTTTCTATTATCTCCCCATGAGATGATCCTTCTTCAGAAAAGTCGTGCTTTGGAGAAGATGGCTTGATCTCAGGCTTAGTCTCCCAGTCTGAAAGACATACAAAATAAAAAGGTCTCCTATTTCCTGTGTTAGAAGACAGGAAACTGCTAGAGTGAAAATGAGATAATGAATGTGAAAAAAAAATACCTTCACAATGTAGACAGCTTTAACATCTCTAAGTATAGCATTGAAATCGGAAGGAAGGACGAGTAGGCAGGAAAACAGCAGTTGTAGGAGGCAGAGTGGCCCAATATACACAGTGAACAAAGAGAATGAAAATAGCTTATCCAGAATTGTGGGCAACTGGGAATACTAACTTGGTGAAAAGGCAAGGCTCCAATTCTGCCTCTGACACTCTGTGTGACTTTGGAGAAGTCATTTAACCTCTCTTGGTCTTAGTTTCCTAATCTGCAAAATAGAGATAATATCTATAGTACACAAAGGGTTTTTGTGAAACTTAAATGAGAATCTATTTAAAACACTTTGCAAACTCTAAAGTTGAAGGTCAGAATGGGAAGTATGAGTATCTGGCCACAGAGATTTCATATCAAACAGGGGGATTTATTCACTGTTTTCCACATCTCAAAAACAAGAAAAGGTGTGTTTGGCGGGAGAAGCACTGACCTTTAGACTGAATTATGAGGGAGAGAGAGGGAAAAAACTTAGTAAAACCATAAAACTAAATACTATGGTAAACACTGTGTATGAAATAGATGAAGAAGCATAATGGTGGTGGTGTCTGGAATTTGGAGATGAAAATATCAGGGAGGCCTGTTGGTATGTATATATGTAAAATGTCTTCTGGGTATATACCAAAGCAAAAGTTCAACTGTTAACAAAGTGAGCTTGAAAATTGTAATATAAGAAATTAAACATGATTTCACAGATATCATTGAAACTGAGGGTTATGGACTGGGCTATAGAAATGGAAGCAAATACCTTGTTCAAAACAAAAAAAAATAGAAGGGAGGGGTAGTATGAATGTACATTTGAAAGGTATATATGTATAGAGAAATCCATGAGCATGTGTGTACAAAAATGATAAAAAATCATTGGCAGATCTTTCCAATAAGATCAGACGTAGAGCAAGGATGCCTATTATCACCGTTACTATTCAGTATTGTGCTAGAAATGTCAGTTCTAACAGTAAGAAAGGAAAAAGAAATTGAGAGAACAATCATTGGCAAAAAGGAAACAAAATTATCGCTTTTTGCAGATAATATGATGGTTTAGTTAGAAAACCCTAAAGGCTCAACTAAAAAAACCAAACAACTGAAACAATAACTTTAGCTAAGTTGTACGATATAAAATGAACCCATATAAAACATCAATATTTGTGTATACTGCCAACAAAACCCATCAGGAAGAGAAAGAGAAATTTCATTTAAAATAACCTACAGGCAGTATAAAATACTGGAGAGGCTACCTGACAAGACACACACAGGAACTATAGGAATACAACTATAAAACACCCTTTACACAAATAAAGCCAGATTTAAATAACTGGAGAAATATCAATTGCTCATGGATAGACTGAGCCAATATAATAAAAATGACAATACTACCTAAATTAATTTACTTATTCATGCCAAACTAATCAAACTACCAATGGATTACTTTATAAAACTAAAAAAAAAAATCCTAAGAAAATTCATATGAAAGAACAAAAGGTCAAGAATCTTAAGGGAAATGATGAAGAAAGTGGCAAGAAAGGGGGCCTAGTAGTACACTAGATCTCGAACTATATTATAAAGAAGTCATCATCAAGATAATTTGGTACTGGTTAAGAAATAGGTCAATCAGTGGAACAGATTAGGTATAACATACAGAAATAAACAAACACAATAGCCTAGTGTTTGATAAACCCAAAGAGCTTAGCTACTGGGATAAGAACACTTTTTGACAAAAACTGTTGAGAAAACTGGAGAGCAGTGTAGTAGAAACTAGGTATAGACCAACATCTCATACAATATGCCAAGATAAGCTCCAAATGGGTATGTGACTTAGACATAAAGAGTGACATCATAAATGAATTAGAAGACCCAGGAAGAAATTATCTGCCAGCTCCATGGATAGGAGAAGAGTTCATGTCCAAACAAAGGACAGAAAGGATTACAGAAGGTAAAATGGACAATTTTAATTACATAATATTAAAAAGTTTTTACACAAACAAAAGCAAGAAACTGGGGAAAAGCAATCTTTGCAATAAGTTTCTCTGACAAAGGTCTCATTTCTAAGATATACTGGGAACTGATTCAAATTTGTAAGAATAACAGCCATCCCCTAATTGGTAAGGGGTCAAAGGATTTAAACAGGCAGTTTTCAGAGGAAGAAATCCAGGCTATCACAGCTACACACAAAAAAAATGCTCTCACTCAGTGGTGTCCACCCCAAATAGAAAGAGATCCCTGTGAGCTATATATTGACTTGGAAAAATCATACATCAGCATTATCTATGTTGTAATGTATTTTTATTTCTTTTGTTCAACATTTCCCACCTACATTTATTATCTAGTTTGTGTTGCACTGCACCTTTGCTCCTAATCGCTAATAATTAGAGGAATGAAAATCCAAACAACTCTGAAGTACCACTTCATACAAATCAGATGGGCAAAGTTGACAAAAAAGGACAATGATGTGCTAGAGGAATTGTGGGCAAACATGGATGTCAAGTGAATGTTGGTGGAACTAAGAATTGAATCAGCTCCTCAATGATGAGTGAGGCTTGTATTAGTTAACTATGAGTCTAATGGATATCAACAGTGACATGGCTAAAAAAGCTAACCATTTCAATACTTCCAGGCTCTGTGGTTTCGTCGGTATGGTCCCCTTACTAATGCAGCTCCCATCTCCCTTCCTCCTAGAAGACAGACTATCTTTGGGAGTAAGTGTGGCCTAGAAATTTAACCCCCTGCAGTTAACCTGGTGACTGGCCTCTCTAAATTTTGCTTGACTGGTTCTCAGATAAGAGACAGAGTCTGCTACTGGACTTGGCAGGACCTTCCAGACCTTATGCTCTATTTGCACATCCTCCAAGAAGCCATTGCCACCTGCATAGAACAAAGAGGCATCCTAGAAGGATCTGGGTAAGAGGATGCAGACTCAGGGTACTTTAACAGACATTAACACACTGTCCACATCAAGATCATAAGAATGAACTGTTCCATTTTATGATGTGCTTTTCACATCAAACCTAGAGAGAGCCCTGTGTTAAATTCTGGAGGCTACAGTTAGTTAATGTTTTAACGATATTTTTGGAAGTTGTATTGATGTCTTTGGTTTGTATACCAAAGGAAAAATGTGTAAGCAAAACCAGCGATCACAGCCATTGTACATTACATCATATGCAACATTCTTCATAGCATTAGTTTCCAACCTCTCTATAAAGAGGAAGGAAGAAATGTGTGCCATCATCTGTTCCCTGGACTAAGAATAGTCATTACCATTGATCATGAATTGCCTGAATGTCTTCAGTGATGGGAAGGCTACTCCTTCAAAAGGGAGTTCATTTTGTTGTTGTCTAGCTCCATTAGGAAGTTCTTCCTTTACCCAGGGTGCAGAATGAGACTAACATTTCTGGGCATGGACAATGGGGGAGTTTGCTTTGCCTGACAATGCATATTTGTTGTAAGAGCTTTGTTATTATTATTTTTAATGGGCATCCAAGGAGGTGGGAGGAAGAAAAAATTATTTTTGTTAATTGAAAAAACTAAATTAAATTAAAAAACAAACAAGCAAAAAAGGTATTCTTTATGCTTACTGGAAATCTAGGAAGTCCCAATTTAACAGCAGAAGTGATGAGAATATTTCTGGAGGAGGGAACCAGGATAGGGAGGGAGTCTAAAGATTATACTATATTCAGAAACAGTTGAAGGAACCAAGAATGCTAGGCCTTGAAAAAAGACAACTAAAGGCATGCATGAGAGCGATCTTTAATTATTTTAAAGGCTTTTATGTAGAAGAGGACTTAGACTTGTTATATAATGCTCCAGAGGGTAGAACCAGGGTCGATGAATGGAAGTTACTAGGAAGCAAATTTTGGCTTGATCTAGGTAAGAATTCCCTAATAGCGAGCCAACAAAAAAAGTGAGCTGCCTCTTTAAGTGGTGACTTCTCATGTCACTAGAAATATTTAGGCAAAAGCTGGATGACCATGGATGATCAAGGATGTTATAGAAATGATTTCTGCACCCAGCGGAAGATTGGACTGGATAACCTCAAAGATTCTCCTATTCTAATTTCTAAAACACCCCTTTCTTCCTGTCATACCTTGGTCAAAAATCTCCAGTGGCTCCCTACTGCCAAAAGGATGATGTTCCAATTGCTTAATCAAACTCTGTGTCCATTATTCTTCTGTTCCTCATCTCTGCTGAGGTGAGCAAAGGGCCAACATAAGGAAGGTGGGGACTGTAGGCCAAGTGGGAGAAGTAGGATTAGGATGGGGTAAGTGAAAAGCCATGTAACTCAAATGGGACAGATTCAGTCTGTCGGACATTCTTAAGTCTGGGTGGATCCTGAAGGAATAAAGTTAACAGGAGTCATACTTTGGCAAGGAAAGTATACAAGGCTGAATGTAGTTGCTACATTAAATTAATCAGTTGGGCATTTTGTAAACACGAAAGAATTAAAAGCACACAAAAGTAATGAGAAAACTGAAAGCTGGAATGTAACTGCTGATATTGGTACTTAGTACTCATGGGACACATAAGAACAGTGTGTTCATTCTGTGATCTAAGAGTGTAGTGTTAAGAGTGAACCTTGAACAGTATGTATTTCCTTCTGAATGGGGCTGAGTTCACTCCCTAAAAGCAGCAAGGATTTGCTCCCATTCCACTGGAAAAACTTGAGCCTTGGTGGGATTCCTTGACATAATAGCAAACAGCAGAGGCCAATTGGGAAAGGATCTTGAGCAGGCCAGCCTGATGATTCATGGTGACTTGAGGCCAGGAGTGCTCCTGCTTGAGCAGAGAGTGGGTGGTTTGGGGTCTTCCTAGCAGTGGTATGAGCAGTCCCAAAATAAAGGAGGTCTAACCTGACCATGCAATACTCACAGCTCCTGGCCATTCTATTCACACCCAGAATGCCTTTCTGCCTCTTCTTCATCTAACCAAATCCTTCAGGACCAAATTCAAAAATCCCATCACTCGCACAAAGTCTGCCCCAACTACTCCAGCCAACGCTGCTCTTTTTCTCCACAATCTTATCCTACTAGCTGTATTTTTCATTTCAGCACTTACATATATCACTATACCATTATGAATTTCCTTCATCTGTGTATAGGCTGTCTACCTAAAAAGACCGTAAACTTCTGGAGGGCAGAGACCACATGTTAAGATTAATTTTGTCTCTCTTTCATAACTTTTAGGAAAGGTGAGACAGAGAATAACTGGTGGGCAAAATATGATCACGAAACAAATGGGAAAGAGCAAAGTTCTCTTACCTGCCTGGCACCTTACCAAGCAAACAGACAGTATTTCCTGAAAGCATGTTTTGTGGCCATTTTGTGGGAGACATCTTATGTTCTTTCTGAGTCTGTATTATACGGAAAGTTAGAGGACATGGTTCAAATGCCAGTTCTGGTGACTACCTATGTGGCCTTGGGCCAGTTACTTAACCTTACCGGCCCCCAGTTTCCTCATTGGTAAAATGGTGCACTAGATGCTCACTAAGATCCCTTCCAGCTCTAAACCAATGATCTGATATGAATAACTGCTGGGGGAAGCTTCCAGTGTACACAGGGACATAAAACTCACACGTGAAACAATTATGGAGCACCCCAATGCAACAGGTAATTGAGCACTGCATGCTATATGGAGAAAGGTACACTCAATGTGTTTGGGGAGCTAGATTCAATGTGGAGGAAGAGGAAGAAGTGAAATGACAAAAGGCACTAATAGGATGTAGTTTTAAAACCCTGGCGAGGTGGAATGTCCATCATCAGGACATCCTGTGACATGGGGAACCAAGGACCACGCCTAGACTGAGAGGAGATGGTGGAATCACTACAGGAAAATGGCACGATGAAATCAATGGGGTTTGGGGGCAGAAGAACATGACAGCATCAATCAGTAAATAAGAGAACCTAGGAGGCTGCTCCAGCAATCTAAGCCTGTAGTAACGGTGGTCTCCACTAAGTGTTGTCAGTGAAAGTGGAGAGGAAATGCCAAATTAGACATTTCAAAGGAAGAATCAGGACTCAGTGAATGATTCTATCAGATGAAGAGGAGAGGGAAGAGTCAGAGATGACATGTAGTTTCCTTGCCTAAGAAATGGGAAAAAGAGGGACAAATGGAAGGGGAACTAGTTTGGATGCAAAGATGAGCACAGTTTTGAATGAGAAGAGTATTATGAGCTAAGTGGGAGCTATCCAAGGGTCTCTAAATAGACAGAAATATGGGACTGGAATGCACATGAGAGGTCAGAGCTGGAAACCTAGAATTAGGAGCATGAAAAAAATCTGTTTAATTTGTCTTGGGCTTATAACATGATGAGCTCCTGAGGATAGTTTGATGAACATATCTTATCCCTCTTTGTTGTGGGGGGGAGGTGCATATGTGGAGGGGGACAATAGATCACAAAAATATACTTGATAGATATAGTCACTGTGTTGGTTGGTTTTGCTAAACTTTTTCTTTGTTACAAGGGAGGGTCCTGTTGGCTGGAATTGGGGATGTGAGGTAGGATAGTATATGGGAAAACCGTGTAGTATAAAAAACATAAAAAAGCATTAATAACCCCTCCCCCTTTTTGTAAAGTATCTGACTCCTGTGAGAAGTCAGACTAGAAAATCAGTTCAGACACATGTGCCTTAACTATATAAGGAAAAGGGGAAGCAGATGGAGGAAGGTTGCTGACCAAGAGAAACAATAAGAGAAGGAGGATGTCAGAGAATGGCAAAGCCAAGCAGAGGCTAGCTATTGTGATAAAAAAGAAAAAAATACTAAATGAGTTTGGAGAGCCAGAAGAAAAGTAGCTCTTAGTGAGGAGCAAAATGTTACTTTGCTTATCAACTGAGGATGAGCTGAGGAAGAGATCAAATGGCATGATGAGGCCAGAAGGAAGCTGTACACAGTATGAAGGACTAAGAAGGTCCACCTTTTGGATCTGAAATTGTTCTTGCTTCTATTTGGTATTGCCCAATTTCTCCTTTATTTCAAAGTCAGTAATTTTGTTCTTTTGCTACTGTAAATCCTTATTTTTACAAGAGCTCTGGGAAGTGTGAAGTTGTATGCTCTTGGCGCTTAATTTTCCATGTGCATTTCTAAAGTTCTGTGCCTGCTCCGCCAGCAAAGAAAGAGGTCACGTTAACTATTTGGTGACAGGTAGTCATCAGCACCCACGAGAAGGAAGGTAGTGAAGAATGAGAGTAAAGAGCCAAGGATACCCTCAAGGGATATGGTGACGACATGAGTGAGAACATTATCGAACTTCTGCTCTGTTATAAATACTTTTATAGCTTTAAGAGGGTAAGCCCAATGGGATTCAGGCTGGAGGAGCCAGCATCTGGGCTGCTGTGCTTTCCCTGAACAGCCCAATGGGTAGCCACGGCTATTGCCTTCACCTAAGTAAAGATGAATGTTGGAGTTTCTCACAATGAGGGAAAGCCAAATACCAGAGCAATGAGCAGCAATGGCATGTGGCTAACGTTTGCATCAGGAGTTGGCTTGCTTTCTATTGTCTCACTCATTGTTCCCTTCTTTAGCGTTCCTGTTGCTTGGAGCTTAACCAATCCATATCAGCTGGGAAGGTATGTACTAGTGCATGCATAAAAAGAACGCCTTTTGGAAAGAGTAAAGCTAAGCTGTTAACTCCCTGGGAACAGCATTCTACTCTGGGGCAAATTTGCAGAACAAGCATGGAATTACCCACTTCATCTGAAATACAGCTTCTCTCCCAAGGGTGCATGGCCCTAAGCACCACAACTGCACGGTGTTTGCATCTCTGATGTAAAGAAGTGCTAAGCTGAAAATGGCAAACGGATCCATCCTGACTGCCACTTTATGTGGTCGCTGCTTCTTCTCTAACAAAGGTATAGGCAGTACACACGATGCCATTTATGCTGTAACGTACAATGGGAAGCTTGACATTCCAGGTTTAATGACTGCCTCTTTGTGTGCTACCTGGAAAAGCAGGTAGCTTTTTTTTTTTTAAACAAGAAAATGTCTCTTAAGTATTTGGTATGGCTAGAAAATGTCTTTTTTCTCCTCTTTTAAAAATTTGTGTATGCCTCTTGTTTTTTATATAACAATAATGTCTACATTGATATCTCTCTCTCAAGCAATATACCTCCCCCCCATCCACCTAGCAAGCCTTCTATTGTGACAACTAATATAATGACCAATGACACAGGAGGGTCATTGAGAAGTAGCTTACTTTATAATAAATGTGCGCTCTCCCCAAAAGAATGACCTCATCAGTCACAGTGAAACTGAAATAATTTCTATCTAATTAGAACAATTATACCTTTCAAAAGAAATCTGATGTCCTATTCTGAAGACCTCCTGTGCTTTCTTAAGTAACCTCTGTATTCGTTTTCTTGTCTCAATGTTTTTTATCGGGATGTGATCAATTTCAGATGTATCAGGGTAAAGATGTACCTGGGTGATGTACTTTTAGGCCCCATTAGGCACAAGTGTCTTCCTACAGCTTCCTTCAATCTGCTCAAGCTTCCAACATTCATGTGGGGCCAAGGAACATTCTGATTTTCTGGATTAAAGGCTGCTAGCCATTTTTAAAAAAAATGATATTCCAAGAAGTTAGAAGTACATTGCAACGTGTAGTTCTGGTATGCGACGTTAATCATTTTGGTTTTTGTAGATGTAAAAAAAGTATGTAAACTTAGATATGGGTCTGGAAGAACTAAGTTGTTTTGTTTTTACGTACCTGGTTTGCTAGGAATGTTACCGTCATTAATTTTCTGCTTTGTGTTGTTCAACACAACATAAATAGTAGTTGATTTAACAAAAAAATAAATTTGTGATAAATGAATAGCTCTAAACTTGCAGGGAAGCTAGAGCTGCTATCTACATCAGGAACTGAATGAAGCAGCCAGTGATGAAGTATCAGGAGCACTTCTGGATATGGAGGCAGAAAGACCAGAGTTCAAATCCTGCCTCAGACACTTACTAGCTATGGGACCTTAGGCAGGTTACATAACCTCTCTGGGCCTCAGCTGGCTATAAGGTGAAGGTGGTAGACTGCCTGACCTTTAAGGCCCCTTCTAAACCTAAATCTATGATTCTACAAATGACTATGGTAATCTACTATCACCTGTCGACAGCATTTAAAAACATTAGGGGTAGTCGCTAAAAATTCTCTTGAAAAAAATCCTGTATTGTCTTTCCGTGTAATTGGAAAAAAATATCATTAAAAAAAGAAAGAAAAAACTCTATAGCAAACGCCATAAAATAATTAATTAATAGAAGTGTCAAGTGTTGTGAAGATCCTTCCACTTGGGGGGAGAAGAGGAGCCACTCAAGGAGATACAGAAGTGGCTGGAGGATGGAAAGAACCAGGATCATGCAAAGCAGAACAGTTTGAATGAGGAAGGGTGAGCTAGGCATGGAGGTGCATGTCTATAATCCCAGCTCCTAGGGAGACCAAGGCTAGCAGATCCGGAGTTTGGGAATTCTGAGCTGAACTGGGTCATGCCAATCAGATGTCTGTACTAAATTAGGCCTCGATATGGTGAGCACCTGGCAGTAGGCATTGCTAGGTCACCTAAAGAGAGAGTCAGAATGGAGATGGAGCAGGTCAAAGGTCCCCTGCCAAGCAGTAGTGGGATCAGGCCCGTGAGTAGCTTCTGACCATCCAGGCTGGGTGAGATAGGGAGACCCAGTCTTTAAAAAAAAAAAATAAAAGGAGGAGTGGTCCATAATATCAAACAAGGCAGAGAAAAGGCACTGGACTGGCTAACAGGAAGCCAATTGTGACCTTCAAGATAGCAGTTTCACAATAGTAGGAAGTGAGGCAGATTTTAGGAGTTTTTTTGAGTAGAATGTATGCAGCAGGTATAAAGCACATGTTTGAGGAGCTCTGCAATGAAAAGAGAGACATTTGACAAAAGCCAGAAGAGGGAGCAGGGTTAAAAAAAAAAGTTTGAATTGTTTCAAATAGAAGGAATCTATAGAAGTTGAAAGGGAAAAGAGCCAAAATCTATAATGAAGAAGTGGGGTAAAGGGCTGGAGAAGGTGGGAAGGGTAGAAGTACAGGGATTAGCTTCAGGTATAAAGCACATGTTTGAGGAGCTCTGCAATGAAAAGAGAGACATTTGACAAAAGCCAGAAGAGGGAGCAGGGTTAAAAAAAAAAGTTTGAATTGTTTCAAATAGAAGGAATCTATAGAAGTTGAAAGGGAAAAGAGCCAAAATCTATAATGAAGAAGTGGGGTAAAGGGCTGGAGAAGGTGGGAAGGGTAGAAGTACAGGGATTAGCTTCAGGGAGAAAGCACTACACTTCCTCGGAAACTAGAGGACAGGTGTCAAAACAATAACATGTTAAAGTAGCCTGGATTCTATAAGGAAACTCGCACCAGGAGACTTCAAGTTCCTCTGTAGGCCCGTGGGGCTTTGAGGTGAGGCCCTTCACCAATATATCAAAGGTGCAGCCTCTCAATGACCAACTGGCCTACTGCTTCCAAAGATTGCTATCTCTCTGTCACTCACCTGGATAGGCATCTCTTGAGACTTCCCTTTCCAGCATCCACGGGTCTTCTTTTCTCTCCAACTGTGAGATTACATCAGGTTTGGAAATTGGAAGCCCTGTTCACAGAGAAATAAATAGGTCTTCACTATTTGTGCTCAGGACACAAAGGCATGCTGCACAGCAGACTCCAAGAATTACTTAGGAAATACAATCAAGCATAAATAAGAATTCTTTTTCAGATAATGACCTGAAGCCCAGAGATGTTAACCTGAGGCCACTTAGCTGCTAGGTGACAGAACCCCAACTTGCTAGGTGACAGAACCCCAACTTCCTAACTCATACTCCATGCTTCTTTCTGCTATACCATGCTATCTCAAGCTCTTAATCTTCAGGGAAAGGGGGGACACCTAAAAAAAAAACTCCTCCAGAAAGAAGTAAAATAGCCCACAAAATAATGCTTAGTGGCCAATTCCCATAAAGAGTGGGTGGGAGATGGGTAAAGGAGTCAATGTGAGTTCAGAAAGATAGGAGTCTTCAGGCTGGAAAGATAGGAATTTCCTACTCTGTAGCTATGTGCACTGGGATCTTTTGGGAGAAAGCCTTGGTTGGCATGGGAAAAAGAGGATGTGGAAGCTACAGTCACTAAAGCTACCTACTTTCAATTCAACCAAGTGTTGGACTTTCTGTCAGCAACAATGAACAGGAATAATATTTCTAAGCCAAAAACGATTTGGAAATAGTGATTCCAGAACCTCAAGCCAAAAGGCCTATCTATACTAACAAACGAGGAGGTAAAAGGATCCAATGGGAAGATTCTGAATTCTAGAAGGAAGTCATCCTTACCCATTGAGACCAAGTGCCTATACTTTTCCAATATCACATCTCTGTACACATCCTTTTGAGTAGGGTCCAGTTGACCCCATTCCTCTTGGCCAAAGGCCACAGCCACATTCTTGAACGTCACTGATTCCTGAAAGAAACAGCATGAGAGGCTTTGTTAAGTGCTTTAACAAAACCAAGACTTCATGAATTAATCAATTCTTACATTTTGAAGATCTCCAATACTTAAAAAATAAATCTAGGGAATGAAGCAAGCAGAGGCATTACCATTTACTCGAGTATATTAACTGATGCTGTTTTATCTTTCTGGCTTCAGGCTATTTCTTAGTTACAGAAGCAATGTGGTACAAGGGTAAGTGCACTAAATTTGAGGTCAGAAAGCCTGGGTTCAAGTCTTGGGTCTACAACCTACTTGCTGTGTGATTATAGGAAAGTCACATAACTTTTATGTCTCTATTTCCTCATCTGTAAAATGGACATAGTACTTGTACTACATGCTTCAAAGGGTTGCTGTGAGGATAAAATGAGAGCAAATGTGTATCTTACTTTGCAAATGTTAAAGTGTCACCAAAATATCGGTCAGTCAACAAGTACTTACGACATACTGTGTGCTAAACATTGGGCCATGAGTTGAGGATAGAAAAACCAAAATGAAAGTAACTGTCTGAGTTTTATTGGGGGAGACAAGATATAGATAGAGATTATAGATAGAAGTAGATTACATATATTTATACGTACATATATATCTCTTATCTCTATACGAGTATGTACAACATATATACAAGGCATATATGTTGGGAGGGGAGGGAAGGCATTACCCGACATGTAAACCAGGAAAAAAGTGGTGCTTGAGTTGAGCCTTGGAGGAAGGTACACCGAGGCTCAGAGGTGAGTAGGGAGCACATTCCAGAGATGGAGGACAGAGCGTGCAAAAGCAAAGAGATGGGAGATGAACTGTTATGTTCAAGATACACCCTGGGCAGTCTGGCTGGACAATACAGTACATGTAGTGCATGAATATATAATGAGGTGGAAAGTAGGTTGGCATCCGATTATAAAGGGCTTTAACTGCCAAACAAAGGAGTTGACATAAATGTGCATTACTTGAAAGTATAAGGACAGGTACCCTGAAAATGTCTGGAGGCAGCATTTTGATTTTTCTAATGGATCCTAAACATAAAAAAAAGAAGTTCCCTGTAATTGTGAGGCAGTGTGGCATAAGGGCCAGAGAACTTTGGAGTCTGGGATATGGGGGCTCAAGTCTTGCCCCTGACCAAGGCTGGCCCTGTGCCCCTGGGCATCCCTGGGGTTTAACACTCTTCAGTTTGTAAGGTGCAGAGCAGAAGCTGAGGTAGAGGGGGTCCTCCAGAGAGCGCCCTACACACCAATGTTCAAAACCACAGGGGGGTCCCTGCCCCAGACACATAGATATGGAAGCCCATCCCTGCTAATGCCTTTCCTCTCAAACTACCTTGTGTTGAACTAATTTGCATTTTTTTCTTCATATGTATTCTGTTTAGACTGCAATGTGCATTTGTCTCCTCTATTAGAACATAATGCAATGCTCCTTGCAACTACAGAATTTTCATTCCTTGGACCTGTATCCCCGGTGGCTACCACAGTCTGGTACATAGTAGGCACTTAATAAATACCTGATGATTGATCGATACAATTGAACTAAGATCAGCAAACCAATGCAAACTCATGCTAACATTTCTGATTTGTTCCTAGGGTACCAATAGAAAACGGTCCATTTATTAAGTAGCCACTCCCACAGGGGAGGTGGGAGTGTGCTGGAGGGCTGATAGAAGGCCCCTACCCTCACAGAACTTATTTAATCTGCCAATACAGAGAGCTATAATACATAATAGTGAATAAGCAGACTTGAGAAATGCAAAACAAGCTGCTATAGGAAGTCTGAAGGGGAAATGAACATTGTCAACTAGTCAGGGTAGGAATCAGGGAAGGCTTCATGGAGGAAATGGTATCTGAGTTGGACTTTAAAGGCTAGCAAAGTAGGATAGTGCCAGCCCTTGGAGGGCTATGAAGGCCAGGCAGAAGAGTGTAAACTCTGCTGGGCAGAGACTGGGAGCCACTGAACATTTCTGACATGACTAGAAGCATACATAACCAACTTATTCTGGCATTGGTATGAAGAATGGATTGGAGGAAGAGAAGAGAGATGGGCAAACCTTTAGAAAGGCCATTACAATACTCCATGAGTGGTAATGAGGGCTGATACTTGGGTAGCAGCAGTGGGAACAGTTGAGGGGACGGATGTGAATGAGATTATAGAAGTGAGAGAGAAAGCTAGGAGTCTAAGAATTCTAAGGTCATAAAATAGGAAAGGGGGTGAATGTTGGCACCACAGACAGAAACATGGAAGTCAGAAGAAAGAGCAGGTTTAGGAAGGGAAATAATGAGTTCAGTTGGGGCCATGTTGAGTTTATGGTGCTGGTGAAACATGCTGAGAGCTCCTGTAGACCAGAGGTGTCAAGCATGCCCACAACACTGCAGGGAGCTGCTGAACCAGATGAAAAAATGTAACTAGGAAATACTGAACAAAATAAATCAAAATACAATAGCCCAGAATGTTAATCTGAGGTTTTCTAAGTCAACAGGGGGCCCCCAGGGATCCTTATATACAGTTTAGTGGCCCCTGCATTTATTTGAGTCTCACCTCAGTGCTGTAGGAATCTGAATATAGATCTCCAAAGTCAGGACTAGAACTACAGAGTTGGGGAGTCATATTCATGGAGGTGGCAGCTGAAAGCTGTGTAGGATGTGAGTGCAGAGAAAGGTCAAGAAGGTCCAGGACAGACTCTTGAGGCTCATCTCCCTAAAAGAGTCATGAACAGAATAAGGGAATTGTCCAAAAAGTAAGAGGAGAATCTAAAGAGTGGCATCTCTTAGCCTAACGTAGTGAGGAGCTTCAAGTGAGAAGGAGCTGTTACATGTAGCAAATGATGCACGAAAGATGAGGGAGAAAAGAAGTGGAAAAAAGGTGGCTAGACTTAGTAACCCAGAGCCCAAGCTACAAGGAGAGGGCAGGGATGACTGGACTGCAAAGCTGCAGGATGAGGCAAGGCCTACTATCTGCTGAGAACGAAAACGGTGTTTAAGGAAGGCGAATTGAGTCTGACTCACCTGGGGCCCAGCTGGCAAGACTACAGCAGCCATCTCCTCCTCTGGGTGATTCTCATCCTGAGAAGGCAGAGCTGGGAAATAACAAGGGGCAGGAGAGGAATCAGACTTGTCTTGAAGCTCCCAGATCCACCCGTAGGTTAGAAATCCCCACACCCCAGCTGGGTGTGCTCCTCCAATGGACCATGACTGTGGTAATACCTGCCTTGAGAGGCAGTGTAGTGGACCTGGGTTCAAATCCTGCTTCTCACACATAGTGACTTCAGGACACTGGGCGAGTCACTTAACTTCTTAATTCCCCAGGCAACTCTCTAAGACTAGAAGTCACAAACACGTTACTTATCTGCATCAGTGGAGGAATTCCACACCAGAAATTCCTATACTAATGAAATCGCAGGCCCAGACTCACACCCCTACTACCCCAAAACCCAAACTGCCTTATTAACTCTCTTAAGGCCAAAATGAGACCACAAATTTGAAAAGGCTTTGAGAAATGAACAATCTCAATGTAAAGACGTAATGATTTAAGAACCTTCTGAAGAAAAAAAAAATGGTTTACAAGGAAATAAGTGGCAGTCCTTATCACAGGTGCAACAACTGAAGAATGCATTTTCCTGAATAGTTTCACTGCTTTGAACCTAGTAATAATTGTGGAACTAAATTCAGGGAGTACCTTGTTGGGCACAGCAGAACTGGAGGAGAGGATTAATCTGGATGATGGAGAGGGATTCATGATGAGCTCCCAAACATTCACTGAGCCTACCATGGAGTCCTAATCCATACCCAAAGTTTCAACCTCCCACCAGGCTTTCCAGATATCTTTTTCTTCTTTCTTGCCTTGGGAAGAATGATACCTCTACTCTCACATCCTTCTGCAATTCTCACCTCTCTCTCCAATCATTTGGGTCAAATCCTCCATGGTTAGCCCTTCCTCACTGCCTTAGAGATGGTCAGGAATTGCAAAGGCGCCAGCAGTCCCAGGATCTGTTCCTCTGTATCAATCTCCAGCCTCAGCCCTGAAGCTCTGGTTGAGAGATCTCTGGTCAGGTTTGTCTCCTGCTAGACTGGATTCCTACTCCCTGGGATGGGGGGGTATTCTCCTCCACTTTCACTCCCAGGAGCCTGAGAGGGTCCTGGTGAGCTGGGATCTGGGGGGCTCAGGAGCAATATCCCTTAAGCAGGGATGGTGGCTCTGGGGCTCCAATTTCTGTCTCCCTCGTGGGAAGCCCACCCTCTCGAGTCCCAGGGTGGGTTCCTGGAGACTCTGTGGGCAGAGACAGGCTGAAGTCAGCACGAAGACCCCAGAAACCTTAGTCCGACCGAGGGCCCTGTAAAGAATGCCCAGCGATCCTGGAACACAGGAATGGTGATAGAGTGAGGACCAGCCGGCAGGCAGGCAGACAAGCAGAAACAGAACTGGTGGAGCTGGCTCCCACAAACAGGGACACAGAGCTCTTCTCTGACGCAAAGAGATCTGCAGGGACTTGGCCCCTGTCCCACTAACGTCAGCCAAACCCAAAGATCCACAGCCTGGCCCTAGCTTCTTATGGCTCAACAGGCGGAGGAGAGGCTCAGTCACACCAGGGAACAACACTCAGACACCCACCCACATACACACCCACACACCCACGCCCACACCCATACAGATGTAAGGATCGGAAAAGGGGTGGTCTCTGACAGGTAAGGGGAGCCCAGCAGCGGCTCCTGGCTCCTCCGGCTCCCCCTGGGAGAGAGTGGTACCGAGGGTGCGGTCGCAGGCATTCAAGTGAGAGCCGCCCCCTCTCGATTCCTTATGCCCCCATCCTCTACCCTACCCCGCACACTCCCCAAACCCCAGGGTCGTCTGCCTCCCCACAAAAGGCAAGGACATCGGCACGCGACAGGCGAGCGGTTACCATGGTGACCTCGAGCCTCAGCCTGAAACACCCATGGGCGCCGTGATCCCTTAGGCACCGCCGTACCTTCCCCGAGGTCTGCAATCCGACCAGCGCTGCCAGCGAAGAGGACGCACCCGCCAGGCCAGACAGCTTAGTGCGCCTGCGCACACTGGGTTTCCGGACTGCCCATTCAAGACGTCCGCGAGTCCAAGACATTCCTGCTCCTAGACTCCATTTCCCAGAATGCCGCCTCAACCGAGGCTCTTATCCCGTTCACCGCTACCTTCCCTGCTTCGTAACCCTAACCGTGTGGCCCTGAAAGTCAATAGAAAGAAGCGTCCCTGATCGTCCACAGAATTCTGGGAATCGTAGTTCTAAGGAGCGGCTAACGACTGCCGAAGGGGAAAAGCGCGGGCCAGAGCTCACTTCCGGCAGTGTCCCTTAGCTCTCAAGCCCCACGCCTAATTTCCCTCCCAAGGATTTAGGTGTACATAGTTGGGTTGGGTTGCGCAGGCGCATTTGCCTAGGCCCGTCCTCACGCAGCCGGACAAGAGGTGTGAAGTGACTGAGGGTAGAGGGTAGAGTCTAGGTCGGGATGGAGAAGGGAGTGGGATTTGTGGGAGAAGTGTCAAGACACCCAGGAGGCTCCTCTCCGTCCACCCCGGCCCCCTAGCCGAGGAATGTCACCGCTGACCGCCTCTGTGGAAAATTGGCACCATTGTGGGCGAGTGCCAGCAGGGCCTTCTGCCAATGAGTCAGCCACGGGTGAGCCCCTTATACGTGAAAGTAGCCTTCCTAACCGATTTTTGCTTTAAATTAATAATAGCTGACATTTATTAAACACTAGGGACTTTACCATTATTACCGCATTTGACCCTCACAACATCCCCAGGAGGCAGGTACTATCATAATCCCTGTTTTCCACATAAGGAAACTGAGCCAGACAGAGGTAAAGCGACTTGCCCAGACTCATGGAGCTGCTAAGTGTCCGAGGTGGAATTTGAACTCAGGTTTTCCTGACTCCAGGTCCATACCTCCATGGAGCTTCTGTGCTTCCTACAGTCATAACTGTTATAATAACAACTGTTATATTGTAACTGTTATAGGACCACTGAAATCCCTTAGTTCACAGGGTTCATAAATGTTGAGTTGGAAGGTCGGTCAATCAGCTAATAAAATTTATAAAACACGTGCTATGTGCCAGGCACTGTGCTAAGCACTGGGGATACAAAAAGTGGCAAAAAACCAAACCAAACCAAACCAAACCAGTCCCTCTCCCCGGTGAGCTCACAGTCTATTTGGGGAGATAACATGCAAATGAATATGTGCAAACAACCTATACACAGGATAAATAGGAAGTAATTAACAGAGGGAAGGCACTAGAATTAAGAGGTTGGGGAAGGCTTCCTGTAGAAGATGGGATTTTAATTGGGACTTAAAGGAAGCCGGGGAGGTCAGTAGGCAGAACAGGAGGGAGAGTGTTCCAGGCACAGAAGACAGCCAGAAAAAATGCATGAGCTGAGAGATGGAGGGTCTTGTTCCTGGAACAGCCAGGAGACCAGTGTCACTAGATCGAAGAATATGTGTTAAGGAATAAAGTGTAAGAAGACTGGAAGGGTAAGAGGGGGCCAGATAAGGAAGGGCTTTGAATACCAAAAAGAAAGATTTGTATTTGATCCTGGAGGCAATAGGGAACCACTGCTGTTTATTGAGTTGGGGAAGTGTGTGTGTGTGTGTGTGTGTGTGTGTGTGTGTGTGTGTGTGTGTGATGTTCAGACCTTCGCTCTAGGAAGATAATTTTGGTGGCTAAATGGAGGGTGGATTGGAGAAGGGGGGGACTTGAGGCAGACCCACCAGTAGCCATTGCAATAATTAAAGCATGAGGTGATGAGGGCCTGCACCAGAGTTGGGGCACTGCCAGAGGAGAGAGAGAGAGACACATTTGAGAGATGTTGCAAAGGTGAAATCAACAGGCCTTGGCAACAGCTCGGATATGGGGGAGGAGGGTAAGAGACAGTGAGGAATCCAGGAGGACTCCTAGGTCGTGAGCCTGAGGGATGGGGAGGATGGTGTTACCCTCTACAGAAATAGGGAAGGTAGGAGAGGGGGAGGATTTTGGGGGAAAGATAATGAGTTCTGTTTTGGACATGTCGAGTTTAAGATAGCTACTAGACATCCAATTTGAGGTGTCTGAAAGGCAGTTAGAAATATGCATTTGGAGGTCAGCTGAGGCATAGGTAGATTTGAGAATTGTCAGCACAGAAATAGTAATTAAATCTGTGGTAGCTGATGAGATCACCGAATGAAGTAGTATAGAGGAAGAAGAGAAATGTGTACAGGGCAGAAGCTTGAGGAACACTTACAGTTAGAGAGCATGATCTGGACGAGGTTCTGGCAAAGGAGATGAAAGGAACTCTCAGATACGTAGAAGGAGAACCAGGAGAAAGGGGTGTCCAGAATACGTAGAGAGAAGAGTATCTAGGAGGAGAGCATGATCGACAGTGTCCAAGACTGGAGAGAGGTCAAGGAGAATGAGGACTCTGAACAAGACATTGGATTTGGGAATTAAGAGATCGTGGCCAGTTTTGGAGAGAACAGTTTCAGTAGCACGATGAAGTGACAAGTCACATCGTAAGGGGTTAGGAAGAGAGAGAGAGAAGAGAAAGTGGAGGCACCTATTGTAGAAGGACTTTTCAAAGAGTTTAGCCACAAAGGACAGAAGAGATATAGGATGACAGTTAGGGGGATGGAAGGATCAAGTGAGGGTTTTTTTTTCAGGATGAGGGAGACATGGGCACGTTTGTAGGCAGTAGGGAAGGAGCCAGTAGGAAGGAAGAGAATGAAGTTAAGTGACAGAGTGGAGATGACGGAGGGGGCAATCTGTTGGAGGAGACCGGATAGAATGAGATCGATCGGTCAGGTTTGGTAAGGAGTAAGGCTTCCTCTTCATGTGAGAAAGGAATCGAGAGTGGCAGAAGGAATCTGAGTGAAATTAGATGAGGAAGAGGAAAGTAGAGGGAATTCATGCAAATAGCTTTAATGAAGAAGCTAGTGGGGGCCTCCCCCCATTTTATAGAGAAGGAGCCTGAGACACAGAGAGATAAAGTGATTTACCCTGAGCCTCACAGGTAGGAAGGAGTAGAGCTACTAGCATTTGAACCCAAGTGCTTTACTCAGTACTAAGAGACCAGAGGTTCGGAAGCCCTTTCGAAGCTTGAGGGTATTTGTGTTCCCTGTTTCCACAAGAAAGGTTGGAAATGGGCAGTTTCCTTATGCTTTCTTTAAATTTGCATCTTCTGAATGCTCCTCTAGACTCCTGGGGAAAGAGGACCCTTTCCTGCCAATGTTCAGGTGTAGGCTCCTTGTCTCCCTAATAAGTTGAGGTAGAGGGCTTTGTGACCTGCTCTCTGGTCTGCCATCCTCTATCTTTTGAACATCGTCCTGAATCTCCTTTAGCGGTCTCTCACGTCTCCACTTGGTATTTTCTATCATGTCCTCTGGATGTTTTCTTCCTCCCTGCAGACTGTAAAAGCCCAGAACTTAGCCCTCAGGGGTGGTACAAATAGTCAAATCTCATCTTCTTCCCATAAATAGGAAGTTTTTATACCTGGAATGGGCTCCCCCATGGAATGAGGGGAAGAGTTTGAGACAGTGGATTTAAACAGAATGGAAGACAGAGAAGAAAACCCAAAGAGACTTGCCCATTTGGGTAACCAATCTACACAGATTGGAGTCTTTGGAAGCAAAAACCTAACTGGTCACTTGGGTGAAGGCATCTTCGAAATCTTCCTAAGGATCGATTCAAAGCTTCCCACATGACCTGAGATGAGGTTGCCATAGAAACATACATGAGACAGATTCTTTCCTTAGATAAGAGTGTTTCTTATCCATTGTAGAGACCTTTCTAGTCTCCTTTCAGTATCCTCAACTACCCATCCTTCCAAAAGGTTCTGTTCCCATGGTTCCATCTTCTTGACTCCATATCCTCTGTTATCTTAGCTCTTCCTCATCACTTTTTTTCTCATTTAAATTTTTTTTACAGTTGCTGTAATAATAATATTTATATTCCACTCTACAGATACAAAGGACTGTGCATAACCCTAACCCTAACTCTTTGCAACTTTATATGGTAGTTAGGGTAAGTTGCTTTTTAAAAATTTGTATCTCATTTTTGTTATACTTTTTGTTTTTAATGTGTTATTAATATAACATTCATTTATGATATGTTCTTTCTCCCTTCTCTACCTATTGTAACAGATTAAAAAAAGAAAAAACCGCTAGTTCAGCAGAAGTAACCAGCACATTGATCATATGTGACTGTACATGTAATGTTTCACATCTGTAATTCCTCACCTCTGCAACGAGGGGAGGGAGGTACATTCGCTCAACCCTTTTCTGGGGCCAACCTTATAAATTCTATTTAACCTATCCCCCTGGTGACTTTTCTCTACCTTCCTGGATAGGTTTGCAAGGTGTTTTACAGATATTATTCCATTTGGTCATCACAACAACAACCCTATGAGGTAAATGCTTGCTCTTGTCACCCCTTCTACAAATAAGGAAACTGAATGAAGCTCAGAGGAGTTCAGTGACTTGCCCCAATCAGAAATCTTGTCAGTATCTGAGCGGCATTAGAACTCAGGTCATTCTGACTCTATCAAGCACTATCTTGCTTGTCAATAGAGATGAGTTTTTTACACTCTACTGATATAGTCATTAAAAGCAGGGCCTGAGACTATGGGAGATACACAGGACAATGAAATAACACGTAAGCAAACAGAGGGGATGGGGAAGGATTGGGAATAGTATCACACGAGTTTGCCATGGGAGTTGTTGAGTCCTCAGTGGAGGAAGCCTTAGAACAAACTGTGAAGAATAAATGAATGTGTCTGGCACACCTCTCCCCCTCCCCATACTTTACTGTTCTAGGTAAGTCATACTGACCCCCTTTACCCTCCTCTCCCATCAAAACTAACTCAGTAACTATCTACATGTTCATTGATGGCAATGTCTAAAGTACTCACTACACTTTCAGTCTCTCCAGAAGATGCCCAGTCAGAATTTTTTGTTAACTCATTCTCATTTACTTTCCCACATATGACTGACATTTTTTTGTTCTGTCTTTTTCACTTTGTATCATTTCATAAAAAAATTTTCCAGATCTCTTTGTTTGCTCATGCTTGTTGGTCATAAATGTATTATAGTATTCCCTTACATGAATATACCACAATTTCTTTAACCATTCTGGTATCATTGGATGTTTAAGCTGTTTTAGTATAATGCTTCTATAGCAGGCTTTGACCTCTTGCTTTCTTTTTTCCTTTCCCCTTTTCTTTTCCCAATGTCTCATCCTCTTTTCTTCAGTTTCTATTATTGTCCCTCCCTGGTTCTCTATCCATTGCTTTGAGGAATGGGGATTGGAAAAGGGGGTATGGGAAAAACAAGAGGGAAGAAAAGAAAGGCATTGATTCTGCTTCACCAACAGGTGTCAGAAAGATATAGGCTATTTCCTTCAAACCAGAGAATTCAGGGAAAATTGAGCACAGTAAGAAACCCCCAGTTTATGGTCTTATTTGAGTGCCCCAGACTTCTTGACACTCCTGAGACCCTTAGCTTTTGCACTGTTTGAGAGACTCTGAATACACAGATAGGTAGAAATCTTTTAAAAAATGAAGGGACAAGATAAAAAGAGTAGTCATCAGGAGAGACAATCCAGGGCTAATGAAGATTCTTGAAAGGAAGGAATCAGATAAAAATTTGAAACAGAGATGGGGGTGGAGAGGAAAGGTCATATTCAAACTAATCTGTAGATCAAGAAACAAACCAGTTATTCAGAGCAAAGGGGTTGAAGTGGGCTCAGGAGATCTTGGACCCTTTGTTGCCGAAGATTGAATGCCTACATTTCCCTTCCTCCTGGACCCTACTTTCTCCTCTTCCACCTCTTAGTTTTCTTCTCTGACAACATCCAAAGTAGTACAGATACAGGAGGAGAGGGTTTGGGTCTTAATTAGTATTTTCCCCAAACGAATTCAAATCAAATCTACTTCAAATTAAAATCAAAGAGGCTGTTAAGTGGGGGAGAGATTAGACATTTTATCTTTGGACCCAGAGGGCAGAGTCCATTGGTAGGAGTTTCAAAGAGGTCATTTTAGGCTCAATCAGGAAAAGTTTCCTGACAGAGCTGTCCAAAATAGAAATGGCCTACCTCAAAAGGTGGGGGAGGGGCCTCCCCTTAAAGTGTAGACTGGATAGTATGTTTTAGTGGGATTGCTTTTTGTGTGGATTGGTCTAGACTGCTTCTAGCTCTCAAATTCTGAGTTTCTGTGAAATAAGATTTCCCTGGAAGAGGTGGATGAAGAATACAGTGTTCACCCAAAGGAGAAGAGAATAGAAAAAGTAGCCACAACTATGTTCTTTAAAGAATATCTCTCGCTTCAGCTACATCCATCTTCTGGGTAGCTGAGGCTGATCCTACCACCCATGTCATTGCCCAGGATAGACTCCTTTTATGAGGCGGACGGTCTAAGAACCACTACAGGCAGGTTGAAATTGGGCAGAAGTGTCCTTATCTCCCCATAGATATCAAGTGTCCTCCTATTGGCCTGTTAATAGTATTTTAAATTCTTAGCATTAGAGACCTATCTCTAGGTTAAGCCTCTCTGGCATAACCTTTTAAAATATACATTTATTACCTAGTAATAGTGAATAACCCATTCTCCCCCAGAATTATACTCTAGCCCTACTTAGACTCATAGGATCTTAGAATTGTAAGGCACTTCGGAGGTCATCTAGCTCACGCTGTACCTAAACTGGAATCTCCCCTATAACATCCCCAATAAATGGGCATCTGAACCCTGTTTGAAGACTGTCAGTGATGAGAAAGCCCACTACTTCCCGAGGTAGCTTATTCCATTTCGGTATAGCTCAATTTCATAGGAAACTTTTCCTTATATGCCCTCTGGAGCCAAACGTCTAGTTTCTCTTCCACACTTAAGTACCTGATAGTTATTCAAGTACCTAAAGACAGCTGTCATCACCTACCCCACCCGCAATTCTCTCTAAGTTAAATATTACAGTTTCCTTCAACGTCCTTGTATGGTGTGGTTTCAAGTTCCCTCATCGTTCTGCTTGTCCTCCTCTTGGAGGTACTCCAGCTTGTCAGTGTTTTGATGGATCTCTGATCTCATCAATGTTCATGTTCCTCCAACAATGCAGATTATAGCCCACTCATAGATTTTAATCGAGCATTTTCAATGTCTTTCCTAAAATATGGTATCCAGAACTGAACAAGATGTTCCAGATGTAGTGTGGCCAGTAGTGTGCAATAGGCCCACTACCTCCCCTGTTCAGGACACTGTGTTTTCATTGCTACAGGCTAAGATCACATTCCTGTGGAGTAGAAGGCCTGGGTCTTTTTTCATGTGAACTGCTTTCTAGTCTTGTATAATTTCAGACTAGTCACTAAACATAGAGAATGGCTACAGAGGAGGGGAAGGGAAAGACATAAGACCAGGAGACAGCAGGCTTCAGTGAGAGCATCTTTTGGGGGGTCAGAGTGGGCAGGGAAGTTCCTTGCAACAAGGCATAGAAGGGAAATAATATGAGAGTAACTGGCTGTGACCTTCAGCCTCCCTTTATTTCAATCTCTAAGGAGACTCCACAGAATGGTCATATGTGGGCACGTTTCTCCAATCCTAACAAGCTACATAAAATTGCTTTCCCCTTTTATGGTTTCCTTAGGAATTCCCAGAAGTCTCAGCATTACCTGACATGCAAGAAGAGCATTAGATAATATATATTCTCTTTCTTCAACCTAATCTTTTTCTGCTGTGTATACCCTATTCCTTTCTCCTGTGGGTAAGGGTATGCTGTTAAATGTTTAACAACTGACTACACAACACACTTTTAATTTTAAGTTTAATCTGCACTATTAACATTTTCTCCATCTTGTTAATGGGGCATGAAGAAGATGCTCCATCTCTCCCAATTCTAGATCCAGACCTACATCTTACTAGCCTAATCCTTTGCCCTGTCCTCTTTGCTTTTGTTTATGCTTTTGATTTATTTCATATTAATACTGTCACTAACATTTCTACAACTGATCAATAATAGTAGGAAAAGAGATCATCCTTGTTTTACTCCTGTATTTTGGAGAAAAGCTTCTAGTATTTTCCCATCACATGATACTAGTGATCAGGTCAGAGTTGGGAGAACCGGTTCAAATGTAAAAGAATTCACTTAGACCTTCTCTGTAGCCATTGGGAGCTTTATTGACACAAAAGCAGTGGGTTAGCCTGGAAGAAAGACTAGCAATTTACAGAGGGACAGGGGCTTGTTTTTATAAGGACAGGATAAGGGAGACAGGGGAAAATTTATGACCCAGGATGGGGGGAGACAAGGAATTTTGTGGTCCAGGATAAGGGAGAAGTTTTATGGTGCTTTGAGATAAGGGGAAGAGACTCCAGGATGCCTTCAGGTTAGAGAATAAACTAGGGGCTTCACAAAGTCAACCCTTAATATTATTTTTAACTCTGAGGGCACCATTTGTGTCCACTTCATATGCTTTATAGGTTCTTTTTAAGCATAAATGAGTGTCATAATTTGTCAAAGACTTTTCTGTTTTTATTAATGTAACCATATGCTTTTGGATGTTTCTGGTTTTAATATGACTAATTATTTTGGTTATTTTCCTAAAGTTGGACTGTTCCTAGTATATGCCTGAATAATTTTTCGATATGTTGTTAGAGTGTTTTGCCAGGATTTTATTTAAAATTTTGAGTAAATATTTTTAGTGATCTTGTATATCTTGATGGGTTCCCAAATATTTGACCTATTTTGTTATTACAAATGGTTTTTCCATCACTTTCTCTTGATTTCTTTTGTTGGTTGTATATAGAAATGCTAATGATTTTGTGGGTTTTAATTGTATTCTACTACTTTGCTATTTTTTTTAGCTCAGTTAATTTTTTTCTGAATGGTTTGAGTTTTCTAGATATACAAAGTTATTTTTATATCTTTATTGCCAATGATTATTCCTTAACTTCTTTCTCATGACTTATTGATATTACTAATAGTGTTAGGTGGGAATAATGAGACTGGACAATCTTGCTTTGGTCAGACTACTTCACATGTTTCTCTAATCCATTGTACATAATATTAGCTCATGGTTGAGACTATATAATGTTTTGATGTTAAAGAGAGATGCTTTTAATCTTAGAGTTTAAAATAAACGAATGCTATCTTTTAACTTCACATTTACAGTCAGCCTTGGTTGATGTCTTGATTTGTTTGTCTGAATTGCTTTTTTCTCTTATTTGGAAATGAAGTTGATGCAAGAACAGAAGACAGCAATACAATTTTTTTCTTTGCTGCTCCAGAAAATGCTGCTATAAGTTGCTGGATGTAGATTAGACCTTTCTCTTTATCATAGACCTCACTGGGATATATGCATAGCAGTGGGAACTCTGGGTCCAAGGGTATTTTGACTGCTTGTTTAGCATATTTTCAAATTGCTTTCCAGAATGGTTGGATCAATGCATAGCTCCACCAATGGTGCACTAGTGTTCCTGTCTTCCCATGCCCATTCTATCATTGACTACTCTTATCTTTTGTTATTTTTGCCAATTTGTTGAGGTGAAACCTTAGAAATGTTTAGATGTGCATTTCTCTTATGTGTCATTTGGAACATTCATATTCTTTCGAGAACTATTTATTGGGGAATAGTTTTTGGTATAACATATTTGTGTTAATTTCTTATTAATTTTGGATATTAGACCCTTATCAGAGATATTGGATACAAAGTTTTTTGTTTTGTTTTGTTTTTTTTTGTTACTAATTGACAGCTTTCCTTATAGCAGCTGTATTGATTTGATTCATGCATAACCTTTCCAATTTCACATAATCAAAATTATCTATTCTATCCAAATTTCTCCATTGCAGTCAGTTGTAACATAATTTTTTTCAGTCTCTCAGGTTAGCAACCTGTGGCTTTCCCCCCCAGTTTCATCCTCAACACAGAAGTCTCAGCGCCAGCTGACCAGTGGTTTTGGTTGAGTGACACAGGTTTAAGGTCATGAAAATTTAAATACCAAGAGCCTGCTCCAGCAGACTTGGTTGATTATTATACATTCCATGTACATCGAATGTAGAGGCATATTGCTATATCATTTATGAAACTTAATTTGGTGAGAATTGTAGTTTTTACTGTTTGACCCCACCTATCCACAAATATCGAAAGCCTTTCCTTTTATTTAGCTCTTCTTTTAGTTCTGTCAGTACAGATTTATGATTGTCTTTATAAAGGTGATGTTTATGTCTGGTTAAGTTAATTCTAAACTATATGATGTTTCTTGTGTATGAGGTGATGGTTTTAATGACGTTTTTGTAATTTTTTGTAAGTATATAAGAATTTGAATGAGTTTTATGGGTTCATCTTGTATCTTGCAGCCTTGCTGAGCTCTTTTATTGTCTCAATTATTTTGTTGAGACATTTAGATTTTCTAGGTGTATTGTTTGTGTTAACTACCAATAATGATATTTTGAACTTTGTGTATTCAGTGTTGATCCCTCATTTTTCCTCTGTTATTATAATTGTTAACATTTCTGGTACAATGTTAAAACAAAAGGGGTGAAAATAGCACCCTTGTTTTCTATCTGTTTGTATTTGGGATGCTTCAGCCACTACATTTAATTCAGGATCTTGGTTTCAAGCAGATGCTTCTTATTGCATTGAGTACAAATCTTTCTACTCCTGATTTTAGTGGTTTTATTGTGAATGAGCATGAATTTTAGCAAAGTTTTTTTACATGTCTATGGATACATCAGCTCTAGATTTTTGAGGTTTTTAAAATATGTGTGTATGTATGTGTGTGTAAAGTCTTTAATCATTTTTCTTATATTGTATCAACTTTGCATGCCTGGTTTAAATCTTTTTGGCCAGGATGAATACATTTTTAATTATATTGTTATATTCTCTTAGCTACAATTTTATTTAGTATTTTTGCATCTGTATTCATTAAGGAATTTTTTCCATGATTTTCTTTTTTTTAGTGTTACCTTTTCAGAATTACATTTAAAGATATTGGGTAGCCTTCAATCTATGTATCACATGAATAATCTATGTAGTAAAGGAATTATTTTCCCCTTGAAAGTATGAAAACATTTACTTGTGGACCTATAGTGCAGGTATTTATTTTTGGTGGGTTAAATCATAGGAGCTTTGGATTAGACCTGGAAGGGACCTTGGAGATTTGGTCAATTCAACAAACGTTTCAACTCTCTTTTAAAGAATAGGAAACTGAGAGCCAGAGAGATGACGTAACACACAAGGATGATTCATCTAATTTTTATCTCTAAGATTTGTCCCTTTCTCAATTTCCTGTGTGACAATTTTGGTAATTTATAGTTTTGCAAATAATCCTCAATTTCAATGAAGTCCTCTAATTTGTTAATATATCACTATGTATAAACTCTGATCATGATCTTGAGGTTTTTTTTTTTGTTTTTGTTGTGATCTATCCTAATTGACTTCAACTTTTGGTCATTTGTCTTTTCTCTTTCCTCTTTTGATTGTTCCCTGATAGGTTATGCATTTTGTTGACTTTAAAATCAAAAAACATTAAAAAACTGAATTCTGATGCTTTTCATTTTTTAATGAATTTGTGCTCTTTCTTTTGCGATGGTAGAAACAGAAATTGAACCTATGCCCTCTCGGCTACAAGTTCAGCACTCTTTCTACCACATCACTCACTTTTCTGTTGTCTTCTTTAACCCAATTATTGTTTGCTGCGCTGTTTTTTAAAATTTCCGTGCAGTCTTGTGTTTGTAACTCAGGTTATTGCTTATTTTTAATTGTATTGCATCAAGGTTTAGAAATTCACTCTGTATAATTTTTTTTGCTTTAAATAGTATTTTATTTTTCTCCCAGTTACATATCAAGAACATTTTTAGAATTCATTTTTACAAAATTTTGAGTTCCAAATTTTTCTGCCTCCCTCCCCTTTCCTGAAAATGGTAGGCAATTTGAAATAGTTTATGCTATCATGTAAAACATATTTCCATATTCATCACAGTTGTGGAAGAAAAAACAGATCAAAAGGGAAAAAAAACATGAGAAAGAATAAAGTAAGTGAAAAAAATATACTTCAATCTGCATTCAGAGTCCATTAGTTCTTTATCTGGATGTGGATAGCATTTTCCTTCATGAGTCCTTTCTATTTGTCTTGAATCATTGTATTGCTGAGAAAAGCTGAGTCATTCTTAGTTGATCATCACGTGATGTTACCGATACTGTGTACAGTGTTTTCCTGGTTCTGCTCGTTTCATTTTGTATCAGTTTATACACATCTTTCCTGGTTTTTCTGAAATCTGCCTGTTTATCATTTCTTATTGTACAATAGTATTCCATTACATTCATATACCACAGCTTTTTCAGCCATTCCCCAATTAATGGGCATCCCCTCAGTTTCCAATATTTTGCCACCATGAATAGGGCTGCTATAAATATTTTTGCACATGTAGGTCCTTTTCCCTTTTTTATGATCTCTTGGGGATACAGACCTAGTAGTGATATTGCTGGATCAAAGGGTCGGTTTGCCCTTTGGGCATAGTTCCAAATTGTTCTCCGGAATAGTTGGATCAGTTCTCAATTCCACCAACAGTATATTAGTGTCCTAGTTTCCTTACATCCTCTCCAATATCATTTTCCTTTTTTTGTCATAATAGCCAATCTGATTGGTGTGAGGTAGTATTTCAGAGTTGTTTTAATTTGCATTTCTCTGATCAAAAGTGAGCACGTCTTCACGTGCCTATGGATATCTTTGATTTCATCATCTGAAAATTGCCTGTTCATATCCTTTGACCATTTATCAATTGGGGAATGGCTTGTATTCTCACAAATTTTACTCAGTTCTCTATATATTTGAGAAATGAGGCCTTTATCAGAGATACTTGTTATAAAGATTGTTTCCCAGCTTTCTGCTTTCCTTTTAATCTTGGTTACATGGGTTTTGTTTGTACGAAAGCTTTTCAATTCAATATGATCAAAATTATCTATTCTACATTTCGTAATGCTCTCTGTGTCTTGTGTGGTCATGTATTCTTTCCCTCCCCATAGATCTGACAGGTAGACTATTCCTTGCTCTTCTAATTTGATTGGTTCATTGTCTACCATAGTTCTATGTGTAATTTTTGCCTTTTGAAATTTACCATGGGTCTGTCTGTGCCCAAGTGCTTCACCAATTTGAATGGGAATTCTCTAAAATCATGTGTTTTCCTTGCTTCATTCTGTTAGTTCTCTCTGTATAGCTGTTATTTCTAGCTTTTAAAATGTGTGGCAGTTCAGGCTACAAATTATTGTTAGCCTCTTTATTTGATTGGCTGTATCACAGTAATGAAGTGTTGAAAGTCACCGACTATTGCATTTTCATCTACTTCTTGTATTGCTGTTAACCTTTTTATGAATTTAACTATCATTTGTTGCATAGAAATTAAATTTCATTAAATAGTCATTATTTATCATTTCTTTTGCATTATATAATATCTTAGTTCCTTTTATGTTTAATATTAATTTTGTTGGGTGCCATATTACATACTCTTCCCTTCTCATCCTTAAATGTGGCTTTGCATAGGTCCCTCACCATGCTTTCTTTAAATTTGTTTTATCCTACACTGCTTTTCTTTGTTTTATGAGGCACTACTGCTCAAAAACCATAACCTTTATTCTCTGTAAAATCTTACAAATGAGTTAATACTCTAAAGAGAGATTGTCTTTGGCTTCCATATTTCTCCACTTATCAAGTAAGACAAGTGTTTGCTAAGGTGCTTTTTAGGTTCTTTTGGTCTTCAATTTATAGCAATTGATCTATACTGGTTAAACCTCTATGTGAAATTATTATATTCTAGTCTATATCTGTGCTTTCTACCATCTGTGTCTCATTTTTCATCATCAGTAATTTCTTTGAATAGCCAGAACTGAGTTGTTTTGATTGTAATACTATCTTTTTCTCATTTTTATTGTTTTATATTTCTACTCATTTTTGTCTTTTCTCTAATAAGTCATTAGTCTGACTGTGAACAAAGAGCTGATTTAGGAATGATTTTCACATCAGTAACAAGTCATCTTCTGTCTCTTAAAATATAGTGAATTTCATTTTTTGTAAGTTTCTTGGTGTTTGCCATGTAGACTGCCTTTTCACTCTAAACCCATCCCTTTTCCTAATTTTCTATTAGGCACAATGATCTTTTCAGTCACTCAGTTTCACAACCTCAGAGCTATCCCTGATTCTTCACTCTCCCTCATCTCCCACCATTCATCAGTTGCCAAATCCTGATGATTCTCCAATATCTCACACCCGACTCCTTCTCTTCACTTACATAGGTTCCATCCTAATTCAAGCCCTCATTACCTATTGTCTGAACTATTGTCATAGCCTCCTAATTGGACTCCTTTCCTCCAGCCTCTTCCCTTTATAATTCATCCTCCACATAGCTATCAAAGTGATAATCCTAAAAAACATCACTCTCCTCCTCAGCAAGCTCCAATGGCTCCCTTTTACCTCTACAGTAAATTACAAATTCTTCAGCTTGGCATTTAAAGCCCTCCACAATCTGGTTCCAGCCCAACTTTCTTTATTGCCCATTATTCTCTTTCAGGAATGAACTCTGCATTCCAGCCAAATTGACTTACTTGTTGTTCCTTGTACATGACATTCTAACCTTCTGTCTTCTGTAACTTTGCACAGATTGTCCCCAAGGTCCTAAAACATATTCCGTCTTCACCTTTGCCTCTTGAAATTCCTTCCTTCAAAACTCAACTCAACCTGTACATGAGACCTTCCTAAATCTCTACCCCTTCCAAGGCCCCGGACCCTAGCTACTAGTCCCATCCCTCCCCACCCGAAATGACCATGTATTTACATTGTAAGTGCTTGTGTGTACATGCTGTCTCCCCCAATAGAGCATGAGCTTCTTAAGGGCAAGGACTGTTTCATTTTTGTCTTTATATCTCAAGCACCTACTATAATCACTGATACAGTAGATGCTCAATAAATGCTTGTTGATTGACTGATTCTGATTCTTTTCTTGAAGGAAGAATTCACAAAGGGCATCCTTGATGAAGCTTCTATGTAGTCTACAAGTTTTTGGTAGACTTCTCTCTTCCTTATTCCTAATTCATATTTTCTAGCATATTGCTCTCCTTCCTCACTGATTCTCACCTTTGCATTGAAATCACTGAGTAAAAAAGTAGTAAGTAAATTTAATTTTGAGACACTTAATGAGCACTTCATAGAATTTCTCTACCTCTTAATCTTCTGCAACTGATGTTAATGCATAACTTGCAGTTAGTTTCATGGTGACCTTTTTGCAAATACTTCTCAACAGGAGATATACAAATGTTCCATGAAATATTTCTTATTACTTTTGAGTAAGAAGTAATCCCAATTCTGCCATCTCTTTCATTTGCCTAGGGATAACCTGTGATTTATCTTTCCACTTAACCACAACTTCCTTCTTTCTTCTGGTTTCATTTATAGATAGAATGCTAATTATTATGATTTAATTCCTTTAGTAGTATGTCCACTGGTTGATCACTAGACAAGGATTTGTATTTAGAGTGCTACCAGCTAAGCTAAAGTTTATAGAAAGTCTAGGAATTTGTGATTCTTACTGCCTTCTGTCTCTTTTCCACTTCTCTGCCAATGTCACTATTTTTTTTGCCTTTTTGGCATACCTTGTGCTTAGTACAGTGCCTGGCACATAGTAGGAACTTAATAAATGGTAGTTGACCAACTGTCACTGCAGAAGTCAATGGAGTCTAGAGGCCTGAGAATCTTTTTATATTTTTCTTAATTTCATAGGTTCCCATGACCAAAGAATTCATTACATTGTGGCCATCCTACTGTTGATGACCTAGGCTGGTCCTCGGATAATAGTTTTAGTCCATTGCCAAGATAATGCTCAAAGCCTTCCTGTTTAATCAAACATGCCAGAGAATATATTTTGCTGACATAACCTTCAAGAACCTGGGGCCACCTCCAACAGATTGTAACCCATTTGTATATCATAAACATTTAAGATTCTTTGAAAAATATATCAATGGAGAGCCTTGTTCAGTGATTGTCTGTTCATTAATGTCAGGTAAGCCATGAAACACAAAGATGTGTTTTCTAAAGGTACTTGCCACTGTCATGAAGGAGAACCAAACCGAAGAAGCATTCCCCATGGATAGTGAAGTCTTGTGGATTCTCCCCTTTGAAAATGACATCTTGTTGGTTGTAGGAACATTAGGAACATTATAGAGCCTGCTGAAAGACATCAATAACCACTCACCTGCTCTCCTGTATGGTCATCCCTACAGGAAAAACTAAGTGAATGAAGACTATCTATGGTTGAGATTATGACATGCAGTTATATGGACAATTCATTGTCTGTCCACATACAAATACACACATACAGACATATGTTTATTCACACATACACACACACACCTTGGACATATACTACAAATGCATAAATTGGTTCCAGAATTAAAATAGGAGGAGGAGGAAAGTGAGATGGACTGTCCAAAGAAGATTGCAAAGCTCATTTAATTATCCCCAACTTTTTCTCGGAAGCGATGGCCCATCCTTTTTTTTTGTGTCATTTCTATGCTAAGTGAAAGGGCAGGACAGAGATGGTTTCTTAATGTAAATTTGCTCTCTCCCACAGTGGGCACTTAATACATACTTAACCTGAATTAACAACAGGATGTGATCACTGTCTCTAAATATCTGAAAAACTGTCATATGCAAGAGGGAGTAAATATTTGCTTTATGCATTTCCTGACAGCAGAACTATGACTGATGGATGGAAGACCAATAGGAGGATGATTCTGGACCAACATAAAGAAGGCATTTTATAACAGAGCCGTCCAAAGGGAAAATGACTTCTTTGTAACTTAATAGACATGCATTGTGGTTCAAGTAATGACTTGATGACCATCTGTTAGGGATAATATGGAGGAGATTCTTCTCTAGGATTGTACTTTTTGTTCTTAGTAAAGTGTTAGAGATTTATTAACCATAGTAAAAGCAGCAAATATGTTAGAAATCTTAAACATTTTAACCAAAATTAATTCTAGTGAAATATGGAATCTATAAACCAAAAAAGACTCAATTTTGTTTTTCTAATTTCTTAAGTTTCATCATCAGATTAGGTTATACAGTAAAAAAAATGAAAAAAAAAATTAAGCTGAGAATTAGTAGAAGTGGTGTAGGCTACTGATTGTTTACAAAAAAGCAGAGTTGATTTCCTTCACTGGTATAAAACAAAAATATAGAGAGATATATGTTCTTTATTTAATTAGTATGTCTGTGATACATACACACACAGCAGTACATATTGGTTGGTTGGTTGGTTGTTGTCCATTTTCAAAGAAGACCAAAATGACATCACTATGTTAGAGTCAAGGTACAGTGTGTCCAACTGTGGCTGACCAGACAAATTTGAGTTCAGAATGCTCTACCACAGGTTGGGCACAAATAGTCCATGTGAACATTTGGGGTGGATTCTGTAAATTTGCACATCTCTCATTTCTTTTGAGCTACTTCAATTCTGCTTTGCTCATAGAGCACCTTCTTTGATGAGGGCACGCCATGCTGGACAGTCCTGTGCCAGTGTCTCCCATGTCATATAGTCAATTCCAAAGTTCTTCAGAGCAGCATATGTGGTAAGGTAGTGACTACAGAGCTGGCCTTGGGATCAGAAAGATCTGAATTCAAATATTGCATCTGAAACATACTAGCTATGTGACTTTAAGCCTGTCAGTATTCTAGGTAGCTCTATATGGCTTATATTAAGTTGCAAAGCAGACACTGATCTGCATTAATAAAGGATTGTTTCCTCTCAGGTAGTTTGCCATCCCAGTAAGATCATGTATCCCAGCAACAACAACATCAATAAAAATACACATGCTCTTCAAAGGAATTATAGGTTCTAGAGCAACTGGAATGAATAGTGGAAGGAATGCTGAATCTAGATAGAGTCAGGAAGACTAGGGCTGGAAGCCCTCTTCCCAAACCTACCAGCAGTGAAACAGTAGGCCAGTCAACCTCCCTAAGCCCCAGCCTTCTAGTCTGCAAAATGACAGTATCACCACCCATACTACTCACCTCCCAGAGTTTAAGGAGGCTCCAATGAGACAATACCTACAAAGTGCTTCCTCCACACAGGCCAAAGCGCTACACAAATGTCAGCTATGATCCCTATTATTATGACTACTTAAGGTCCTCTTAAGGTCTTTTCCACCTCTTAAGTTTCTGTGATTCTTTGAAATCTAAGAGCTATAAGCAGAATCTGTAGCCTGTCTGCTGATTCCACACTAGCCTGAAGCAGACTATAGACTTGTATTAACTTGTTCTGAGGTCAGCCCTGCCAACCTGGGCTGTTGAAGCTTCCAGATATATAAAAGGCCTAAGCATTTTGCTTTATCTGGAGGTTTCAAATCAGCTGAGGCTGAAGGGTATTTATCAAATGGTTTTGGCCCAAGTCTTTTAATTCAGATGGGGAATACTTCAAAATCTGGATGGGATTCAGGTCCCAATTTGGTTCCATTCCCTGCTGTTGGAGTTCCCTAGGTGACACAACAGATGTATACTACTCATTGGAAAAGTTTGCTGTTAACTAAAAAGATGAACAGATCTGAGTGAAGGTGCTTGGTGATAGGCGAGACCTTTCTTCAGTGTTTAGCAGGTCTCTGGTCCTACTTTGATTCTTGGAAATTTTGCAGAAGCTTCCTCCACATTCATTATATTTCTAGGATTACTCTCGGCTGCGAAGTTGCTAATGTTGGAATGAAGAGCTAAGTTGTTACTGAAGACTGTAACTCTTCTCATGTACTGTAGTCGTAAGAATTCATTCCAGTGTGAATTCTCCAGTATTTCCCAAGCTGTGTATTCTATCTGAAGGCTTTTCCGTGTTCGCTGCATTCACAAGGCTTCCATTCAGCCTGACTTCTCTCATGTTTAGTAGAGGATGAGCACGGGGGAAGACTCTTCCACACACACTACATCAATATGGTTTCTCTCCAATATGAGTCCTTTGATGTTTAGTAAGGGACAAACTCTAGCTGAAGGCTTTCTCTTAATTATATTGATTACTTTCATTGGGTTTCTTTTCAGTATTCAAGAGGCAGTATGGTATATTGTGAAGAAAGCCTCAGTTTCCTCATTTGTGAAATGGGGATGATAATACTTAGCTCATAAGGCTACAAAAAGATCACATGAAATCATTTAAGATAAGTGTTAAATACATGTCTACTGTTCATTATTCTTAGTTATAGTCCTAGCTCCTTTGCCTTCTGGAATATCATATCACCAGCCCTCCATTTCTTTATAATGATGGCTAGTCAGTCTTGTGTGATCCTAACTATGGCACCATGGTATTTGAATTATTTCTTTCTGGCTGCTTTCAGTATTTTCTCTTCCACTTTGAAGCTCTGGAATTTGGCTATAATATTTGGGGATTTCTTTCAGGAGGCGACCAGTGGATTCTTTCAATTTCTACTTTGCCCTCTGGTTCTAAGATATCTAGTTTCTAAGATATTCTTTATAATTTCTTGATACAAATTCTTGATATAATTTACTAGACTCTTTTTTTGGTTCACTGGTTTCAGTTAGTCCAATAATTCTTAAATTATTTCTCTTTGATCTATTTTTCAGGTCAATTGTTTTTCCTATGAGATATTTCACATTTTCTTCTGTTTCAGTTTTTTTACTTTGTTTTATTATTTATTGATGTTTCATAGAGTCATTATCATCCATTTGGCCAATTCTAATTTTTAGGCACTTATTTTCTTTAGTAATGTTCAATACCTGTTTTATAAAGCTACTAATTCTCTTTTTATAATTTTTTTTTGCATAGCTCTCTTTCCACTTTTTCCTCTACAACTCTTATATGGTTTTTAAAATTTTTTCTTGCTCTTTAAAACAAACAAACAAAAAAGCCTCTTTCTTTAGCTCTTCTAGGAATTCTTGTTGGACTGCACCAAGTCTGCATTTTTCTTTGAGACTTTGCTTGCAGATGTTTTCAAATCATTGTCTTTTCTCTGTGTTTGTGTCTTAAGCTTCCTTGTCATTGTAGTAGCTATTTATGGTTGGGTTCTTCTTTTGTTTGCTCATTCTTCTACCCTACTTCTGAACTTTGAACTTTATGTTAGAGTTGGGCTCTGTTCACCCCTGGTTGAGATGTCTGGCCTGAGCTTGTATATTTTTATGTCTTTGTGCTGTTTTCACAGCTCAGTCTATGGGCCTACTAGTTTTTGGTGGTTCCAAGGTAGTATGGTCTAGGGAGAGGTTTAGTCACTGCCCTCCTGGTATGTATGAGCTCTGTAAATTCCTGATCCAGGTTGGGTCTGTTGGCTTGTGTGTGGTTGAGTTTCCATAGACTGTTGCTGGGCTCAGTCGTAGTTAGCCTTTGAGAGGTTCTGAGTGACTAAACTGCTTGACTCTGGCTAAATGTTAGCCCACTGAGTCCCTGCTCTGTTCTTGGGCTCAGAGCCACACTTAGCTGAGAGCTCAAAGTAAGCTAAGACCAAACTTAGCTCAGAGCTAAGTTTTTGGAGCTTATTCTTTGCTCTGTACACTGTGACCAAGAACTGGAGGTCTCTGTGCTGCCAGTGCCCGTTCAAGGATCCCCTGGGATCTCTTTGGGCTGCAGTGCTTCCAGCCCTGGTGATTGGTCACAGCCTCTTTACCTTCCCTGGGTACTAGCATGCCCCCCTCTGCTGCTGCCGCCATTGCTCCACTCCTGGCCAGCCCAGGAGTGCCGCTGACTACTAAAGTGATTGAGTCCCAAGGGGCTGGGCTGAACTCATGAGAACAGGGCCCCAGCTCTATCACTTCATTCCAGGATAGCGAAGGCTGAGCTGTAGGGGATGAGAGAGAAGACATCCCATTGCTGAATAATAACCTCATAGCTTTCATCTTCAGTGAACTGACCTGGACCACTTAATGACTTTAATTGTTCCTCATGTTAGTGTAGCCTCTCTTTACAATAAATTCATGACCTTCAAAGGATATCACCCCCACATACATGAACTCACTGTGATCTCCTCTCTATCCATTATCTCCGTATAAAATTCTATTTCATTTTCACAAGAACTTCAAAGATTTACCTGCTTTTCAGTTCTGCGGCCACTGCTGCATCGTCCTGCTCCTGTGGCTATCACAAGCCCCCCAACTCCCCACCTCTGTAAATGTATCCTCACCTGAGACCTTTTAACAAGGAGACACTACCTTGGTTCAGTTAAAACTCAGTGGGGAACAGAGGGATGTATAAACATTTACATTTGCTTATCTATTCTTGTTCATGTATTCAAATACTTGTACATGTTAACGTAAGGCAAAATTATCAATAAAAATAAGGAAAGAGGGGCAGCTAGGTGGTGCAGTGAGTAGAGCACCAGCTCTGGAGTCAGGAAGACCTGAGTTCAAATCCGGCCTCAGACACTTGACACATGTACTAGCTGTGTGACCTTGGGCAAGTCACTTAACCCCAATTGCCCTGCCAAAAAGCAAAAACAAAAAAAAATAAGGAAAGAGAAAATCATGACTAAAATGAATGCGGACTATGAATCCACATCCTTAATGGCTTTTCAAAAACAACCTTGAAATATGGGGAGAAGGATAAAAAGTCAAACAGGGCAAAAGAATGGAAGAGGATGCTCTCCCAGTGGGTCCATTCTGCAGGGTGCGAAGGGTGACCACAGAAACAGACTAAACAGAGATGGGAATGAACATATGAGTGGGGGAAGGTGGAAATGGTCAGGAGAGAGAAGTTGTTTGGGAATGTATTGCTGAATGAAAAGGGAAAGAAAAAACAGCTGGAAAGGGCCGGATATGAGTAGGGTGACAGTTCATAGGATCATTATTTGGAAAAAAAGTGACCCCAAACTAGAGGGGCAGGAATAATATTTATGATTGAAGATTTCTATACAAAAATGCATAAAATGAACTAGTGTAGAGGGAGCTTGAGTGGGCTCCTGTTGCTATTGCAGCTGTTGTGTCCACAGCTGGTCTTCCCAGCCCCTCGGCTCAGCCTTGGCTGGTTCTTTGTATACCTGGTGGTTTGAATTATAAATAGATTGGCCTGAGAGTGGGGAAAGGGGTCAGAAATCTTTTTCTGAGCTTGAACTATCTGCAGGTTCCTTCTTTCAGTTCCAGACACAGTGATTGTGGAAGGGGACTTGTGTTTTAGATCCTTTTTATTCTTGTATTATGTGCTTTTAAGCTTCATTTATTAAAGTAGTTTTAACCTTGAACCTGCTGGACTAATGCAGATTTAGGTGTAGCCCACAATAACTAGAGTTACTGAACTTCAAAGTCATAGACATCGTTTAGACATGGGATGTGGCTCATAACTGGAGAATGTTAACTAGAAGGGTATACTTTGTTCAGGTAAAAGGGATGATGAAATAACACTACATACTATGATAGGGACCAGACCTGTTATTCCATCGACGTAGGGAATTCCCAAGTGAGAAAGTGACCAGTGCAGGTTAGCACCTTCTCTGCAGTTTAGTCTGACTAAGAGAGCTAAGAGCCCTGAAATGGTTTTTGACTTGCCCACAGTAACTCATGTAATACATGTCAGAGGCAGAGCTCGAACACAGGGCTACCAAGCTTTGAGGCCAGCTCTCTATCCACTATATCACACTGCCTCTCTTAGTGTTGTGTTACTACTATGAAGAAAGCCACAAAGGGAGGTGGGAGTGAGTGGGATGGGGGCATGGGGAAGAGTAGTTAGGTAAGGATCAATGCAAAGACAGTGCCATACTATGTGACACTAATATAAGTAGTAGGATAGTTTAGGAAGTGCGCCATACGGGCCTTCCCAGTCTCGAGGAGTAAATGGATGAGGAGTTCCAGGAGTTCCTTTCAAAAACCCAGCACGATATATGGGAATATGTTTCGCGTGACTTCACATGTATAATTAATATCACATTGCTTGCCTTTTCAAGGGGTGGGGGAGAAGTAGGAGGGAGGGATAGAATTTGGAACTCAAAATTTTAAAAAAATTAATGTTAAAATAATAACTTTCAAGACTGACAAATGCTTTGCAGAAATCTCAGTGTATATACATATGTTTATACATGTACATACATACATACTAAAAAAGCCTAAATACCCCAGCACAGAAAAATGAGTTGATAGTGATGGAGGGGACCTGGCTATGTGGATATGTGTTGGAGCTTTCTCTCTTGACTTAATCATTTTATTGTGCAGAAGGTGGAGGAAACGAGGAGAAGTGCTCTTCTGACCCCAATTCAGATCTAGAAGGATGAAGTAGCTGCCAAGGTAAAAATGACTGGAATCTTGAGAGGAGGCGACCACACCTTAGAGTCAGCGAGAAGGAGGGGAAAGCTAGGAACAGTCTGCCACCTATCTTTGACATTGAGAGAGCAGATTTCAAAGAATTTAGAGAAAATGAAGGTAGGAGCCTCTTGACTAAAATAATATAGGAGAAAAGGCTAAAGAGAGATACAATTCTCTCAAAAATGAAATTCTGATGACACAAACAAATAATTTCAATGAGGAAGGAAAGGAGGAATGATTTAAAGACACTAATGGGACCAAACGGAGATCTCTGGGCAACTAATGTTGACTTTAAAAAGCCATATGCAGAGGATGAAATACAGGATACTTACATACAGGATAAAATAAAGAGTAGTTAACAGAATGATCTAGTGTTCAGGAAGATAGCCATCCGTAGGGGTTACTCCTACATCCCTAGGAGTAATGACAGCTACCCCTCTGGAGCCCCAATCTGTTAGTAGCAGTGAGCCCCACAGGAGTGTTACATTTCATTTTATTATTTTTTCTAATTAACAAACATTTATTTTATCCATCTTCTACCCCCATAATAGAACAATAATAAAAAAAGAAAAGCCTCATAACAAATATGCAGATTCAAGCAAAACAAATTCCTACATTGGTCCTGCTCAAAAATGTATGTCTCCATTTTAAGTTCACCATCTCTCTGACAACCAGGCAACAAACATTTATTAAGCGCTTACTGCTTGCTAGGCACCATGCTAAGTACTGAGAATACAAATACAAGCAGGTAGTGTGTTTTATCTTCAGTCCTTTGGAATTGTGGTTTGTCAATGTATTGATCAAAGTTCAATGCAAAATTCGAACTCTTTCAAGATTGTTTTCTTTATAATGTTGTCATAGTATAAATTGTTCCAGTTCTGCTCACTTCACTCTGTATTAGTTCATAGTGGTCTTCCTAGTTTTCTCTAAAACTGTCCATTTTGTCATTTCTCATGGAACACTAATATGTACCTGCCTTTCCACAGCCCCTCCAACATTGATTATTCCTATTATTTATCATCTTTACCAATTTGCTTTGTAGGAGGTAGAACCTCAGAATTGTTTTCATTTGCATTTCTCTTCTATCTAGTGAATTGGAGCATTCTTTCATATGGATGTTAATAGTTTTCAATTCTTTGGAGAACTGTTTGTTCATATCCTTTGAAACATTCATCTATCATGGAATGGCTTTTGGTCTTATATATTTCTCTTAATTCTTAGATATCTTGGATATCAGATGCTTATCAGAGATATTTGATACAAAGATCTTTTACCAATTGATCTCTTCCTATCCTAGATGTATTAATTCTGAAACCCAGCTCCTACATTCTTTTTTTTTAGGCAAGACAGTTGGGGTTAAGTGACTTGCCCAGGGTCACACAGCTAGTAAGTGTCAAGTGTCTGAGGCCAAATTTGAACTCAGGTCCTCCTGATGCCAGGGCCAGTGCTCTATCCATTGCACCACCTAGCTGCCCCCAGCTCCTACATTCTTGTGGAAGTCAATGTTTAAATTTTCAATATGAGCATTTACACCTTGATAATCTAATGTTGGACTTAATATTAGAGTTTGGATTTGAACCCTTCTGGAGGGAAGGTCTAGGCTGGTCCTGTTGCTGCTTTCTTGGGGTATTGAGTGCTATGTTATTCTAGGGTCTCAGGGACAGCTCAGGCTGGGGACCTGCAAGCTTTCAGTGCCCTCAGGGTGGTCTGATCCAGGGAAAAGTCTGATTATTGCTCCCCTGATCTGAGCTCTCCAAATTCTTGACCTGGGTTTGGTTCTGAGCAATATGAGACTACTGATAGACTCAGCCACTATGAGCCATCTGGAAAATTCTGCTGATTCCAAGCAACAGAACTGTAGGCTTCCCTTTGGTCTGAGATTCCTACCCTGGTATGGATCTGGTCAGGGACTTCATCTTGTCTGGGCCCTTGAGTACTCTGTGCACAGGCACTCCTGGCCAGATCCTGTCCCCAGTGTCCAAAGACCTCTCTGTCTCCCTATGCTGACCTGAGCTGGAAAAATGACCCACTGTGACTTTTTCTTGGATTTCTCCATCAGGATTTGGTCTGATATATTTTCTAGATCTGTTTGGAGAATTTTTTCCCAGGGGGAGGGAGCTCACTGTACTACTTTTTGCTACTCTGCCACCTTGGCTCTGCTTCTGAGCTTATATTATAATGGGAGAGGAAAGTCCATATAAAAAAGTAAATAATAAATACATAATGAACCTCGTGGCCCACAGCAGTTTGTCTTTCTCACTCCAATGCAGCCAGAGAGGAAAGAGAGAGACGAGTTTGTCTGGTTAATGTTTCTTATATGTATACTCAATTCATGTTGAGTATCTAATTAAAAGGCTCCTCTTTGCCACATGATAAGTGGACAAGAAACAGTCGTAGAATACCTCCACATGCTGTACTTGCTCATAAGGATTGGGCTCTAATTGCCCAGTCCCCTATTTCAAATAAAGTATATATAATATAATAAGTAATTAAAAACACAGCAAAGGTAGCATCTAGAAGGAGGGGGTGTTTTTTTAAATTGTTATTTATTTATTTAAAGTTTTTAGTTTTCAGCATTGATTTTCACAAGAGTTTGAATTACAAATTTTCTCCCCATTTCTACCCTCCCCCCCACTCCAAGATGGCATATATTCTGATTGCCCCATTCCCCAGTCAGCCCTTCCTTCTGTCACCCCACTCCCCCCCCATCCCCTTTTCCCTTACTTTCTTGTAGGGCAAGATAGATTTCTATGCCCCATTGCCTGTATCTTATTTCCTAGTTGCATGCAAAAGCTTTTTTTTGAACATCTGCTTTTAAAACTTTGAGTTCCAAATTCTCTCCCCTCTTCCCTCCCCACCCACACTCTCTAAGAAGGCAAGTAATTCAACATAGGCCACATGTGTATCCTTATGTAAAACCCTTCCACAATACTCATGTTGTGAAAGACCAACTGTATTTTGCTCCTTCCTATCCTATTCCCCTTTATTCAATTTTCTCCCTTGATCCTGTCCGTTTTTGAAAGTGTTTGCTTTTGATTACCTCCTCCCCCATCTGCCCTCCCTTACATCATTCCCCTTTTTTATCTCCTTAGGAGGGGGTGTTTTTGATCCTCTTGTCCTACTATGTCTAAAGCCTGGGCTTCAGTTCTGTGCACCACATTTTATTAAGGACATTGACAAGCTGTAGCACATCCCAAAGAGGGTAGTGAGGATGTCATCTATGTCAGACATGAATCAGTGGAAGGAACTGTGGATGTTTAATCTGGAGAAGAAAAGATTCAAGGGACACATGGTAGCTGTCTTTAAGTATTCGAAGGGTTGTTATATGGAAGAGAGGTTAGGCATATTTTATTTGGCCATAGAAGACAAAACTTATATTAGTGAGTGAGACTCCTTTTTCTTTAGATCCTAGGCCAGAACTCCTTGAAATACTCTTCCCATCAACATGTGGTTTTTTTTTTGTTTTTGTTTTTTGCAGAGGGGAAGGCAGGGCAATTGGGGTTAAGTGACTTGCCCAAGGTCACACAGCTACTGAAGTGTGGACATGTGCTTATTTTACACATGTTGCAAGAGTCTGGTGAACTTGGGCAGTAGTGCATCTTGGCTCATTGGAGACAGCAACACGTTCTTCCAGGTCCTTCTTTGGAAATAGGAGCATAAAACATGAAGAACGAAAATCTACATTGGGACAATTTTAGCTTAAAGATAAATATACGAATCATTGTTCATCAATATGGAATTAGGTTCAGTCAGATAGTATTGTGCCTAAGGGACTTAGCTTTAGTGGCTCACATTCAATTGAATACATACAGACCATCTCTAGTAGAGAAGGGAGATGAATGGGACTAAATGAGAGGAGGAAGATAACCTTACTGAATTATGGTGGTAGAAGTGAAGGGCATACAGGACAGAGCAGGAAGGATAAATTTTCCCAGTCTACCCTTGGATGCTTCTTTCTGAGGCCTGCTGAAGTTCCCAAATGGTTAGAATTAGCAAGTGCTGGAGCCTGTCAGTCCTCAGAAAACTGGAGGATGAGAAAGCAGAACAGAAATCCCACTGAGTTCCTCTCCAAGCCAGGAAAAAACCAAAACCCCAACACCATGTAAAACTACGCTTCCCGAAACAAGAAGTGGTGAAAGAGAATAAGAGAGAAGAAGGAATAAAGCCTGCTTTTATTCTTCAGTTTTTACAACTGCAGAGTATGTAGATGTCATTGTCACTGCCTGCTTTCTCGTGGATAGGGACTTAGATGGAGTATATTTTGTACCATTGTACGATTTCTATTTGTTCATTTTCACCAAATATTTGTTTCTTCTTTACAAATTACATAAATGTACAAGAGAGAATTATAGGTTGGGTATTTACTGAGGAATGGGGATAAGAGGACATCCTATGGGGACATTCTGTAGATTGTATTCTTCTAGGTTCCAGTCTGGTAATTACAAACTGGCCTTGCATGGTTTTGCTAGGCCTAGTTTCTTAAAATCTAGTTTTGATCATGGGTAAAGTTTGATTCTAGAATTGTCATCACATTCAGGATGATTTCATTGCCATCCAAGGGACATAACTGTCAGGCCTTTAGTCAGCCCATTAGGAGCTGCTCATTTCAAGCTTGGAAGACAAGGGGGTCTTAAGAAAAGTCCTCCCACTACTTTCCTGAGGCAGCTCCTCTAAAATTGGACCCACTGCTCCTAGATAGTCACTGTGATTGGTCTAGTAGTCAAACAAAGCACACAGAGCCATTATTATGGCTTCAGTTTGACCCATAAGCACTAGGAGCAATGAGGAGAAGTTGCAAAGGCATTCACAATAAAGAAAACCTTCAGAATAATGATAGTTTCAGAATGCGAAGGACCTCAGAAGCCTCTAGTCCAACCTCCTACCTGAACAAGAACCTCCTCCACTCAGCTTGTCCTACTCAACTTGTCATCTAGCCTTTCCTTGAAGGCCTATTACTATGGGGAACCAGCTACATTGGCCCAAGGTGGGCAGCCTTGAGGTCTTCAAGTGAAGGTTGAATGACCATTTGTCCGGGGTCAGTAGGAAATGGGAAAAAGAAGAATCTCTGCTTCTGATTGGCCAGGACAATGGCAGTAGCCATCTTAGCATACCTGGCAGACCCGAGCAATCAGACTGTCACTTCTTTAAATTTCATCTACCTACTTCTCACTCCTCATCTAGACAGATTCCCCTCATTCCCACTTGCTTTTTGGCTCTCTGCAGATCCAGTATCTGTGACTCTAACTGGGATATAACTTTGGGTTTGGAAACTAGAAGCCCGCTGCTTGAGTCAGGAAATGAGACATCTATTTATCTCCTTCCAGACAAGGCCAAACAAGCCTGAGCCTCACAACTTGCTTCAGGTTTTACTGAGAGAATTGTGGCCATTCAGCTGAAGCTCCCTTTTCTCCCCACTTCTATTAATTCAACCTCCTGGCCCACTCTCCTCCTTTGCACCAGTCTCAAAAGCAGCAAGGGAGTCCCTAATGACAGAGGTGATAGACTCATGATGTAGAACAAGACATATATTTTTTGGTTATGGCCAATTCAGGAGTTTGTTTTGCTTGACTATGTATATTTGTTACAAGGGTTTTCTTTTTCTTTTTCTTTTCAAGGCAGGGGGAGGGAAGGAGAGAAAAGAGATTTTTTTGTTGGGAAAAATTAAATAAAGCCTAAAAAAAGGAAAGGTGGTCTTTGCCCTTACCAAGGCCAACTCCTCCATCTGTGTCCCTCTTCTCGTTTCTTCTTGTTTCTTCTGGGAAAGGGGCCTGTACCCCTTCAATCATCCCTTATGTCTTTCTAATCTTCAATCTCTTTTTCTGCATTATTTCCTTCCATACTAGTTACAAACATGTCTGGGTCTCCAACATTCTTAAAAACCCTACATTTGACCCTGCCATCCTCTCAAGCTATCAGCCTGTATCTCTCACCTGTTTCTTTGCCAAATTTCTAGAAAAAAACTGTACATACTTGTTGCCTCTCCTTCTTTACCTCCCACTCATTTCTTAATCCCTTGCAGTTTGGCTTCTGACCCCATTATTCAACTGAAAGGGCTCTCTCCAAAGTTACCAAGGATCTACTAACTTCTGAATCAAAACACTTGAATTTTCTCAGCTCTGATCCTTTTTGGATTCCCTGGAGCATTTCCAAACCCTGCCACCTGTACTCAGGTCATCCTTTTCATCTCCCTCTCACTGAATTCTAGCCCCTGCCCTTGGGACTCTGGCCCAGAACCAGGCACTCACTTTATTTCTGGCCATTTCCAGAATGTGCTGCCATGTGTACCCTACTGCCATTTTAGTTCCCTTTTATGTGTTGTCTCCTCCAATTAGAATGTCAGCTCTTCAAGGTTAGGGTCTGTCTTGCTCGCTTACATTTGTATCCTCAGAAGCACTTAGAATAGTGCTTGACACATAAAAAACACTAACAAATGCTTTCTTATTCATTCATTTGATACTGTTAACTATTCCCTCCTGCTAGATCTGGACACTCTCTCATCCCTGGATTTTGGTGACGTTATATTCTCTTGTTTCTCTTCCTGTGTGCTTGACCACTCCTTCAAAGTCTTCTGTACCATCAGGCTCTAGAGTCTGGTCCACAAACACCCCCCCCATCCACACTAAATGAACTGGACTGGTGTCATTCTTCCTTCAATCACCAGCCAGAGCCATAAAAAGAGCCTCAAATGGACATTTCTGGCAGAATGGGATGAGCCACAGGGCCTGTTTGCTCATCGTTTCATAGCGGGACAAGGATGAGAAAGGTCTTTGAAGGCAGTTTGCTTAGAGTTCCTTCTTTTCCCTCCTTATCTCACACCACTTAGATGTTTTCCCCTACTAGCTCTTTCACTGCTGCCTCATATGGAGCATCTCTTCTCCTTGCCTAAGGAAACCTCTTTTCTTGCATAAGTCATCTCATTCTGTCCCATCTTCTCTAGCAGATTGTCTTACTCTCTCACTAATCTTCAATTTTCCTTATCTATTGATTGCTTCCTTGCTGTCTAGAAACATTTCCATGCCTCTCCCTGCTTAAAATTTTCTTTCCTTTGTCCCAACATCCTCACTTGTTATTGCCCTATATCTCCCCTCCCTTTCATGACTAAACTCCTTGATAAAGCACAATCAATGCCTCCACTTCCTCTCCTCACACAATCTTTTTTATGTGAAAAATTTTGTATTTTATTTTTTCAATTACATATAAGACCAATTTTTAACATTCATTTTAGAAAATTGAGTTCCAAATTCTCTTCCTTTCTTCTTCCCTTCCCCTCCCTTGAGAAGACAAACAATTTGATATAGGTCATATATGTTCAGTCATGAGAAACATATTTCCATATTAGCCATGTTGTGAAAGAAAATGCAGATCAAAACAAAAAAACAACAATGACAAGAAGAAAAATAAAGAAAAAAAGTATGCTTTGATCTACATTCAGACTCCATCAGTTCTTTCTCTGGAAGTGGATAGTGTTCTTCATAAAGTCCTTCAGAACTGTCTTAGTTCATTGTGTTGCTGAGAACAGCTAAGTCATTCACAAGTGATCATCATACAATATTGCTGCTATTGTGTACTCTGTTCTTCTGGTCCTGCTCACTTCACTTTGCATAGGTTCATGTAAGTCTTTCCAGGTTTTTCTGAAAGCATCCGGCTCATCATTTCTTATAGCATAGTAGTATTCCATCACAGTCATATACTACAACTTGTTCAGCCATTTCCCAATTGATGGGCATCCCCTCAATTTCCAATTCTTTGACACCACAAAATGTCTTTGTACATATAGGTCCTTTTCCTTTTTTACCTCTTTGGGATATAGACCTAGTAGTGGTATTGTTGGGTCAAAAGGTATGCACAGTTTTATAGCCCTTTGGGCATAGTTCCAAATTGCTCTCCAGAATGGTTGGATTAGTTCTCAACTCCACCAACAGTGCATTAGTGTCCCAATTTTTCCACACCCCCTCCAACATTTGTCATTTTCCTTTTCTGTCATATTAGCCAATTTGATAGGTGTGAGGTGGTACCTCAGAGTTGTTTTAATTTCCATTCCTCTAAGCAATAGTGTGTTAGAGGTTTTTTCATATGATTATAGATTCCTTTGATTTCTTCAACTTAAAATTGCCAGGTCACAGCCTTTGACCATTTATTAATTGAGAAATGACTTGCATTCTTATGAATTTTACTCAATTCTCTATATATTTGAGAAATGAAGCCTTTGTCAGAGAAACTTGCTGCAAAAATGTTTTCCCAGTTTTCTGCTTTCCTTCTAATCTTGGCTGCATTGGTTTTGTTTGTGCAACTCCTTTTTAATTTAATGTAACCAGAATTATCCATTTTATATCCTGTAATGCTCTCTGTCTCTTGTTTGGTAATAAATTTTTTCCTTATCCATAGATGTGACAGGTAAACTATTTCATGCTCCTCTGATTTGCTTATGGTATCACCTTTTATGTCTAGATCATGTACCCATGATTCATTCCTAGATCCATTCATTCTTAACCCACTTGATTATAGTGTATGATCTTTGTGATATATTGCTATAATCTCCTTGTTAGTATTTTATTTAAAATTTGTGCATCAATATTCATTAGGGAAATTGGTCTATAGTTTTCTTTCTCTGTTTTTGCTCTCCATAGTTTAGGTATCAGCACCATATTTGTGTCATAAAAGGAATTTGGTAGGACTGCTTCTTTGTCTGTTTTTTCCCAAATAGTTTATATTGTATTGGAATCAATTGTTCTTTAAATGTTTGGGAGGATTCACTTGTGAATCCATCTGGCCCTGGCGATTTTTTCTTAGGGAACTCATTTATGGCTTGTTCAATTTCTGGGTTATTTAAGTATTCTATTTCCTCTCCTCTTGATCTGGGTAATTTGTATTTTTGTAAACATTCATCCATTTCACTTAGGTTGTTAGATTTATTGGCATATAATTGGGTAAAATAGCTCCTAATAATTGCTTTAATTTCCTCTTCATTGGTGGCAAATTCATCCTTCATTTTTGATACTGGTGATTTGGTTTTCTTCTTTCTTTATTTTTTAAATCAAATTAACTAATGGTTTATCTATTTTCCCCATAAAACCAGCTTCTAGTTTTATTTATTAATTCAATAGTTTTCTTAATTTCAATTTTATTAATCTCTTCTTTGATTTTCAGGATTTCCAATTTGGTGTTAAGTTGGGGATTTAAAATTTGTTCTTTTTCTAGCTTTTTTAGTTGCATGTCAAATTCATTGATATGCTTGAAAGCTCTCTATTTTATTAAATGTCCATTTTCCCCTGAAGGATTATACTCAGTTTTGCTGGGCACATTATTCTTAGTTGTAATCCTAGCTCCTTTGCCCTCTGTAATATCACATTCCAAGCCCTCAGATCATTTAATTAGAAACTCCTAAATCTTGTATTATCTTAACTGTGGTTCCACGATATTTAAATTGTTTCTTTCTGTTTGCTTGCAATATTTACTTCTTGATATGGGAGCTCTGGAGTTTGGTTGCAATATTCCTGGGAGTTTTCATTTTGGTATCTCTTTCAGTAGGTGATCAGTGGATTCTTTCAATTTCTATTTAACCTTATGCTTCTAGGACATCAGGGCACTTTTCCTCAATAGTTTTTTGAAATATGATGTCTAGGTTCTTTTTTTTTTGATCATGGCTTTCAGGGAATCCCATAATTCTTAAATGATCTCTCTTCAATTTATTTTCCATGTCAATTCTTCTTCCAATGAGATATTTCACATTTTCTTCTGTTTTTTCATTCTTTTGATTTTGTTTCATTGTTTGTTAATGTCTCATGGAGTCATTACCTTCCATTTGCCCAATTCTAATTTTTAAGGAATTATTTTCTTCAGTGAGCTTTTGTACCTCCTTGGACAATTCTGTTTGTTAAGGTGTTATTTTCTTTGGTATTTTTGTGCCTCCTTTACCAAGTTGTTGACTCTTTTTCCACCCTGATTTTCTTGCGTCTCTCTCATTTCTTTTCTCCGTTTTCCCTCTATCTCTCTTATTTAATTTTTAAAATCCTTTTTGAGCTCTTCCAGGAATTCTTTTGTGGCCTGTGACCAATTCACATTTTTCTTTGAGGCTTTGCACATAGCTATTTTGAGTTTGCTGTTTTCTTCTGAGTTTGTGTTTTTACCTTCCCTGTAACCATAGTAACTTTCTATAGTCAGGTTCTTTTTGTTATTGTTGTTTGCTCATTTTCCCAGCCTATTTCTTGACTTTTAACTTTATATTAAAGGTGGGCTCTGCTCTTGAGGTGGAGGGGGCATGAGTTTCAGGGTTTTTGTGCTGCAGTTTTCAGAGCTAGTTCTGGGGGGTCTGTAAGTTTTTGGTGCTTCTGAGGTGGTACGATCTAAGGAGAGGTGTGGTCACTGCTCTCCTGGTCTGTACTCTGGTCTGTGAGTGACCATAAGTACTATTTCCTACACTGGAACTGCGACCAGAGTTCTCTCTCCTTGTAGTGCTACTTCTTGCCCTGGGACTGCAACCTGAAACCGAGTATGGGTAATGCAACAGAGTCTTGCTCCCAGTGCCAGCAAAGGGTCCCCTGTAATTTCCTTCTGACCACTTGTTCTACCCTCACCTTTTGTGGGCTGAGACCTCCAGATCACTGAAGCAGCCACCCCCTCAAGGTCTGCTGTTGGACTGTGCTCTACTCACACCCCAGTGAGACAGACCTTTCCTTACAACCTCCTAAGTTGTCTTGTTTTAGAAAATTGTTTCATTCCAACCCTTTGTTGGTTCTGCCACTCCAGAATTTGTTTTGAGGCATTATTTTAATATCGTTTGGAGAGGAATTTGGGAGAGCTCAGATGAGTCCCTGCTTTACTTCATCATTTTGGCTCTACTCACTCTTACCTTATCTTCTAAACTTCTATTGTCTAACTTACAAATTCATCCTTCAACTCTCCAAAGTTACCAGGGGACTGATGGTTTCCTCATGATCTTCGTCCTTCTTGACTTCTCTGCAGCCTTTGATGCTGCTGCTTTGATGCAACCCTTTTCTACTGAATATTCTTTCCTCTCTCGGTTTTTGTGATACTTCTCTCTCTTGGTTCTCCTCCTGCCTGTCTGATTGACATTTTTTTCCATCTACTTTGCTGGGTCTTCCTCTAGGTTGTGCCAACTGATGGCAAATGTCCCTGAAGCTCTGTGTCTTGGGCCTTCTTCTCTTCTCTCTTTATACCTTTTGCCTAATGATTTCATTAGCTCCATAGGTTTAATTATCACCTCTATGCAGATGATTCTCAAGTCAGCTTATTCAGACCAAACTTTTTTTTTTTTTCACTGACCTTGAGTCTCGAATCGCCTCTTGGACATCTTAAACTGAATGTCCTGTAGACATTTCAAACTTAACACATCAAAAACTGAACTCATTGTCTTTCTCCCTAAGACTTCCCTTCTTCCTAATTTCCCTATTACTGTCAAGGGAATCACCATCCTCCCAGTCATCCAGGCACAAAATCTAGATGTCATCCTCTGCTCCTCACTCTCTCTCACCTTCCATATCTCATCATTTCTACCTTCATAACATCTCTCCTATTCACTCTCTTCTTTCCTCTGACACTACCACCACTCTGGTCTGGGCTCTTATCAATTCATGCCTGGATGATTGCAATCTCCTGCTAATTGATTTCCCTGACTCAGGTCCCTTTCCACTCCAGTTCATCTTCTACTCAACTGTCAAATTGATCTTGACCACATCAGCGCCCTCCACCCCCATATTCAGTAAACTTCAGTGACTTCCTATCACTTCCAAGACTGAGTAACACTGAGGACAGGTAGCATTTTTTACTTTCTTAAGCATAGTGCCTGGTATATAGTAGGCACTAAATAAGTGCTAGTTGACTGACTCTCTTCTCCTTAACACCACTTTGCTTCTCTGTCTCCTAGAAGTGTTCTTGATTTTCAGAGTGTCAGTATGAGAAGGAATGACTGAACAGTGGGGAAAGGCCTGATGCAGGAGGAAAGTTTCCAGGTGGATATGTGTGTGGGTGATAGATATTGGGACAAGGCCAGCAATAGACGAAATAGTAAAACAAATGAAATCTGTCTTTGGATACTTCTTCCTCTCATCATCTTTTCATGTTAGGCCCATCCTCCTTGGCTTAATAGCCTCATTCCACTGCCTTCTACTCCCCATCCCCTTGATTCTGCCATGCTTTCCTTAAGGGACCCCATGGGATCCTCACCTTAAACCCCTTCTGAGGTTCAAAACAGAAAAGGATCAGATAGCACGCATTTAAATGTGCATGACTGCCAACACTGATATAAATTTGTTAGTGTTACTGCAAACAGACTGTGCATTTTTGTCTAATTACTGCCTAAAAGGCTTCATCCTCTGCTGAAGTTGGGATTGTTTCATGCATTGTCTTTGCATCTGCAGTTCTTAGTATAGTGCCTGTCACTTAGGGGAACTTAATGAACTCTTGTTGATTGATTAAAGGAATTTCAGGCTTCAGCAAACAGGTGAGGAGGTGGGGGGGGGGGGTGGTGGTGGTAGAGGAGGAAGCCGGAGGAGTGCTGAAATCATTTCACTCCTAGTTGGAGGGCTATCCCAGAAGATAAACCTGCTCGACCAGCTTTACTCCAAGTGGCTTGGGTGGGTGGGGAGGGGGAGGAGTGGAAGGCATCAGAAGACCTAGTGTTTAGTCTTTCCCCCTAACTGATTCCCTGCTTTTCTGGGACTGGGCTCACTCATATGTTTTCCAGCAGTCCCAGTTTCTCCAGGATCCTGGGGTCTGGGCTGCCCTATCACAGTTCTGTCTTCCCTCAACGTTTCCCTGCCTTGTGTGAACAAGTCTGGCTTCCTTCCCATCGCCTCCCCTACCTCACCCCTGACCCCAAGAACTAGCCTCATTCTTTTAGCTAGTATTTTATTATTTCATCATATGTTACTTCCATGCTTGAGAAACTGAAATGGCTTCCCACCTTAAGATCAGAGTTTTAGAGCCAGGAGGGTCTTCCGAGGTCATAGACACATGTCTATGGTGGAGGAGATCCGGAGTCCAACGCTCTCATTTCACAGAGGAGGAGACCAGGCCCTGCCCACTGTGGCACGGTTAGTGAAGGGCAGATTCCAGGTAGGAGCCCAGGCCCCAAACCAGCATTCTTTCCATTGCAATGTGATTACTAGAATCCCTCCGCCAATAGTGAAGTCCGGGAGTGAATCCCAATGCGTTATCAGAGGCATCCTTGTGAAGGGGGTGAATATAAGAAGCCTCCTGTCCAGGATTGGTTACCAGCTGGTTCCAATGCTCAACACTTGTCAATATCCTGACGTATTTTACTAAAATAGATGAAGCCTCATTTTTAAAAAATATACATTTTCTTTTGCTTCCATTAACAAATACAGGTATTCAAATCTGAGGTTCCCAAGCTGGGGTCTGAACTCGTTTGGCTAACTGTATTTCCATAGAATTAGTTTCCTTCATAATCCTTTGCATTTTATTTTATGCACTTAAAAACATGACTCTGAGAAGGGTCCACAGGCTTTGCCAGAGTGCCCAAGGGGTCCAGGACACACAAACAGGCCAAGAACCCCTGAAACAGGAGAATTGGAGCTCTTTGGGGGGGTGAGGGTGGGGTATAACGCCACTGAACATGAGGCCTCCCAAAGAGGAGACTCCCTCTAGCAATTCAGATTAGTGACTCACCTGTAATTAAGAGTTTTAGAGCCCCAGGCAGCTCTTTTAGGGCAAGTAAAAGAAGAAAAACAATCCAGTAAATTGAGCCCAGCTTAAAGAAAAACCCAGACAAAAACGAAATCAGCAAGAGGTGCTAAAGGACTGGATGGATCTGTAGTTTCTTCTTCATTCCTTCCAGAAGCTGTTTCTACTGACTCTTTAATGACTTGGACATGGTAGTGATCACCACATTGTCTTTGTTTTCCTCACCCTTTTATTTTAAGAAAATTGTTATTGACCTATTTTAACCACTGCTTTCACTTCCCAATCATACCTGCCATCCTCCAACAGAATCCTCCCTCATAACAAAAAGGTACAGTTAAACAAAAGGAAATGACAGCCTCTACCTCCTTCCACACTTATGGTCTACCATCTTCCTTGGGAAGGAAATATGCTTCCCTGACAGTCTGAGAGCTGGCAAGTATCTTAGAGGTCATTTAGCCCCACCCCCATGTCCTACAGCTAAGAGTAGTGTTAAACCTGAAAATTTGGTTGAAGGAAACAACAGAGCTAGGTGATAGAAAAATCCATGTTGTTTATTATTTTCCCTTAAAGCATAGCTAGGCTAGCTTACTTGTACGTACAAGGAGTCAGAGCACAAGCTCTGGCTGTCTGAACAAAGGAATGAGAAAACTTATATACGTTATTTTAGCAGACCTAGCAAGCCTGTATTACGTTTATTACCTCACGTTTATTGCCCCCATGTATGTTTAACCATGATACAAGAAGAGGATTTTCCTTAATGGAATAGGATTTGTAAAGAATGTTGACAAAGGTCAGTTAATATTAAGTGAGGTAGTCTCTCTTAGGGTTAGGGTCTCATCCTTTAATGGCTAACAGGGGTAAGAATGTCCCTAGGTCAGTCTAATCTGGCCTTGTTGACAGTGGTAAGGGTATTTCCTGAGCAAACTTTTAGAGAGAACAAAGAAGCCCAGGTCCTGGATCTTCATCCAGTTACTCATTAAATCAGGCTCTGGGTCTGGTTGCAATAAGAAATGATATAAAATAGTATAATATTTTCCACAGTAGTGAAGTGACTTACCCAAGGTCACGTAGGTAAGAGAGTCAGAATTTGAACCTAGAGCCTCTGGCTCTAAATTCGGCACTCTCTCCAGGGTACAAGATGGGGGCGCTGCGGATCAGAGTTCTGATGTCCTTGAGGGTTCTTTTCCTTTATGATATTGTGGTTATTGTGTTTCTTGATCTTTTATAATTAGAAATCCTATCAGAAGAGCTCATTTTCTTTTGGGAGTGGTCTGGAGATGCATACTATTTTGTCCTACTTTGTCCTTTAGGAATAATATGTCCTGGCTGTTATTTCTTCAGGATATATGTGACTTTATTTCTAACTAACCTAAATGAAATCCTTGAAAATTGAATTAGCAATTAGTAATTACTGTATTAAGCAAATATTTTCAGATTAGATTGTATCAAAGTTTAAGAGTACAGTGAGTTTCTCTACAAAAACTTCGATTCAAACATTTATTAAGTGCCTGCTGTGTGCCAGGCCCTAGAGATACAAAGACCAAAAAAAACCCAGGACCTACTTTCAAGAAGCTTACTTACATTCTGCTGGGGGAGGGATGCTTTACAATGTGAAAACAGGACAACTTGGAAATAATACAGTACTGACAACTCAGGGAATCAGGAAGAACTTCCCATAGTAGGGGGCAGGTCAGCTGAGCCATGAAGGAAACAAAGAATTCTTTTTATATATTTTATTTTTTCCAATTATATGTAAAAACAATTTTTAACATTTATTTTTAAAATTCTGAGTTGCGAATTCTCTCCTTTCCTCCCTTCTCTCCCCTTCTCATCGAGAAGGCAAGCAATTTGATATAGACTATACATGGGCAGTCATGCAAAACTTGGGTCATTGTATTGCTGAGAATAGCTGTCATTCACAGCTGATCATCACAGAATATTGCTGTTACTGTGTACAGTGCTCTCCTGGTTCTGCTTACTTCACTTTGAACCAGATCATATAAGTTTTTCCAGGTTTTTATGAAACCCTCTGTCATCATTTCTTATAGCACAATAGTATTCCGTCACAATCATATACCACAAGTTGTTCAGCCATTCCCCAACTGATGGGCATCCCCTCAATTTCCAATTCTTTGCCACCACTAAAAGAGCTGCTAGAAATATTTTTGTACAAATAGGTCCTAGAAAGGAAGGATTCTAATAGTCAGAGGTGAGGAGGGAGAGCATTCCAGGCATAGAGGCATGGCCTGTGCAAAAGCATGGAGACAGGAGATGAAAAATCAAGTTTGAGAACCCTTTAGCAGGAATGTAGAGATGTAGAGTATGTGAAAGGGAGTAATGTAAAATAAGACTAGAAAGGGGAAGGGAATAAGCATTTATTAAGCACCTACCATAGGCTAGGTACTGTGCTAATGTGTTTTGCAAATTTTTGTCTCATTTGATCCACACAACAACTTTGGAAGGTAGGTGGTATTATTTTACAGTTGAGTAAACTGAGGCAGACAGCAGTTAAGTGAGTTGCCCAGGTTCACACAGCTAGTAAGTTTCTGAGGCTGGATTTGAACTCAGGTTTTCCGGACATTAGGGCTGGCCCCCTAGCTACCATGTTACATAGAGCCAGATTGTGGAGGGCTTTAAATGCCAAGCTGAGGAATTTATACTATATCCCATGGTAGGGGCGGGGAACCTTCGGCCTCCAGGCCACAGGTGGCCCTCTAGGTCCTCAAGTGCAGCCCTTTGACTGAATCCAAACTTCACAGAACAAATCCCTTTAATAAAAGGATTTGTTCTGTAAAACTTGGACTCAGTCAAAAGGCTGCACCTGAGGACCTTTAGAAGGCCGCAGGTTCCCCACCCCTGCCCTAGGGGCAATAGGGAGCCACTGCAGTCTTCTGAGTAGGGGACTAGTATAGTTAGCTCTATGTTTTGTGAATATTAATTATGCAGAAGATAGACTGAAGAAAGGAGAGGTGAGAAGCTGGGTAAGATGGGTAAGTGAGGACCCCAAGACTGTGAGCCAGAGGAGCTATCGTTATAGCGGTGCCCTTGACAGAAATAGGGAAGCTGGTTTGGATTTTTGGTTGTTAAACATTGAGTTTTGTTTTGGGCATGTTGAGTTTGAGATGCCTGTAGGAATCCAGGTCATTCAAGATGCTCACCAGGCAGTTGGCAGTGTGGGAGTAAATCTCAGGAGAGGGACCAGGGAAGACATTTCAATGTTGGGGCTGGGAAGGTCAGCCAAAGCCGGGGAGAGCCTCGGGGGGCACCCAGTGGGGATAGGATATGGATGATGATCCAGCAAAGGAACCTGAGGACAAAGGCCTTGCATCTTAATTCTCCAGCATGAAGTCAGTCAATCGATAAACATTTCTTAAGTGCCTAGACTGTGCCCCTATGCTAAGTGCTGGTGATGCACAGGAAGGCAAATTTACCTTTAAGGAGCTCCAAGGCTAATGGGGGAGATGACATGCAAACAACTATGTAACCACCCAGCCAAATGCAGAGACTAAAAGGAAATCATCCACAGAAGGAAGGCACTAGGATTAAGAGGGCTTGGGAAAGCCTTCCTGTACAAGGTGGAATTTGAGCTGGAATCTGAAGGAAGCCAGGAGGCAGAGATGGGGAGGGAGAGCCTTCCAGGCATGGGGGATGGCCAGTGAGAATAGACATGGAGCCTCTTATTTGAGCAACAGTAAGGAGGCTGGAAGTGGTGTCACAGAGCAGAAGAGTATCAGTTCTGGAGTCACAGGTTTGTTGTTATTTCACTCATGTCCGACTCTTCATGAGCCCATTTGGGGTTTTCTTGACAGAGATACTGGAGTAGTTTGCCATTTCCTTCTTCAGCTCATTTGACAGATGAGGAAACTGAGGCAAATGGTGAAGTGACTTGCTCAGGGTCACTCAGCTAGTAAGTGTCTGAGGCCAGATTTGAACTCAGGAAGATGAGTCTTCATGATTGCAGGCTTGACATGCTGTCCATTGTACCACCTAGGAGGACCTGGGTTCAAATCCTGACTCTTGCACTATCTGTGTGCCCTTGGACAGAACCTGTCTGGGGTCTTGATTTCCTTTACTGTAAAATGAGGGGCTTGGCTTCGATGGCAGCTGAAGGCCCTTTCAGCTTTAGAGCTCCTGGTATCACAGGCTGTCTACTCTATTGACAATGGAGTTTTCATGAGGGACCTGGGGGCCCTGATCACATAACCCCACCCTAGAAGCCTGAAGAGGACCAAGTGACCTTGGAACATAGAGACAGTCAGATGTTATTGTCAAGCAAGCTCAAATAGCCAGCCTATTCAAGCCAACATCCAACATTGTTTTGTAAGGTAGTTCTGATACAAACCTACTGTGGATTTACACACACGCACGCACACACACACACTTGCGCCACAATTCTCCACTTCCTTGTACCATCATCTAGGCAAATGCGTGTGCAGATGATTCTGACCTCAAACCTATCACACTGTCTTGAAGGGGTTCTCTGTGTTGCTGGTATGGTTGACTTGGCGACTCCCACATTTCCACTTATGGTATTTTAACATCAGACATGATTCTATCATTTCTATTTTATTCTCCACTTGCAAAGTAACTATGTCACCACCATTAACTAGGTTTTTTCACCCAATTTGCACATTTCTAGGCATTTGTAAATGTCTGACAGTCTTCTGAAACTCTGCATGCACACAGATATGTACATACAGGTACACACACTGTCTGGCCTTTTTCAGTGGTGCCAAATGCAGACTCTGCCCTGGGGAGGGGGAATGCCAAATCAACTCAGCACTGTGTGTGGACTTGGTAACAGAGGGTCAAGGTCTGAATTCTGGCCCTGGTGCTATGTGACCTTGGGCAAGTGTGAGTTTAGACAAGCCAGTGATTACATATAAGACACTTAATAAATGCTAGATGACTGACTTAACCTCTGGGCCTCAGTTTCCCCCTCTATAGGGTAAGGTCCCTTCCAATTCAAAATCCTGTGATCCATCTGTTGGAGAGAGGTACAGACAATATGGTGTACTACAAAGAGGAATGGCGTTGGAACTGACAGTCTACGGGGGCTCTCAGAACTCCGTGAAAAAGGGCTCACAGTAAGCAGGAAGCCCACTAACCCAGAAGTCATCTAGGTCAGGTGGGAATGGGGAAACTGAGGCAAGGAGAAGAGAAAGGACTTGCCCAGGATTACACTGGCAGAAACTGCCCGAGGCAGGATGCAAACCTTTGGTTTTCCCGCCCCTCCACCCCCTGGCGGCCAAGCCCTATTCTCTTTCCTCTCCTTCTCCCCCATTTCCCACCCCACCTTTATCCCACTTAAGAATGTGGCCTCGGGCTCCCCCTAGAGGTCCGCCCAGGCTAAAGATAGAAGATGCTCCGGGCTCCGGCGGAATTATGAGTCTCCGGGAGTGGCGGTAGAACAGGACTACGATTCCCAGAATCCTCAGGGCGGCACCGTTTCCGGCCTCTGGCCGCAGCGCAATCACGGTTCTGGGGATTCTGGGAAGTGTAGTTCCGTTGGCTGGCGCCGAGGTTAATGCCCCGAATCGGGGAAACACAACCCCAGGGTGGGTTCTGGGAAACAGAATTTGGAAGGCCCTGAAGGAGCCTGAGGAGCCATAGCTCGGCAGCTCCGATACTTGTAGGGGGAAGACAGAATTACTATTTCTCTCTTGAGCTCCTCAGAGCCGAGGAAACAACACGATGATGCATGGGATGCGTGCGCAGCCTCCGACCTGCGTCTACTCCGGGGCATGGGGTTTGTGCGCATGTGCAATGCGGAGCTTGGCGGAACGCTATGAGAAAGGGCAACGAAAGGAACCCGGCCTGGGGCGGTGGCTCTGGGGAAAGAGGAGGGGAGGGGCTGTGTGTACAGTGAGCAGATTCTGGCAGTCTCCAGCTATCTGGGTTCAAGTCCCGCCCCTGATGTATCCTAGCTGTGTGTCATAAGGAGGAAGTCATTTAGCCTCAGTTCCCAATCCGTAGAAAGTGGTACTTAGTGGGGAGGGGCTATTGGGATGATAATGCCCATAAAGTGCAGTGGCAGTAACGGGCGTCGTGGTTCGATACCGTCCATTCCCGCTGAGAAGATGGAGAGGAGTGGGGGCCCGGCACTATGTCTTTCCCCCGACCCGCCTCGCCTCACGGGGGCAGTCAACAAACACTTTAAGGGATCAGGAAGGGCTTACCATAGGTATTACAAGAGGTGAGGAGGGAGAGGATTCTAAGCATGGGGTACAGCATAGTGCAAAAGCTTGTTTTCAGTGAACAATAAGCCTAACATGAGCTGTCAGTGTGATGTGGCTACCTCAAGCCAGTAACTCAATTGTGGGCTTAATTTATGGGGCCTAGAGATCACATGAAGTAATAGTCCCACCATACAAAGTGAAGCTGTAGTTTCATGCTAAATTCTGATCATCACATTTTAAGAGGGAGGAGTGCAACTAGGTTGGATCGCATAGGAGAACATAGCCCAACTCTCTAATTTTGCAAAAAGGTAAAATGCAGTACCAGTAAAGGGAAGTGATTTGCCCAGGGTAAGACAGGTAAGAAGGGAACATTCCAATTCAGGACACCAAATCCAGCACTGTGCTGCTGGATGCCATTTACTTCACTGTACATCTAACCAGTTATGACATAGCTGCTGAAGGAAAGCTGAGGGCAAACAGGACTGCAGGACTTAAATATAAAGTGCTATCAATTAGAGGAAAGATTATACTTGTGTTTCTCAAGGAGGCTGATTTTGGCTTAGCATGCATAAGAACCTTGTAAAAATTCAAGCTGGAATGGACAGCCTTGTAGAAGTGAGCTCTCTGCCATCGGTTTCTCAAGAAGAGCCTAGATAACCTTTCTCGAGAAGGAATCCTTGTAGTGCTGGGTGTTAATTCAGACTAGCTGGTTTCTGAGGTCTCTTCTGATTCAGACATTCTAGGAGTCTAGTATGTTTTATTTTCTTTGCCTGTTTTGTGGATGGGTCTCTTTCCATTTGTTCAGGCTGACCTGGCTGCTTGTTGTGAATTCAGGCAGGCCTTTTTCCTTTTTTGAGACTGTTTTGTCCTCTGTAAAATGTGGAGTTTGGATTCATTTGGGGCCCTTTTGGCAGTTTGATGCCATGGACCCCTTCTCAGAGCAATGCTTTAAATGTATAAAATACATTACAAAGGAAATAAATTATATGGAAGTATAGTCATAATTTTTTTTGTGACCAAGATCATACACCCCAGGTTAACAACCCCCGGATTGGGTGATCTCTAATGTTCCTTCCAGGTCCAAATCACTTGGGTTTCTGCCTGGGAAGGTCCTTGAGGGAGCATCTGCTCCATGTCCCTTCTCACTGTCCCTCACACTCCCTGCAGTACTAGGTGAGTCTTTGCTTTTGCATGGGAAATTCCTTCCACTGTTGTTATTCAGTCATTTCAGTTATTTCCAACTCTTCAAGATACCATTTGGGGTTTTCTTGGCAAAGATACTGGAGTATGCCATTTACTTCTCCAGCTCATTTTACAGGTGAGGTGAACAGGGTGAAGTGACTTGCCTAGGGTCACACAGCTAGTGTCTGAGGCCAGATTTGAACTCAGGAATATGAGTCTTCCTAACTCAAGGCCTGGCACTCTATTCACCCCACCACCTAGCTGTCCACCTTCAAGTCATAGAGGAAATCAAACCACAAAAGCCTATCATATCCAAATTAACCCTTTTGTCAAAAGTAGCGACAATTAGAGACACAGGCCAGCAATAAACCTGAAACCTAAATATTTATTAGAATTGTGATAAAGAAGGGGGGTGGAATTCCAAGTCGAACAAACAGTAAATATAATAAGCAACAAGCATAATAAATGAGGGTCCCCAGGTGAGAGTGAAACAGGTATAATCAGCCTTGAAAACTGAAATGGTAATGGAAAAGCCAAACTGCAATGTCCCCAACCTGGCCAAGGCTTGCCCACTTTCTGAGCCTGTTTGAAGAGAACAGACACCAACACTCCCTGCTCCTTGGCCTACGTGGACTGCCGCTTCTGAAACTTCCCTCTAGGGTAACTGCAAGTCTCCTGGTGAGCACAGACCTGGACCTCCAGCAATAACCCCTCTTCCCCAACCACCTTACCCCTTGGTAGATGAAAAAAATTCCCCCAAATGGATATTCTGCTTATTTCTTCTCCAAGGGGCCAGGTGGGGAGAGGAGAAGGTACGTTGCATTTGGGACCCCATCCTGAGCTACCCTGCCCACCTGTCCTCTCTTCACTCCACTTCCACCCTCTTTGAAGGACACCCACTCTCACCCCAAGGGAAGTCAAGATTCCAGGTGACTGCAGTGAAATATAATATGCTGAGCTCAGGGGATGTCTGTTGTGAAGGGGGCTGGTCATCCTCTGGTGTGAGATGACCAGCCAAAACTGTGAGGAATTCTCCCCAGGCATGTATTTTCATACATGCTGCTCAGAAGTTGGGCTTGCTCTGATACTACAGGCGAAGGCTGTCTTTCTGTTAAAGAGGAGTAGGAAACATCAATAGCAACAAAGACCATGGGGGCTCTTTGGCTTCAGGTGACCCTTCCTCTAGCAGGCTGGACAAGATGTCTCCAGCACTCAGCCCAGGTGGTAGTAATAAGGCTCTGGGCCACAGCCCACAGCCCACAGCCCACAGCCCACAGCCCACAGCCCACAACCCCTCTGGGCCACAGCTACCTCTATTCCTCCTCGGGGATTTAACTTACTAGAATTCTTTAGGTTTCTGCACCTACAAACTATCTACTCTAGATAAAGCAAAAAATCAAAAGCAATAAAAAAAACTGGATAAAGGAAAAACCCAAAGCTAATACCAAGCTGGATAATACAAAAAATCAAAGCTAATAAAAATCTGGATAATAAAAAACCCCAAAGCTAATAAAAAACTGGATAATTAAAAAAAATCAAAGCTAATCAAAAGCTGGATAATGCAAAAAACCAAAACTAATGGAAAATTGGATAAAGGAGAAACTCAAAGCTAATCAAAAAGCTGGATAATTCAAAAACATCAAAGCTAATCAAAAGCTGGATAATAAAAAATCCCGAAGATAATAAAATTGGATAATTCAAAACCGCAAAGCTAATAAAAAACTGGATAATACAAATAATCAAAGCTAATAAAAAACTGGATAATACAAATAATCAAAGCTAATAGATAGATAAAACTAATGATCTTCATGAAACACATTTTCTCCAACTGATTTAGATGGGAAAAGATGAAGGAAACAACTGGAACTAGTAACAAGGGGAATCAGGGGGGCTGGAGATTTAGGAAGATGGGTCCCCATCTTCATGATGACTCTTAATGAGCTGATCGAAACTGTAAGAAAAGAGAAGAAAACATGAGTTCTGAAATGTGGGGATGAGAGGAAGGTACTTCTTCCTCCAGTCCTCACCAAAGCCCTGGGGCTAAAATGAAATGAATATTGAATCTTGGGGGAAAAAACCCAACAAGCACCAGGCCAGTATTTTACTTAAAATTGCATTACACAAACTGGACCAAATTTTGTGCTTGGATGCCCACAGAGAAATTCAAATGGCTTCATGGAGGAATGTTTGGCATTTCTTAGGACAGTAACCCCGAGGCTGCTCTAGGAGTGCTTTGGATAAAACTGCTTTTGCCTATCTCATCACTTGCAGAAATATCTGGGGGCCTTCCTTCACTTAAATGCTATTCTCATAGTTGTACTGAGTGAGTGATAACAATAGATGTTGCATAATCAGTACTTTACAGTATAGACAAGTGGAATTGGAAAGTGGGGATGGTTAAATCTAGTATCATTTGTGTGTTTGTGTGTGTATGTGTGTATGTGTGTGTGTGTGTGTTCTAGCTCTGCTCTTCTATGATCTGTCCTCAAAAAAGGAGAACCTGACCCATAAAAATCCAAGCTAAGCAAGTCATCCCCAATCACTCATCTTTAATGAGGTATGTGACAGTGGGCATGCATGCCCATCTCCTCCAGTGGGAAATCCAATCAAAGGCCCAGACAAAGGCTCACTACCCTATAAGCTCATCAATTGATCAGGGGACTGCCTAGATTAACCTCTTACAGTAAGATTCACTTTAAATGAATGACAACATATGGACAGCCTGAGGGATAGGTACACTGGTGGCTCTAAGCTACTATAAGAAAGAGAAAGGCTGGGTAGATTTTCTAAGGAGGATTTACGGGAAAACAGGGACCCAAATCCCATAGAATAAAAAGGCCCAATTAACATAGGCAAAGTGAGCATCCACACCAGTAATGCATGATTCCTTCAATCAAAATGTTCCCCAAATGATCTCAAAGGAACCTCATTTTCTGGGCCCAAACAATAGGGAGGGGCAGACCCACCTAGAAGTGTCTTGCATAGCACTGGTCACAGTGAATGATTCCCTTGTGGATGTACACACTGTCCAGCCTATTGCCCATTTTCTTCTTGCAAATCCCACACTACAAATGAGATGAAGAACGATGATGAGGTTAGTGGAAATCCTGCACAGGGCAGGCCAGAATCAAAGTGATTGGATGAGGAAGAGCCAGCAGTGCTGTTGTGACATTACCATTGGAAGCCCTCCTCTTTCAGTTTCATTGGCCAACATAGGTAAACATAATCCAAAGTCCAGTTGTGGGATGATGGGCCACTTCTGACTCAGGAAAGGAATCTGAAAGTTGTTGCAGACTGTTTCCTGAAGCCCTCACAGCCCAGTTGATGTCTGTGGCTAAAAAGACCTTTGAATACTCTAGGTACCATCAAAAGTGAATTATGGGAAACACCTCTAGGCAAACACCTTCAGCACTGGTATAGTCCAAGAGGGCCAGAAGCTGAACTACCTCCCACCAAAATATCAACCCTACCATTAGCACTTCATTCCTGGAGGATCAAGAAAACTTGACTTTCAGACCTCAGCCCAGTAAAATGCAAATGGTGGTGGTGGTGGTGGTGGTGAGGGAAATACCTTGAGCCCCTATGGGCTAAAACATTAATAATCAGTTAACACCTTAGCAGGGATGATAATCAGAGACTCTTCCTGTGACAGAGCTGGATAGGGAAACAGAGGTACCATGAGGGGAAGCCACTTGCCCAAGATAACATAAATAACTTCCAGCAGAGCTCAGAACAGAACCCAAATCTCTTTGACTCCCAGGCCAGCTTTATTTCTATTATTGCTGCCAGAAACAAGACACAGCTTGAGGTGGGATATTTTATGTGTGTATGTGTGTCTATGAGAAATTCTCATAGGGCAGGTTGAGGGAAAGATACTAAAGACCATTTTGAGCTACTTCATAGTGGGGCTGCAGTTCTAGAATATATATTACACATACATAAACATGCATTATGCAAGGATATGTATGTATAAATGGAGTGTGGGGCCGTCCTGCCCATGTACACTGCACAGGTGCCCAAAGGAACACTTGTCTGGAGCTGTGCACTATCGGTGTGGGAAATTCCTGATGTTATATGTAGTTCCCTTAGCTGAGCCAGATCTGCAGCTCTTTTGTAACTGCTAGGTTTAGAGAGTTGCCTAGGGAGCTGAGAAGTTAAGTGACTTGCCCAGGGTCATATAACCAGTATGGGTCAGAGGCTAGAATTGAACCTGGTCTTCCTGGCTTTGAGGCTGGCTTATACAATACAAATGTTTATGTCTACATGGGAGTATTTTCCATATGAAAAATGGTAACTAATCAAATTTTGTAGCAATATGTTCCACAATTGTATTTTTTTTGGAGGGAGTTGAAATACTATTAATGATAAAAAAAAGTAGTTGCCACTTATATCTTATCCTGCTGCTGACCCTGGGTTCCTGTAAGCAACATGTAAGCTTTGGAAGGTTCTACCCACCCTGAGCCTGTTAGCTAGGGATGAACCTAGTTAAGTGGAGAGGAGCTAGTTCCCAGGTGGTGGGCCCGCTGAAGCCTCAGCTACTCACAGAGACCAGCTACCAGGGCTTTGGGGTAGTATCCACTGATGGAAATCACCCATCTTTTGAAGTATTGACCATGAAGGGGAGAAAGGGAAAGAAATGAAGGCAGAGGTGTTGGGGCTCAGGGATATAATCCCATAGCATACTGCCCTAGTTAGGCCCCCAGCTGGAAGTTCTTCCTCCATCCCGAAATGTCATTGAAGAGATGGGGATGGAGACACTATGCAGTGACCTGAGGATTTGGGAGTGCTAAGCTTCTTACAGTTAAGCTTCCCTCACCACTTGATTGAAACAGCTCTCACACATCACTACTGACATCTGACCTCCTGATTGCTAAACCCGAGGTCTTTTGTTCAGCTCTGTTCCTCCTTATCAGCTCTGTGGCTTTTGACCAGTTGATTCCTTTTGTCTCTTCCATGGGCTTCAGAAATCACACTCAGAACACTCTCTTGGATCCTCCACTTTTCCACTTCCTCTGTCTCCATCTCTTCTGCTGAACATCATCTTCCTGCCCTTGGACTGTGGCTATTTCTCAAGGTTCTGGCCTTAGGCTCTTGAGCCTTGCCTTCTGTCTCTCTTTCCCTCTCCCCTACAACCTGGTAGTCAAATTCAATACCATGGCTTCACTTGCCACTTCATTGCAGAGGACTCCCAAACCTGAGCTCTTACCTTGGCATCTCTTCTGAGATCTAGGCCCCTACTGCACCCAAACCAATCCCCTCCCTACCCTGCTGCTTTGGCCAATCACAGCAATACTTCATCTTGCCTCTCCATTGCCCATTAATTTCTAAGTTCTTTTGTCATGTCCAGTCCTCCTAATACCACCATCTTTCTCAACACCTTCTTTTGAAATATCCCATATCAGTTATTTTATCTGTATCCCCAAACCCCACATTCTTTAGTCTAGCCTAACTATACCTCGCCCCGTCTATCACTGCACTAGGCTCTGAAGTAGTTTCCTCTTTGCTGTGCCATTTCCATCATGTTTAGGGAAACAGCTGTCACCAAGAAATCACAGCTATCCCCATGTTCTATCAAATCTTTACTTGGTATTCATGACCTCCCATACCAATCTACCACTGCTCAACTTCTAAACTTCCAAAGATCCTGCTAATCCATTCAGGCTAGTCTTCCTAATGTCCCCTCAAGCCACATTCATTTCCTGTCTCCTTTGCTCATGCTATTCCTACCAATTTTCCCTGATCAAGCTTTGATTTGTCTGGAAAGCCCCCTTTCCCCCTTTGTGTAGCCCACCCTGAGTAGCAGCCTCTGCCTGGAGCACTTCAAGTCTGCACCCCACAAGCAATCCTTCAGTCCTTGCCTGGGTCCTATCTTGTACTCTGATCCTTATTGTAGGGAGATCTTGTATCCTCAAGGGCAGGGACCATGCCTTTCACTCCTGCAACCCCGCTAAGCACCCAAGACACAGGGCTTCGCTCATGCTTGCTGACTTTCTGAAGTGCTGCATCTTTTCCACTTGTGGCCAATATGATTTTCCCCTCTGTGGGCCTCAATTTCCTTCTCTGTAAAATGAAGATACCTAGATGATCCTGAAGGCCCTTTCCAGCTCTGAATCAATGTGGCTATGAATCTAATGGCTGTAGCTCCTGAAAGTTCTAAGAAAAGCCTTTGAATCTATTTGGGAGTATCCAGTGAGAACCTTAGACAAAAGGCCTCAGCTTTGGATAATCTGTGGAATCTGAAGAATTACCATGCTTTCCCGATGAGGGGGATGGATAGGAGAAGAGGGAAATGTGTTTTGTTTTTTAATAGTAAAACAATCCTTACCTTGAAGCAACACTCATGGCAGCAGATGCCCAAGTGCTCCAGAGTAATTTTGGGCCCATATCTGATCTCTGTGTAGCAGTAAGTGCAGATAACAGCACTCATCCTAGGGAGAAGGAGGAGATCTTGGTGAATGGCCAAAGGGCAACAATACCAGTTTGGGTTACTGGCTCCAGATGGTTCGGAATCCATTCCATCAGCCACAGGCTCAGTGCCAGGATCACAGACAATCTTCCTACTTTCCCACTTTAGAGATGGCCCGAGGGCAGTTTCCTGCAGGTCAGCCAGGAGTTGGCACAGAAACTTCTACCTGGAGGGCATGGGACTTGCTGGCTCTCCTCAGCTCCAAGGACTAATCAGTGGGCATGTGAACACGCAGTTCTTCTTGGAACCACCCTCTTTCTTCCTGCCCTCCCACTTGTCTAGTTTTACAGCTGCTGGCTGAAGCCTTGGATATTAGAACCAACACCTGCTATGCCAGATAGCAACATTCCATCTAGCCCAAATCTCTGAAGAGGCATATTTCAGTTCATTCCCTTAAAATGAGTTATTAGCTTGTTTTCCTAAGCTCTCCACTCCAAGGTTAGTCTGGCACGAAAGGTCTTCATTTCACCTTGGGCACTTATACTTTGCTGATGTCGGTGACCACTTTTATATATCCATGTCCCATTTACTTATTCATCTCTATTAATTATCTCCTCCCTCCCCTCCCTTCAAAAGGCATGACTCAGAAGAAGCAGGCTGAGGGGCATGTGTTAGGATTCTCAGGTAAAGTCAGGCAAAGACTGCTACCCAACCCCAATGGTTAAATAGCTCCCTAGGACCCAGACCAAAGCACTGATAAATGTTTGTAACATCTGAAGCAATTAGCAGTAGACTAAAGATTTGGTCCATTCTTCTGGCCTGTCAAGTTTCTTTGGGATTTCGATCTTGTTAGCGATCATGTCATCCCTCTCTCCCGCATCTGTCATCTCCAAATTCAGTAAAATCTACTTGTATGCAATGCCACAGTAATAAAACACTCCATCTCTTGGCTCTGAGCATTTTCCTCTGTTCATTATTTCCTATTTACCCCATATATAGCTTGCTTTGTATATATTTGTTTGTGTGCTGTCTCCCCTACTAGACTGTAAATTTCTTGAGGGGAGGGACTATCTTTTGCCTCACCTTGTAATCCCAGTGCTTAGCACAGTGCCTGATACACAATAGGCATTTAAAGTTTGTTGACTGACCAGAATAGGGTTAAGGAGAGAGACCTGTGACACCTGACATAGGTCCTATTGGTCACTTGGCTCCTATTAAACCTAAATGTGTAGTCCAATCCTCTCCATCTTGTTCATAAGAATACAGTGAAATTATGATAAGCCTGTCAAGTATGGTGTCCTTACACAGGTTTACTGTCAATGTATGTAGGGTTGCTAGCCCTGACCCGAATGCCTGCCTAGTTTGTCATCTAGCTCTGTGCCTCCACAAGCTTCTGATAATTGTGTTGAGTGAAATCTAACAGGTTTGAAGCAGGCCCAAGGCCCTGCCCTGCCCAGAGGAGTGCACGGGCTCTGTAATAGTTGCTTTCCTGTGTTTACAGGATCTCTTGTTCTGAAGGGTTAGAATTTCAGATCGCAAGTAATCCAGGTACTGTACTAGAGCATTTGCGGGTATAAATAACCTGCATGATTTCATTGGTTTGCATATCCTGGTGACCCTGTGAGACCAAACTGTAGTATAGCCACCAAATGGACATCTCTGCAACAGGGCACCACCACAGGAGTGGATGCCCTTCTCCAGGAAGGAAGAGACATGCCAGGAGAACTGTTCGATCTCAGTCCAGCCATCTGGGTTTCTAGTGCTCCAGGAGAAGGGTGGGAAAGATGGACACCTGGTCACTACCCAAGGAGTAATGAAGGAGCATTCAGCAGAGCCTCAACTAAGGCACCAAGGCAGACCCAAGGGCCCTAGGGTTAGACAGTTTGCTAGGCCAGTCAGAAGAAAGAGAATTATGGGAGCCAAGACCCAGGCCCCAGAATCACCATTTTCATAGGAAGAAATTTTTTCTTGGTAGACTAGGAAGGTAAAGCACACCACAGCCCTCACATCAATGGGCATTCTGAGAGCTACGTATACCAATTCTAATCAAGCGTTTACCAACCTCAGTGAGGATTCAGAGAAATAGTATACCAATTCTAATCAAGCATTTGTCAACCTCCAGCTAGGCACAGATAGTCCTTATTCTCAAGGGGCTTTATCATCTAAAAGAGGGGATGAAATCAGGGCACCTGAAGTAGTTATAAGACAAGCTGGAAAGGGATGAAAGTGCATGGGGACAGTAAGTGAGGCTAATGAACTGGAGGAGGGAAGGATTTTGAACTGCGGAAGAGCTCAGACAGGCCTTCACTCAGGAGTTGAATAGGTAGAGATAGAGTAGAAAGGGAGAAGCGACCATTCTAGATGTGAGGGACATGCAGCTAAATTGGGGAGGCCCTGGAATGACGATGGAAGCCCTGGTGGTTTATTCTTCAAGCCAGGAGGGATCCAGTGAAGATGTTTGAGTACAGAAGATGTGGATATATCCCACTTGTGCATTAGTAAGGTGGCCCCATTAGAGAGGAGACAGGCTGGAAGCAGGGGGCTGAGCTAAGACATATAGCAAGGTGCACGTTTGACATGGGACTGACTGAGGGGTGTTTGAAAGGCAGAAAGTAAATGACTGGCTGCTTGGTGTGTCCCCAGGACACCAGAGATCCCAGACAAGGGTGTCTGGAAGCTGAAACCCATGGAATTGAAAGTTACACTTTCTCTGACTTGCTGAAGTGTGAGGAGGGCCTAGCAGATGACAGCTCTCCTTTGCAAAGAGAATCCCTTTGCTTCAGAAAGAGACAAAGAACAGAAATGTAGACTGGAGGACTCAGAGCAAGGAGGAGCAGAGAGAAAAGACACACCCTCCCTTGTGTCGACTCTTCTCTGAAGAACTTGCACATTTCTTTCTGGGGGCTAGCAAATGGCATAGATGTTCTCTCTGGAAGCCTTGGCTACAAGCATTTCTATGATTTCAGGGCCATAACATCCAGCAAAATACCATCAATCACGCAAGGGAGCCCCAACATTTCATCTCCAGTGGGGTGAGAGGAGAAATGAGGTAGTCAGCTTCTGGCTCAGGTCCATAAAGGCGGGGGGGGGCAGACTGGGGAGTCTAGAAGCATCTGACCCACCTCTGGGTCATAGAAGTCCAATGGACAGATGGGAGTCTTGGGTATAGGGGCTGAGCCAGGAATTAAGATTCTCTCTAGGGGAGGCCCAAGTTATATAACATAAGCCCAAATGGATGCCACAATTTGCTTTAGACTGGCCTCAAATTGTTCACTCAACCCTGTAAACCCATGGCTTTTCTTGATAATCTCTCTACCTGGAATGGACTCTGAGGGACAATCCTGGACAAGAAGTAACCTCTCTTCTACAAAGCCTACCTCAGGTCAGGCCCACAGGCCTTGGAACTGAACCAGAACTTAGGTGGATATTCAAGTGCATTGAGAATGTAAAGTCACTAAAGGGCATTCACCACTCACTGGTCTTCCCAAGGCAGTGGCCCAGCCAAGAAAGGAAGCTATGGCATTTGGCTCCAGGCAATCAGCAGGAGAGCCAAGATGGCTAACTCCTCTCCTTCCCTGTGCCAGAACAGAGACACTGACCAGCCCTTCTTCTTCCTTACTTGGAAGAATTAGAAGATGGTTCACCGTCTGAGGCTGAGGAACTGTCTCGAGAGCTGGCAGCCATACTGCCCATGGATGTTCTCTCCCTGGAAGCAGAGACACATCTGAGGAAGGAGGAGAGGTAGTTGTGAGCACAGAAGCCAGGGCTTCCTCAGGGCACAAGGCTCCACAGCAGCAAAACTGTAAAAGCGGCAACTTGATGGTTCTCTGGAGGTTTAAACTAGGTCACATTGATACATCCTTTGTAGGTAACGTGTCCTCTGGGCTTTTTACCTCAGTGATTTAAAAATCATTTTTGAGAGTCTCAGTATGAATAGCTTAGGAAGATCCTGCCCAGGAACAGTTGAGGCAATGGATTAACATCCAAGAACCAAAAGAAAAGGGGGCATATCTTCTCTTCTGCAGGAAGCTATGACTCCTGCCCAGGGCCAGGGGCCCTCCCCTGCCTCAGGGAACCAGCAAGAAGAGCCAGAAAGGAGGATGAGCCATGTGAGCTGCAAAGGCAGCAGAAGGCATTTGGGGTGCCTCCCACAGCAAGAGGGAGATGCCTTGAGAATGTGCTTGCTGTACAGCCCTAGGAAACACCTACTCTTCTGCTAGGAGGCAGAGCATGGTGGGGTATTCAGAGCAATCTGAGGCAAGAGAACTGGCATATCTATGTTAGACTGATGTATACATGACAGTAAGCAGAGAGAGTATAGGTAGGGTGGCCAAGGGTACCTGGAGGAGTGCTTAGCAGCAGCAATAGCCCCTAAGCTCACAGCCTTCCTTGTGTAGAGCGTAGGTTGCTCCTGGATATCAAGGTCAGACAAGTTCAGGTCATGGCTCGTTAGCACTACTCCAGAGCCTATCCACAGTAAATGGGGGAACTGTGCCTCAGACCTGGCCTAGAACAGCCTATCTCATCATCCCAACTGTCTAGAGAAGGGGCACCCAAAGGCAGGTACCCAGATGTGTCACCTACAGAAAGGCAGAAAGAAGTCAGGCATTTCTCAGTATCAAACTCTGGGGTTCATTCCATCTGAGATAGCCTTGGTGTTAGGTAGATGCTTAGCATGGTGCTTGGCACATACTAGGTACTTAATAAATGCTTTCTCACTGTTGACGACTTGACCACTTTGCTGGAAAGTACGTTAATCACTGCTTCAATATGCCTTTCCCTTGGCTAGGAGGACATGAGGGCTTCCTGTAATGGCTCTCTAACCCTGGGTAACAACACCAAGCAGTTCTAACCTAAGGAGGCTGGTTTCTTAATAAACAAACAAAACAGAAATATTGACTTCACAGGAGGTCTGTTCTAACCATCAGTTTCAATGACCTCTATGGGAAAGTCCTTTAGGCTCTGCAGCCCATTCTTTAGAACTTCCTCACAAAGGCCAAAGGTTTTGAGGGTGGACTTACTTTTGGATACAGCCAGAAGTTATTTGGAGGCAAGTATGGTGAACAAGCTTGGCATACAAGCTGGGGTATAGTGATTTTGGCTCCAGTCAACAGGAATGTTGTCATGATCAAGAGGCCAATAGCTACCCCCCATTCCTGCCTTCCTCTGTTGAGCCTGGGCCCTTGCAAATGCTTCAGAACCCAAATGTCTGACCTGGTGGGATGAATTCCTCAGCAACAATACTGTCAGTGTTAAACAAACAATGGCATAATGTCCTCTCCATTTCAGTAGGATTCACATTTTTGCTCTCACGTGCCCAAGCTTTCTACCACAGACAGTCACGTTTTCTGGTTATCCATGGAAACAGTGTCTTATGTCTCTCATCACTGGCTCCTCTTCACCTCAAAAATGTGTTCAGTTTTCCAGCTTTCCTTGAAGTCATACTTCCTGCAAGACTGGAGCCTGGCCCTGCTTTCACCAGTCCTAGGGATTCAACGTCCTTCCCCATCAAGTCCTTATCCCACAGATAGTGCCTTTTCCCTGTCCCCTCCATTCCATTCCACAGATTTGCTGGTATTCATTTTGATGAACATGGAAAGAACACTGGCTATATAGCCAGAGAAACTAGGTTCAAATATCACCTTTGACACTAACTGCGACACTGGACAAATCAGTTAGCCTCCCTGGGCCTCAGTTTCTTCATCTGTAAAATGAAGAGGTTGGTCAGGGGTGGAGAACCCATGACCTCGAAAGTGTGGCCCTTTGACTGAATCCAAACCTCATAGAATAAATCCCCTTAATAAAAGGATTTGTTCTGTAAAACAAACTCAGTCAAAAGAACACACCCAAGGACCTAGAAGGCCACATGTAGCGTTGAGGCCGCAGGTTCCTTACCCCTGGACTAGATTGTCTCTGAGGCCCCTTCTAGCTCTAGTCCTCTGATCTTATGAGCTTCCCAAATGACCTGCCCCATCGATTACCTTCAGCAGATCTGTCTGGGCTCTGGGTCCCATGGCTACCCAAAGCCCACTATAAAGATCTAATGAGACTCCCTCCTCTGCCTCCCTGGGCCATCTGAGAAGAACAGTATGATAGAGAGTGAGTACAGCTACAAATGGGCTGGGAAGAAGCAAGCCCTGGCAGAAGAGTTTTGCTTTAAAGCACCCAAAACTTACATTTCAGCTATCCATTGTTCACCAGTCTTGCTTCACCCCTTACCTTCTGGAGCCATATTCTTGGCCACTGCCCTTCAGGGGCAGCTGGTTAGCAGAAGCAGGAGCCATGGCTCGATAGTCACTGGAGTGAATATTTGGTTCTGGGCAGGCACCTCCCCTGGCTGCAGCAAGTCCAGTGTTGTCCCATCTGGCCTCCCTGACTATGGTAGTAACACTTCTCTCCTCATAACCAGAGAGGGAGCTAGAAAAGAAGGAAACCATTCATGGAGCCCATGACCCACACAACACTAACATGAATTTAAGATTTAGTTTACAAGCAAAAAACCCCTGTCCTCATAGTTTCAGGGTACAGGGGCTTTCAAGAAATCCCTTCTTTTTTGCCCCTGTTCATTTTGCTGATCAAGTGAATAGAGAATCCCTAAAACTCCAGGCTAACCTCCTGTGGTCAGATGTCATGATGCTGTCCATGCTGGGCAGGGTTCCAAGTCTTCGACCAGTAGAGCTGGCAGAGGATGATGCAAATCTACAAGAACACAACAGGATGTGGGATCCAAAGGGAACTTTGAGGTCACCTAGGCCAACCCTTTCACTGCACAGATGGGAAAACTGAGTCCGAGAAAAGGGAAGGGACTTCCAGATATCACACAGGTAATGGACTGAAGAGCTCATGTAGACTGTTGTTGTTCAGTTGTTTCAGTTGTGTCCAACTCTACATGACCCCATTTGGGGTTTTCTTGGCAAAGATACTGGAGTGGTTTGCTATTTCTTTCTCAGCTCTTTTTACAGATGAGGAAACTGAGGCAAACAGGGTTAAGTGACTTGCCCAGGGTCACAAGCTAGTGTCTGAGGCTAGATTTGAACTCAGGAAGAGGAGTCTTCCTGACCCCAGGCCAGGCACTCTATCCACTGTAGTGCCACCTAGCTATAGCTAGGCTAACTTCCACCCTAAAAGTAATCCCTTTGCCAGTATCTGCAACCAGTGGTCGGTCATCCAGTGGTTGGGTGGGATCAGAATCCCACACACATACCAAATGCTAGAGTTTGCCCCAAACCCTTTCTTATTCGTTATCCTTCCTGAATTACACATCCATCTGGAGGAGGAAAGGAGGGCATTCAGCTTGTGCTGCCCACCAACAAGTTTGCCCCACTCTTGCTCATCAGCTCCTTTGCCAATTTCTGGCAAGCCTTAGGAATATAGTCTATGGTAGGGGGCAGCACACTAGATTCAGACTTAGCTGATCCGGGTCCAAGGCATACATCTCCCTTGCTTTCTCTCTGACTTTAGGAAAGGTGTGGTAACACGAAAAGAGCTCTGGAAAGGACGTTGAGATCTGTCCATTCTAGCCCCAGCCCTGCCAAAAGTTGGGCCATTGACTAGGCATGTGACCTTGGGCAATCTCTCTGAGATCTCTAGCTAAAAAAAGTATGAGCTGATGGCTAAAGAGAATGCAGCCCTCAATCTGTGATTCCCTCATTGATGATGCTAAATTGTTTCATCTCTGAGCCTCAGTTTCCCCATTCTCATCCTGTCTTCATCATAAGGCCTATTTTTGAATCAGATGAGATCACCTCTCCACTACCTTTGAAAAAATGGGCTTTTAGAATTACAAAGTAAGTCTATCCGACAAGTGAACTGGAAACCCTTTCCACAACATCCCCAGAAAATGGTCATCTAGCTTTTGCTTGAAGCCCTCCAGGGAAGGGGAAGCCCACTCCCTCCTGGGGCAGCTCATTCCATTTAAGCATTGGGAAATTTTCCCTTATACCAAACCTATATGGGTCTCTCTTTAACTTCTACCCATTGCTCTTAGTTGTACCTTCTGAGGCCAAACTGAATAAACCTAAGCACTTAAGAATTTCCATGAATATCAAGAGGGCGTTAATTGGGATGGTTCCTGAGGTCCTTGACACTATCTGGATGGTGGCATCAGCAATACCTTAGGTGGGATTCACCTGAGGTCCAAGCCAGGTGGGGGAAGGGGACATTTAGGGGAAGAGACCCCTGCATTCCAGAAGCCTGCCCCTGCTTGCAGAGACCTTAGCCTTGTGCTGCTTCTCTCACATGGAGGTTCCAACTCACAGACTTGGAAGGAGCCTTGAGCCTGGGAGATCCTATCTTCACTTCTACCCTTAAGTTTCCATGTGATCCTGGTCAAGTCATTTACATATAGCCTTTCTGGACCTCAATTTCATCCTCTGAAAAATGGGGGTTAGCTTAAATGGTCTTGAAAGTTCTCAGTAAATAGGTTGCTCATTGGGTACATGACAAAATAGATTAGGACTATTTATAAATGCATGCCTCCCTGCCCCCAAGCCTCAGTTTCCTTATCTGTAAAGCATGGGAGTTAGACTAGACAACCTCTAAGGTATAATATAGGGTGTCCCTAAAGTCTGGACACATAGGAAAAATGCATATTTTGAAATATTTGGAATATTAACAGACCTTAGCCCCCTTGACTTCTTTTTCTGGGGTATGCTAAAGGAGAAGGTGTACTCAATGAAAATCACAGATGCAACACACTTGAATGAATGTGCTAAAATTGACGGCAATGTGGAGTTATTGCATTGAACTCACGTGAATCTCGCAAAGTGCATCAACCTTTGCATCACAAATGATGCAAATCATATTGAAGATGTTATTTGTTAATATTCCAATTAAATAAAATGTGGTTGAAAATTTCATTCATTTCATTTCTTGAAAATATGTATCCAGACTTTAGGAACACCCTGTATATTCTGATCAGGTAGATTGGCAGAGTAGAAAGAGCACTAGACTTGAAGTTGGAAAACCTGGTACGAATCCCAACTCTGCCACAAACTATGTGACCCATGGCAAGTCAATCCCCCTCTCTAGGTCTGTTTCCTCTTTTGTAAGATCAGTTGGAAGAAATGGTATCTAATACCTATTCTGGCCCTCAGGCCAAGGATCCAAAAAGAACAGTACCCTCCTGGGGAAAGAGTCATGCATGAGAAGCCTAGGCCACTTCTGCTACTTACTCCCCAAAGACTCTGGACAGATCTCTTCCCTTTGGGGCCTCAGTCTCCCCATCTATAAAATGGGGAGTGAAGGTGGAACCAGGTGATTTTAATAAATGTCTTTTCATTCATTCTTTCATCTCTCAAGTCCCGTTTACACTGATTGAAGGGTTCCTAACCTAGGATCCACAAACCTGTTTTTTTAAATAACTTGACAACTGTATTTCAATATAATTTGTCATCCTAGGCTTCATCAGACTACCACAGGGGGCCAGGGCATAACAAAGGTTAAGAATCTAAAGGCATGATCTCTGCTCCACTCCTATTATTTTATGAGATAGGAGTGCCATCTAGTGTTTGGAAGAGTACATCACACCAGCCTTCTAACTGGCAAGCAAAAGCATGATTCCCCACCCCCATTCCCTTTTGTGATTGGTGCCAGAGGAAGCTGGAGGAATTGTCCAAATTGGTGATCCATGGTGGGAGGTGAGGGGGGTCCCCTAGATATTCTGGAGCCCTGCCTTTAGTGCCCAGTCTGCCTGTCTCTCCCTCTCCCTCTCTCTTACACGGTCAGCAGAACTAGGCTCATCAATGGAAAGAAGGACCTCTCATTCCTAATGATGCATTCCTCTCTCAAGGTCAGCACAGTACATATGAAGTAGTGAAAAGGGAGTATCAGGATAGAAGGCTGGGAGACAGAAGTCATTGAGTCTAGACCAAGCTCTGTCATTTAAGACTGGGTGACCTTGGACAAGTCTCTTCCCTTATCTGGGCCTCAGTTTCCCCATCTGTAAAATGAGGAAATTGGACTTCCAGCTCATGAGGCTAAGTCTCTGGATTATAGTCTATTTGACTTCTTTCTTGGTCCCAGGCCAAAAGAGAAGACAGTGGCTAATGTGGAGGGGACCCTGAGCCTGGAATGCCCTCTTCTTTCCCCCTTAGCCTCCTTTCTAGACAAAGCCTTTCTTCATCCCCTCAATTCTCCTGTCCTCTTCCTCTCTAACTACCCTGGATCTATTCTGGAGATATTTAAAGAAAACACTTAGATATCTCTGCCAATAGAGTATTGGCTCTTTGAGATCATTTCTTTTGCTTTATGTTGCATCTAGCACACTACATGGCACACAGGAAGCCTTTCACAAATGCTTGTTGCTCACTTGAGAGGACAAGTGCTAAATTTGGAGGCAGAGGCCCCAAATTCAAAATCAGGTTCTGTTACAGTGGCAGCACGTTATTACATTCAGTGGCAATGCCATGTACTGTACTACGAGTGAGACAACCTGGGTTCGATTTTCAGCTCTAGAGTTGGAAGTGGAGGCATATTTAGGGTTAGTATGACCTTGGGTAAATCACTTCCATTCTCTGGCCTTTGGTTTCATTATCTGTAAAATAGAAACTGGGCTACTTGACTTCCAAGGTCCCTTCAAGCTATGTATCTATTCTAACTAATATGTCTCACATTTGTGTGACTTTGACTAAGTTTTCTTAACCTCTTTGGGCCTCAGTGACCTTCTCTGGGCCAGATGACCTCTGAGGTCCCTTGGAGCTCTACGGAGATGATCCTGTAATCCAAGGACACATTTCATGTGGCCCTTCCCCTCCAACTGTCTGACAAATCTTCCTTACTTACCTCTGGGGTTCAGATGGCATAGGATCATCTGAGCTGGTTGAACTTCCATATCTCTTTTCAGTGGCAGTATCAGTGGAGGCAGAGGCATACCTGCAATCATAGAAACAAAGAACCTCTGAAATGAAAGGAGTCTTTGGAGACCATGTAGTTTACCCCTCTCACTTTGTATGTGGGGAAAATTGAGGTCCAGAGAAGACGGACTTGGCCAAAGGCACACAGCTAGGGGAGGCCAGGCCTACTACATGGGTTCCTTCCTCCCCAGACAGTGCTTTCTCCCCATTGTGGTGCTCTTTGCTAAGAGGGGAGAGGGCCTGCACAGTCCTAGCACACAAATTCTTCAGCCCAGTGCCACTGTGAAAGTGGGTGGGTCCCCATTAGTGTCTTTTCCTACTTTGTAGGGTTCTCACTGGGTATGCAGTATTGTAGGTTCACGGAATGATCATAATGGTCATCTGGAGAAAACACATCACATTCCTCTGAACCAAGCCTAATAAAAGCAACAAATTATAAGTCACACGCCGTAATGGATGTATCTGAGTTCCCATCAGAGAGACTTAGGCGGAGCTGGTGGAAAGCACTTTGCAACGGAAGGTTTGGATTCTAGTCTAGCATCTACAGCTAGCTGACTGTGTATGTCAAATTTCTTCCCTTCTCAGGGATTTAGTTATTCCCTCTGGAAAATGAGAGGGTTACATCAGATTGGCAAAACTGATAAAATAGGAAAATGACAAATGTTGGAGGGGCTGTGGGAAAACGGGCACATTGGTGCCCTGTTGGTGGAGCATGAATCCTAAATTCTAGTCATTCTGTAAAGTGATCTGGCATTATGCCCTGGAAGTTATTAAACTGCAAACTCTTTGACCAAGTAATACTACTTTAACTAGGTCTACATTCCAAAAAGATAAAAAAAGAAAAGGTTCCATGTGAATGAAGTGAGCAGAACCAGAAAAACAGTTTGAACTATAAATAACAACATTGTAAAAATGAAAAATTTGGCAAGATTTAAGAATTCTGATCAATGCATCAACCATAATTCAAGAAGACCTATGAAGAATGGTGCCTACCTCCTGACAGGAGAGGTAATGGATTCAAAATGCAGAATAAGATACACATTTCTGGGTATCTTCAACAATTGAAAAAATTATTTAATTGACACATTTAAAAAAGAGAAAAAAGGAAAAGTAAATGAAGGAGTTAGCTGAGCTATCTAAGGGCCTTATAGCTTTAGTCTTCTACTCAGATTATCCACTTCCTGGTGCCTTTTGAATCAATGAACTGCACTGGCTTCCTATCACACGCCAGCCTCAAGCTATCATTCTACCTCCTTTTCCACTCTGTGATTCAGCCAAAGCAGCCTTCTTTCTTCACACACGGTCCTTTAGCTCTCATCTCTGTGCCTTTGCTCTGGCCATTTCTCCTTACCTCTACCTCACAGAGTCGATCTCTTCCTCAAGCACCATCTTCTACAAGAAGCCCTTCCTAATCCCTATGATTGTTGCTGGTGGCTTCTCTCCCAAACCCCCTTGTGTTTAGACTAGTACTTGCTATTTTTCTGTAGATGCTTATTCATGTACTTGGCTCTCTTGACAGAATGTAAGCTTCTTGAGGTCACAGACTGGTTTTGTCTTTGCATCCCCAGCACCCAGAACACAACTGAGAACTCGGATCAATTTCAAAAGGTCTGTGGACTAGAAGGAGAAGTCATTTTCTAGGGCTACATCTTTAAGTAGCTGGCCCGGCTCTGGGAAAGTAAGTGAGCCAGAGGCTACTCACTACATGTTCACTAGCCACTAACTGAAATACAGTATTACCTTCAATGATTTACAATCATGACTCTGAGAAAGTGTCCTTAGGGGACCTTCAGTAAAACAGAAGGGCCCGGGACGCAGACAAGTGAAGAATTTCTGGGCTAGACCTTCATAAAAGATTGTCAGTTGGTTGGCTGACTGATTGATCTGTGTGTTTGGGTGATAGCACCAGGCTTGGGGAGGCTTTGGAAATGGACACATACATAGCATACCAAGAGGAGAGGGGAGAGGAAGGAGGGAGGAAGGCATGCATTCAGTTTCCCTGGAAGAAAAGAAGGACATCCCATAAGTAAGAAGCATGCTCATTTCTAGCTACATGTTATTCTAATAAAGGCAAAGAAGATTAGAGCTAGAATAGACAGATGCTAGAGAGAAACTTGCCCAGCCACCATTTTACAGATGGTGAAACCAAAGCCCAGAAAAGGAAAGTGACATGATACCATGTTGGGGTCTTAAAGACCCACTATTTAAAGCTATTTTTGAGGAAGTAAGTTTTTTCCCCCATGAGAGCCCATTTTTGTAGTTCAGATGGAAATGTTTAGTGAAATATAATTCGATATGCACATTCTGGATATATAGATTTTTCTGGTATATAATGGGTTACGTGAGGTTAAGATGCCCTGCTATAGAATGAGGAAGAAGCCTGATGTACCGGAAAGCATGTGAAATGTGGAGTCCGGAGACATGGTTTTGAGTTCTGGCTTTGCAACTAATTTCATAATAGTACTTTACCTGCAGGGTTATTGCGAGGACCAATTAGATAAGAAATATAAAGTGCCTGGCACACATCAAAGCACTGTAGAAATGCTAGCTATGAGGCTTGATGATAATGGGGGAACTGGGCAAGTCACCTCCCTTCTCTAAGCCTCAGTTTCTTTCATCTGTAAAAGGAAGGGGTTTGGGGTTGATGATCTCCAAGGGCTCTTTTGAGCCCCAACACTCAATAAAGTATTATTTCCCCCCATTTTGTAGTTTGACAAACTGAGGCTCAAAGTGACTAGGGTCACACAAAGAATCAAGAGTGCAATTGGGATGAGCAGTCAGCTGGGAATTGTAATTAACATGCTTCTCCTTCCGTGTTTCTCCATTTCCCTGAGTTTAGAAGATAGGGCTCTCAGCAGGAAACAAAAGTTAGTTATTGTTCATGTGAAAAAGGTCTTTTCAATTCCCTCTGAGAAGTCATTGTGGCTCTAAGGCCACATCAGAGATCAAATGGTTGTCTGAGGCCAGGAAATCTGGATCAGTGAAGACCCAAGTAAATGCATCTCTCATTTTGGGAGTACCCTACCTTGTCAAGTTCCAATAGGGCATTGCATATTCTCTGGGTACAGGTGGAACCAGACACATCTCTCGAATATCGCTTTGTTGAGGATCTGGATCAGACAGGCTAAAGACAAGGAAACATGCACCAGGTTAACAAATATTTGATTCCTCTCTGGAAGTTTATTTTGTGCCTTAAAGGCTCTGATTCAGAACGGTTTTTAGTGAAATCTTTCTTAAAGTAAATACCACTGCCAGCTGGTCTCAGATTGAGTTTCATTCCAAGGTACACTCATTTCTAAATACCCTATAGCAAAGTCATTTTCAGATGGCATAAGATACCACATTCATGTACTATCTACTGGATGGACTGAGGGTCAGGGAGTAGGAGATGGCTGGCCATCTTACCTCCTTGGATCTCTCATCTCCCTAAAACCTAAGTGCCTAAGCACTCAGTAACCCAGAGCCAAGGCAGGCCTAGTGTATCCTCCTTGGCCAGTGTCTGGTGCCGTCTAATTGTTTCCCCCTTTTCTCTCCACTTCCATTCACAATTAAAGAGGCAGTGGTGATGTGGTGGGCAAAGAGCATTGGAACAGAGCTGGAACATTGGAACATTGCTACTAGATGTGGACACGGTTAAGGAATATCATATGATGGTTTTAAAAATAAATGCAAACTATGGATGATGACCTAAGAAAACTGTTCAAAATCATTAATGATCATAGAAACATAAATCAAAAAAGCCGTGGTAGGTACACCACCTCAAATACATTAAGTTAGCAAAGGTGCTAAAAATGGAAGAATTCATTAATGGAGGGGCTGTGGGAAGAGAGGCATGCTAATTAAGTGTTGGTAGAAATGTGAATTGGCTCACATATTCTGGAAAACAATTTGGAATTATCCAAGAAAAGTAAGTACTGGGACTCTATACCCCAAGGAAGTCCTCCTACTCATCTTCCCTCCCCCACTAGAAGCTGGGACAGCAGGTTCTTTTGCCTTTTACTGCCTAGAACCAGGACTTCACGCAACCTCCTGGACATCTCTATACCATAACTCCTTTCCCCTCCATCATTTTTCAGCAGTTTTATGTGCTGTCTTTCTTCATTAGAAGGTAGGCACCTTGAAGGCAGAGACTATCTTGCTTGCTTGTATTTATATCCTTAGCACTTAAAACAGTGCCTAGCATATAGGTAAGTTCTTAATAAATGCTCCATCCATCCATCTAAGAAAAGTAACTAAATATATCTTTGATTCAGATTCTGCTATTGGGACTACATCCCAAGGAGGTTACTGATAGGAAAAAAGACCCATATGTCTAAAAGGATCATAGCAGCATAATTTGTGATAAGAAAAAAACTCAAAACAAAATACATGCTGATCAGTTGGGGAATGGCTGGACAACTGAACAAACACCAAATAAACTGAGAATTGAACAGTGTTGACAAAGGGAAGAATTCAGGAAAATGCTGCAAGATTTACAGGAAGTGATGCAGAGTGGAGGCCAAGTCCCTTCTCTCCTATTGCCACAATGACCTCAACTACAGAAAGGACAACATGGAGGAGTAACACACTTCAGGTCAAATCCAGTGGTTAATATGAGTAGCCTAACACCAGAGCTAAGGGACAGAGAGCCCTCCTTTCTGTTAAGAACTGATCATCTGCTTTTGGGGGTGGGATATACTTTGTAAATGGGTTTGTCTGAATGTTTGGTGGGGAGTTACTTTGTTTCTTTTTTTCTTAAATAAGAACATAGGATTTGGATCAAAAGCCCTGTTTTTATTCAAATCCCAGTTCCATACTTACTAGCTGTGTGATTGTGGGTAAATCAGTTCCCTGATCTAGTCTCAGTTGTCCTTATCTGTATAATAGTGATAGTATCATCTGCCTTTAGGCAGTTCAAAGAGTTGTGAGGGGCCAGTGGGAAAATGGATACCAAATGATCTGTAAGACGTAAGACACTCAAACCATGTGAGTGAGCTAATTTGGACTTAGGGGGCTAACTACTGATGGCTTTCTTAATGGCTGGAGATCATTTGATCCAAACCTCTCATACTATAGCTGAACTAAGGCTCAGAAAAAGAAAATGATTTGTCCAGGCATTCAAGAGTTCAACTCAACAAGCATTCATATTAAACACCTATTATGCGCAAATCACTGTCCTAGGTGCTAGTGATACAAAGACAAAAAGGAAAAAAAAAAGAAAATCTTTAGGGAGCTAACATTCTACTTAGTGTCCCAATCGGGAATAGAGCTAATGATTCCTGATTACCTATATACAGCAGTTAATCCAAAGTAATGAATCTCTAATAGTTGAATATCAGGCATTGTGACAAGCTAGCTTTGGGCTAGAATGGTTTCTTAGTTCCTCAAGTCACACCAGTAATAGCTGTGCCTCCAATTAGTTATTACTGGTGAACTGTGGAGAGGACACAGAGGAGAATAACATGGCATGGATAGTCGTGGCAGTCTGTGATCTGTATCATTAGCAGGAACTCCCCAGATCGCTTAATCATCTTAATAATCACATCATAGAATAACATCATGAGCACAGCTAGCAAGCAGATACCATATTCAAGTTGGCACAGGCCCAGAGAGGTAAAGCCAATTTGCCCAGGGTCATACATCTAGTAAGTATCAGAGGAAGGATTTGAACCCAGGCCCTTCTGACTCCAAGTTCAGTGACCTTTCTACTACATCTTATGGCTGCCAGGCTCTGCTGATGAAATCCAAATACCCGATTTTCCAGTTTCATTTGGAACACTATTGATGCCCTACAGCTCATGGACTTCATGATGCATGGTATGACTGTAAGTCATTGCTGCTGTGAATGCCTGGAAGAATGTTTCCTTTAGAACATCATGATATGTGCACTTCATGGTTGGGAGATGAGAGTATCCTTACTGTTCTGCTGCCCATGGACCATGAAGAAAATGGCCACATGGTGATCAGACTGAATGTGAATTTGACTCGTTGTAGCAAACACTCTGTTCTGATGCAATGAAAATAAACAGTTTTTCCCCTCTAGGTTCTAGTCTTGGCTGCCCAGCAGTTGTACTGTATCACCTTGAGTAAGTCACTCGCCCTCTCTAAGCCTTTGTTTCTTCCAGAGTAAAATAAGGGTCCTGACAGGCCAGACCCTACTGATCCTTGGAGTCTCATGACCTCCTCACCCAGGTTCGTTGCCTTCACCATGTTGCTGGTTACCATAGCTTCCTCCTTTAGTGCTACTGATATATTCCTCATCATAGCTGAAGGTAGACCTGCATGGGAAGAGAAGCACACTTGAGTCCTTTCAGCAGGACTTGAGGGCAGCTGAAGGAATGCTGAGGCCCATGCTCAAGAACCAGGATGTCTGGGTTCTATCAGTAGCATCCACTTAGGCCTGCTGTAGAATCTGCAACACAGCCCGTGGTCCACTGTGGAAAGGTGGAAGCAAACCAAGCGAAGGGCTGATGGATTTCTGCTGCTTTTGGTCAAAGGCCTTTGCAAAATGTTCTAAGAGCTCTCCTAGGGCTAAATCTGCTCTCCTAGCCACCTTTCTGTGCCTGGACTGTTTCGTCCATCTGCCCTGTTTTCCCTGCCATGAATGCTACTACATATGCTAAGGCCAGCACTCACCAGGGAGAGGCTGAGCTCTGGAGCCACTTACTGTTTCTTGGAGGTGATCTCTATTTCATCCAGATCATTTTGTGAACCATTGGAGCCATGGTTACTGTCAGTTGACCAGGTACTTGACCTGTTAGAAGCAAAGACCCATTAGAAGCCCCAGGACTCTACATCTAGATTCCCCTAACCACAAGTACCAACTGTTAAGACATTAAGCATGAGAAGTTAGAGATTGAGTTCCTTGTGGGAGCACTCATGGGTGTCTCAATTTCCCCATCTGAAAATTGGGGGTCATTCCAGACCTGAGTTCCAATTCATGTTTGAAATGTCTGGCTCAGCTAAATACAAAAATAGTCGGGGGAGAGAGCACCTGGCCACATGGAAAATGCAAAGCCAGATTTAGGCTCCATATCAAGCCAAATTCCAAGCAACTAGAGCTCTCCAAAAGTGAAATGCATGGCCTGGGAAGGTAGTGAGCTCCCCCTCACTGTTGGGGGAAGTGAGGGGGTCTTCAAGCTGAAGTTAGAAACCATTTGTTAGGGCTGTAGAGAGGATTGTAAGGAATGAGCTGGATAACATCCTGGGATTCTAGGGGAACAAGTCATGGGATTCTTGCCAATAATTGGGCAATATGAAATATGATTTGATTGCAAAGCATTTCCCTGCTCCAGGCCCTGGTTTCTCCATCTGTCAAATAAGGGAGCTGGACAAGATTATGTCTAATGATGGGCTTTGCCAGCTCTGCAATGCTCAGATTCTCTCACTCCCAAGATGCAATTTCATCAAGTGCCATGGCCTAGAGTGGTACCAACCCAGCATTTATTATATACCAAGTGCCAGGAACTGGGTAACAAGGACAACAGCAAAACAATTCTTGCCTTAAAGTGGCTTGCATTCTATAGGGGGGAGATAGCATGGACACAGATACTAAATTAGTGCGAGATAATGTGGGGAGAAAGGTACCAGCAGTTGGGTATGGTAGGAAAGGCCTTACATAGAAGGTAGCATTTGAGTCAAATGTTCTTAGAAGAGACTACAGATTCTAAGAGGTAATGGTGAGGAGAGAGTGCATTCCAGGCAAGAGAGACAGATGCCAGTGCAAAAAAAACCCAACAAAAACAGAGAAATAGGAAATGAAATGCCACGGATTAAGAACAGCAAGAAGGCCAGCGTGAATGTGCTGTAATGTGTGTGAAGGAAAGTAACGATTAAGAGGTAAGGTAAAGGTAGGTTGTGGTCAGATTGTGAAGGGCTTTAAATGCAAAAAGAGTTCATATTTTCTCCTAGTGGTAATAAGGGGCCAGGACAATTTCTTGAGTAGGGGAGTGACAAAGGGCCAAACTTTGAGAAAATCATCTTGGCTGCTATGTGGTGGATGGATTGAAGCAGAAAGAGATTTGAGGCAGGGAGGCCAGTTAGAAGGCAACTGCATCAGTCCAGCAAAGAGGTGGGTACCTTAACTAGGGTGGCGGCAGGAGACATGTGAGAGATGCTCTGCAGTTGGAAATGGAACCTCTGGCAACTGACTGGACATGAGTGGTGAGGGAGAGTGGAGTCGAAGGTGACACCCAGGTTGTAGGCCTGGGTGACAGGGAAGATTGTGGTGCTCTTGACGGTGACTGGGGAGGGTTTGGTGGGGAAGGTAATGAGTTATCTTTTGGATAGGTTGAGGTCAAGAGGCCTACAGACTATCCAGTTGAAAATATTCACTAGGCAGTTGGTGATGCAAGACTGGAGGTCAGGAAAGAGGTTAGGGCTGCATAAAGAGAATCATCTGCTTTGAGATGGTAATAAAACTCACAGGAACTGATGAGGTTACCAAGTGAGAAAGAGTAGACAGAGGAAGATAAGGAACCAGAGCAGAGCCTTGGGGAGCACCCAGAGTGAGAGATGGGAAACAAACTCTGAGCCAGCCAGGGAGCCCAAGAAGGTAAACACTCATTTCTCCAATGAACTCAAATGTGCCACTGAAGCCCAACTCTCAATGGACAGTTTCCTTCACTTCTGTAAGGAACATCAGTAGGAGTGCCCAAAGGCTAGCTTGGAGTAAGGGGCATGATGCTGAGTAGCCCTGAAACTGGGCCCAAATTCAAGATAACCTGGAAAGATCAGAGGATGCCCCCTAGGCCTCAGTACCTGTCGGCATCAGCATAAAGATCTTGGTCTTCTTCTTCTCTGGGAATGTCCCCTCTAGTGCTGGAAATGTTTCTTTCCTTATACTCCAAGAAAGTTCTAGAGAGGAGACAATTCACTTTCTTTCAGGAAAAGAGGCTGCTACTATCCCATGGACAGTCATCCTTCCCTAAGGAACTCAAAAGCTCCTCTGAGATTTGTTTAAAGCCTTTTTTTTCAGGTGCCAGTCATCTCCCTCCACTCCCTACCCCCATCCCTGTGTGTGAGTGTGCGTGCATGCACAACACACACACACATACACGCAAACAGCCCTGGGCGTGTAACAAACAACACCACTGAACTTTCAAAAGCAGAGGACACAGCATCTGGCAGTATATGCCCTGTTTCACACCTGCAATGTATTTTCCACAGATCTTTTCAAATAGGTCTCAATGATCCTCATAGACAAGAGTCTGCTCTGTCAGAGGAGCATAGATACCATGTAAGAAAACACCATGGCCCACCCATCTACTTTACACTGGAAGAAACCGAGGTCCCCAAAAGGTGACTTGCCCAAGGTCACATAGCCAGTGAGTGGCAGAACTGGCAGTAGAACCTTGGTTTTCTGACTCTTAGTCCAGGGCCTTTTCCATCCCACCTCGATTGCCTTCTAGGGAAAAAAATGGCTAATGTACCTGAAAGTGATGACTTCATTGAGAATCTCCCAGGAGGAACTAGAATTGTCTTTAGCCTGGGAGTTTGACCAGCTAAAGGAACATAATTCCGGGCTGCTAGGCCTCTCTCACCACCCATGGGGAAGAGGGACTATAAGGGAAGCATACAGGATCTGGATGGATTTAACTGTCTTTTTCTGATAAAACACTCCCCACTCCTCCATATGTACCTGCACACACACATGTGTGTATACCCATGAGGCAAGGAAGGGGCAATGGCTAGCATGAAAATGGCAGAAATTCATGAGGCACATTAGGGGACAGAGGTGAACCCCTGATGGGCTCTCTGGTTCCTTTAGGACTGCCAGCTCACATCCTCTGTCCAATCACCACCATTTTACCTCTTCTGACGGGTCTCTGGAGAAAGGTCACGAGTGGATTCCATTTTGGGGTCATGGCCCACTGGAGTGTAAGTTTCCTCTCTCTTCCCACTAAGGAAGAAAAAAAGAAAGTGTGATTCAACCCCCCTTCATTCTACCACAAATTATGAATCACTGAGGACCACAGAACATAGATTCAGAACTGGAAGGGCCCTCAGAGGTCACAAAATTCCTGGAGACCTAAGGAGATAAAGAGACTCGCCCAAGTTCACTAGGGTTCACACCCAGTTCTTTGGCCTCTAAATCCAATGCTCTTTCCATTGCACCCATGTGTCTTTCCATTCTTTGCTCTGGGGCTAGATAAAAACATGGTATAGGGCAAAAGCATGGGTCTGGAATCAGAGGACCTGGGTTCAAATCCTACCTCTGATTCTTTTATCACTTGTGTGGCCTTGGGCAAGTTGCTTCATCACTCTAGGCCCCAATTCCTCCTCTGGACTAGATGATCTCCTCAGATGATCCTCTCTGGATCTCTGATCCCAGAAATTCTGGTTATTCTTGATTTGCTCCATACCCACCCCATATCAAGGACTCTCTTTTCTCCAGATTAGCTTTTCATAAATATTTCTTCTCAAGTGTGGGCCCAAGTGGTTGCTCTGATCAAAAGACCAGAGTGAAGTCAGAGCTGCCATTAAAGGAGTAGAAAATCCAGTTGCCTCTCTATTTCTCTCCCTGTGAAAACCACTCATCAGTAAAGGGAGTGCCAGGTCTGCAGTCAGAGGAACCTGGGTTCAAATCATGGTGTTGCCTGGCTTAACTCTACAACCTTGAATAAGTCACTTCCTTTCTCTGAGCCTCAGTTTCCTCATCTGTAAAATGGGGATAAGAATATCTATACTACAAACCTCCTGGGGTTGTTCTGAGGAAAGGGCTTTGTAAATTCTCAAATAAGAGTCATTTCTGTTTATTCTCATTGGCCTTTCTCACATAGTAGTTCTACTGTCTTTTTAAAAAAAGGATAATGATGATGGTAATCAGAACCACCCCCCCAAAGCTACTCCAATTACTCCCTTGTTTCACAGGCATACTTCACTTTAGACAATCAATTTGTTGTGGAGATTTGTATATCGGTCAGATTTTTTAAAAACAAAACATAGATCCTCATTAATATTGGTTATCATCACAGAAGAAATAGAAAAAAAACGTGAGAAGTCTTTGAGAGGCATATCTTTGCCAGAAGATACCTTTCTAATAAAACAGTAGTAATGATAGGACTAAGAAGTCAAACACTTTACAATGACTACTGCATAGGGCCAGAGATGTCCAGCACCTGCAATCACCAGGGAGATTGGGGGAACCGTCAAGAAGGCTCATCCTCCTGGAGAACAGTCAGCACTGTTCTCCCTTAGACATATGTCAACTGTTCTGAATGACTCAACTTCCCAAACAGTTTCTGAGAGCGGGCTGCCTGGAGGTTGCATTTGCAAGTATCCCTACAATGAAGATTCCCTGTGTTTTCCTGGTGGAGAAGATTCTTAGGACTTGGGTGGGGGAGGAGTGTGTCAAGCAGAGAAAGAATGCATCTGCCCCATTTTTGATCACAGACAACCAGTTCTTTCTAGGAGCTCCAGATAGATTGGCAGGTGGGTCCCCCAGTCATCTGTGGCTGGTTTGGAACTGGGGGGCCTCTTGTCCCCTCTCTGGCCTAGGTCCCCATCATGTTTTTGAAGGGACTCTGACAAGATGGAAGACCTCCAGAGGAGGCTGACAAGAATAGGGGAAGGGACCAGAAGCTCTGTCATAAGAGACCCTGTTGAAAGATTAGAGAATGGTTAACTTGGAGAAAGGAAAACCTCAGAAGGACATGAGGGTTTTCTTCAGATTTTCCAGTTGGCTCCAGGAAGGCAGAATTAGAACGAAATGGTGGAAGTTCGAGGGGAGTGAATTTCAGCTTAACATAGGGCACGGCTGCTTGGACATTAGAACTGTTCACCACAAAGGAGCAGGCTGTTTTATAGAATGGTGATGTGCCCATCCCTGTGATTATTTTAACAGAGGCTGTATGACCACTTATTAAGGATGTAGTAGAAGAGATTTCTGCATTAGGAAGCTAGACTAAATAACTTCAAAGGTCCCACAGAGTTCTGAGATTCTAAGATGCTCAAAACCCCACCCCCCTTTTCAGAATCACTACCAAGATGGCCTAAACCTTAGGAGTAGGTGGGTAGAAGGAAAGAATGAGCCTTTCTCAAGATACAGGTAACACAGGCATTGAATTGGGAGTCAGGAAACATGATTCCAGTCCTGGCTTGCCCCCCACCTAGCTATGGGATCTTAAACAGCCATTGCCCTTCTCTGCATCTTGGCTTTTTACTCTATCATATAATGTAGGCCTGCCTCCGGCTCAGCCATTTCTACCTACTACTATCTGAGTCTAGAAACAGTATTCTATCTCTATGGCAACAGCTCGACAGTAGCTGCTGGGACTTATCAGGCGACCACAGCTCAATGCAAACATCTATTGAGCCCACCCAGCTCCCTCTGCTCTGATTCCTTCCTTGTCACGTAGCCGCCAGGTTTTAATGTGGCTTCCCTGCTGGGGTGAGAACAGGCTGGCCACCCGACAAGAACATCTTGGTCTGCTTGGCAATTACTCTTATTTTTGGAAATGAATAAATTGGCTTTCTGGACCACATCAGCCATATCTGAGTCATTTCCCCAGAGCCTGATCCTTAGCGGGGGAGCTCAGGAAATTAAGTTTCTCTGCCTATCACGCTGAGGGGCCAGCCTCTGCACTAAAGATGAACCTACCAGGGGTCCAACAGTCCTGCTTAAGCTTTCCTCACCACTATCACCCCTTCGTGGGCCTCTCCCATCTTGTTCCCCTTCTTGTTTTTTTTCTTTGTTTTGTGTGTGAGTGTGGGTGAGGGCAAAGAAACATGTCTGTGTATATGTCTGTGGGTAGATGGGGGAGCTGTTAGGACAACATGTGGGGCTGTGAGTACATAAGGGTATATATGTGTACAAGAGGGTTGGGGAGTTATCAGCATGGTAAGTAGGGGAACTCAGAAGAGCCAGAGGAGTGAGGGGAATAGGAGAAATATGCCATGTATAAATATATGGCTGTTTAAGCATGTGGAGGCAACACACAGCTAGGGAAATAAAAGGGGAGAGAAAGTGATCACTGTTGCTGGCATGTGTAAGTCAACCATTGTTTAGGTGTGGCAATAGTAAGTGATCCTAGTAAGCCTTCGTTATATGGGGGGAACCCGGTCTTCCCTTTTGAAAGTGTTTTGGCTGTACTTAACCAGTGAGTTGACCTTCTGGGAAGGCAATATGCCTGCCAGTTGTGGCGCTTCTGGCTTTCCCTACCCCCACTCCTCCCAGATACCTCGTATGCTATGATTGTGCTTGTTAGCCAGATGTAGGATCAGCTCACCAGAATGATGAGTCTGCAATGATATGGTAGCTTAGATTCAGCCTAGCTGCATATCTCAAAGGGGATCAATGGGAGATCCTGGCCTGGTCCTCTAGGATCCTATTTGAGGACCTCTGGTGTTATAGTTCTACTAGCATAGGTGTGTCCAAACCCTTACCTTTCCTCTGGCACCCTGGAGGGCATGCTATCAACTACCCAGAGGCTTAGGAAATAGCTGTGTGAATGGCACACTGGACCTCCTAGGCTGTGGCCCCATCAAGGGCCACTTATATTAGAATGACTGTCCTTGCAGTCCTCTTCCCCTAAGCCACCTAGAGTCCCACTGCCTGGCCTCAAATAGATTTCATGGCCTTCCCCTTTTGACAGATCAGGTACAGGTCATCCTTACAAGGGGCCCCTTGGGAATGGGCAACTCCTCTGACGGAGGATGGAAGCTGCCCGAAGGGGAGCTTTCAGTAGTATAAAGTGCGCTCCTGGATGGTTTGAGGCTAGCCCCATCAAAGCAGAAGGGAGACCATTGCAAGAAGACATGAATGGCATGGTATTAACCTATAACACTGACCTAGTATTGGCAGGGTAGGTGGATAACCTATGTCAGGCTCATCATGGATAGCATCTGAGCAGAAATAGCTTGGCCAAAGCAGCCCAACCTCAATCAGAGCTCAGGTCAGCCTTGAAATTGGGCCACAGAGGTGAGCTGGAGGCTCAGGTCAAGGGAATCTAGAGCCTCCTGTTTGAGAACAGGAAACGAGGGGCTGAGGTGGGATAGGGGAATGGATGGGGGTGGGGGAGAGCTCCTGGCGGTCAAGCCTTTTAAGCCTAAGTACCTAGCCTGGGTTAAAAGGGCTCAGGACAAGAAGGTACAGTTTGGTCCTCTCACTGCCCCCCCACCCCCACCCCGGCAGAACCTGCAAGGGACAAGGAGAAATAATGAGAACTCAGAGTAGCCATGGGCATCAATCAGAGGGCAGAAACCAAGACGTGTAGGAGGAGGGTACAGGAGGTCCTGCTCTTGAAGTTGGGGACCCGGGGGACAGTGGGCAGCCTATAATAACAACTATATTTACAGCCATACTATACTGGACCTGCTTTGTCTTCTTTGATCCCTACCCCTACAACCACTCTGGGAGGGGGAGGGAGGCACTATGAGGATTACTATTCTTATTTTAGACACAGAGAAACAGCAAAGTGCCTTTACCTGGACTCTTGAACTCTGGGAGATGAAAACAGATTCCTGGACACGTTTCCAGCCCAAGCTGAGCAGCCTGCTCTCTCTCTGCTTGAATCAGGACTGAGAGAGAGAGAGAGAGAGAGAGAGAGAGAGAGAGAGAGAGAGAGAGAGAGAGAGAGACAGAGAGAGAGAGAGAGAAAGAGACAGAGAGAGAGAGAGAGAGAGAGAGAGAGAGAGAGAGAGAGATTGAGAGAGAGAGAACAATCAGATACCCTTAACAAGCCCACACGCATATGCTGCTGGAGCTGGGGGTATCAGGAGCCTGGCTGACCCTTAACCATCGGGAGGTGGAGAAGAGGGCACAGAGGTCAGGAGTGGGAAGAGACCCCTCTGGAGCTAGAGACAGCTCTGCAAGGAAGGGCCATGAAAGAGGGGAAAGTCAATTTTTGAAAATTATTTTTCATTTCAATTTTTCTTTTTCATTATGAATCTAGCAAACACTAACAAACACCAACATTTCAATGTACAAAGAACAAAAAAGAGAAATGCATAAAACTGTAAACTTCTATTGTGTACAGATTTTTTAGGTGTACACTAAATTTAATGCGATAGTTGCAAAAGTGCCAGAGAAGGTGGAAGATTCAAGAAACATTTGGTAAAGCCTCCTCTCTTGAGTGGATATGGAGATGAAAGAGGAGGCCCATCTGCTCTCAGATCTTTGACTCTTATCAGGGGAGAGGAGACATGTTCTCAGACGAGGTGCCTGACTTTGGAGATAGAGGACCTGGGAACAAATCCAGGAGCTTCCTAGCTGTATGACCTGAGCAAGGCACCTAACCTCTCAGGGTTTCAGTGCCCTCATCTGAAAAATGAGGGGGATGGGTCAGATACAGCTCTAAATCCATGAATGCACTTTCCCTCCTGCCCCCAGCCCTGTGATTTTATAGGTGTAGGAAGCACCCAGGGAGGGCACCCGCCCTACCAAAGCAGGTCTGCACATCCTTTACAACTTCTCATCTTTGAGAGCTGCCCTGACCCATTGAGAAGTGACATATCTTGGGGAGGGGCAGCTAGAATGTGGCAGGCAAGGATGGGCTTTGTGCTCAGAATTTTCAGCATCCAAGGCCTGCTCTCTATCCATCAGGCCATGCTACCTCTCATCAACTAGATGAGAGGTGCAAGAAAATGATTCAGTGCATAGGAGAGGTCAGCCAGAAGGACCTGAGTGTTGAAGGTCTCCTGAAGCCTTCCCCTCTTCCCTGCTATGCTCTACTTGGGGTTGGAGAGCTAAGGTTACTGCCTCAGCAAGAGATGGAAGGAGAGCCTTCTTAAGCCCATTGCTCTTAGGGAAACTGAGGCTGGCAGGGGAGGTCAGGGCAAAGTGTATAACAAAACAAAGTGGAAACAACTACCTGGTGAACCTGAAACGCTGTCTTGACAAAGATGGCAGGGTCTGACTCCTCTCAGGAGAGCCTTCATCCTCCACGACTTCAACTCTTCAAGGCAGTAACACAAAGATATTCTCAGTAAGAGATACAAGGGGTCACTGTACGTCTTCCTCATTTACTCAGCCTCTTCTCTTTTAAAGTAGAAGGCCAACCCAGAAGCAGCTTTACATTCCATTCTGGGCTGTCTTAAGGCACCCTCTTCCTTCTTGGCATACTCCCGTGGATGGGGAAGAGAATGTTCAGAGCTCCCCATGCTGGACAGCTCCTTGTTCCTCTAGGAACTCAAGGCTTAGGTGATTCAGTTCCAGGGGCCAAAAGGGAGAAGGCTCGCTCACTGCCATCAGCCCCCCCCCCCCCCCCCCCCCCCGCCCTGCCCCCAGGGCTAAAGCTGAAGGAAGACTGCTCTCCGTTGTGGAACTGACTTTCTAGACTCTCCTCTACTAACACAAGACGCTTGCCTGTTTGGTGTAGAAAAGCTAGCTTTCATTTCCTTTGAGGTTTTTAAAAGCCCTTTATAGACATTATACAGTCAGTAAGCATTTATGAAATCCTTACTGTGTGCTTAGTCCCCATAAGGTAGGTACTATTATGAGCTCCATTTTAAAGATAAGGAAACCGAGGCTCAGAGAGAAGGATTATAAAGAGTGACCAGAGTCTAAGGCAAGGCTTCCTGACTCCAAGGCCAGAGGATTATCTACCACAACACCCTTTCTTCCCAGGAGAAAAAGATATTTTATGAGAAGGCAAAATGGTTGATGATTTCTTCTTTCAAGTGTCTGTGAATCTTTGGTCAAAAGATGTAGCACCTGCACTTTTTTTTTCCACGGGCACAGGAGCCCAGGGCACACTTTTTTCCATGGACAAAGTGAAGGGAACCCAGATCTGTCTGTGACTTCCAGCCCTACACACTTAGCCTGTCTGGGATAAGGGCTCTAGGCCTGCCCCCTGAGCCTCTCCCAGGCTGGCAGTGCCCAGTGAAGCCATGCAAGCAGCAGCTCCTGGTCTCCAAGAGAGCCCAAGGCCTTCTCCTCCCCTGGCCCACCCCACTAGCAAGGCAGGAAAGCCCAGAGAAGACTTTCTCCTTAGCCCAGGGAGAGAACTGCTAGAACCCTCCTCACTAGAGCCTTACCTCTTAGCCGTAAAAGGAGGTGCTAAATCCTGAGGGGAACTCCTGGAAGGGGGACACAAAGACAAAACCTGAGCTGCTGGCCTGTAGGATTACAAAACAAAATATGTGACACAAGAGTGAGACATTCAGTGTCAGATCAAATTCAAATGACATAACCTTGCACTCTTTAAGCCACCCCATCCCACCTCCCAGTCTCCACCCCCTGGTCCTTTTCCTTTCTCTTTCCCCCCACTCCCCAGCCCACAACTCCCTCCCCCCCCCCCCCGGGATATGCACTCACACTGAGCTCTTCTTGGCAGCAGATAACACATAGGAGCGCTCCCAGGTGGCAGATTTCTGAGGCAGGTTTCTAGAGGCTTCGGCTCTAAAAGGGCAGGGAATGGGAAGAGCCAAGTGGGGAGACAGGGGCCAGGGCTCTGACTGTACCTTTCATGGGGACACATGGCCCACCTGGCTTCTGGCTGAAGCCTGTTTGGCTTTCGGGCAGCTTAGGGTACTGGGTGGCTTGTATAAAAGAGCAAGGGGTCCCGATACTCAACCCAGCCCACCCCTGTTTCAATCAGGCAAGCAAGAAGAAGGGGTCCCTCACCACTAAGAGTTCAATTCTTCCTGAGGCAGAACACCGGGGGCCATACCCATAACTCAAGTTCAAATAGGCCTTCCAGCATCACCTCTGCCCTTCCAACCATCCCCATTCCAGGCAGGGAGTGCAGGGGTTGTTTACAGACAAGGAAATTGAAACTAAGAGAAGTAAGATGCCTAGCCTCTGACCAACACAGCTAAGAACAGAATCCTGGGCTCACTTCTAGGGCTTCACACTCCCAATCCAGAAATTCTTTTCCACCACACCGAGTTACATTCATGTCTGAATAAAATCAGCTGCATTAGGTGGGAAATTGTTTAGGGGAATGGGAAATGAGAAGGAGAACAAGAGAGCCTGTATAGAGGACACCCCCCGACCCCATCCCGCCATTGCCGAGATCTTCCCTTTCCATCGCCTCTCATATTTACACATTAGTAACACAATGGGTGGGGGGAACATCACTAGATTTGGAGTCAGAGAACCTGGGGTTAAATCTCATTCCTTCCTTTTACCCTGGGCAACGGCTCTCTAAACCTGTTTCCTCATCTGTAAAATGGGAGGGGGGTCAGACTCGATGATTTCCAAGCCCTAAATCTAAGTTTCAGGGAGACCTGACAGGTTTTTTAACTGGATTGTGATTTCATTAGCATGGGGTACTTTTAGTGAGTAAACAGCCTCTTCCAATGCAGGCTGGAACCTATTGGGCACCTTCCAGACTTGGAGTGTGCCTCTTGGATACCATTGGCATTTGGGATTCCCTAGAATGGAGCCCTTCTGTATACATCACAGGCTTCTTCTAATTCACTTTACACCAAGCATATGGATGTGGTAGGGGATCAGATCATCAAGGAGATCATAAGAATCTCAGCCCTCTCAGTTAAGTCAAGTAGGTCCTGTAGCTAACATTCAGGCAATGATGGAGCCTGAAGCTTGAAGGGTTATGGTATACTAACCAGTCCCCCTAGTTTTACAGAAGAGCCAGGTGAGGCCCAGGAGGGGTGACTTGCCCAAGGTCAGTAGGTAGGTAAGTAGGTAGGAGTGCCATAATACGAAGCTGAGCTTCTCGGGTGTCACCCCCAGTATCCAAGTCCACTGCACCATCTGCCACCTGGCTAAGGAAAATCCCACCCTTCCCATCCCAAGAGGGGGGCACTAGGAGGCACGATGCCCAATGACACTAAGGTGGAATTTCCTGGGCTGCTTCAGAGAGGAAGTGAAAGTGGGAGAGGCCCCTCCTCTAACCTCTTCCAACCTTTCTAGTCATTGGATCTTCTTTGCTGCTGATCAACAGGAAAAACTAAGGCACTATCATCCCCATCCATGGGGCTGTGTCTGATATTGTAGAGTACTGTCCACAAGGAGAAAAGGCCAAGTTTTGGATGCTAGTCCACTCTCCGGATTCCAAACTGCTCTGCCTGCTATTCAAGGCCTTCCGTGAACTATGCCTTGCCTTAGAGAGCCAGATTTATTTGGCCTGCTCCAAAACTGATCATTAATAGTAGTGGTAGTAATAGTAATAATGATGATGGCTAACATTTCTAAAGTGCTTACTATGTGCCAGGCACTGTGCTTTACAATGATTATCTCATTTGATCCACACAACAACCCCGTGAGGGAGGTAGTATTATTATACTCTTTTTACAGATGAGGAAACTGAGGCAGACAGAGGTTAGGTCAGGGCTGGGGAACCTTTGGCCTCAAGGCCACATGTGGCCCTCTAGGTCCTCAAGTGCAGCTTTGACTGAATCCAAACTTCCCAGAACAAATCCCCTTAATAAAAGGATTTGTTCTGTAAAACCTGGACTTGGTCAAAAAGCCACACTTGAGGACCTAGAGGGCCACATGTGGCCTCTAGGCCACAGGTTCCCCAGCCCTGAATTCTACACTGTTTCAATCTGTCTGGAGGTAGAGGGCATTTTTCAGCGTGAGGACTTAGAAGGGGCAGGAACTTCCAAGGCCCCTCAGAGACTTATAGTGAAATGGAACAAGCGGCCAAGCCCAAGCAGGAACAAGAAGGCTCTGAGTTCTGCAACTCTGTCAAGTCATGTTGTTTCAGCCTTGATGAGCCAGTTAATGAGAGGACTGAACTAATAATCATAACTAGCATTAATTAGCATTTTAAGGCCTGCCTCATTAGAGCCTCATGACAACCCTGACAGGTAGGTGCTATTATTATACCCATTTTACAGATGAGAAAACTAAGGTGGCCAGCAGTTAAATGACTTGCCCAGGGTCACACAGCTAGTAAATGTCTGAGGTCAGTTTGAAACTCAGGTCTTACTGACTCCAGGCCAGCTAGCTGCCCAAGTAATAATAAAGTGCTATGCAAATATCAGCCAACTGCCATGCCCATGGGACAATTATTGTCATCCCTGATTTACAGATGAAGAAACAGAGCCCCATAGAAGGGAAGTGACTTGCCTAAAGACACACATCTAAGTGAGTGGCAGAAACACAATTAGAACCCAGTCCTCTGACCCCAGATGCATTGGTCATACTATATACTACATACTATATGGTGACCTCTAGGGAAAAAGAAAAGAGGGTCAATCCTGAAGCACACTCACATCTTCTTGTTGTAGTCGTCGGGACTGACTTTGTAGCTAGAGGACGAGAACCGAGGCAGGATGGCAGGGACAGGTTTTTCTGAAACCGTAGATCTGGAAAAGCAAAGCAAACTCAGTCAGCACCCTCTAGCTGCAGGCCTGTGGAGCTGTCCAGGGTCCCAAACATCTGAAAGTTTGCTTTATCAGATCCAGAGATTAGCCAGTCCCTCTCCAATTACTCTTTCCTTTCAGACTCGGAAGAGAGTGCTAAGAAGGCTCTCAGCTCAGCCTTTTGTGGATGGAGGTCTTGGGTTTCCCCTGAACTCAGGGGTTGGGGTGCAGCGTTGTTGGAATTCATGTCGAAAGCTCTTTCCCGAAGACTAAGTATAAGATGCCTGTCTAGCCAGATCCATTTTGGGGGGGTAGCACTTGGTAGCCATACAGTGCTACAGAAACATGAATTATTCTGTTTGTGGCTCCACTGATGTGCTTCAGGGACGCTATGTGACTCACTGGGCTAGAGCTTCAAGCCCTGCAAGCCTAAGCAAGGGAGATAAGGTAGCCTGTTTTCTGAGGACTAGCCTTAGCTATGTTTGCACAGGCTCATCAACAGGAGGATGGCTGCTAGAGGAGGAACTAGACAGCCCCCAACAACTCAGTAATCCATCAAATAAGTCATTTATATGTATTGTGGGAGGAAAGCTATTAGCACCAGCGAAGGGAGTATCTACTTTTTCTGTGAAATTTCTATGTGAAGCCCTTTGGGAATCTTAGGTTAGATATCAGCTGTTATTATAGGCACTATTATCATAGGGATGCTGTGAGGAGCCAATTAAAACAGGAACCTATAAAATGCTCTGAAGAGGATTCTGGGTACAAGGAAGGCTCCCAGATTGAGCTCCAGCATCTAGCACAGTGCTAAGCACCCACACTGGAGGTGCTTAATAAATGCTTGTTGGCTGACTGACTGATTGAGCATCTCACAGCAAGAGCCAGCAATGCCACCGTCTGCATTGTCTTTCCTCCGGCTAGATCAGTCCTGGCCAGAAGGAGGACCAGCTGCTACCAATACCCACACCTTCACTGTTGTGGCAAGAAAGAGAGATGCCCAACCACAGTTTTGTAAGTCTCTGAGTATCTCCAAATCTATCTCAAGCCAATGTGTGTGAAAAGGACGGGGTGAAGAGGGAAGCTGGTGGCTTAATTCCTAAAATACAGTTAATCTGACTCCACTTAAATTTGTTTGTAAAGATTTAGTATAGCTCAGCACTAGCCAACTGCACCCAAGGAGCTGCTGGCTGCTTCCTCTCCTGCCCCCTCCACTCCATACTTAATAGCTTCTGGTTGAACTGGGAAGCAGCCCTTGGCAGGGCACACAGAATGGCATGCTGGCCACAGGGAGCAGGACCAGTTGGTACTCAGAGGATGTGTTCTTTGATGGGACTTCTTCTAGGGCCTCCCACTGGACCAACCTTTTGGGGGTTTTGAAAGTAGTCGGGTACTGAGTCTGCGGCAGAGATGAGCTGTCAACCAGCTTGGTGAACACGCCCCTGTATGAACCCGAGGAGGAGACATGTCATTAGCGCCCCAAATGACTTAGAGCAGGTGGCAGAAGAAATCCATGGAAGGAGAACACAGCTGACACAAGCCTGGAGGTGGGCTGGGAAGCCACTCCTTACACGGGTGGTAAGCAGGCCTGCCTATGCATTCTAGAGAGGGTATCTCTTCAAGTTTGACAAAGCTCACATCAAACTCATTGAGAGAGACCCTCCTTTCCTATGGTGTGGCATTTTGCCTAGTTAGAGCCAATCTCACAGCCCTCTGGCACACTGCACCCTGGGGGGATGGTAAGTTCATCTTGGATCCCTCCATCTCAGGGGTTTTACTTACAAAAGGATCCACTCTTCCAGGTACTCACTAGCCTGGAAAGTGTCTGCTGAGGCCCCAGGTCACAGTATAGTCCCTTCCTGACCAGCAACCTTGCTCCCAACTCTGGTTGCATTAGAAGTTGACTTTCTATGGGGGCAGCTAGGTGGTGCACTGAGTAGAGCACCGGCCCTGGAGTCAGGAGGACCTGAATTCAAATCTGACCTCAGACACGTGACACACTTACTAGCTGTGTGACCTTGGGCAAGTTACTTAACCCCAATTGCCCTACCTTCCCCCCTGTAAAAAAAAAAAAGAAACAGAAGTTGACTTTCTAGGCCTTGAGGGAACTTTCTGAGGCTCTCTCAGGCAGACCATTCTGCAATGGGCCTATCAAAGACAAGGCCCCCAGCCAGGTGATGAGTACTACTTTCTTCTAAAGCTCCAAATGCACTTCCTCGGGGTCAGTTACCTCAAACTTGACCTTGTCATTTCCTTTGCCTAAAAATTCCAGATGGGAGATAAGGAATGATCTCACTAAGTAGGCTTTCAGCCTCTAGGCTAGAGTCCATCACTGGCCTTGGCAAGCACCCAGAAACCCACCAGTCCCCTGCTGTTTCTAGCTCTCCTGCCTGTTAACACCCACCTGATAATGTAGCCTGATGAAGGCTTGGGAGCTGGAGACCTGCACAGAGAGAAAACACAAGTCAGTAGCTGCCAGTTTCAGCTGCAATGGAGAGGCCCGGCAAGGATAGTTAAAGGCCCCAAAGGAGAAGAGCCACAAAAGCAGCCAGCGGAAAGGCACAGGCCCTGTCCCATGGTTTGTACCAGCCTTGGTCCAGCACTGCTTATTGGGACAGTCACCCTGCCTTCCTGAGAAAGGAAAGGGATGCCTGGGAGGCAGACGGCACCATGGGAACAAATCATACTGGACTGGGAGTCCAAGGATCAGTCATCTGGGAGACCTTGGGCAAATCACTAGTCAGCTCTGGGCCTCAGTTTCCTCCTCGAGGGGGCTGCTAAATAAAGTCAAGTGTACATAACAGTTAGTTTCCAATACTAGCTTCTTTCTCATTCTTTTTAGATTGAAACATTTTTGTTTGTTGGTGATTGTTAAGTTCACAATAAAAAAGAAAATCTTTTTTTTTTTAAGAGCCCGGCTTCCTTTGTTTTCCCCACTGATAACATCTTGTGAGACTGGATTACAACACATCCATAAAGATGTCATAGGACTAGAGAATGAGGTGGCATTAGAAAGTTAGAGGTGGCAGGGACCTCATTTAGTCCAACACCCACATTTTAAAGATGAGGAAACTGAGGTTCTGAGAAGGGAAAGGGAAGGGAAGGGAATAAGCATTTATATAGTACCAACTTTTTTTTTAAACAAATATCCCACTTGATCCTAGGTGCTGTTATCATCCCCATTTTGCAGTTGAAACTGGGGCAAATGGAGGTGAAATGATTTGCCCAGGATGATGCAGCTAGTTAAATGTCTGAGGCCATATTTGAATTCCGGATTTCCTGGCTCCAGGCCCAGCTGCCTCAAGAGAAGTGACTTGCTCACAGTCAAATAGCTACCAAGTAACAGTGTGGATTGGAACCCATGTCCTCAGCCTCCCAATCCACTCTGCTGCAGCTATTTAACTCCAAGAGTGGTGCTTTCTTTCACATGGAGATTTCCTTTGTTAGTACAGACCAGAGGTGTCTAGCAGGCTGCTCTGGCTAATGCGGCCAGATTAAAATGTAATTGGGAAATGTTTAACAAAAGAAAGAGAAACTACAGTAGCCAAGACATAATGGCCCCTTGTGGTTTTCCAAGTCAGTATGTGGCCACAGGGGATCCTGATGCAGGTTTAGTGGCCCTCATTTCTATTGGAGTGCAGACCACAACTGAGCTGTGATTTCTGCTCTCAGAGATTCTCATTCATGCTCTGCCTCCATAGAGGATCCAGCCCTTTTTGGACTTCTTTTTACATCCTGAGAACAACCTATGGAGCTCTTGGGCTGGCCTCTCTCACTCTGGACTTGGAGTCAGAGGGTCTCCCCCCTCCCCCTAGGCTAAACTTTTGGAGCTGGCCCCTGGCACAGGCAGTGGGACATAGTGGTAAGCTCATTGAGCTTGGAGGAAGGCCAGCCAATTTACCACCTGTGCTGTGCACCCCTGAACAACCCCCTTCCCCTCTCTGGGCCTGGGCTTCCCTCAGTGGAAAGAGTACTAGCTCTAGAGCAGAGGACCCGAGTTCCAACAAGAACTTGTGTGGCCCTGGACAAGTCCCTCAAGCTCTCCCTCCTGCCTTTCCTCACCTGGAGGATGATGGCTTTGGACTACCTGGCCTCTAAGGTAGTTTTCTGATCCTTTGACAATAAAGGGAGTTGGGTGGACTCCTAAGGTTTCTTCGAGCTCCGACATCTATGACCCTGAGAAGCAGAGAGATAGATACCCTGCGTGGGGGTCAGTTAGCTAACTGAGTACCTGCTGTTCCCAACCTGAAGGAAAGTAACAGTATAACATCCATGTGTCAGGAGGCTCTCAGGACTTACAGATGCTGCCCCTAGTTCCTAACACATTTGTTCGATGCTCTCCCAAGGAGCTCTAAGCACTTCAAAGACATGAGTGTCAGGACGCCTTGTAGGACAGCATCCTTCCCCCTGGTTTGTAACTGGCATGCACCATGTGCGCCACCAAGAGGCTGCCACGCTGCACTTTGTAAGAAGGCACACTCTCAGGAATGCATATGGATGGGGGTCTACGGTTTTCAAAGCACTTTGACATATGCCCTCATTTGATCTATATAGAGCAGGGCATGAATGAATGGATGAATGAATGAGCAAGCATTTATTAAGTGCTAACTATGTACTGTGCTAAATGCTGGGGATACAAAAAGAAAAAGCAAGACCATTTCTGTTCTCAGGGAACTCATATTCATGAAAGAGGGCTTGGCCTCAGGGCACACAGAAAGGCCCCGAACTCTGATAGGTTTGTTAGCAGGGCAGATGGCAAGGTCCAGGAGTCCTTAGGATGCCTAAGTTGGTCAGGTGACAGTGCCCAGGCATCTGGGCAAAAGAGGAAAACTGAGGCCCAAGGAAGGGAAAATGACTTGGCCAAGATCCCACAGCTGTTAAATGGTAGAGCCCATTCTTTACTCTAGGTCTTCTGACATGTACAATTTCGTCTTTACACAGCCCACCTCTCTTTTAAAGGCAGGGCAGCAGACATGGGGTAACAGAGAAAATCCTCTCCCTAGCATGGAATATCTTTCACTGTCTATGATCATGATTGCTCAAACCCATTATTCTGGCAGGAAGGAATTGACTATATTCCAGTGAGTGATGATCTCTTACACCAAATGTCATGAACATTCATGTCACTTCTCTTGTAGCATCTGACCCCACTGCCCCTAGGGCTCTCCAAAACATCCTTATCCCCCTGCATTTCTACCACCTGTGTGTGGTGAGAAGTGCTGGGCTAGATGAGAGGGCTACCCTCTACATAGTGGGCCATGCCCCTGCCTCAACGGAGAATGAGCCAAGGAGTCTGGAAAGGTGCCTTCATCATACCTGTCCTTCCGGGGTGTTATGGGTGGAGGTACAGCTGAAATGTGCTCCTCACTGGGAGGTAACTCTCTGGGAAAAAGAGATATAACTTTGCTGAGTTTCCTAGGCAGTAATGTCCCACTTAGAGCTACTTCCCGGAAGGGGAAAGCAAATCTACCTTTATCCCATGTTATTGGCCCAAATCTGCCTCATCTACCCAGCCAGTATTCTCTCTCCCCAGCTGCCACCTTCTTCCATTAAGTACTTCAGTCTGATACACCTGGTGGCCTCTGGGGCCCATTGACAGGAGCTCTTCCTTCCTCATTCTAGATTTGGGGTGAATGAGTGACAAAGAATATGGGAACTGACTTAAGATATCTGACAATTCAACCACTATTAAGTCAAGAGTCAGGAAGCTAGCTAGGTTGACCACCTGAAACTAAGAGAAAAGGTCTCTAGCTACCCTTAGGACAGGGAAAAGGGTATTCAAGAACCAGGCATGAGGGGCACAAGGAGCCAGTCCTGGTCATACTTCAAGCTCTGTATCTCCCCCCACCCCACTGCCTTGAGCTTGACACTGGCACATCAGTTAGGGCCTGGCTCTTGGCTGGGCTGGGCCTCTCTCACCATCTTTAGCAGGGCTCCTTTCCTTCCTGCCCTTTTCCACCCATTCCCCACTTCATTCAGGTAAGAGAACTACTGGAGACTGTGGCATTCTAGAGTCACAACCAGGAATTTCTCTAGAGTACTCACATGGTCTGGCCTTCTGTATCATCTGGTTTGTGAATCCAGCTACTGTCATCTTTGATGATGGTTCGAACTTTCATTTGTTTGATGACATTTTTTCTATCTTCTTCTTCGGATTGAGGATTTCCTATAAAGAAAGTACAGATAGCTACTTTCCAAAGGAAAATGAAATTGGGAGGGGGGGTGGTGGCGGCGAGGAGAAGTGACCATGTCATGGGTAAGGATGAACTGGGTAAATGTCCCTCAATAGGCAAGGCTGATGGGCCCATTTGTTTGGAGGGTCCTATTCCATCTTGTGAAATATAACCATCTGCTAGCTAAATAAGGTTCTATGCCTGGGTCATTATCACCATTGTGTGTGTGTGTGTGTGTGTGTGTGTGCGTGTGTGACAATATTTAGTGATTTTGAATGGTAAATGTATCATCCTACAATTGTCCTACACTTGGTCCTTTCAAATATTCCAAGTATTAGCCCTGCTCACTGATGGACACAAATGAATATAGAAAACCAAGGTGATCTTTGCTCAAACCAATGGTTACAGTTGAAGACTAAGGTCTTCTTTCCTGTTTCTCAATTACACCCAAGTTCAGTCTTTATCTGTGACAGATATATCCACTGTCTGCTCTGGGCTTGGAGCATTTTCAGCCCAACCCTCTCAGCTGAGACATCCTCAGAGAGCAAAGGAGAGGGGCAGAGGCCTGAAAGAAAAGGATAGGGACCTGAGAGGCAGGAGCCAAGGGACTTACCTTTGGGGGTTTTTCCGAAAGGCATCATACTGTGGTTGTGTATTCACAGGTCAGAGCAATACAGCAAATGGTTCTGGGGGAAATAAGACAGTGACTGTTGTTGCATGCAGTGGCAGAACTTGGTTCAGTGCCCTAAGTCCCACCACTCCTGGAGAGCTATGCCAGGCAGCAGTGGCTTCTTTTTCACATCTGTGGATAATTAGATAGGGACAAAACCCACCAGCAATGATCCTAGAAGCTTTGAGCAGCTGAGTGTGCCCAGCAAACTAACTTAATCCAACAAAGTACCAAAAAATGGAAACAGTTCTTGTCCTCCAGGAGCTTATATTCTGCTGGGAGGAGGGGGGAGCAGCAACATGCAAACGGCTCAGTACATACATGATAACTGAAGGAGTGGGGAGCGAACACTAACCACTACAGAAAAGCTTTCCAAGCTGAGCCTTGAAGGAAACCTCATGGAAAATCATAAGATCAAAGATGGTGAGCTGGAAGGAACCTCAGAGATCAGTTAATCCAACCTCCTCAGTTTACAGATGAGAAAAATGAGGCCCAGAGAGATCAAGTGACTTGTCTGAGGTCACACACACATAAGATATAAACAGGATTTGAACCTAGCTCTATTGACTGCAAATCCACTCTCTGCCCCTAATATAATGCACTTAGAAAATATTCTTCCTCCTCCAGGCTCTTTGAATGCTAGACCTAGGACAGCCTTCAGAGGTCATCCTGCCCACCCCTGCCCCCAGCATTACTGATGGGAAAACTGAGGCCCAGAGAGGTAAACTCAGGGCCAAGGGTCAAGCCCAGGTGGGAGCGATTGCCAAGAATAGCAGGGCTTTTTCTCTTCTGCTAAATCATAGCCCGGCATGAAGAAGACCATCAGTACTGTGCCCCATAGATACGGGGATGAGAATCAAGGATTTCTACAGGTTCCAGTTCTCAGTACCCTCGGATCCTAGAGAGATTGGACTAGGGCCCAAGCACACTACCTGTGGTGGATTCAGCCTGGAGTTGGGCTGGATCTTAGTGGGCTAAGATCAAGGCCCTCCCTCCCTTGCCCCTGACTTAATAAGTGCTCGTTGAATGACGGATTCATAGGCCAGCCTCCCAATTACTTGAAGACATCACATGATGGCTGTGTCTTTTAGAGCCTGTCATCCCTTAATGATCCCCTTCCCTCACCCTCAAATCATCTTTTTTTCAAGCTAAATATTTCTAGTTGTTCCAGCTGATCTCAGCCAGTTCCTTCCTCATGCTTGGTTGCTCTCCTCTGGCCAGTCTCCAGCTCATCAATGGCCTGAGCCCATTTACTCCAGACGTGGCCTGCCCAGGGCATTCCAGATTGGCAATATCCTTGGCTTGTGAGTTCTGGATAAGAACCCTTCTTAAAGCAGCCAAAGATTATGTGAGCTTGCAGGCAACTTGGCCCCTAACCCCCTGCCCCCAGCCCAGCACTTCCTAGCTAAAAATGTTGAAGAAGAACAGGGCTCAGGTCCCTGGAGCACTCCTTGGAGGACTTTTTCTGAGGAGACATAAGGAGTCTCCACTATGGACTGTTCTTTGGATGTTGCCATCCCACCTTTTCCAAATTCATCCAACTATAAAGGGTTGTGCCCCAGTAACAGCAACATTGTACGATGACCAATTTTGATAGATTTAGCTTTTCTCAGCAATGCAATAATCTAAGACAATTTCAAAAGACTCATGATGGAAAATGCTATCTACATCCAGAGAAAGAGCTATGGAGCAGATCTGAATGCAGATCGAGCAGGCTAGTTTCTCTCTTTTTTTCTTTCTCGTGGTTTTTCCCTTTTGCTCTGATCTTCTTTCACAACATGACTAATGTGGAAATATGTTTAATATGATTGTACATGTATAACCTGTGTCAGCTTACATGCTGTCTTGGGGAGGGAGAAAAAAAGTTTGGAACTCAAAATCTTATAAAAGTGAATATTGAAAACTATCATCTTTACATGTAATTGGAAAAAATAAAGCTCACATCTCTCCATACTGTTCACACACAGAGCATGAACAACTTGGGCAAATTTTTTGCTAAAATCTAGGTAAACTTTTATTTCTAGCACCCCCCTCCTCTGCCAGTCAATCGCCAACCTGTCATAACCCTGTTTGTGAAGATGTCATGCTGGTTTTCTCTGATTAAATACTCCCTTTTCTAAATGTTCACGAACTGTCCCCTTAATAAGAAGTGGGAGACGTTTGCCAGGAACTTCAATCAAGCCCCCGGCCCATGATCGGCAGCTAGCTTTCTCCTCTTCTTTGAAATTTGGGACATTTGCTCTTCTCCAGCCTGGGGCTAACTTCTGTTCTCCAGAATAGCAATAGAGGCTTACTAATTACGTCAGCTAGTTCTTTCAGTACCTGGGCATATGGTTCTTCTGGGACAAGTGACTTGTCCTCATCAAAATGTTCTCTTATTATCTGCCTACTTATCTTGGGTTGAAAGCCATTTTTATTCTGTGCTTTCTAGTCCAAAGATCAAAGATCCCTGGCAGAGAAAATAGAATCAAAATGAGAGTTGAGTTGTACTGTCTTCCCTTGGTCAATGATCCATCCCCTCATAACACCACCCCCGTTCCCTGAGCCCCTCTTTCATCTTCTTTTCCCCATTACAACTGAAAAGGAAAACAAATGAAGCCAAGCCTACAGAAGAATTATCATGTTCTAAATTCAGACAGAAACGAGAGGGCAAGGGGGAGATGTTGGGGGGAAAGGATAAGGGAGACAGCTTTGGGGGGTAGCTTAAGTAATAGGAGGTGAGGTAGAAGTAAAGCAGGAGTCAGAAGGGATAGGAATAAGAACATAACACAAAATAAAAGAAAATGTAAACATAAACACACACATAAAATAAAGATCAGGAGTAGAATTTATTAGGGGAAAAAGCCAGGGGTAGTAATCATAATCTCCAACAAAATTCACGCTAAAATAGATTTAATCAAAAGAGAAAAATAGAGAAACTATACTATATGTCAGTCATATTAATCAATATCATTTTGGACTATTTAAAGTAACTAGACAGTATAAGGTTGGAATATTGCTGTGGCGTAGGAAATGACGAGTCAGTGGATTTAGAAAACTATGGAAAGACTTAGACTTATGAAGGAAGATGTTCTCTACCCTCAGAGAAACAGAGGACAAACAAGTATGGTATGGTCTTACGTAGATGCATATGAATGTATATGGCAGAGTATGATTATAGATATCTAAGCAGATGTATGTGTATGTAAGTGTAGGTGTGTATGTCTGCATGTTTCTGTGTATGTATGTATGTATGTATGTATGTCTGTGTTTAATTGTAACCTTCTTGGGGGAGGAGGAAAAGGAAGGGGAAAAAAGAACAAAGTAAAAAGTGCACAGCAGAGAACAAAAGAAAACTCACAAGGAAGCAAAGAAAAGCTGGACAGCTCTGAACACAACGTGTAGTGTTTATTGTACAGGCTTTCTCGAAATGGAAATTAATTGCTGTATATTTTGAATCGTCTCACATTCTGCTGTGCACATGGCAATGCTTTTTTCCCCCTCTTCTTATTTTGTATTTAAGTTTATAATATGTTTCTTTTTCTTTTCTTTTTGTGTATTTAAGTTTAAAATAAATTAAGAAAAAAAGAAAAAGAAAGAAATTAGCCCATGTACAGTCAAGTCCTGGTGGGGCTGTGTAGCCATTAGGGTCAGGGCTCGGTGCTGAGAATTGCCATTACAGGCTCAACCAGCAGTGCCTTCAGCTGTCCAGTGCCCAAGAGCTGAGACTTATGGGGGGATGCCTCAGCCCTCTCTGATTGCTCTGTTCATTGAAAGGGTCACTGAATGGCTTTTTTTAGAGGGATGCATATCAAACAACAGGTTTCCTATCACTCACTGAACTCTGTTCTTATCTAAGTGATTAGAATTGCTACAGCTGGGTAGAGTGGAAAACTTACTGAATCTGAAATTAGAGGACCTGGCTCCAAATCCCAGTTTCATATTTACTAGCTGTGTGACCTTGAATGAGTGAGTCACTTCTCCTCTCTGGGCCTTGGTTTCCTCAACTGTCAAATGAGTGGGTTTGACTTTGGTCTGAGGTTCATTCCAGATCTAGATTTCTGATCCCATGATCCTCTATGATGCTTAAAAATGCTTCTTACCTTCTTCCCTCCCCATTATGGTCTAAGGCAGCAGCCTGGTGTAGTGAAACCTGGGACCCCAGAAACTGGCGTTTTAGACCTGGCCCTGCTGCTCATTAATCATGTGACTTTGGCTAAATTACTTTGCCTTTCTGGATCTCAGTTTCCTCAACTGTAAAATGAGGGCATTGAGAGACTCTAAAGCTCTTTTCCCATCTTTTCCATTCTGTTCAGTTTGTGCAAACCCACAGATCCCATCAATCATTTCTTCCATCTCCTCCCTCCAAACACATATCTGCTGCTGCTTTCAGCCTGTAGCAAATAGTTATTCCATTGGTTACACCTAGCCTCCCTTGGATGACTTAAAAAGTGGATTCCAAACTTCTGTGGAAAAGCCACTTTAGTAAAGGCCACCAAAAGACCACACACTTTGCCATGTGTGTGTGTGTGTGTGTGTGTGTGTGTGTGTGTGCATGCGCATGCATGTGCCTGCTTAACCCCAACCCTGGGTTCTTGCTTTGAACCAATTTCGGAATCCCTGGCCTCCAGGGCAGGTCCTCCTACACCCACTCGGAGCAAACCAAACCAAATCAACAAACACTGCAAACCACCTGCTACAGCTAGGTGCTCTCTGGTTTCCAAAGCGGTCAGAAAGGAATCCTACCTCCAGGGGACCATTGCTCGGTCTATAGGTTTCCAGGGAATATCACGCAACCTTTCAGGACAACCCAGGCTGATCCCTGGCACACAGGTGTCCATTGACTCACACATTTTGAGTGGGAAGGGAACTCAGAGGGCATTTAATTCAGCTCTCTCATTTTACAGATGAGAAAACTGAGGTTCAGAGAATGCTCAAGATCATGCCCATGGTAAAAGTGGCAGTCACTGGCTTTGCTTAATACCAGTTTGTTGGGGGAATGAATTGATTTAACAAGGGCACCAGAATCATAGAATGTGAATGTGAGAAAGGACCTCAGTGGCCATCCAGTTGAAACCATATAGGAAAAAGAATCCTCTTTCCAACATGCCTGGTGAATGGCCATGCCCCTTGGCTTGCAGACCTCCAGTGAGGGGAAAACTCACTACCCCCTTGGCAGCCCATTCCATTTGTGCCACGGGCAGTGAATGGTAGAGAACAGATTTGGGCCTTGTCCCTCTGAATGCCAAAATGATTTCATGAGCCCTCCTCTTCCTGATCCTTGAAATGGTCCTTTTAGAGAAGCCACTCTCCTTGCTCCCTGAGCCTGGCTCCTCATCTCTCAAACAGGGCTCATACCTCTGCCTGTGATAAGGACTGTCATGGAGACTTCCTGAACCCAGCTTTGGAAGACAGAAAGGGATTAGTTCCTCATTATCACCTTCATCATCCCAAGCAGGAGGGAGCCTCCTATGGGCCCCACTCCAGGCCCATCCTGGCAGGGCTTGCTGGGCCTGGGGCATGGTGGGGCCTTTGCGAGCAGCCTCTTGGGCGCCCTGGTGGGGCCTGCTAGGTTGGGCTGTGGGAGGCTGACAGTAGTTACCCTTGGCTTGTTTTTATAGACCTGAATAACTTGGCTATAGTTCTTCCAGACAGCCAGTCCTAGCCTGTCCTGTCCTAACAAACCCTACCGGTTGCTTCAGTCTCCCATCTAGGTGGAAACATATGGGCCCATGGCTTGCCCAAGCTAGAGAAACCTGCAGAAGAAAGGCAGATACCAATCCCCCCAACCTGCCCAGGGTTTTCTAAGCATCTATGTATCTCCAATGGGTCTGCAGGCCTGCGCAGTAGGGTAGAGGGTCTGGAAGGAATTCTTTCTCTCCACTCACTAGGTTATCACCTTGTTCAGGGCCTTACCTCTCTTGCCTGGACTATCACATGGCCTCCTAATCAAACTCCAGGCTTCTATGGTCTCTCCACCTGCCAAACCATTTTTCTAAAGTACAGGCCTGACTACATTACCCACCCAGCTACCCCGCCCCATCTGCCATTTAGCCAGAGCAATAAGGCTTCTGTCTCTCCTCTCTATGCAACAAGGTGGATGCCAGTTTTCTTAGGGAAACCTACCCATCCTCCAAGGCCTGGCTCAATGACCACCTCTTCCAGGAAGTATTAGATTGTTATCCATCCAATATAGATGGAAGAAGCATTTATACAGTTCATTTATATTCACTCATATAGCAACAGGCCTGTCTCCCTCAAGTGAACTCATCAGCCACAGCCTTCAGACTTTGCTTCTACTCGTCACATCTTGTCCATCTTGTGTTTGAATTATTTTTGTACATCTCTCATCTCCTCTAACACAGTAATCTCTCTGAGGGAAAGGGACCCTGGAGTCCTGTCTCCTCTCCTCTTCCCAAAGCCTTACAGTGAGCAGGGGCTCAGTAAATCCTCACCCATGCATATAGGGTTGAATCTTGGAACGGAGGAGAAGGAAGAGATAAGGGGAACAGATACAGATAAGGGGAGGTGATAGGGAGCAAAGCAGAAGAGGAGCCAAGACAAAGATGTGCCTGGAGTGGAGGGTGAGGGCTAGTGGCAATGGCCCAGGGTGGCCTACCTATGCTAGGATGATGTCTCTTGCCCACAGCTCCTGGCTGACTAGCCTTCCTCCTGGGGCTCTTGGCTGCTTGGGACGAGGAAGGGCAGCAGGGTCCCCTGCTGCTGGTTTCATTGCTCCCTGTCACTGGCCTTCCTGAAGTCAGAGTAAGGAATCAGAGCCTTTAGAGTAGCACTACCCAGGGGCATAGCTTAAGAGATGGGCAAGTGGAGACTGCTGCCTTGGCGGGGCTCAACAACTATCAGGCTTCAGAGATAGGAAGAAATGTCTCCTTCCCTGGCCTTCATCGTGCCAAGTTGGGCAGATTCTGGGAGCTGATGCCAACTCCCTCTAGGTCAGCCCTTGCTAGCATTTGATCCTGATACTCTAAGCTAACAGAGATGCAGTTGGGTGGTACAGTGGATAGAGTGCTGGGCCTGGAATCAGGAAGACCTAAAAGACACTTACTAGCTGTGTGACCCTGGGCAAGTCTTTTAACCTATGTTTGCCTCAGTTTCCCCATTTGTAAAATGTAAAATCTACCTCCCAGGGTTGCCATGAGGATCAAACGAGATAGCTTAGTATGGTGCTGGCACATAGTAGGTGCTTCAAAATGCTTATTTTTTCCTTCCTACACATAGGCACTGGGCCCCACCCTCATATCTAGTTATACTCTTGTTTTCGGAGCCTGGAGAATTTGAAATGAGACACCATCAAGCGCAGCCCTCTCATTTTTCTACTGGGCAGAACAAGGCCCATTTGGGTGCAAAGAACCACAGCTAGTTTGGGGCAGTGGCTGGCAGACATGCCTCCTGCTTCCTTCCCCACTATGGCACAGTTTCCTTTCCTTAGAGCTGGGAGTGGGAATCCTCCATGCCGGCCCCTCCTCCCCTGCAAGAAGAATTATTGAAATTTGAATTCAGGCTTGGAAAGGGTCCCTTATGTATCATCCAAGCTGCCCCCTGAATTGTACGGATGGGAAACAGAGGCCCAGACAGATGAGGAATGATTTGCCCAAGGTCCCAAAGGGAAGAAGCTCCAGGATCCCAAGCTGGGGCTTGGCCTCATCAGCTCGTTGCATCCCACCATGTCCACAGGGTCAGGGAGATCAGAGCTCCCTGAAAAGCATTCCCAGAGATTGAGCCAGAAGCAGAACTCTACACAAAAGGCCTGCCCTTCTGCCTGACTCTGGCTGGGCCAGGACCTTTGGCCAGGTTAGGACCTTTGGCCGGCCCCTCCTCCTCTCTGGGCTTCTGTTTTCTCAGACATGAAATAAAGAGGGCTGAACTAGATGGTCACTAACAAATCTTTCCATCCTATTGGCATGATAGGATGGAAAGTGGATTGGCCTTGGAGTCTAAAGACCTGAGTTCAAATGCTAACTCTGCCACTTAGCACCTGTATGACCTTGGCCAAGATCCTTCTCCCCTCTAGGGATCATTTCACTCGTTTGTAAAAAATAATGGGAGGCAAGGGCAGGCTGGACTAGGACATCTCTGAGGTCTCTCGTGGGGCTAAATCCTACAAAGGGCTCTGTAGATCATAGCCCAGGCCACAAAGGTACAAATAACCTCCTTTTTCCTCCTCCTTGCTCCACCCTGGCAGCTGAGACCTCTGAGTATACATGGAGAAATAGTGATACCCCAAAACTTTGAAAGGTTGGCCTAAATGCCTTAGCATTTCTCAAACCTCAAAAGTCATTGACAGCGGGGAGGAGGGCTGATTGTTCAGCTACCTGTGGGTCCCATCCTACCTTCTGGAGACACCACAAAGCCAGGCCTAGGCCTGCCCCACACAGGCAAAACTCAGACCCGTTTCGGCCTATGGACTGGGCTGGTGCCAGGACAACCAGAGGCGCTGATCAGCAGAACCAAGAGCAGCTGCCTCCTGGACAGCTATGCTGCAAAGGAGGGAAAAAAGAGATCGACACTGCACCCCATCTTCTGGCTTGGCATCTCCCAGCACAAGAGGATGTGGGGCAGCCTGTGTGTGTGTAGTTGTTTGGGCTTGTAGGTACTAGGGGTATATGCCAGTGCACACCCCGTATTCCTGTGAACACTGACACTGCAAGGGGCTCATGTGGCTGAATTGTTGTTTGGGGTTTAAGGCGAGGCTGAGCACAAGGAGGGGGCAGGTCAATCTTTGTACTGAGCACAGGGATGGGGCAGGCCAATCTTTCTCTAAAAGACCAGAAAGAACATCCCCTTCTCAAGGCTCAATGTTACCCTAGCTTCTTCTTAGAATGTCAGGATTTGATTTACTGGTGTCAGAGCTGGAGGAGGCTTAGAAGGGGACTATGGAAAGAATGCTGAACCGGACGGAACCTGGGGGACCTTGGCTGAGGCACACAAAGGCATCTGTCAGATGATGGCCCAGGACTCAATGATCTTGGAGGTCCCTCCAATTTTAGATTATGATCCTCTAGTCTGTTTTAGACTGGAAGTTCCTGGGGTCTGAGTTGGCTTGGCTCTTTGTCCTTCTTGGGGGCAAGGGTCAGGGAATTTGAGCTGCCTGAACCCTGGAGATTAATCAGCAGCGTTCTTAAGTTGTTTCTAGCTGTACTGTTCTCATTCCTGAGAAGTCTGACTTGCTTTGGGTTGTTGGCATTTGTAACTCTTCTGCATTCATAGAGAATAGTCCAAACTCTGTCACGGATTCATCATAGCTGGAAGGGACCTCAGAGGCCCTCAAGTCCAATCTGCTCCCTAAACAAGTATCCTCTCTAATACATCCCTGGAGGTGGGGAACTCACTACCTCCTGGGGCAGATCAGTCCACTTGTAAGCAGCTCAAATTGTAAGGGAGATTTTTTTTGTGACCTCACATCTGGATTTACATGTCTCTTAGTAACTACTGCCCATTGCTTCTCTTTCTGTCTTCTGGGGCCAAGTAGACCAAGGTAAATCCCTCTTCCTATGTATGTATGTAAATTCCTCTTCAAATACTCGGAAAGCTATCATGGTTCCCACAAGCCTTCTCTTCTTCAGGCAAATCATCCGCAGTTCAACCTGTTCACCTTTGGCTCTTCATGATCCTGGTCTCCCTCTAGTTTATCTGTGTCCCTCCTAAAATGCAGTGTGCAGAAATGAACACACTATTCTAGATGATATCTGACTATCACCTCCCTTGTTCAGGACATTCTTCCTCTCTTATACAGTCCATGCTCTCACTAGCCTTGCTGGCTGTCTTATCAAGCCACTAACTCATATTGTTAAGCTTGCAATACTCTAAGACCCCTAGATCTTTTTTGAGACTCCCTGCTGTATAGTCACACTTCCCCCAGCTTGTGAAGCTGACTGAAAAGTCCCTGTCATGGGGCATCATTTGCAGAGAAGAGGTCTGCCACTTGGACAGAACACAGTTCAGTCCTATCAACTCTTCCCACTCAAGGATTTAGTGAGGGCCCATGATGGTAGGCACTAAGGGCAAAGAACCCTGGACAGACAGTGTGGGAGACCTCTGGTCTAGTTCTGGATCTGTTACTGATCTATCTAGTCATGTTACTGTGGGGCAAGACATTGTCATAGGGCCCAGAGCTGGAAAAATCTTACTTAAAGACCATTTAATACAAAGGAGTAAACTGAGGCCTAGAGAAGGAAAGTCTCTTGTCCAGTTAGTAAGCTTCAGGGGTAGGATTTGAATCCAGGTCCTTAGTGGCAGATACAATGCTATTTCTACGCACCCCACTCTTACTATTTCACCCCTCTGAGCTGAGGTTTCCCCATTTATAAAATGGGCACATTAAATACAGTACTGGTGGAGCTATCCGTCGGCTCATCTGTTCTGGAAGACAATTGGGATTTTTTTTTGACAAAAATCACTCAAATGCTGAAACCTTTTGATCCAGCAATCCAATTACCAGGTGTCTGTCCAAGGAGGCCAAAGATGGAAAATGAAGCCCCACACATACACAAATGTTTACAGCGGCATTGTCTTTGTTAGCCAAAAAGTGGAAATAAAGTTAGCAGCCATCAGTTGGGAAATGACTAACCAAACTGGGGTATTTCAAATAATGGCCCATTACTGCACCAGAAGAAGCAATGACCATTAAGAACTCAGAGCAACATGAGAAGACTTGTATGAAGAAAGCACAACCAAAAGAACTATATCTAAAATGACAGCGATGATCATTGAAAGAAAACAACTTGGAAGGGCACTGGAACTTCTCTTCATGGTAATGGTCAGTCTTAGACATGGAAAACCAAAGATCAGCAGCATTCCCTTGGCTTGGTAGAATGGTGGTGGATTAAGGAGCAGAATGTCACATAAACTGGCAGTCTGGCCAGTTGGACTTAACCATTTCTTTGATATAAGTGAAGTGTAATGGAGGGATAGGGAATTTACATGGATAAATCCCCACACATTAGGGGTATGGAATCATGTAGGACAGGGCCACTGCTCTAGTGACTCTCCCTCCACGTTTCAAGAATGAACAAGATGTGATATCTGAAACTGAAGAGCATCAATAAACCAATACAAGTCACTGAGGCCTTTTGCAAAACAAAGGAGGGAGGTAGCAAAGGTAAAAGTATGGTGATGTGTCTACATGGGCAGAAATCAGGGGTCGAAGCTGGAAGGAGACCCACTTCCCAGGCTCATGCAGATTCCAGTACTTTAATGTATCCTGCTTATTACTGCTGGTTGATTACTGCCAAGCAAGTTCCTTCATTCCTCCATCTCTGCGAGGCACGTCGTATGTATGCCCTTTCATTGGAAAAAGTGGGTGGAAAAAGTGGTGGATATGGCTTCAAATCCCATTTCTGCCCCCACTATTAGATTATGACATCCTGGAGGGCACAGACTATTTTTATAGCCTTTCTTTGTATCTACCAAGTTTAGCACAGTGCCTGGCACCCTGTAGGAGTTAGTAAATGCTTCTTGACTTCCCGTGTGACCTCGGTCAAATCACTAAACCCCTCTGGGGGGCTAGTTTTCCTCATCTGTAAAATGACAGCATAAGACTAGATGGTCTCTGTGGGCCATCCAGCTTGAAACTGAAGGTGTGGTCATGGCGGTTGAACTGTCTTTTCTCAGGGCAGTCACAGCGTTGCCCCGCACCCCCACCAGTGGCCCTTGGATCCAAACACACTGACGATTTCTATCCTGCCCTACAGGCTTCCATCCCAGCTCCTTTGGTAAAAAGGGGAGAGGGGGGCACAAATGCATACCATGTTCTTATGACTATCTATCTTGCTATATACCTTCTGGCTCACTGCTCTCTGCATTCCCCCCGTTACTAAATAGCTCACTTTTGTCATCATTCCTCCTTCCTTCCCTCTCTCCTCTTTTTTTGGAAGCCATAGGGGTTAAGTGACTTGCCTAGGGCCACACAGCTTGTAAGTATCTAAGTCTGGATTTGAAATCAGGTCTCCCTGACTCCAAGGCCAGTGCTCTACCTACTGAACCACCTGTACTGCCTCCATTCCTCCTTTCTGAAAGGCCTCCTATGTCCCTCCATGCAGGGACCCTTCCTTACCTCCCAGACCCTGCATCTGAGACCCTGTGCTCAGATCTAGCAAGCAAGAAGAGCTCAGGCCTATCTGGGTTTCTTTGTTCGGGCCTTTGTCAGGCCTTTCTGGGCCTGCGCACTATCAGGTTTCTACGGCAATAAAAAGCAGTAGGAAGGTGCTCAGAAAGAAGGAAGAAATTACTATAGCCAATAGACACCTGCTGATTTTTCCTATTTCAACATTTCCCTTGGTTTCTGTGTGAGTTATCCTTAGCTCTCGGCCAACCAAATAGAGAGAAATAACTGGTTTAGTGAGAGTGGTCTGGGCCTGAGTCTCCAGGCCTGGCTTCAAGACCTAGCTCAGCCCTTCCTGGCTGGGGCACCTTGGGCAATCACTCCCTCCCTTTCAAAAAGAATCACTGAACCTTAGAGTTAGAAGGACATGGCATCGGCAAGTCTGAAACTTCCTCTTTGTGACTTGCACCAGTTGCCTTCTGGGGTCAAGGAGGACAAATCTAGCCCCAGTATTCCAGAAGAGATCTGACCAGGGCAGACTGAAAGAAGATTAGCATTTCCTTAGCTAGGGGGCTCTGCAGTGGACAGAGTATCTGGCCTGGGGTCAGGAAGACTCATCTTCCTGAATTCAAATCTGGCCTCAGACACTTACTAGCTGAGTGACCCTGGGCAAGTCACTTCACCCTGCTTGCCTCAGTTTCCTCATCTGTACAATGAGCTGGAGAAGGAAATGGCAAACTATTCCAGTATCTTTGCTGAGAAAGCCCCAAATGGGGTCACGGAGAGTCACACAAGATTGAAAACGACTTAACAACAACAACAAAGTCCTGGATACCAGGCCTCTTCTTCATGCAGTCTGCGACTGAGTCAGCTTTCTGTGGCTGCCATTGTTAACTCATGAAGTCTGTGGTTAGTCTGCTAAACTCCCTTCCCCCCATTATAGGCCAGCAGCCTTACCAAGCCTCTCCTCCAGGCCCCAGAAGCACATTCTGTAGGCATAGACTCGCTGAGTTTGCCAAGTGTAAGAGCCAGAGGCCACAACCAAACTATTCTATGAAGCTGGGCCAGTTTACTAACAACTTCACTCCAAAGGGATGTGCCATAGTCCTACGGTCCAGTTTGGCTGACAAGGACAAGTCCATTACGAGGCCACAGAAACATGGCCCCCTCCTGCCCTTCATCTAGCTGGTATGTGAGGAGGAGAAGTAGTAGTAGTAGTAGTAAAAATAAGAATGATTGTTATCAGAGCTATGAGGTTTGCAAAACACCTGATCGACATTATTTCCTTTGAACTTCACAACATCCTACAAGGTAGATGCTGTTATTATCCCCATTTTATAGACAAGGAAACAGAGTCTAAGAAAAGTTAAGTCACACAGCTAGGAAGTATTTGAACTCAGATCTTCTTGACTCCAAGTCCAACACTATCCACTGAGCCACCTAGCCACCTATTAGTAGAACGTATGGTGTCAGAAAGTGTCCTGGCCTGGGAGTCTGGGGCCCTCAGGTTCTAGTTTCCAGCTATGCCGCCTATATATCAATGTGCCCTTGGCCAGAAAGGTGACTAGCTTCCTTCCCCTCACTAGCCCTCTGATTTGGGTAGAGTGAGCACATTAGTGGTGTCCTGGAAAGAACACTGGGGTCACTGGAGGTTTGGGTGAGAGTCCCGTTTCTGACACTCATAGTCTGGGAAGCCATGAGCAAATTCTCTCAGTCACAGTCATCAGGAAGAGGCCAACTTCCTTGCCTCCTTTCACTGACAGGTAAGGAAAGTAGAGTCACTGATAGATGAGTAGTCACTGGATATTTTTGCCTCCTTGTCTAGTAGGCAGTAGCTGGTCCCTTTGGGCACAAGGCCAAGAAACCCAGTCCCATCAGCTTGTGGAGCAATGGTTAATTTAAAGGCAGATGCTCACTCCAGAGGCCAGTAGGGTTTTCTCCAATGTGGCTTTGTAGCATCTTTCTTAGGCTCTGTACCCTGAACTTGAGCATTCCATAACCCTCAGCCCTGGCCCATTCATCTAGGCTTCAGGACAAAAGACAACATGCCAGCCTGCCTGTGATGGTGAGTTTTCCATCTGAGAGGGCTAGGCGAATAACTATGGAGGGCCCTGGAATCAGACTCAGATGATCTGGATGTTAACAACCTGCTCTGCCACTCTATACCCCGAGGACTTCCTCAGGCCTCGGTTTCCCTCTCTGTCCAGTGAGGTAGTTGGGCTAGATGGCTTTTGAGTGCCTCCTTTCCACCTCTAACTCGATGAGCCTGGGACTACAGAGAGGTGGTCATGAACATGCCCTTGGATCTATTTATTTTCTTCATGGGAACATATCCTGAATGAACTATGGAGAACAAAGGCAGGGGGGAGAAGAACTATGTGTTCACAGACGTTCACAGCAGTATTATTTGTCATTACAAAAAGCCTAGCAACAACAGAAACATCAAACAACAGGACGATGGATGGTTAGAGAAAGTGTGGTACATTCATGTTATGGAATGCTCTCATGCCATTAAGATTAATAGGCAGGAGGGCTAACAAAGAAGGGGGGGGCCAAAGCAGAGCCAGAAAAAGCCAGGCCGCAGCAGTGATGACGGAAGAAGGAAAAGCCACTGAGGATTAATGGGCAGAGGATGCCAATGGGGACAGAGAGGGCCAGAAAGGGCACAAGCGTATTCTTCACTATTATTCATATGAAAGGCCCCTTCCTAAATGGTGACCGTGGGGTCAGAAAGACCCAGGACCAAGCCCTGCCTTTGACATGTCCTGGTAGGGCGATCACGACCAAATTGCTGAAACTTTCTAGGCTGGACTAGATGGCTTCTGGGGTCCCTTCCAACTCCAAGTCTAGAGTGCTTCTAAGAGCCCTCCACTAGGTCAGATCAGCAACATGTCTGTAACTTAGGCTCTTAGTGAGAGGTTCAAGAGATATGGCCCAAGGGCATATGGCCAGCCAGCTCCCCTACCGCAGTAAGACCAGAGGTCTGCACAAATATATTATTACTATGGCTAATACCAATAACAATGATGATAAGCTGCTCTTTCTACAGTGTTTTAAGGTAGGTGTAATAGCTTTATTTCTTCCATTTTATAGATAAGAAAATTGAGGTGAAAGAGATTTGAGTAACATTTTATGGATTGAAAGTAATTGAAATATAATTACCAAGCAAGTTTAGTGAGCTGTATTGAGGTTCGATATTAAGTACCATCTTGTCTAAAAAAGGGAGGGTGGCCATTTTGAGAAGGCATGTTAAGGTTTCTTAGCACAGGGAAGGAAATTGACATGGAGCCAAAGGCCCTGATTGCTTTCTATCTAGCCTGGGCTGTGGTAATAAAACGTGGTCTAACACAGTTGGTCAGAATTGAACAGGATCATGGGACCCGACGATCACAGATTTAAAGCTTGAAGAGACCTAAGAGAGGCCATTGAGTCCAGCTTCCTCATTTTATTGATGAGAGGAAGGAAGAGACTTGCCTAAGGCAACACACAGGGAACTAGCTAGGCCCCACTCCTCCTGTACTTCCTGTGACACCCTCCTGCCTAGTGGCAGGAGCAGCTCGGCCCCCCTAGACATGCATGTTCCTGGCTCCCTACGGGCTAATGGGGAAGGGGGGTGAGCAGCAGATCTGGGGATGCTAGCCCCTACCCTCAACCTGTGGGATGAGCCCCCAGCTCTATGTGCCAGGCCTCAGGTTGGCCTTGAGGGCTCCACCTGGTCCTCCGGTGCAGCACTACAAAGCCCCCCACACTATGGAATGACTGCTCCATAGGTGATGCCCAAACATGAAATGGTGCCCAGGCAAGCCCCTGGCATTGGAGTCAGAGGCCTGACTCTGCCACTCTCTGGGTACCCTTCAACAAGGCATTTCCCCTCTCAGTTTTCCCCTCTGTAAGACAGGGAGGTTGGACTAGATGCCCTTCCTCTCTGACTCCAGTGCTACTGGCCTTGGTCAGGAACCAGTAGCTTCAGTGGGATTAAGGTCTGGAATCTAATTAGGGCATGACTGTGGCAGCCAGGCAGGCACCGAAGCCCGGTATAGAGTGGAAAGGAGTGGGGTGGAGCCACAGATGACTCCTTGGGGAGAGGGGCCAGACCCAAAGGACTCCCCTCTCTCAGCCCTGAATTCTTCTACCTCCCTTGGCTCCAGGGGCACATTTTGCTTCTCAGGGCCTGCATGTTGTGGGAACCATGCTCTGATCAGCTGAGAGGCTTGTTAAGAAAAACAGCCAGCATTTCTAGAACACTTTCAGGTTTGCAAAGCACTTTCCACATGTTATCTTGTTTGTGCTTCACAACAACCCTGGGATGGAGATGCTATTATCACCCCCACATCACAGAAGAAGAAAGTGAGGCTAAGCAATTGGTTGCCCAGGACCATGCAGATAATGAATGTCCGAAGCTAGATTTGAATTCAGATCTTCCTGACCTCAGGTCCACTATGCCATCTAGCTACCTAGGCCTGCATTCTCAAGTCTAATCCTGAAGTGTCAGAAAAACACAGCCCTGTCCCACCTCTCCTCCCTGGACAGAGGGGCAGGAAAACACTGGAGCCAGCTGGCTCTCCAAGGCCTAGGGCAGCTTCAGCCTGGCTGTGGATAGAATGAAGGCACTTCGCTTAGGGAATCCTCCCACTAGAACCTTTCCCAATTTGTAAAACCAAAGCTGGGTGTGTGTTATTTCTCTAGGAAGGAGGTGCCCCCTCCTACTCCTCTGGGTCAGTCCTTGGGGGACCAAGGAGCAGACATGACCTTGGTGCCATCTGACACCAGCTTCCTGGGTGTATTTGCTGCTGAAACCAGGAGCTGGATTTTCAAGTCTGGTCTCTAAAGTCTCAAGCTGAGTCTCAAGCTGAGTCCCAAGACCTCTGAGGCCAGCCAGTCTAACCTGTATTTGAATCCAAGCACTCTCCGAGATAACTGCTCCCAGGCAATGATGGGAGTGAGCATTTACTGATTTTTGGTTTCCTTTGTAATACTATATACTTCATATTGTGCACTTCAAAACATTATTCTGAGATAATAGCTAACATTTACATAGTGCCTACTATGTGCCAGGCACTGTGCTAATTAGAATTATAATTGATCCTCATAACAACCCTTGGAGGTAGGTGCTATTATTATCCCCATTTTACAGATAAGGAAACTGAGGCAGAGGTTAAGTGACTTGGCCAGGGTCACACAGCTAGGAAGTATCTGAAGCTAGATATGAACTCAGGTTCTTCTGATTCCAGACCTAGTGTTCTGTATTTACAAAGTAAATATATTTTGGCATATTCCCCACTTTGAGATGACTCATGGTACACTTTTCCCTCCTACCTAGATGAAATGGACCTCTCGCCACCGTTCCTCCTAGTTCACCGTGTCTTTTGGCCTGGGGTTCTCCTATAGACCAGTTGGTCTGTGGACATTTGGAACCCAGGACTCTGGTGCTGTGCCCTGGGTGTCAGGCAGGACTCCTGAGTAACTGAATAAGGACTCCCAGGCAAGCACTCAGGGACTGGAGAAAACAGGGTGATGGGTATGGGTGAAGAGAAGACTCCAGAGCTTAAATTCCACCCAGAATGCCCACTCTGCAAGGGCAAGGCCTGTCTTTGTATCCCCGCATGTGCATAACATGGCCTGGCACATCTGAGCTGCTTAGTAACATTGACTATAAATTTAATGAGGACAGAAAACAGACCTTATCAAAATTTGGTATTTCCCTCAAAACAGTAGGTACTGCCCAGTACACAGTAGGCACTGCCCGGTACATGGCAGACACTGCCCAGTACATGTTAGGTACTGCCCGGCACACAGTAGGTACTGCCCAGTACACAGTAGGTACGCAGTGAATGCTTTTCCATGGGTCGAAGGGCAGTGAGATGATCCATGGGAAGGAAGTCCCTGAGCACATCCTCCACCTCAGCGCCACCCAGGGAAAACAAAGTGCAGCCGCTATCTTCTCTGGGGAATGTTCTCCTGCCAGTCTCTTTGGTACCTGGCTGCCAGTTCCTCACCTCATAGAGAACTTGCCCTTGTAACAGCCAACCAGAGTTGGATGGCTGCTGTTTCCCCCCTGGATGCTCCTATGCCTGGGAAGAATACACCTCATTTTCCATGACATCCCTCCCAAAGCTCCAGCCCCCCAATGGAGCTGAGAAAGGGAAGCTCCATGGACTGTGGAAGAGCATTTCAAAATGGCACTTGGACGCGGAGCTCAGGGAGTCATCCTGACCAGGGGAGGGACACTGCAGCCTTGGGACCTCAGAGTTGTTAGCTTCATGTGAGCCTCTAGGCCCACTGCACCTCCAAAAGGGGAGATGGTTGCTCAGTTCAGCTCAGAATTAGGATGAAAGCTCAGGGCTCCTAATGGCTGTAGAAAAGCTGATTTCTCTATCCCTTCCAGCTGCTTTGGAAGTGCCACAGTCTCAACTACATTCAATTGACAGGACATCTATTAAGTGCCTACTATGTGCCAGACACTGTGTAAACAAACACAAGAAAGAAACCTTCTCTGCGCTCAAGAAGGATATAATATGTGTACAGGTAAGACAAAATGACTTTATGGGTTAAAGAGTGATGAACCTGGGGGCGGGGGTGGGGAGAGAGAGGGGGCAAGAGACAAATAGCAGGAAAGGCTTGGAGTCAGACATAACGTGCCGTGCCCAACCTGGGAACAACTCCTATGGTCAGTTTGTCTGGGATGGAAAATAATGAAGGCAAGGGTGTGTGTGTGTGTGTGTGTGTGTGTGGAATCAGGATCCCAGGCCTTGCATGCCCCCCCACCCCCACGTCCTTATTTGGGGCCTCAAAGAGGGCAGCTAGTGAGAAAAGTCACAGGCTTCACAGCTGGAAGGCACATTAACAGCCAGTCAGTTTAACCCTCCCATCTTCCAGATGAGTATACTGAGGCCCAGACAGGCAGGGATTCAATAGCCCATGATGGCAAAGAAGAGAGGCAGGATCCAAACCCAATGTTCTTCTCAGGACAGCATAAAGAAGCTCCAGAGGGCACCCAGGGGTCACCTGACAATCCCTCCCCCAAACCACTGTAGAGAGGACCCTTTACTGTTCCGAGTATGTAACCACTCCATCTTTGGCCTCCATGCCTTTACCTGGAATGTACTTTCATCCTTGTGTCATGCCCTGCAGGATCCTGGGCTTTGCTCCAGTGCCACTTTCTTTAAGGGGCCACTCCTGCATCCTCCCTCCAGGGATTAGGGCCCCCTACCCCTACCATTATTCTTCATTTGCTTTGCGTTATGGCAACAGCCCTGGATGAGGGGGTCATCAGGCAGGGGGGAGCAAGGGATTGAACCTCCAGGAATCTATTTCCTCATGTGGAAATCTCTTCCCACCCCAAGCTCTTCTGAGGCTCAGTGAGAAGGTGTGTAGGGGGGCAGCTGAGGATTTGGAGTATGTTGGGCTTTGAAGGCCATCTCTTTCACTAACTGGCTTTGTGATCTCAGGCAAGTCACCAGACTTTTCTGGGCCTCAGACTGCTCATCTGTAAAATGGGGGGCCTTCCCTCACTGAACCAACAATCCTTGAGTGGTTGGCAAACCTAAAGGCATTAAATGGTAGCTATTTTGATCATAGGCTGGTGGCACAGGGGCGTTACTGACACTCTTCCAAGGCAGGAAGGAAAAGGGGCAGGTGGGCCTTTCCTTATGGCCATCTTTCACTGCCAAGGTGGGGATGGGGAGGGTGCTCCTGGGAGGCTGGGCTGGATGCTAATATCTGGGCAGTCACCGTAACCCCCTCTCCCAACACACACACAGCCGGGAAAAAGCACCAAGGGGATGCTTATCTCTGAGCCGTGACCTGGAAACTGGAGTCCCATGCACAACCCCAGACCTATTATGCAGAATATTTAGTCTACACTAACTTGGGCATCACTTTTAGAAGTCACGGAATGTTGCCAGCTGGAAGTACTCTTCTTGGCCATCATCTCATCCAGCCCCACATCCTTTGACAAATGGGAGAAACCAAGGCTCAGGGACAAGGGCCTTGTCCAAGGTCACACTGAGTTAATAGCAGAACCTCTTGACTAACAGGTCAGAGTCCTTTCCCCTGTTCCATCCCAAAGTTCCACAGGGGAATCCCAACTTTACTGAAAGAAGGAAAGGGGATAAGGAAGAAAGTAGGGAAGCTGGACATCATCATCACAATAACAGTAGTAACTTTTATGTGCCACTTTAAGGTTTGCAAAATATTTAACATATTGATTCTTATAACAATCCTGGGAGGTAGGTAGTATTATTAGCCCCATTTTACAGGTTAAGAAACTGAGGCTGAGCGAATTTAAGTGATACGCCCAGGGTCATGAGTGTCACAAGCTCAGGTCTTCCTGACTCCAGGTCCAGTACTGTAGCCCCTATGGCACCTAGCTCCCTCCTGGACCCTATGCAAAGACTGGCTTCCCAGGGCAGGTTCATAGGGGACCCAGAGCTGGAAGGGGGACGGGGGGTTATCTAGTCCAGCGCCCATTTTACAAAAGGGGACACTGACGTGACTCAAGTCCTTTGGCCCCAAATGTAGCGCTCCTTCTCTTGAACCGTACTGTTCTCCTTTTTGTGACCTGATGTCAGGAAAGATTCCAGACAGACTCTAAGTTAAAGACTCAGGATGAGGAGCTGGAAGGGCTTCTAGAGGGCTAGCTGGCTCAACTTCTTTACGTGGCTGGGGAAACTGAGACCCAGAGAGGGGAAGGAACTTACCCAGGGTCACCCACTGACTTCAATAGCAGAGCCAGGTCTAGCTCCTAGCTTCCATCTCCCAGCCTGCTTTATTTTCTACTATGTGTCATTGCTCCCCACAAACCAGGCTGCCACCAAGAATCGAGTCCATTAGGAATGCCAGACCCTGTGCCCCAGCTCTCTGGATCTCTGGTGCCTGGCTGATGCTCTTGGAGTGGGAGAATGGGGGTGTGAGAAACATGAAGAGGCTCTACCGAGCCAGGGCCCAGTCCTCCCTACCCCCACCCCACTGCTTCTCTACGTTGGAGGGTAGAAAGCTGGCCCAGGCTAGGAATTCAGCTCCCTTTCATCAAGGCTGGCCTGCCTCCCTCAGCCCCAAGGAGATAAGAGCCCAGCCAGCCTTGTGGAGCCAGGGCTGAGCTACGGCCAGCCCAAAGCTTCTTCACTAGTGAGCGAGCAGAGAAGCCCATCATGGAGCCCTGAGTCGAGGGGCCCCATGCTCTACACCTCTTCCCTCCTCACAAGGGGCCCATCCTGTTCGTGTTTCCTCCCCAAAGTCACTCCCGCTCCTCTGTCTATTAATGAGATAATGCAGAATACCCCCACTCCCACCCCTACCCCCCACACCACCCCTGGGCTGCTTAACCCAGAGTCTCTGCTCTGAGGATCTCAGAGAGCACTTTAGACCTCCTGGGGTCAGCCCACAGGATTCATGATCACTTAAGATACCAAGTCACACTCTGGGCCTTGAGCCCTCCGAAGAGCTTCCTGGGGCCTGAGTCTCACAGGCGGACAAGGCCCAACCAGATCAAACCCTCCAAAACCATTCTCTCTCTTCAAGACTGAGTGAGGATAAAGAAGACAATATCCAAGGAGGGAGCCAAGCGATTTAGTCTAAAAATCAGGCTATTTCATCATTGATGAATGATAAGTATAGGAACAGAGACCTAGAATGTGGCCCTTTTAGCTCCTCCTACCCCTCATCCCTAAGGCAGAGGCCCAGAGAAGTTAGCTGACTTGCTCAAAGTCACACAGTATTATAAAAGACATAGTCAGAATTGGAACTCAGGTCATCTGACTCCAATCACAGAATTCCTTCCACTAAACCATGCTACTAGAACACATCTATGGAGGCTGCTTGCCTTCTTAAAGCTCCCATAATGTTAAAATTGGACTTGACCTGTGAGATCATTTTGTCCGCTCCCCTAGCTTTACAGATGGGGAAGCTGAGGCTCAGAGACATGAGGGGACTTAGGGTCACACAGCAAATGTGTGGCAGAGCCCAGATATCATAGCCCCAAAGCAGGGGTGCTGTTTCCCCAGTAGCCCCCCCCCATCTGTCTTCTGATCTTCCTCCCCTACCAGGGCTGGATGCTTAGCCAGTCTTACCTGCTAATGCTCTTCAGTCTCTGCTAGGCTTCAGAGGCCTGACTGCCACTTCGAAGGTGACAGGATCTTCTGGGTTCTGCCGGCCCCTTCCAAAGAAAGAGCTAGCTTGGGGCTGGGTCCCTGGGGTCAGCTGGGATAGTTTCCTGCCTGAACAGAGAGAAAGGAGACACTCAGGAGAGCGGAACTGTCTGGGAGCAGAAGGCTGGGTGTGTTGTGCCCTTCAGGGGAACAAACAGGTTTCTCTTCACACACACACAGACATACACACACACACACACACACACACACACACACAGACACACACACGCACACGCACACACAGCACCTCACCTGCCTGCTCTACTGCCCTCTCTCTGGCCTCAGCTACCTCCTTTCCTTGGCCCCCATCCTCCTCTCTCTTCTCTCCTGGAGGAGGGATTTACTCCCTCACCATTCCCCAGGCAGGGGGCAGCAGCTTGCCAGGCTCTCCCCCACTGCCAGCCCCTCTCAGAGCTCCCCCAGCTGCTGATCAGAGCCCCAGAGGCTTGTTTGAAAAATCAACCTTGCGGGGCAAGATCCCTTTTCTGCTTGCCTCCTATAATCCAGGGGAGGGCAGAGTGGACCCTGCAGACCAGGGCCCTTTCCTGGTAAAGGCCAGGATCTCTGAAAGCAGCCTAGAAAGGGAGAGGAATGACCCCCACCCATCCCCCAACCTCATTTACCTGGTCTCACATTGAGCTGAGACTTCCACAGGTACTTTTTTAAGCCTGCCCTAGCTGAAAACTTATTAGTGGGCCCATTTCACAGATGGAGAGTTTAGGCCCAGGGCAGAAAAGTCCTTTTTGGTAGAGAAAGAGATACTTCTTTCCTCTTGAGGTGGTGAGGGAGGTGTTTCTCCACTCTCTGCCAGTGGGTAGCTGGAAAAGCAAGTGGATTTCCCCTAAATAGCCATGAAGAAAAGGATTTGCCTGGGCACACAGGCCCTAAACAGCAGTGCTGAGATTTCAGCCCTCCTCCTCTGCCTTCTTATTCCCCTGCATCAGAATAGTTCGGGCTCTAAGGCTCCAAAGACCTGAACAATCCTGTTGGATTCTGAGGCCCCTTCCAGTAGCAGGGTGAGGTGGGGAGAGAGCCAGCCTCAAAGTCAGGGAGGCCTGACTGAGTCTAAGACTGGCCTCTGGCACATGGTGGCACCTCTCTAAGAACAGAAGGTAGTGATGTACTGGGCAAATGGAGCCCCCTGGACCGCTGAAAGCCCAAGTTTGGCCTCTGGTAGCATGAAAGAGATGGCCTAGATGAGGGACATCCACTTCTCCAGCTTGGCCTGCTTACAGCCTTCACAGATCTATTTCTAACTGACTTTGACACCATTGGACTAGATGGTCTCTGAGGGCCCTTTTAGATCTATGATCCCTTCTCCTGCCCCCCCATACCCATGATTCTATAATCATGTGGGGCCCAGGAGATGGCAGCTGGTGATTTCTGTTTACCAGTTAGGGGAGGCCCCAGCCCCCAGGGATCCAGATGGCCCTGCAACTTCCCCAGCTCCAGGAAGACCGTGAAGTATGGTGGAAAGAACACTGGATGGAAGACCTAGAAGATGGGTTGGAGCAAGGGCCCCCACTATTCGAGTAAACCTCTCTGAGCTTCGGTTCTCTCCTAGGGGCAATCAATCACTAGGCATGTATTTAGTGCCTACTATGGACCGGGCGCTGGACTTGGGGCAGGGGATAAGGTTTAAAGCCGGAGAGATCCTCGAGATCATCTAGCCCGATCTCTTCACTGTACAGATGACAAAACTGAGGCCAAGAAAGGAAGGGGCTCGGTCAGAATCTGACCTTCCCGAGGCACTAAGTGAGAGAGCTGGCTTGGGAACCTCGAGCTTCCTTTCCGCTTTAGCATTTCCTGAGAGGGCACTGGCAAGTCTCTTGACCTCAGCCTCGGTTTCCTGTTCTGTAAAAATGGAAATCCTAAACATCTCCAAGTACTCTTCTTGCAAGGTTTATGGTGAGGGTCAAATGAGAGAATGGATGCAAAGGGTTTTGCAATTCCAATGTCTTCCACTAGCTGCAAACAGAGGGGATGCTCGGCACAACACTAAGGACTTCAGACAGGGGTGCAGTGCCTGGTGGTCAGACTGAGGGAAGTGGACAAGGGGGCAAAGTGGAGAGGGTGGCTGCTTTCCACAATTTTGTTTCTTTCTTTTCTGTACCAAGAAAAACAGAGTGGGCCTCACAAGCTGAGCTGTTACCAAGCACTCAGGGCAGTGCCACCCCCCCGCCACAAGCAGTTTATGATGAAGAGATTATCTCTGCTCTGGGGAACAGAATAATTCTCTTGTGCCAACTGGGGAGCTTCCCAGGCTGGGGAGGCGGAAGGTGGGTGGGGCTGAGAGTAGTGCTGGGTTGGGTCCTGGGGAGGGGTGGAGGAAGAGGTTGGATGCCCAGTGGGCCTGGGTCTTGGGATCCATGGCTAGACCTCCAACTCTTGCCTTGGGCTGGAAGCAAGGCAGGGCCCGGGTCCGCAGCTGGGGGCTGATATGGAACCCAAGGTGGATGTGAGTGGGGGGGAGGTCAGATTTTAGGCATGAATGGTCCTGGCTCATTTTCTCTCTCCCTAGGCCCTCCTCTTCCAAAGCCTGGAGGAAGAGCCTTGCTCGAGCAACAATCTGATTTTACCCCTCTCCTTTCTGTCAGCTCTTCCTGGCCATGACCCAGCCTGCTTCCTGCCTCACCAAGGCACACTGGGCCTCCAGCTTTCTTAAAGGACCCCAGAATTCAGAGGACATGACCCGTGCCCCAAGATGCCCAATCACCTGGCATAGGGCAGCTCTTCCAAAAAAGCCATGCCAAGTGTTTCCTGGGCCAGCTGTGGGCCTCTCTTTGGTCTCCTTCCCCTTCTCAGATAGACTGGGGTTTATTTCTTCAGGGCCTTCTTCAGCCAGCTGGCTCCCTTTCCATATTGACAACCAAGATTTATAGGGTGCTTTAAGGTCTGTACCCTTATCTTAGTGAGATGCTCTAGCCTTTTGGGATGTGAAATTGCTGTTTGTTTCTGGTCTGGACCTTGGATTGCAGTGCTATAGGCAGGTGTGCATTGCATTGCTCTTAGTATGGAACATTTCTTCCACCAATGCAGATCAGCAATTCAGTGTGTAACTTTATAGTTTTAGATGGTTTCCTAGGGGGCGCTTAGGGATTAGGTGACTTGCCAAGGGTGACAGAGCTAGGATTCATTGAGGCAGCACTTAAAGCTAGGTCTTCCTGACTCCAGGGCTGGCCCTCCATCCAGCTTCTGTATTTATGCCATACTGACATTTTAATGTATCTGTGTGTATATGTAACACACACACACACACACACACACACACACACACACACACACACACACCATTCTCATAAAATTGTAGAGCACTGGAAGGCTGGAAGGCCCCTACAGAGTAGGTAACCCTAACAAGGTTTGCAAACTGCCCTGGGGAACTTCCTGCCTGGGACAGGGTATTGGCCTTTCTGCCCCCTCTAGTGGCCACTCCTGAGTTCCACAGCTCTTCCTGAGCCCGGGGCTCTGGCAGGGAATTGGGGCTAACCCTAATCCCAACTCTGTGAGCCATCATCATACAGGAGTGAGCCAGGAATAGGACTTCGAGCTGGTAGTACAGAGAACTACCTTGTGTGCTAGAGCACCACACCTGGAGTCAGGAGGGAATACCCTGAGTTCAAATCCCACTTGGGACACTTACCAGCTATGGCCATAGGCCAATCACTGAAAGGCAGATCTGGAAGGAACCCTTGGAGACAATATAGTCCAAATGATACCAGGACAAGAATCTTCTCTACAGTCAGCCCCAAGACACCTTGGAGAGAGCTTGAAGCTCTCTCTCTTTTGGGGATTGGGCTGGGGAATGGAGTGAGGGAATTTTTATTTTTTAACTAACAAGCATTTATTTTTTCCCCTCCCTCAAACTGAAAGAAAAAGGAAAAAAGAAAAGCAAAACCCTTGTAATATACATAATCAAGCAAAACAAATCTCCACACAGGTCACGTCCCAAAACATATGTCTCAATCAACACCCTAAGTCCCTCCATCTTTCCATCAGGAAATGGGCAGCATGCTTCATCATTGGTCCCCTGGACCCATGGTTGGTCACTGCATTGATCGGAGTCCTGAAGTTTTTCAAAGTTGTTAGTCTTTAAAATGTTGTTGATATTATAAAAATTCTTCCCCTGAATCTGTATCAGTTCATACTTCCCTGGTTTCTCTAAAACCAGCTGCTTCAATCATTTTTTACAGCATAACAGTAGCAATAATAACTAGTATTTATATGGTGCTTTAAGAGCTTGGCAAAGCTCTTCACAAATATCGCATTTTATCATCCTGAGAGGTAAGTGTTATTATGCCCAGTTTACAGATGAGGGGACTGAGGTAGATCAGTTACTTGCCTAGGGTCACAGAGCTACTAAATGTCTGAGGCTGGAGATGAACCCTGAGCTTCCTGGCTCCAGTTCTAGCTCTTTATTCACTGGGCCCCAGCTGCCTTAGAATATAATAGTATTCCATTCTATTCATTTGTCATCATTTGTTCACTTATTCCCCAAATGATGGACACCCCTTTAGTTTCCAGTTCTTTGCCACCACAAAAGGAGGTACTATAAGTATTTGTGAACATATAGGTTCTTTTCCTCTTTCTTTCATCTTTTTGGGGTACAGGGCTAGTAAATATATTTCTGGGTCAAATGTAACGCAGATTAGTGACTTTTTAGGCAGAAGGGCTGGACCAATTTATAGCCCCCAACAGGGCACTAATATGCATTTCCCCATAGCTCTTCCAACGTTTGTCATCTTACTTTTTTGTTCTTTGCCAATCTGATGGGTGTGAAGTAGAACTTCAGAGTGGTGTAAATTTGCATTTCTCTAATTAGTAGTGATTTGAAACATTTCTTCATAAGGCTGCTGATGGCTTGGATTTCACTGAAAACTACCTATCTATATAGCTTTCGTTTATTAGTTGGGAGATGACTTGTTTAATTTAATAAATGTTTTATTAATTTATTCATCATTCATTGTTCTTATAAATTTGAATCAGTTCCTTGTAGGTCTTAGAAGTGAGATCTCAACCAGAGGAACTTTCTACCAATATTTTTTTTTCAGTTCACCGTATCCCTCTAACTTTAGCAGTATTGGTTCCATTTGTTCAAAACCTTTTTAATTTTATGTAACCCAAACTGTTCACTCTATCTTCTGTGATCCCCTCCATCATTTGGTCATGAATCTTCTCTCTCCATAGATCTAAAAGGCACTTTCTTTCTTACTCTTTTATGTGACCTTTCATATCTAAACCATGTATGTATGCATTCCGAGTTTATGTTGGTATATACCATGTGAATTACTGGTCTATACCTAATTTCTACCTGACTGCTTTCCAGTTTTCCCGAGTTTCTGTGTACCTACTCTGTTTCACTGACCAATCTGCTTTTTAACAAGTATCCTTGAAGATTTATGGTGAGGGCAAACCCACCATCTCCTAAGGTAGCCCCAAGCTGGAAGGGACCCAAAGGGCCCACGTAATCCAAGCCTTCTTCATCCCAAGGGGAGATTAAATGACTCATCCAAATTTGAACCCAGGTGCTCTGATAGGAGGAAGGAGCACACAGAAGACAGAGAGATACTGAGAGCAAGTTCCAGGGGGGCAGAGAGGAGAGAGATGTGTAGAGAGAGAAATAGAGGTATAGAACAGAGAAAGAGGCAGCGCTCAGAGACAGCGAGCGAGTACGAGAAAGAGGCGAAGGGAAGGCGGAGGGAGGGGGGGCGGGGCGGGGCATAGAGGTGGAGGGACCACGAAAGCAAAGAAATCCAGGCAAGGATGGCAAGGGAGGGGCGAGAGCAAGGAAAGAGGACCACAGGATGGGCGGGATCAAGGAGAGAAGATGGCGGAAGGGGAGGGGCTAAGCGCCGAGATTGCGGGCGAGGCGGGGCTAAAAGCATAGGGTTACGGAAGAGGCTAAACGCGGAGGGGGTGCGTGTGGGGCGGTGGGGGGGTGGTTCGTGAGGTGCAGAGAGACGTGACTAAGAGCATAGGATTGCGGAAGAGGCTAAGCACAGAGGCGGAAGGGGCGGGAGCAAGGACCGTAAGGCTGCGGAAGGGGCGGGGCAAAGCGCGGAACTGAGGTTGCGGAAGAGGAAGAGCAAGTGAAAGGGAGGGGGTGAAGTGAAATGATACAGTGAACGCAAAGAGGAGGGGCTAGAAGTAATAGAAAATGGGGAAGGGTCTAGAAATGCGGGAGTAGAGCAGGGAAGGAAGAGGGAAAGAAGAGACAGAAGGGCGGGGCACGGAGCGCGCTCGGGAGGGGCTGGGAAGGGAGCGCCAGAGTAGGTGCACAGGGACAGTGAAGGTTTTTTTATACAGTGGCTAACATTCAGCTTAACTCACACAGGGTTAATTAATAGACTCAAAAGAGCTCCATACAGTCTTAATTCCTGGCAGTCAGCAGCCAGCAAATTATTAATAAAGGAAAACTTAGGCCTAACAATAAAAATGTATTATTATTTATATGGAGATATTTATATCATGCCTTCATAATTATTTTGCTCAGTAATCCGACCCAAGAAACTGCCATTCGGCCATTCGAAGCTTGCCCAGCACCTCCTGGCCCCCTGAGAGGGCACTCCCCGCTCTGGCTTTCCCCATTTTCTTCTCCATTTTCCTCAGGAGAAAACATCCAGTCCAAAGCAAGCCTATGGGCTTGCTTTGTTCCAGTCCCTGAAACAGCCAAACCAAGACCAAGCCTCAGAGCCAGTTCTTGCTTTGGACTGCCAGTAAAATTCTTGCCCAACAGTCAGGATGGCCCCCATAATGCACTCAGCAGGGGGCCAAGGTCTCTACCGAAGGCCTCCTCTACCAGGCCTCCATTGTCCAATGCCCAGTTATTTTCTGTCACAGAAGTGACTAGGTTATAGAATTGGGCAGACCAGGATCCAGAACAAACACAAGAAAAGTAATTCTAATAAAATGAAGGAGAAGAAGCTGTGCTGACGTTCTTGTAGCTGATTTACAATGCACTCCTCACATCTCATTTAATTTTCACAACTCTGAGGTAACTTAAGACCATGTCACTATGACCACTTTACAGGAAATTGAACAGTATAATAACTAAGTGAGCTAAAGAGGGAGGATTAAAACCCAGGGCTCTCTTCCTTTTTTAGCCATTGCCCTTTCTACTGTTTTACCAAAATAAAATTTAGGACCATAAATAGTTTTGCTGAGGGCCAAAGCACGAAAATAAAAACGAGAAGTGATCTAGAAATGGGCCCTGGTATTCAGGAAGCTTTTGAAAAGCATCCACATCTTCCAAGGCAGAGGACTAAACCCCCAATAAAAAAAAATTACCCAAGTAAGGGTCCACCAAGGTTGGCCCAAGGTACATGGAGAACATTAGGAGCTCCATCTTGCCAAATAGAGAGGTACTCTAAAGTATATTATCACTGACCTGAAGTAGAATCCAATTCAGAGAGAGCAGCAGATCGTCCCAGTCAACCCAACGAAGTGAGACTGGTTGATGCGCAAGCTGGGCAACACCAGTTATTGCCTGGCATGAGAAGGGGGTTGTTAGTAGATCCTCCCCCTCAGGCTCAATGTCTACCAATCATATTGTAGCCTGAGGCAGGGGTCCCAATCATCAATGGAGTCCCTTTTTTTCTTGATCATCCAATAAGAATTGGGGGTATAGGGAAACTTAGTGTCAAATCCATCAAGGCTGCCCAGGCTGACTAGTTCTTTCTGGATGAGTAGAAACTTGGTTTCAAATCAGTGGCCTTGTGTAGGTTGACCAATGGATGTTTCCGGACAAAAGGAACTGGGTCCTAGAGGTTATCTATTCTAACTCCCTCATTTTATAGATAGGGACACAGGAACAACACAGAAAGTAATAATGTTGGCCAAGGCCACTAAGAGATATTTTTTTTTTAAAATTTTATCTTTGAGGCAGAGCTGGGATTCTAACCCAGTTTCTGTCTGCCAAGGCCACTATGGCCCTGCATCATAAATTGGAACCTCAACAGTTCCTACTTAGAATTAGCTAGTCACTTTGAAAATCAATTTAGCAGGTGGAGTTGTAGAAAAATGGGTGATAGAAACCCTTTGGCATGTCTTAGACATTGTGTTCACTTGCCCAAAACTTTTTTTTAGTAGTACCCCCATAATTTCGTATTTCTGTAGTGTTTTAAAGTTTACCTTTTTTCTCACTAAAGTTCTCTGCCAGTACTTCACTATGGAGATAAGTTCTAGAAGGCAAGACTAAGCCTAAAAGGTCTCCAGCATGGCCCTAGTAATGGACTCTGGGCTTGATGTCTAGTGACATAGAAAATATCCAAAAAGAGACAATGGTTGACATTTTCAGAACACGTTACAGTTTCTAAAGCACTTTGCATCCATTGCCTCTCATTTGGTCCTTCTTCAGCAGCCCTGCACAGTAGGGATGCCACTATTATTTTCATCATTCCTGTTTTACAGATGAGAATGTTGAGGCACAGAATACTTAAGGGACATGTAAAATTATACTGCAGAATAGGAGCAGTGCCAAGATTCAAATTCAGGACTTTTGACTCAAGTCCAGTGTAAACCTGAGCTCTTCTCCACCTGACTTTTTTTTTAATCCATATCAAGTCCCTGTCTGCTAAGTCAGGGCCTTTCCCAGAGGATCTGGTATTTGTGTCAGTGGAGGTTAGATGTCAGATTTAGGTTATTTAAAATTTTCAAAGCATCTTCCTCACAACACCCCACCCTGTAAGGTAGGTTAGTATTATCATTAATTATTCTTATTAATATTATTCAGATAAGTAAATGAGACTGAGGTTAAAAACTTGCCCATGGTAACTAGTGGATGTCCAAGGCATTCTGGATCATATTGACTTAAGAATCTTGTATGAAAAAGAACCTAGCAAGTAACCAAAGACAGAAAGGTTAGGCTGGGACTTTCCAAGGGGTCTGTCCCTGTCAGCAGGGCAATGGTGACTGCATAAGGAAGAACCATAGACTTGAGTTTTCTCTGGTCTCCCACCCCTAACCACAATGGAATCTAAATTAATGTGACAGAGTGACAGAGAAGTAGACCTAAGCACTGAGACAGAGCCTGTCCTCATAGGGGTCAAGGGTTTCTTAACCCTGGCTGTGTCATGGACCTTCTTGACAGTCTGGTGAAGTTTTTGGACCCCTCCTCAGAATCACGTTTAAATGAAGAAAAAAATAAAATACATAGAACTACAAAGGAAATGAAAGGTTAGTAAAAATAAAGATTTTTTTTCATACAAGTTCATGGACACCCGGTTAATTAACTCTGCTATAGAAGGAACCTATATTCCTGAAGAGGTAATAACATAGTCTTTTAAGGGGCTGGGGCCGTTAGACTTTTTATTTTGTTTTCAGTTATCATAAGTATATTTCCTCTCCCTCCCACCATCCGCTCTACTGAAGAAAAAAAAAGAAACAAAATACTTGTAACAAATATGCACAGTTAAGCAAAACCAAATTCCCTATTTATCCATGTCTCACTTTTCATCTTGAGTCTATCACCCTTCCAGGCAGGAGGTGGGCAGCCTGCTTCATCACTGGTCTCTCTGGAATTGTGGTGTCACTGCAAACCATAATCAAAGTTCCCAAGTCTTTTCAAAGTTGCTGATATTGTATAACATTGTCTACACTGTTCTCCTAGCTCTGCTCCCTTTACTCTCTTATCAGTTCATACAGATGTCAGGTTTCTCTGAAACTATCCTTTTTGTCATTTATGACACTTACAACATTATGACAGTTATTCCATGCTATTCATTTATTCAGCCATTCCCCAATTGATGGGAACCCTCTGTTTCTAGCTCCTTGCCACTACAAAAAGAACTGCTATGTTTTTGTACATATGGGTCCTTTGGCTCTTTTAAACAAACAAACAAAAAACTTCCTTAGGATATAGGCCTCGTAGGGGCATCACTGGGTTAAAGGGTGTGCACATTTTAGTAATTTTTGTGGCATCGTTCCAAGTTGCTTTCTAGAACAGTTAGACCAATTTGCAACATCACCAGCAACAGCGCATTAATGTACCTGTTTTCCTTCAGCTTTTCCAAAATTTGTCATTTTCCTTTTTTTTGGTCATCTTTGCCAATCTTATGGGTGTGAAGTGGAACCCCAGAGTTGTTTTAATTTGCATTTCTCTAATTATTTGTGATTTGGAGTATTTTTTCACATGGCTATTTATAGCTCAGATTCCTTCTTTTAAAGTATATCTATTCAAATCCTTTGACCATTTGTCAATTGAGAACTGTTCTTATTCTTATAAATTTTTATTGGTTTCCCTATGTATCTTAGAAATGAGACCTTTATCAGAGAAAAATTTCCCCCAGTTACTTGTTCCCCTTCTAATGCATTGGTTTTGTTTGTATAAAACCCTTTTAATTTTACGTAATCAAAATGATCCATTTCTGTGATCCTTTCTATCCCTTGTTTGGTCAAGAACTCTTCCCCATTCATAGCTCTGAAAGGTAATTTTTTCCATATTTATGAAGTCACCTTTTGTGTCTATTCCTTTGAAGCTTATCTTAGTATATAGTATATACCAGGCTTAGCATAGTATATGAGTTACTGGTCTATACCTATCTTCTACCTGATTGCTCTCTAGTTTTCTCCAATTTTTCTCTAACAGTAAGTTTTTACCCCAGTAGCTGGAGTCTTTAGTTTACTAAACACCAGGCCCCTGTGTTTGTTCGCTTCTGTATGTTGTGTGCCTAATCTGTTCCACTGATCAACCTACTTTTGACTCAGTACCAAATTGTTTTGATGATTACTGCTTTGTAGTGCAGTTTGAGATCTGGTACTACTAGGAGGGGTCTCAAGTCTTGAGGTTGATCCAAACTTCCTGGGGTTACTGCTGATCAGAAAGACACGTTCTCAAAGAAGCTAAAACTAAAAGGTTGTAATGGAAATAAACCAACTTCTGGAAGGCATGCCAAGCACCACTCACTCTCTTAATTAGGTAACATTTAAGCTCTTAATTCTGTTAAGCATGTCATCAAGAATGCAGATCCTGAAAGAAATGGCTAATGTATAATATAATGAGAAGGCCTGTCATGGGATCCTAGACTTTGTTAAGACTTATAAGGGATCTCAGTAGCTATCGAGTTCAACTCACACTCCAAAAGAAATCCTACCACAACATATCTCAACAGTAGTCATCCAGCCCCTGCTTGAAGAATACCAATGGACAGCTCTAAGTGCCAGGGAGCCTTTCCTGACATTAAGCATTAATTAGCCTCTCTGTTACTCTACCCATTCTCCTAGTTTTGCCCTATTAAATTTCATCTTAGAATTTTTGGAGGCCTCCCAGCTTTGTGTCATCGGCAAATATGATAAGCATGGCCTTTATGTCTTTTGCCAGTCATAGATAAAAATGTTAAACAGTAAAAGTCCAAGTACAGATTCCTGGGGCCTCCCACTGAAGACCTTCTTCCAACTTGACATGAAATGATTAATATTAATATGTAACTATTCTTTGAACCTGAGTATTTGAGCTGTTCCATCATCTAGCCCACATCTCTCCATCTTGTCCAACACAGCATGAAATACCTCATCAAAGGAGTTGCAAAGACTAGGGCAATGATAGCTACCAATTCTTGAATACCATTTTACAGATGAGAAAACTGAGTCCCATAGAGGTAATGAGCCCAGTCAAACAGCTAGGGGGTGTCAAAGTTAGGATTTCAACTCAGGCTTCTAGCTCAGATAAACCACCCTGAATAAGACTTTGGGAGATGGTGGAGGTCAGAAGGGCCTGGTGTGCTGTGATCTGTGGAGTCAAGAAGAGTCAGACATGGCTGAACAACTGAACAACAACATAAGACTCCTTCTGTCTCAGTATCTTTCTCCTTAGCCTTCCCTACAGGTTTAGAGAAGGAAGAGCCCCACTCCAGTATCTTTGCCAAGAGAACCCCAAATGGGTCATGAAGAGTTGGACATGACTGAAATGAACGAGCAACAAAATAGCCTTTACAGGAGAACTTGCTCCCCCATCTATCCTTTTACTAAGAAATATGCTGCTTTATGTAGGGCTACCTACCTTCCCAGCTTTGTATTATTCCGCTCCAACATGCAAATGACTTCCTAGTCATCATGTGCAGGCTTCAGTTGCCTTGATACCTTTGTTGAGACAGTTCTGCCTGCTTGGAATGTCCCCAGCCCCACCTTAGTTTTGGTGACCCAGCTTCAATGCTATCTTGGCCCTGAAGTCTTCTCTGATCTTCCCAGATGTCCACTACTGGGATTGATGTACTACTACTACTACTACTGTCTCTATTCTTTTCCTGATTGGATAATGTCTTTGAGGTCAGGGGCTGGGCCTCACTCATCTCTGTCCTTCCCTTCCACCCCCACCCTTTGGCTCTCTTCCCTGTGGCATGCAGCAAAGGGCCCTGCCCCACTGAGAATAATTGAGGTTTGTAGAATGAATGGAAACACACCAGGCAGCAGGTACAGTACTATGAACTTTATTTAGAAGCAAAACCACAGCAGAAAATTTCACTCAAAAGCGCGTTGTTCCAAGTATCCCACCAATGAGTAGAAAAGGATGAGTGATGTCATGTAATGGCTCCCTCCTCCACCAATGCCTCATGGGGCATAGGGGCGCGTTTGACCCTAGGGTCTCAAAGGCTGTGGCCGGTGGGCAGAGCCTGAGCTCAAGCAGGCTTAGCAGGCTGGAAAGGCTCAGAGTCTGGGCCCAGTGATAGACCGGGCATCTGTTCTCTGAGGGGCTTAGCTCCATAAGGTAAGCCACCAGGGAATGCATTCTTTCTTGGCCACAGCAACTCACGGAAACCATATCCTAAGGCATAAAAAGGCTTCAATCTGCACTGGTAGACGGGAAGAGGGTTACTCCTTGCAGAACACAGAATGGAGCTCTTCCCCTCACTAGGTAACAGAAATAATTTACACGCGGATTGCACTTTACAAAGTACCGTCACATGTCAGCTGATATGAACCTCACAACAAACCCCGTGAAGGAGATAGGGCGAATGGGATCATCCCCATTTTATAGATGTAGAAACTGAGGTTCATAGAAGGGAAGTAATTTGCTCAAGATCACACAACTAGGTGCCAGGTGAACACAAAGTAGGGGGCGGGGCAAGGGAGCACAAAATGGAGGTGGGGGTTTTCACTGAAGCATAAAATTGGGGTGGCATGAATGGTCAAGAGAGCACAAAACAGGAGCTGCGTGGGCAGTCAGAGAACACAAAATTGAAGTAGGGTGATCAGAGCACAAAATAGCAGTAGGGATAGATGTCAGAGAGCACAAATTGGCAGTGGGGGTGGGTGTCCGAGAACACGAAATGGGGGTGGTACAGGAAGGCAGGGATCACAAAATGAGGCTGGGGGAGGTCAGAGAACGCAGAACTGGAGTAGTGGGAGAGGTCAGAGAGCACAGAATGGGGGTAGTGGGAGAGGTCAGAGAGCACAGAATAGGGGTAGTGAGGGTGGTCAGCGAGCACAAAATGGGGGTAATTAGAAAGGTCAGAGAGCACAGAATGGGGGTCATGGGGGTGGTCAGAGAGTACAAAATGGGAATAATCAGAGACATCGGAGAACAAAGAATGGGGGTGGTGGGAGAGGTCGGAGAGCACAGAATGGGAGTGGTAGTCAGAGAACACAGACTGGGGGTAGTAGTCTGAGAACACCGAATCAGGGTGGCGCGGGAGCTCCGAAAGCCCAGACGGGGGCTGGTAGTCTGAGAACACCGAATCGGGGTGGCGTGGGAGCTCCGAGAGCCCAGACGGGGGCTGGTAATCCGAGAACACCGAATCGGGGTGGCGCGGGAGCTCCGAGAGCCCAGACGGGGGCTGGTAGTCCGAGAACACCGAATCAGGGTGGCGCGGGAGCTCCGAGAGCCCAGACGGGGGCTGGTAGTCCGAGAATACCGAATCGGGGTGGCGCGGGAGCTCCGAGAGCCCAGACGGGGGCTGGTAGTCCGAGAACACCGAATCGGGGTGGCGCGGGAGCTCCGAGAGCCCAGATGGGGGCTGGTAGTCCGAGAACACCGAATCGGGGTGACGGGGCAGCTCCGAGAGCCCAGATGGGGGCTGGTAGTCCGAGAATACCGAATCGGGGTGGCGTGGGAGCCCCGAAAGCCCAGTAGGGGGGTGGTAGTCCGAGAATACCGAATCGGGGTGACGGGGCAGCTCAGAAAGCCCGGTAGGGGGGTGGTAGTCTGAGAACACCGAATCGGGGTGACGGGGAAGCTCAGAGAGCCCGGTAGGGGGGTGGTAGTCTGCGAACACTGAATGAGAGTGGAGGGAGAGGTCAGAGAGCACAGAATGGGGGTGGTAGTCTGAGAACACGGAATGGGGGTGGCGGGGGAGGTCAGAGAGCACAGAATGGGTGTGGTAGTCTGAGAACACGGAATGGGGGTGGCGGGGGAGGTCAGAGAGCACAGAATGAGGGTGGTGGGGCATGTCAGAGAGCACAGAATAGGGATGGTACAGGAAGTCAGAGAGTACGAAATGGAGGTGGTGCGGGTGGTCAGAACACAAAATTGAAGCAGGGATGGGTGTCAAATAGCACAAAATGGGGGGGTCAGCGGAGGCCAAAGAGCCCAAAATGACAGTAATGGGGGAGGCTAGTGAATCCAGGATGGTGGTGGGGGAGGTCACAGAATGGTAATAAGGATGTGAACGGGTGATGGGATGGTCAGAGTGCAAATAACGTCAAGGGTGGGCTCAAACAACAGCAAAATGGAGGGAAAGGGCAAAAGGAGAACAGAAAACCGTGGTCAGGGCAAGGGGGAGGTGGAATTGGCAGCTGCCTTATCTGAAGGAAATACAAAGGGGGCTGGTTCTTACAAAGGTCAATACTGTCCCTTCCCTCCCCCCAAGCAGTACCATTCAGAATAAGGCATCAGAAGTTCTACCCTTTTGCCAAAGAGAGGAGGCCCCGGTCCAAGAGAAACCTGTTTTTAGTAGCAGAGGCCCAAGGTGCAGGCTGGAAATCAAGAGTGAGCTATCGCTTCCCCAGGGAGTTATTTGCTGGGGGTGGGTGCACTTTAGTTGGCCTTGCGAAGATGGTAGAAGCTCTTCACGGTGCGCTCTACAGCATGGTCCAAGGTGACCAGTGGCTGGTAGCCCAACAGCTTCTTGGCTCTCTCACAGCTGTAGTAGTGGTACGTGCCAGCCAGTGCCACTCGCATGGGTGTGAAGGTAGCCTTGACCTTGATGAGAGGACTGATTACCATGATCACCAGAGACAAGAAGAAGGCCAGGTAGTAAGCCAACCAGTAGGGGATATGGTATTTTGGAGCCTCGTAGTTCAGGCCTGTTAGAATACGGGACAGGAAGGCCCAGAAAGGGATCGGCTCGTCATTGGTGATGTGAATAGCCTGGAGAGGAAGAGAAAAAGAGAGAAAGACAGGAGGAGAGGGGGAAAGAGAGAGAGAGAGAGAGAGAGAGAGAGAGAGAGTAAGAGAAAGCAATACAGATGGCAGCCAGGACCAACAATTCTAACGGATTCCAGGTTCACCCAATACTGCTTCTGCTTTAGATGACAAAACAATGTCTTAAGCAATTTGAGGATCCTCTCTGAATGGCTACCCATTCCCAAATCCTCCATACCCCAATGCAGGCAACTTGCTTGACAGAGGGGGTCTCTGTAAGCCCAAGGCTGTCACATGAACCTTTGGGAACGAGAGTACCTACCTGTCCACATAAGCCGGAGTCTGAGGAAAGGTGTTCTGCAGCCAAGATGTGGCCATGGACCACGTTTTCCACAAAGGTGAAATCCACTAAATTCTTCCCATTCCTGTAGGGATAAAAGGAGAAGCTTGACTTTGTGTCTGGAACAGGGAACTAGCATTCAGGGCTCAAGGTAACTCGGAGGTGAGGGCCTATCAAAGTGTGGCTGCCTTTTGGGGCTCCTGGAGATGCTGCTGTCTTTCCAGCAGCCTGAGGTATGCCAAAGCTAAGGGTCTCCAGAGGCACTCAAACAAGGCAGCTGGGCATTTCCAGAGCCTGCCCACCCAGCTGTCCTTGTGGGCCTACTGTGCTTAATTTTCCTTGTACTCTCTTTGAAGGGAAAGCCCCTCTCTGACATATCCCTTCCCAGACCCTGGGAGTGAAGCAGAAGAGATATTTTGCTCTTTCTTAGACCTCCCCTCCTCCCCCACTCCTCATCAACTCTTCCTGACCCTGCATAGAAACAGGGTGTAGCACAACATAGAGGAAGACCTGAGTTCAAATCCAGCCTCAGACACTTCCTAGCTATGTGACCTTGGGCAAGTCAGTTCATGGCTTTCTGCCTCAGTTTCCTCATCTGTAAAATGGGGATGATCATAGCACCTACCTCCCAGGGCTGTCATGAGGCTCAAATGTGATAATATTGTCAAAGCCCTTAGCACAGTGCCTGGCATGTAGCAAGCACTTAAGACCTGCTTGTTTCCTTCTTTTCTTGCTCCTCAAAGCAATAGATGGAGCACTAGAGAGGGATAGCAATCTAAACTAATGAAAAGAGGAGGAGGAAGTGTAGGGAGAAGACAGAAGGCTAGGGAGGAAAGAATTCAACAGAAGTCAAAGGCTGACCTCACAGCATCAGATGTAACTGCGAGGGAAAGCAAACCCCCCAAACTGGAAACCGCTAAACCATGTAACAATAGGGGAGTGGTTAAAGACATGGTCATACATCCATGCAAGGGGGCACAATAAAGGAATTAAGTCAGACAAGTGTGTGGAATACAAAGAAGTGCCGAGAGACCTTTATGAAATAATACCCAGCAAAAAAAAAGGCAGAAGAAAGGAGTCAACTCGAACTGGGCCAAGGGAGAAAGAGTGAATGAGAATGAACGGACAAAGGATCCCGAAGGGGACTGGGAAGAAGGGACAGGAATTCATTGAAATGGAAACAGCTCCAGTTCAGCCGTTTGCATTACAGTTGGGCCTCAGTTTCTTCATCTGAAAAATGGAAGGGTCCAACTATATGACCTCCAATATGTCCCTATCAGATCTAAAGCTATGACCCTATGTTCAATGTGAAGTTTTTAATACAGCATTCAAAAAAGCCTAAGAAAAAGACAGCCAGAGCCAAGAAGAGAAAGGAGGGTGGGGAATTTCAAAGATCTGTAGTTTACGGACTTTTGGAAGCTGTGACTATCCATCCACACACATGGGTCTGTCCTCTGTGGAAGTTTACCAAACATGGTAGGCAGAGGCAAGGCTGGGGTGGGTGATGTCAAAGCCACTCTCCTGTTCTGACATCCTCTGATTCTAAGGACTGTGCGTCTCTTGAGCCAGGTTCTTGGGGTGTTTTTTTTGGGGGGGTCCAGGGGTGATTTATTTTCATCAGTGACAACAGCACCATGATCACGTTTGGATACTACCCGCTCAGTCAGTACCTAGGGTGCTATATGAAGAAGTAGCAATACACACAAAAGAAATCTCTCCTGGAAACAAGACAATTTTAAAAGCCCTCAAGGTTCTATTTTCAAAATATTTCCAAGAGGGTAAGATTCCTAGAGACCGGAGAAGATCACATATGATTAGCAAAAAACTTTTAGCAACAATGAAAAAAAGTTAACTAAAAAGATATCACAACTTCTGATCCATCAAACTCTAAAATCTTTAGAACAATTTAGAAAAGTACCAAGAGGTCTTAAAACATGAGAAAGGAATAGACAGACTTTCTCTTAAAAACAAATAACAATTTAAAGAAAAACCACAGCAAGAACCCAAATCACTGCCCCTCCCCCCCAAACCAAACAACTATTTTATTTTTCTTTTAAATTAGTAAGCATTTAGTAGCTATACCTTTATAGCAGGCCTTCCATAGTGCATCACATGCAAAGGGGATGCTTTGGATGATCAAATCAATGGGCCCCTTGCTCGCTTCTTTTTCCACATTACTTATGCCTCCTAGGAGAGGCAGTGTTGTTACCAGAGCAAGTTGAGCACTGGCCTTGGAGTCAGGAAGGCTTGGCTTGCAATCCTGCATCAGACACTTCCTAACTGCGTGATTCCAGGCGAGTCACGTTACCTCTCAGAGACTTGCCTTAGCCTCATTGGTGAGAGGGAGATAATGAAGTACCAACCTCACAGGGTTGAGAGAGGGATCCGATGAGAGGTCCTTATGCAATGCAAACTTTGCATCAATTTTATTATTTATTTATTGTTATTTCTTTTAAATGTCAACTTTTACTATCCTGGGTTCTGGTACAGGTAATAGATTCTACTCTGGGCTCCTTTCCTTAGGAGCTGCAGGACTTTGAGCTTGTTATTTAAGTTTTCTAAGTTTACCCATCTGTAAAATGGACATACTTGACTGTGCCCTAGTTATCTCACAGGGCTTTGATGAGGATTAAATACAATAGTTCTGTGAGAATGCACTAAAAATTGCAAAGTGTTCTGTAAGGGCAGAAAAGCGGTAGGGAGGGCAGCAAGTAGAAAGAGCAGTGATGTGGAAATATGGCGGAAGGAGCAGCCGCTAAGCTTACCCAATCATAAACTTCATTCTGCCACTCCTGGCTGCCTCAACAAGGATGGGGACCAGATGCTGGTCTCTTGGGCCAAAGATGCCATGAGGGCGGATTGCTGTGGTTAAGAAATTACTGCTGGGTTCATTGGCATTCAGCACCTCCTGGGAAAGCAAAAGAAAACATCAGAAGGCATTGAGGAAGCTTAGGCTCTGTCTGCAGATGTGAGAAGCCATCAGCATCTAGCCACCATGGAAGGAGGAGTAGGCAGAAGGCCAGCAGGCAGAACTGCTGAAGCAGCACTGTGAGTCCCCTGCACGTCCCAAGTCAGGGCATACAGGAGCACACTGGGTAGAAACCAACTATGGAAGCGCTAAGTTGGGCGCTTTGGGGTCTAAAGACAGAAGAAAGAAGACCTGGGCTTCAGGTGGTCACTGGCTCCATGAGTCAACAATGAGGCATGGCTGCCAAATACGGGGACTTTGGGACTAGCATAGGTAAGGCATCCAGGCCCAGGTTAGAGTTTGAAAGGGGTGTCAGAGAACCCTGGACAATCTGAAGGGAAAAACCAGGGAGGCCCTGGAGACCTTGCCCTCCCTACCCTCACCCCTCCCCAGGACATTTACAAAACTATAAAGCTGACTCACAGCTGGAATTTGCTTGGACTGCACAGATATTGAAGTCTTCCCTAGCTGGAGGAGGGAATACTGCTCCTGGAACAGTATAGTGCATCAGAGAGTGTGGCAGATGTAATGCCTGAGGACCTGGGTTCAAATCCTGCCTCTGCCACTTATGCCCAAGTGAAACACCTCTGGGCCTCAAGTTTCCTCCTCTGTAAAATTAGGCAGCTGGATAAATAAGCTTGAAGGTCCCATCCAGCTCTAAATCTACAATCCCATTAATATCATTAGAGATTCCAGGCAGCAAGACGTGGGCTACTTTGTACTTCAGTGTTCACTTATGGGCTAGCTAGGCACCAAAGAAAGTAAGGCAACAAGGGCCCAGGTACTGGTCCTAAAAGAAATCCAACAGTCCACACCATAATACAACCTGTGGTTCTCAGCCCACACATTACCTCACTCATACATATATTCATTCAAAGCAGGCTTTAACTGTTTTTGCGTATGTCTCGGACCCTTCCAGCTGTCTGGTGAAGCCCCTTGACCCCTTCCTAGAGTAATGCTTTGACATTCATCAAATAAAACACACAGACTTACAGAGGAAGCAATCATATTGAAATACAGTTATTAAAACAAAACCCCAAAGCTCCAAGTTAAGAAGGCCTGCTCTAAAGGGAGGGCCAGGAACAAATGTATCTCAGCTTTCAGACAGTCCTAAATAGAGAGAGAATCCTGGCTCCACCACCATCACTGTACTAGCTGTGTGACTCTGGACCGCTTGCTTGACCTCTCTGGACCTCTTTGGAGGAATGAGGGGATCGGACCAGATGCCAACCTCTGACCTGCTTCTAGCTCAAATCTATGCTCCTGTGGACACTGCTCTTGAAAAATCACCAGCTCTCCAAGTCAGAAAGTTTCCTGTCACCATTCTTACAGAGGGTCTGCCCCCCACCCCCTCCACCATGGCTGCGAATGGCAGATTTGATGGGGGTTTCTCAAACATGTTCTGCCAAAGGGAAGCCCTGGGAGATCCTGAGAGTCGGGCATGATTTCTACTCAGCAGCATTGAGCAACATACAGAAACAAACAGGGGCCCCTCTTTCAACCCCATGGAAAAATGGGGCCCTACTAAATTTCCAATCCTTTGGCCTTATTTCCTAGGCACTACCCTCATTTTTCAACAGGTTTCTGAGTCTTGTCGACAGATGGGGCGGAGCAACTCAGCTAAAGGGGTAATGTGTGCTCAAGCGTGCTCTCAGGGGCCCCTCTCCAAGGGACCTACCCCCGATCTGCAGCCAGGAGGGGTCCTGGGGCACCTCAAGGGGTAGCCTCGGTGCCTGACTCCTCCAGCCTGCCCAGCCGGGCTCAACTCTTATTTTGTCCTTGGGGAGGCTGGCCTGTCAAGCTTGCAAGTGGCTTTAAAAAATTAAAGAATAGAGCAAGAACCTGCTTTGAAAAATAGTAAAAGGTAGGAAATAGGAAAGGTAATTAAGCTCCAAAGCGACTGCTCATGGTGACTTCACCATCGCCAGCTGCCAGCTCCTGCTTCTGGGGAAATGTTTTATCGATACTCTTTCTCTACCTCCTTGTGACTTCTCAATGACTTGTTCCCTCCCAACCCTCCCCCGCAACTAAATCCTCCTCACTTGTAACAAAGACCAACAAGTAAGCAAAACAAATCACCCAAGCAAGCAAAGGACGAGTCTAACAGGGCTTGCCTCCACATGGGTCCCACTAGCCCATTACCCCTCTCTCTACTGAGAGGTGGGTGCCTCTGATTTCCCCTTAGTAACCAAGTAAACAAGTCACACGTGTTACACATACAACTGATTTTACATTTCTTAGAGGGAGGTGGCAGCACTGGCGGGGGGGGGGGGGGGGGGGGGGGGGGGGGGTGGGGTGAGAAGTTTTACCCTGAAATCCAGAGAGCTCTAGCCCGACACAGTTGGAGAGATTTCTCAACCAGATTAAACCTGAAGACCCCAGCTGGGGCTTGAGCTGCTTTAAGGGGCCCTTTCTGGTTGGTCCCCAGCCAAAGGCTTAATAGCGAGTACATACTCTCTCCTGCAAGATCTTGGTCTCAGTGTAGTAGTCGATGGGTTTCATGGCATACGGGAGGTCCTCAGTCCCATTCTTGATGTCGACGCCCTCATAGACGACACTGGCGCTGCTGGTTAAAATGAATTTCTGCCAAGACAGAGAAGATGCTCTTTGACTGAATGAACCAGGAGTGATTCCTACTGGAAAATTCCCATTTCCTCACTGCTTGCTCCTACAGGGCCCCAATGCTTGCCCTGGAGGCTCTGGCTTCTCTTTTCACTGTGTCCCCCACCCACACACAAAGGAAGGAAACCAAATGGGCAGCTGAAAGGGAACTCGTTCACCTCTAACCACATTTAGCAGATCTGTGGATTCCAGGCCCCCATCTCAAAGAAGACACTCTGCCTGATTTCCCCACCTTCTAGCCTTCTGTCAATTCCAGTCTCCCAGAGGTCAGCACAGTCTGCACCCACACAATTTAGCATTTCATTAGAGGTCGTCCTGTCCTGTTCTCTAATTGTTTCATATGCCTGAGCTTTGCCTTCTCAAGCAGACTATAATGTCCCTGCTCTTAAGAGCCAAGCCTTCCCTCTCTCCCTCTCTCTCTCTCTCTCTCTCTCTCTCTCTCTCTCTCTCTCTCTCTCTCTCTCTCCCTCTCTGTCTTTCTCGCTCTCCTGTCACTGCTGCGCCCCCTCCCCCGCAGCTCCCCCTCCCCTCCTGCTCTGAGTACAGAGCAGGGGCCCGGAGTGGGCACTTAATAAACACTTGTGGGCTGGTTAATGGATACACAAGCTGCCATTAAAGGTAGAACTGCAAATCCCCCGCCCACGCTCCTTGCTGGCTCCAATCCTTTTTATTTATTTATTTTTTTTGCTTTAAGTCCATGAAGAGGGATGGCCGTCCGGAGTCCATAGATTTAAAGCTGGAAGGCCATATGCTTTGCCTTTCTGATTTTATAAAGGGGAAAACTGAGGCCCAGAGGGGTGATGTGACCCAAAGTCACACAGGAAATGGCATACCTGGGCCTTCTGGCTCCAAATCGAGCACTTTTTAGTCTCTTTTTAAACTCAAAGATGGTCAAGATTTCTAGGGCTCTATCATTCTCCCGTCTTCATTGGGGTACTCAATGGTTTTCCAGTTAAACAGAGTGGCTGGACCTTTGCAGAGTATAAACACCCAAAGGGGCCGATCGGAAGCAAACTCCCTTTCCATGAGGCCATTCACCAAGGGATGCTGGGGGGTGGCTATGGGGACTTGGTCCTTATGAGCAGGGACTATTTCATTCTTCTTACCTTCTTACCTGTATCCCCAGTACCTAGAATAGGGCCTGGCACACTGTAGATGCTCAGTATGTATCTGTTTGATCTATTTGCAGTCATTGGGGTGAATGCCATCGTGTTTAGCTGGTAAGAACAGGAAGTGAAACTGACCAGCTTAGCTCAAGGCACTGGATTGAGAGAGGGGGTTTATGGGGTATGGAGGGAGGCATAGGAGCATGTGGAAATGCGCAGTAGGACAAGACTGGGAAATGGCAGACTTTGGTAGGAACCTAAGAGTATGGGAAAGACAGTAGTGTGAAGTGAGGCTAGAAAGGGTCTTTGAAGCCACAGAGAGCCTTGGAGCCTCCAGGCAAAGGAGTCTGTCCTTTATTTGGGTGGGAAGGGACAAGCATAGAAATTTTTTTTTATCAGGCAGGTAAACATTCCTGTGTATTGGTAGGATTACACAGTCATCTTAGCACAGTGCCTGCCACATAGTACGGGTACTTAATAAATGTGCAATGACTGACCCATATGTGTGAAGGACGGAAGGAGTGAATCTAGTGGTAGACAGACAAGTCAAGAGGATATTATACTAGTCTAGGCAGAAGGTGGTGAGGGCCTGAATTCTGGCTTTACTATTAACTACCTGTATGACCTTGGGCAGGCCACTTCCCCTTTCTGTGCCTCAATTTCCTTCCTTGTAAAAGGAGAGGGTTGGACCAGAGGGCCTCTGAGGTTCCTTCCAGGTCTAAATCTACGATCCTACAAACAATTCAATAACCATTTAAAAAACTCCTACTGTGTCTTGACAAGCTTTTATTAAGGACCTACTATGTGCCAGGCACTAGGTTAAGTGCTAGAGTACACCACTACAGTATGTTCTTGTGTTAAGGTATTGGGGGCCACACAAGGTTGAGATCAGACATAGTCCTTCTCTTTTGGAGCTCACAGACTGATTACACACACACACACACACACACACACACACACACACACACACACACACACCTATTCCATAAAATAATACTTGCTAATAAGTCAAAAAGAGATACAAATTGTATCTCAGTGAGGTCAGAGGGGAAGGTAGTAATTTGGGGGTGGGGAGGAGGTTCATGTGGAGTTTGGTAACTGCATTGAGCGATGAAGCAGTGGGTCCCAACCTTCTCAACTGTAAGGGCCCCTTTCTTTTTTTTAACTTTTTTTTTTTTTGGATGGGGGAAGGCAGGCCAGGGGTTAAGTGACTTGCCCAAAGTCACACAGCTAGTAAATGTGTCACGTGTCTGAGGCTGGATTTGAACTCGGGTCCTCCTGACTCCAGGGCTGGTGCTCTACTCACTGCACCACCTAGCTGCCCCTATGGGCCCCTTTCTAAACCTCCCATAATTTCGGGCCACCCCCTCCTTCACCCCTGCACCCTTTGGTAGTATCAAGAAAACACATGACAATATTTGGGACACAAAAGGGGGATTCTCATGGCGCTGGCAATAATTCTGTGGCTGCCACCCCCCCTCCCATCCCCAGCTCTAGGCTGGAATTTGACCTACAGGGTGGGAACCTGGATCTGGTCATTATGTAAAAACCACAAAGCAGTAAACTCTAAGGGGCATACAGAAACACTTAGTACCTCTCTCTTTAGGGCCTGACATTCCTCAGGTTCACTTAGCCATGGGGCAAAAGATGAACTCTCCACCCACGGGCCACAACTAATAAAGGAAAACAGTAATAACTGCTTGAATTAGTAGAAAGCTTTGAAGTCTGGGGCAATCAGTCAATGAGACAGATGCTGTTATTTCCATTTTACAGATGAGGGAACTGAGGCTCAGGGAGCTCAAGGAACTTGCCCAGGGTCATACAGTTAGTGAGTGTCTCCAATAGGATTGGAATTCAAGTCTTCCTTACTCCAGGCCTCTATTTTCTATGCTAGGAGAGGTCAGGTGATTTCCCCATCCAAGCTTCAGAGGACTGTGCTAATTGTCTTTGCCCTTCTAAGAGGTCTAAGCTAGTGGCAACCAGAAACTTTTCAGGAGAGAAATGCCACAGCTCTTTAGGGTCTCAGTGGGGCAACTTGGGATAATTAAAATGGGCTGAGTAATTCATTTATCTTGTTTGGAGTGAGATCCTGGCTCAACTACACTCTGTCTCCCCATTATTACTTATGTGAACTTAGGCCAGTCAGTTTTCTCTGGGCCTAGCTGGACAAGATGAACTCAAAGGTCCTTTCTTGCTCTAATTTGTACAAGATGACCCAGGGAGAGTTGAGGAAGTAGTAGCTCTGGCTAAGCTCCCCCAGGGGGCTTCCCACAGCTTGTGGCATTGGGGGCTGCTGCATATAGCAAGCCCCCCCCCCCCCGTTACACAGATCATTCAGCTCACGTGGCCTCTAAGCCCCACGTCAGCAGGTCAAAAGCAAACTCATGGTTTCATAAAAGGCAGACAGCACCCACTTGTTACGGTTCTTTCATCTGAGACCAAGATAATCAGATGATCATGGAATATCAAAAAGAACCCATTAGCTACCCTTCAACTGCCAGAGTTATCTCTGGCTACATCAAATACAACTGTCCTTCTCACTCTGTTCCTCCAGAAAAGTTGCCCATCTAGATAAGCAATGACTTACAGAAAACAATTTTTCAGGTCCCCCCCACCCCAATACCAAAACAAAAAACTCAGAGGAGGCAGCCAGACAGAGTTCAAGGAAAAAGATGGCCCAGCATGCAACACTGCAAAGGACACTGGATTGGGAGTCAGGAAGGTCAATTTCAAACTCCAGTGCTGCCACTTACTACCTTTGTGATCTTGAGCAAGCTTCTCTCCCTCTCTGGGCCTCAGTTTCCTTCTCTGTAAAACAAGATGCTTAGATTCCATTCCCCCTTTGTATTTATAATCTTATATATAACCTTGGGCAAGAGCTTTCCCTACTGTGGGCCTCTGCTTCCTTCTCTGTGAAATGAGAGAGGGGGACTAGAGGCCAAGTCCAACTCAAAATCTCAGGGCCAAGATCTGTCATTGTCATTGTCATTGCCAGGGTGCTCGCCACTTTGAAACCATCAGTCCTCTAGGCTGGTGCTCTGTACCTGAACTCCAACCTCTTTGCATGCTTCGATGACTGTCTTGGTGCCAGTGTAGTTCACTCTATAAAAGAGCTTCTTATTATCAGAAGATGGTGCTGGTGATGCACAGTGGAAAACCGTCTTCACCCCCCTCAGGGCAGGGTACAGATCCTGGATGGGCAAGCAGAAGAAAGGGAAAAAGGAAGTCAAGCTGTAGCCTTGGCTAGAAAGCCCATTCGCCTTCTCTGCCTCCTAGCTCACATCTCTGATGTCACCCTCAAAGGTTCATTGGCATAGAGCCTTGGTCTCAGGGAGAGGAAAGAGGGCTTACTTATCTTCCTTTCTTTGTTCTTCCGAACTTGCCAAAGCGCCAAAGAAACAGAACATTTCCATATCCAAAAGAGAGCAGAAAAAGAAGATTGCACATAGAACTGTAAATCTCTCTTACATACAGCTTGCTTTTCCTTTTACGTGGATAATAAATTCAATGTGTAACTTTCAAAGTTATCCTGCTTGTCTGTGTTTCTTTCTGGCCTTCCTTCTGTTCTAGTTATTAAACTGCCCAGGGGTGGGGAAGCTGTGGCCTCGAGGCCACATGTGGCCCTCTAGGTCCTCAAGTGTGGTCATTTGACTGAATCCAAACTTCACAGAACAAATCCCCTTAATAAAAGGATTTGTTCTGTAAAACTTGGACTCAGTCAAAAGAACACACCCAAGGACCTAGCAGGTCTCGACAGCACAGGTTCCCCACCCATGGATACCCTTTGACCCAGCAATACCACTATTAGGCCTATTTCCAAAGATGTTCAGGGAAAAAGGAAAAGAACCTATATGTTCTAAAATATTTGGAGCAGCTCTCTTTGTGGTGGCAAAGAACTGGAAATTGTGGGGATGCCCATCAATTGGGGACTGGCTAAACAAGTTGTGGTATATGATTGTGATGGACTACTATTGTGCTATAAGAAATGATGAGCTTGATGATCTTAGAAAAACATGGATAGACTTGCATGAAATAACGAACAGCAAAATGAGCAGAACCAAGAGAACTCTGTATACAGTACCAGCAGTACTGTTTTTAAAACAACTTTGAGCAACCAAGTCATTCTATTATAAATACCCAAAGGAACTCCAAAGGGCTGATGAAGGAAAAAGCTATCTGCATCCAGAGAAAGAACTGATAAACAGAAGTATGTACAGAATGATTTCACCAATATTGGCATATTTGTGTCTAATGGTAGCCATCTCTAGGGTAGGAGATGGGTTGGGAAGAAAAAAAAAGAAATTTACATGAAAACTTTATTATCTATTTAAAAGGAACATCAAGTTATACATAATAGATTTGCAGTTTCATATACAATCATCTTTTTTTATTATACTGTGTTATGAAAATGCTTGTTTTAGTCTATAAATTAAAAACAAAATAAAAATTTAAAAAATGCTTCAGTGATCCTCTTTCCTTTTTCTTTCTGGCAATCCTATTGATAGCCCGTTCTTCCTCCCCTCCTCTCTCCATATTGAAAAAACAAACCAAAACCCTTAGAACAGATAGGTATAGTCAAGCAAAACAAAGTTCCACACTGGCTATGTCCAAAAATGTATGCCTCATTCAGCACATCGAGTCCATCCCCTGAGAGAGGGCTTTGCTAGAGTCCATGACCATGAGAGGGATATGGAGCTGACATCTCACTAGTTGGGTCTGTCCACATTGGGGTTATTCACAGTGAAAGCCCATCTTTTCAGTATGGTTTTCTACTTCAGTTTAGGGCTCTTACGAATCAATGCTCACGTCATACAATTGTTCCAATGCCCAATAAAAAAAAAAGACTATAACATCACAGCCACTTCCCTTCCAGAAGGCAGACCTAGATCTCGCTGCCAACACCCTCCTTGGCTGGGCTGGGCCCATGTCTAGCCTATGGCATTCATGACTGCTTATGCTCCCTAGACGGTGCTGAAAAGCCCGGCCTTTGGGGGCTTCTACAAAGAGATGGCTGGATATATGGGAGGTAACGGGGGGGGGGGGGGGGCGGGGGGTTGTATGAAAGATAGGCCTGAGAATGAGTTAACTCAAGAACAGTTCACTGAGTTAGTTAACACTGCCACGGTGGGAAATGCTCTGGACTTGAAGTCATCCAAGTTGAGTCCCAATCCTTGCTATGGTACTTAGTTACTGCCTGTGTGACCCTGGACAAGTCACCTTCTCTCTCTGGGCCTCAGTAATCTTCTGTATGAAATGGGGGGGGTGGTACTAGGTGACCTCTAAGGTCCCTTCCAGTTCCACAGCCTATAGACTATAGAAAAGGAATGTAGAAGAGCGGAGAGGGAGCTTGACTTAAAGTCGCTTCAGGAAGGCCTGGGTTCAAATTTCACCTCAGACACTTACTAGCTGTGTGACTTAGTTTCCTCATCTCTACAACAGGGATGATAATAACAGCACCTACTTCACAGTGTTGTTGTGGGCATCAATTGAGATAATATATGTAAAGTGCCTTGAAAAGCTTAAAGAGCTCGAAAAATGTGAGCTATTAGGATGCTGATGACTAAGTTGGAATGTGGGAAGAGTACCAGTCCCACAGAGCAATCAATCTTCAGGCTCAGAGTGGGTCTAGTATCACTTAAAGCCCACAGATACTCCTGCCAGGCCTCCAGGGCCTTCTGACACTCTGGGGAGACCAGTGATGGGGTCATGCTAAGTCTGGGTTACTAACAGTAGCTAGGCAGAAGAGATTAGAACATGTCAGGGCCTCCTAATCCAGGCTGAGCTAGATTTCTTTTATTCGTACCTGTCATCCATACCTGGTGTACAATTTCAGAATTAATACACTTTCAATTTCCTTGTCAAGAACTCTTAGGATACGCACTCCCTTGGGGTATGAAATGTCTAGTGGCTATGGAAAGAAGGCGAAGAAATGAAAGGAGGTACCAGAAGAAAGCTCCAAGAAACTGCGGGAGCAGTAGCAGCAGGAGAGGGGAGCTTAATTAGGCAATTCATTAGGGATGGTGCAGGGCAGCTCCCTGAACCTAGGGTCCAGTGAGCTTCAGGCCTCAGGTTGGGGTATAGCAATCAGGTATGCTTTAAAGGGTGGTGACAGGCCTGAGGCCAAAGCGCAAAGGTTGCCTAGACTGAGTCAAAACCAAGAAGCTGGTGGTGCACCCTGGAGGTGAGCAGCTTCAGTGCCAGGGCTGGGAAAAACTCCAATGACTTTCAGACCTCCTGAGAATGAAAGGGACCTCAGAGGTCATCAGTTCCAATGTGGTACTGATCCTTTGACATAGCAATGGTGTTGCTTGCATAACAGTCTCTCCTAAAGGTTAGCCACTTACTTCAACTAAAGGACTTAGTACCATCCACCTCTGGGGATCTGAATGGAAGAGGTCTAAGAAAACTAACTGCTAGTATCTAAAAAGATCAGTCAAAAATGTCCCCCTGGTTCCTGAGGATCTAGGGTGAGCTAGCGGGGTCTCGTTGGCACAGTACCTTTTTATTGCAGAGGTCTCCCAGGAAAAACTTCACCTTGGGGTTCTCAAATCCTTGCCGGATGTCGAAGACATTGACCGCGTAGCCTCTGGCCAGCAGCTGTTCAACCAAATGTTGGCCCAAAAACCCAGAGCCCCCGATCACAGTACATTTCTTGGCCTGTGGAAACAAAAAAGATCATGGAGAGAGGCAGACAGGGAGGACAGTGGGCAGCAGTTGTGACATTCAGAACCACTGACCTCTCAGATGTGACTTGGGTTAGTGACCCTAGTGCCAATGTAGGGAGACTCAATTTTCCCTCTCACTAGAGGTACAGACAGGATCTGCATCGGTAGGGATTACAGATCTGATGATTCACTGAATTCAGCTCTGGTTGGCTCTGATGAACAAGAGATATGCCATGTTTCCCTGGCAGAATGCATACCCATGGGAGACAGCAGGCAGTTACTCTGAAAGCAGGTGAATTAGCTCTGACGATGACAGTGCCAACGCCAACAGAAGGAGGAAGACATTCTCATTCCTGATTTCTAATGCCTCCCCCGTTCTCTCTTCCTGTGCACCTTTATGCCAAAGGAAGCAGGCACTCCAACCAGAGTATGCTCTTCCAAAAGGAATAAAGTAGAAAGCATGGTCTCAGTGGTCCTCATAGCAGGGGGCAGGCAGGGGTAGAGTGGGCTTTCTCCTAAGTGGTTGGGCAACTTTGAACAAGCCACTTGGGCTCTCTGTGCCTCAGTTTACTCATCTTCAAATGGAAGAGTATTAACTTTATCTCCCGAGATTTTAGGGTTGGGGTGAGTATGGATTAATGAGTTAACAGTTGTTTGGTGCTCTGCTATCTATTCAGGTCAGGGGCTTTACTTTTTTCCCTTCTCCTCTGAACACTGAAGAGCTAAGCTTATCGTATTAGCAAAGCGCTCTATTGATTCCATTTGGCTTGGGCAACATCAACCATTTGTCAGCTAAAGTCCAACTCTGAGATTGTTGTCACCGGCGGCTGTGTATGAGAGAGGAAATGCATACAGAGAGCAAAGATTCTGACTCTGGGAAGAAACTGCAGAGAATAAAGCATACCCCACTCCCCCACCCCCAGTTGCTTCCCAGGGGCATTTCTCCAAAGCCGCTTTCGAGACCATATCTATGTTTCACTTCTTTATCACGTTCAATCCCTCATTTCTTGATCTCACAGCCAGCCAGCAAAGTCAAGGATTGGTAGAGGTTGGGGGAGGGAGACTCACAGACTTGAGATAAACTCCGCTCCCCACTCAAGAAACGCCAGCTCCCAGTCACTTTGAGTAATGCTTTGATTCTCAACCCTATTTTGTCGCTTATCTCTGAACCGCACCCAATGCCTCTACACAAGAATTATTGACAGGTACCCCAGCCCTCTCCAGCACCAGAGCAAGTCTCAGGTTATCAACAGGACTGAGCTGAAAAAAGGGCCGTGGGGAGGGGTGAGGGTGGGGGGCAGCGAGAGTTGGGCTTTGGTAATATTCCAAAGCCCTGTGTAAGTCAATTTCAGATCAACTAGTCTATGTTCTTCACTAGTTATGGGGCTCTCTCACTTCTTCAAAGCGAAATCACCTCTCCTGACATATCAGGTGCCATCTCAGGATATTATATGAGCCCTCTTGCCATGCTACATTATGATGGGATGTTTCACAATCATTACAGAGACTAAGACCTCATGCCCATTACAAGAGATTTCTGGTAACAGTCCAAATTCTCTTGTTATAATAGTATGCTGTGTTGGATATTACTGAAACAAACAGGGGTACTGGCTGTGGTTTGGAAATCTGTATGTTCTACAGAGAGATTCTCACGGTAATGGGATCTGATCTGGAGAGAAGAGGGCTACTGTCTTCAAAGTAAGGATAACGCTTTCAACTATGCATCTAACAAGTGGCTATAATGGATACAGAGCACCACTATTTGCCAAGGCTATGAAGGATGGAACAGGGGTAGTAGGCTTAGATGACAGGAAGAAGCAGTGGGGTTAGAAATGAGAAAAACGCTCCCAGATTGAAAACAAAGAATGTGAGGGTCACAAACGGACTTCTCCAAGAAGCCATGAATTCTATGTATCTGAGGATTTTCTGAGACACCCATCTCTATGGCTTCTTTGATGGCCATGCAGGCCTTGAGAGGAGAGAATGGACTCAGCAGTCTCTGGACATGCCTTCACATCCCAGAGGCTCTGATTCGGAACATCTCAGCACGACAGTCATGTTCTTTTGCTCCTAATGCTAGCTCAGTTCTGCCTAGACTGTCCAACATGACTAAGCTTTGGTCATCACATACATAAAGTACTTTGCAAATACAAAAACACGATTGAAATGCCATCCTGTATTATTATCAGTTATTATTTCAGATGAATTCCTTTGAAACCCCCTCCTTGGGGGAGGTTATTTCTGCCCACATTCATTAGCTTCCCCGATTTCTTTGTATTATTTTTCTGGCCTCATGGGATCCGAGAGGCAGTGAGACTGTAGTGAAAAAGACCAATGGACTTGGAGTCGCAAGGACCTGGGGTCGAATCTAGGATCTGACACTCACACAGCTGTGTCCCCTTGGCCAAGTCATTTCACATCTCTGAGCCTCAGTTTCTTTTTCTATAAAATGAGGATAACCACAGCATGCACCTCCCAAGATCAAATGAGACACTGTACAGAAAGAGCTTTGCCAACCTGCAAAGCCCACCTAAATGGCAGTTCTCATTATGCTAATCAAGACTGCTATGTACACGTGAGGTGTCTCTTCCCCATTGCTTCCACCAATACCAAGGCTGACCTTGTCTAATTGGCTGCCATGATGAACGAATGACACACGCCTCTCCAAATGGGCCAGACGCTTATGGGATCCACTGCTCAGTGACACCATCACAACCAAATCCAACTAGGTAGCGAACAGTATTTCCAGGGCCATCATTTGCATCCTCTCCTGGAGACAGCTTTTATGGCCCCTTCCTCTAGTGCCTCAGTGGCCTTTAGTTCCAAGGCAACATGGCCGAATGCCGCCTCGCTCAGGCGGGCCCCGACTCTTAGTCAATTCTGTCTGCCAGATGTGATCATTATTACATTTTCCCCATTTCTCTCAATTCTTCTTATCAGTACCCTGAGCATTTGACTTCAGACTCAGGCAACGGTAATTTCCTGAACGGCTCTTTCTTCTTTTATTGACTCTCGGAACAGTATCAACTGGCACCAAGCTCATTTTCAGTTATCTTCCCGAACCATCTTTGTCTGGGCTGGGCTGCTTGCGCCAACCTCTCCTCACAGGCTTGCTATGAGGAAAGGGTTTTTAAAATCGGAACTCTCATTTAACCCTGAAATGGCCTCTCCGGCACTGTGCTCTAACTTGGCAGCTACTACAAATCCTCTTGGAAGTAGGCGGGTACAAAACTTAAAGAACATCATGGCCTGTCAAAATGACTCTTACAGTGACCTCACCATTCTGCCCTAGTAGACCCCCACCACTCTGCCAAGAAGAAGAAGAAGAAGAAGAGGGTGGTCTATGTCATTATCTGATCTCCAGGACCAGTTATTCACAGTATGGTTTCCTTTGAGCAGTCTTTTCACCTACGTGCCTGGGAGCTGATTAAGTGCTTTACCGTCCCAGGGTGTGTGGGTCAATGGCCTGCTGAGGTACCCCCCATCCCCTTACCTGCTGCTGGTCACTAATGTTTTCTGCCACTTGTTTTTCTTCAGGCTTGGGCACCATATGCTCACCAATTGTGCTCTCCATTTTCTGTTCAAATATTGGGTCCAGTCTGATGACCAACTTTTCTCTTCCTAAAGACAGACAGATGTAGAGACAGACATTGAAACGGTGACAACCCCGAGGCCTTCAAGCACCAGCTCCCTTGAGGTTCCTCAGACAGGCCTTGGGAGAGGGCCTGGTATCTCTCTCAGGTCCTCTGAGAGGATGGCCGGCATGCTACGCGTTCCCTCCGCCCCCGACATACACACACAGACAAACAGACAGACATGGTCCTGGCTGCCCTTACAGACACTGCATATCCCTAACTGGACCTGTGAGAACACGCCATCTCATGCCAAATGAGGAACCTTGCCAGACAATCACAACCTGCCATCTACTGCCATCTATACAATAGCTCTTTTACAGAGAGCGCAAGGGCTACGCGTAAGCCAGGAGAAACGCTGAAACCACACTTGGTCGCCATCTCGCCCTAGGCAATCAGAAAGTCATTGGCTAAGGGAAGTAAGATCTGCCTTGATCAAAAGACTCCTTTGAAAGTGGCCCGAAGTTTACTCAAGTAGGCTATGGGTCCAAGCAGATAACCCATTCATAATGGCCCAGATGGCTTCCATATGCTAGCCCAGATCATTGTACAGGAAAATCTATAATTCAGTCTTAGCATCCCATACAAATAAGAGGGAACCCATCTGTCCACTGGAGGTCTCTCTCAAGTCAAATCCACTGCCTTGGTATGAGGATGGAGGAACATCTCTTTCCCCCTACTGGTTCAGGAGACACACTACAGAGTTAGAGGATTCAGCCATATAGCTATTGTCTGTGACTTTGGGCAAGTCATTCCCACTTTTGGAGCCTCAGCTTCTTCACTGGGCTTTTACTAGATGACCTCTGATGTCTCTTCCAGCTCTAAAGCTATACTCCTACAACCAATTCTAAGTGAAAGTCTGGAGTATCCCTGAAGCACACAAAATAAAGGGACATTTATATGCACAGTGGTGGTGCTAGTGGTGGTAGTAGTAATAGTAGAAATAGTAGTGGGGGCAAGGCCTGGCAAGTGAACTGGTTTCTCCAGGTTTCTCTCCCTCAACTCTTCTAAGGTCTAGCCATTAACTAAAGAAAATTTCAGCAAAACTAAGGAGTCCATTGAATTACTCCTTTCAGCTAAAAATTGAGAATTTTAACATTTGGGAGAAAAAAAGAAATTGTGATCCCCAAAACTTCCCCGGAAAGTTTTGGGAAGGAGGACCATCACCCTGGGTAAACAGAGGCATAGAATGACCTTAGTTTGACTAAAGTCACCTAAAGGCCAAGAGATGTGGCTTTTTCTACATTAAGAAGTCCTTTGTCACCAACCTTCAGGACTGATAGCAAGACTAGCTAACTGTAACATCCCTGCCCTACCCCCCCCCCCCAAACAAAACAATATGCTTCATTTAAATCAGAATTTTATTAGTAGGGAACTCCTGAGAAGGCAACTCTTTCCACCTGGCTACTCTGACTTCCAGCCTTAAGAGAAGTTGCCAGGGTCCCACAGTCAGTATGTATGAGAAGCAGGACTCTAGGCCAGGATGTCTATCCTTTCTGCCTGCAAGGTGGGTCCCCTGCCCATTTAACTACACTGACACTCACAACTACTTATACAATCTGCAAAGCTCCCACATCTAGAGCTGGGAGGGTCCTCAGAGGCCATCTGTGCCACCCCCTTGCCCCTCTTATTTTACAGATGATATGCCCAAAGTTACAGAGGTTACATGTCAGAAGCAGGATTTGAAGACAGTTGGCCTCCAAAGCCAGTCTACTACACCTCCCCACTATGTGACTCTTCTGGCTAAGCTCTCAAAGGGCAAAGGGGCTGCCCTCCCTTTTTTGCAGATCCTCCAGAGCCTCGCACAGGGCTTTATATATAAGAAGTTTTGACAAGTTTTGGGGCCTGACCTCACCTTTGATTTCATTGGTACTGAGAACTCTGGGTGAGGAAACTCCCTCCAATGCAGCCAGTGCAGGCTGGTATCTTCTTTGTACCTCCTAAATTGCCCGGGCACACTGAGAAAGAAGGGTAACTTACTCAGGGTCACACAGCCAGGGGGTGTTAAAGGCAGGGCTTGATTCCAGGTCTTCCTGGCTTTAGGTTGGCTCTCCTCTCACTATGCTATGCTGTCTCTGTCAAAGGAACAAATGCTAGCTTAGCAGATTTAATGAAATGGCCAAGATTGGAAACAAATAGTCGCTCTACAATCTGACTGCCTTCTGGGGAGGGCTAGGTGGTGTGTGTCATGAAAAAGCACCAGATTTCGAGTAGGAAGGACCTGCGTTCGAATTCCAGCTCTGGTCCTTACTGCCCAAATGACCTTTGGCAAGTGCCTTCTACTCTCTGGGCCTCGGTTTTATCGTATCTCTGAACTTGTTTCTTTTAAAAAAAAAGATTAGGATAACTGTATTTCAACATAATTGGTTTCCTTTGTAAATCTACGTGTTTTATTTTGTGCATTTAAAAACATGAATCTGAGAAAGGGGTCCATAGACTCCCTCAGATTGACTGCCCGAGGGGTCCAGGATGCACAACAAAAGTGAAGAAGCCCTTCCCTAGAGGGTTTCTCAGGCCCCTTCCAGCTCTGGGTTCTCTAAGCTTGGGCTCCTTCCTTTCTGCCCTTGCTCTCCCTACACACATTAGATGTCATGCCCCCCAATTTGCTGCTCCCCCTAGTTTTATTTTACCCTCCCCTAAACCCCATGGCTAGACCAGATTCTTTTCAATATCTCCAGATAGTAAAAACCTTCCTTTGGTCAATGAAAAACTGTGGCCACCAGAAATAAAATTTTTTTGTTGTTGGGGGGGCGAGAAGGCAATAGGGGTTAAGTGACTTGCCCAGGGTCACATTGCTAGTAAGTGTCTGAGGCTGAATTTGAACTCAGGTCCTTCTGATTCCAGGGCCCCTGCTCTATCCATGTGCCACATAGCTGCCCTCTTTCAAAACGAAGAGATCTTCTTTTAAAGGCAGCCCTGTCGTAGTAGACAGAGAAGGAGAAAGCCTTGGAGCCAATGAGTCAGTCAAACAGTCAACAAGCATTTGTTAAGTACCAACTGTGTGCCAGGAAGATCAAGGTTCAAGTTCTGCCCCTAACACATACTGGCTGTGTGACCCTGGGCAAATGACTTCTCCTCTGAACCCTCTAGGCCAGAGGTGTCAAATTGGCCAAGTTCTGTGGCCTACAGGGATCCTTCTGTATGGTTCAGTGGCCCCATATCTCTTTGGGTTTGAGTTATGGCTCTAAATTGCCAAGATGCTAACCTGCATTAGTAGATGGAGTTCCCCCACCTGGGAGTTCCCTATATCAATAAAAGGGCCAATCCCAATACCTATCTCATTTATTCTTAAGGAACTGATTTGAAATAGAAGAGTAAAATTCTTGTATGATAGATTTAATGTTATTTTGTAGAATTTAGTTTAATAGGTATTTTTGTTCATTTATTATAATGATCGCAAAACCTTCAAAATATGAAATATTGGGGTACAGACATATGTAGTAGACCATGCTAGAATCTCAAAAATCTAGAGTGTGACAATCCCACCAGAGAACTTTAATACTTGTGGTTTTTATCCATCATGCATAAGGGCTAACAGAAAGAGAGCCTAAGTATGGCACTGGCAGCCATGAAATGAAATACGAAGAGACTGAGAAGAAGGTCTTTGGCGCATTGAAAAGATCCTCTTCCTAGGGCACTTATGGGAAGACAGGAACAAGAATCTCAAAGGATGGGAAGGCATGGCTCAGCTGCAATCTGCCTAGGTGCCCAGAGCCAGAACTAGGAAGTTTTTGCACACAAGCACTATACACAGGACAAAGAAAGCCCTCAGTTGGGGCATGGCAGGGTGACGCTCCTGGGGAGCAGGGAAGGCCAGGTAGATCAGCCCAGTCTACTACCTGGCAGCTTCCTAGTTTAACTATTCTTTGCCATCTGTTATTTCTATGTTGCTGAAGTGATCTAAAAATGTGGCACCCTGGGGCGAAGATTAAGCTGCCCCAACTTGGTTGTGGCTCTTAGAGCCAACACGGCATGGACAGATTGTGTATACTTGGAAAAGTCCACCGTGGGACTTTTTCATCCACTAACAAAGAAAGAGTGTTTCTTTTAGCCAAGGCTGGGGTTCTTTAATGTAACAGACACAAACCCTGAGATCCCCTCTGTGTGGGAGAGCACAGTGCTGAAATTCTAATTGATGCCAATAGGAAAATGGAATGAATAGATGTACTTTATACACATTTTCGAAGTGGGTCTATTGTGTAACATCAGGTCAGCATGTTGTTCAAAGTACTACTGAGTGTGCATTGCTATCCCCTCCCCTCCCCCCCTTCACTCCCCACCTCAGAATATCTGGCTTGAGCTATCCACTCTAAGAACTGCTACTTATTTGCCCAAGAAACCACAACACATCCCACCAAGTGCCCCTACTACCCCTGGCTTGCACATGGCCCAGAGGGGAAGGCACTGACCGGGCAGTTACTTAACCAGTGTGTCTAAACACAATCCAGACAGTCCAGCCCTGCTAGTGATAGCCCCAAGAGCCAACATCTCCCAATGAAATGACCTACCTGAAGTGGAACAGGCAAATCTGCCCATCTTAACCACTTCCTGGAATCAGCCTGCCCCCCCCCCACTGGCTCCCCCAAGTCCAAAAGACTGTAGCTGGCTTTGGGACTAGGAAAGACCAATGGCCTTCCACCCACATGATGTAATCCCCTCATTTATAAATAAAGGTCTCAGGGTCAGAACAACACAGGACATCATTCTATTGACAACCTTGCCCACACAAACATGGAGACAGTATTGAGACTTCTGGGAACTGTTTGGGGTCCAGACCTGTGATTTTTATCAGTCTGTAGGGATTTTCCAATGTGGAAACTTCTTCCCTTGATGCAGACTGGCAAGCAAATATCACTTGCAAATTATGGTCTTAAAGAGATGCCCAGAGTGCTGAGAAGTAAGTAAACTGCCCTGAGTTTGAATAACAGCAACCAGGATGTACCCAAGGGCTTCCTAACTCTAAGGTTGGCCCTCTATTCACTGTACCATGCTGTATCTCTAAATACAACATGTTTCACCTGAGTATTTCAAGGGTCTAGGCCAGGGCTGGGGAACCCATGGCCTCAAGGCCACATGGGGCCCTCTAGGTCCTCAAATGCAGCCCTTTGACTGAATCTGTGAAGTTTGGATTCAGTCAAAGGGCTACACTTGAGGACCTAGAGGGCCCCATGTGGCCTCGAGGCTGAGGGTTCCCCACCCCTGGTCTAGGCACCTCTTCCATGCTTACTAGGCTGCTCTCTCAGAGTCGCTGTAGCTGAAGACTTCATTGCCCTGTGGCTGACCTGGTGCCGAGCCTCTGAACCTGGGGAGGGTAGTACTAGGGCTTGAATCCTCAGGCACGCCAAGAGTATACTACAAGCACACAGAGACACAATATATCCGGCGTACACACACATACCACAATGCCAGGCCCCCTCAAAGCCTCGGCAGCTGGGCAACATCTGCCAGACCTTATCTCCAAGCCCCCCAACTCCTGCTGACGTGGCCTTCGAGAACCTAGGACTATAAGAAGGTATAGGAGGAGGAGGAGACACAGGAGATAGCACATGGCACAGCACTCCTGAAGCAGAGAACCCATTCAGCGGAGGCTCACATTCAAGGATGACATTTTTGTAAAAACAGCAAAGGAAGGCGAGCCTACCCTCTTTGGATTAGGTCAAGCAGATTTCAATCAAGCTGCTCATTCTTTAATATTGTTATTATCACCATCACTTTACTGTTATTAGCCTTAAGATTTCTGACTTCATTGGTAGAGTAACTCCCTCTCTGCTTCCTGACTGGCACTCCCGTGTAAGTTAGCCTGGCACAGAGGGTCACACAGCTAGCACAGATCAGAGGTGGCACGTCTGCCCAACTCTTAAGCTGCCTCTCAATTCTTTATTCTAACTAGAAACTCCCTATTTAAAAAGAAACTGCCATTACCAGGCCCTACTAAGACCCACTGACCAGCACCGGATCTCCAGTCTTCTTTTTGATGCTATCTCTTAAGCTGACAAAGCCGAAGCCTGTTCCATTTAGACCAGTGTGCATTCATTCACATAGGACAGCTAGGTAGTGTTAGATCTGCGGTCAGGAAGACTCGAGTTCAAATCTGACCTCAGACACTTCCTAGCTGTGTGATCCTGGGCAAGGCACTTAACCTCTGTCTGCCTCAATTTCTCATCTGTAAAAGGTATCAACAGATAGCTGTTACACTGTAACAACAGTGCCTCACAAGGTTGTGTAAGGATCAAATAATACATGCAGACCTTCAAGCACTATGCTGCTGCTGTTGTTGTGTCTTTCCAGTAGTGGCTGACTCTTCATGACCCATTTGGGGTTTTCTAGGGAAAGATACTGGAATGGTTTGCCATTTCCTTCTCCTGCTCATTTTACACACGAGGAAACTTGCCCAGGGTTAGTCACACAGCTAGGAAAGGTCTGAGGCCAGTTCTGAACTCTGCTCTATCCACTGAACCACCTGGCTGCTCCAAAGTGCTATATAAATGCTAGTGATCATTTGATGTTTCTCTAAGTGGGCCTATAAGGCTCAGTAGCACTAGATTTGGAGCCAGAAGGCCTGGGTTCAAATCTGGACTCTACCACTTACTGCCTGTGTGACCTTTGGTAAATCACTTAATCTTTCTGGGCCTCAGTTTCTTCATTTGTAAAAATGGGGAGGGGAGGGGAGGGATTGGACCCACTGGCCTCTCAAGTCTCTTCGAGCTTGAAATCTAAGTCCCTGTGATTTTGGGCCCCATCTATGAATATTATGTAGAAGACCTGGGTTTTCTTGAAATGCCATTTTCTGGGGGCTTCTTAGTCTCCAGAAACTGGCTGTGGTATACACAGCCTAAAGGATATTAGTGTGATAGGGAGTGAGGTGAGGGAATACCAGCAACACAAGAGTCTGGAGTAGAGAAAAACTTGTTTCCCCCCCACTCTTCTAAGGCCTACTGAAGCTAAAGATTTAAACATTTTAAATCACTTTTTTCCTTAATGAAAATAATTTTAGGGGGAAAGATTAGATTTATTCAAACTCTCTCCCCACTTCAGTCACAATACCCCCTAAATGAGGACTTGGAATATTTGTGAGAAAAAAGGAAATGAGATTCCTCAAACCTTAGCATGAAGTTCCACAAGGTAGGCCAGTCACTATCAGTCAACTAAGGCCCAGACTGGGGTTAGCTTGAACAAAGATACCCATGGTCGGTCAGAAGCTGCTGTTGAGCCCAGCTGAACATTTGACCCCTAGACCACTAGGCCCTACTTTTCATGATGAACCAGGAAGAAAAAAAGGAAGCTGAGGAAACAACAGAAATAGCCAAGTTTGGTTCTTTCTTGCAAATAGCCCACACTGGTCAGCTGCCCTATTTTGCCAATGGATATCCTAAGGCCCCAGAGACAGGAACCGGTTTTCTGGAACCATTCCTCCCCTGACTTTGGGCAGCAGCAATATTTTCAACCTTGACGGCCAGCTACTGATGTTGCAAGTCAAGGGGTCCCAAGCAACAAGCAGTTTCCTAAGGTTAGTTACAAAGGTAGTCACCACCGGAAAACGGCTAGTTCCACCCTGTACATTCTGATGAACAAAAACCAGTGCACTGGATAAGAAAACAAAGTATTCTTTTTCCAATGCCAAACATTATGGCATATTTTTGAAAGTTACTGAGTCCCGCTGAGCTAGGAAAAGATTATGAAGTTAAAGAATGTTATCTGTAAACGGCGTAGTTCTTGGCGCACCCCCCACCTCCCAAGGCTGGGAAAAATCGCACTGGAACTCCCTGCTACCTTCACCCCAATTTGTAGCAAGCTGGTAACAGGCTCAAACTGAACATTTCCAAAAGGCTCTGGCCAAGGGGGTGGGAGAAGGGAAAGAAGGGAGGTTTTCATCAGTTTAAGAATTGGAAAGGGGGCTCACACCTTCCTGCCCATTCCATTTGCTGACCACCATCTCTGCTCAGCAGGAGAGGAGGGGAGGGCCTTTCGTCTTCTAGTTTTATTTATTTATTTTTTGCTATGGTTCTGTGTCTTGAGAATAGCAGGTGGTCAATTTAAAAGGAGAGGGCAGGATACCCTCCTCTCACTACAATTCTACCTGGGAAACTGAGACCTAGATTCCCAAGGTTCATGAATACTAGTTTGTCTGCCAACAGAAACAGGCCACCAGCCTGAAGGCAACAAGCAGGCATATTTACCTGGTCAAGATGTACCTCAAATGAGGTGACTGACCCCCCCCCCCCAAATAAAAGACTTCTCTTTTTCAATTCGGGAAAGTTCCCCTCATCCACCCTGTGCAAAATACAGACAGAAGAAGCCTTTTGTGAGAGAAGCAAAGAAAAAAAAATCAAAATCCTTCTGGAGTGTTTTCCTATACAGGGTGGAAAAAAGCTCCCGAGACCCTTCCTTGCACCTTGGAGTGGGGAACCAGAATGTCCCAGACAGTAACTCCCCTCACCACTTAGTTCTTTGAAAAGCCCATGCCCAGTGGCCCCACATAGCTCCTCTGAAAGGCCTCTTAAGGGGGGATGCAGCTGGAGAGAGGCAGGGAGAGAGAGAAGAGCAGCTTTTTTCTGTGCACATACTAATTGGCATAGTTGGTACTTTTCTTTGAGGATCTGCTGCAAAGCAGGAGTCCTGGGAAAAACAAAATGAAGGCCTTTCTCTCCAAATTCAAATGCAGAACACGTAACAGAAAAACTTCCCCAATTAGTATTAATGATGCAAATAACGAGGCGTTTGCTTTTTTGCAAAGCTGCCTCTCCACTGTTACCTAAGAAACCCGGCTTGAGCTGGTCCCCATTCTCACGTGCGTCAGCTTGAGCCAATACGAAAACATGCCATTTTTTATACAGAAATCAGCAAAATGGAATATTTTCAACATGGCTCCCGGGGGAGCTTGTTTCTCGGAAATTAAAATGGGGGACACTATACAGACGGTTCCAAGGGTGTATTAAAATAAAGACATCTTCAAGAAACTCAAGATTTACATTAGAACAGCATAGGAGAAAGCAGAAGGGAAGCATGACTAGCCGAGGAAATTGAGGTGTAGAGGGTCGGAGTGATTTGATGCAGGGCACAGAGCTGGTCAGTGACAGGGCTGGCATTGCAACCCAGATCTCTCCTGACTGCCAAGCCAGGGCTCTGACCATTATAAGGATCACCTTACTCCCTTCCCCAAACAATCTACTACAGAAAACACAAACCTAGCCAAAACGCTGTTTGCTTTCAAAGGCACAGAGATTTCAAGATGGAAGGGACCTTGGAGATCCTCTAATCCTGTGCTTCTGAACTTGGGGGGATACTACCTGCTTTTGAAATATTTTATTAACTGCATTTCAACAAAATGCTTCCTTTTATGATCGATACTATGGATTTTCTTTTTGGCATTCAAAAACCCGAGCATGAGAACCGTCCATAGACTTCGCCAGACTGCCACAGGGGTCCATGTCACAAATGGGGTGAAGAAGCCCCACTCTACTCCAACCATTTAATCTTCCAGATGAGGAAACTGTAGTCCAAACAGGGAAAGTGATGGGGCCCAGGTCACGGAGGCAGCAAGTGACAAGAGCTGGGATTCAAACCCAGGCCCCCCAGCTGGGCCAGTCTAATGAGTGAGGTACCCAGAGTCCCCCCTTATGAGGCAGCCCCACAACAGGGTGTCAGGAGACAGGCCACTTCCAGCTACCACCCTGTTTTCCTTCTCTCATGGGCTGATAACCTGACCTTGCCTCTGGTTTGTTTGGTCCATTTCTTCCAGCATTTCTTTGCTTTCTTCTCCCTGCCCCCCCTTTCCTCCCTCACCCCCCACCCCCCAAGCAACCTGACTTTCATTCTGGTTGCTCCATTGAGATAGGCATAGTAGCTCTTCCCAGCTGTGTGACCCTGGGCAAATGACTTCCCCTCTCTGGGTCAAAGTTTCCTCATCCTTAAAATGGGGATAATAGGGCTGACATTCACTTACCTCAGAGCTGGTGTGAGAAAACAGAAGTCAACATAGAAATGTGAGTTATGGTTATTACTCACCTAATATCACTCACCTGTAAGCACCTAGAGCTCCGGACGGCAGATGGATGTTCTCTTTGTGTCTTTGCCACAGCTTCTTAAAGCAAACCCACAGGCACCGTGTTTGCTTGGGTTTGTTATGTTTGCTTTGGAATAGATTTTTCTATTTTTCTAAATGTCCTTTTGTCATCTGCGTGTGTTTCTCTTCTATTTCTCCCCCTTCCCTCCCCACTGAGGATTTAAATTCAACCCAATCATCATTTATTAAGCTTTACTTTCTATGTAAGGCGCAATGCTAGGTCTAGGGTCACAAAAATGAAAGATGCACGTGTCCCTGTTCTCTAGGAGCTTCTAATTCAGTGATCTGGGCGGGGGGGACGGGAGGAAGGTACATCCATCGATAAATACAAGTCAGAATGAAGAAGGTACGAGGGTATCAGCCGACATGAGTGACTGCAAGGATTTCCTGTGAAGCCATCTTCCAAGATTTGGTCCTAGACCTTCCATTTTTTTTTGGCAGAACGGTATTTATTGAAGGTCATATCATTGAACCTGTCAGCAATTCATCATAAAACTAATATATGTCTCGAGAGAAGATAGCATGAAATATTAAGGATAATCTGTAGCATTAGAATAGGAACTTGGCAGGGAGAAGAGAGGGAGGAGACAGAGGAAGGCATAAAAAGGAAATAGAAAACCCTTTCTTTGGGAAGATTACAAATTAGTTCAAGGTTTCCAGATGAGGGACCTTGGAGATCAGAGGATGGGAGATCTAGGCTTAGAGGTCGACAAATCCCCACCCCCTCATTTGACAGAGGAAGAAAATGAGGCCCGGAGAGGGGGAGGAGGGCCTGCTGAAGGTCACAGCTAGCGTGCGAGCAAGGTGACAGAAATCATAGCATATAATCCAGTTCAGATCTTGTGAAAGCAAAGTGTTCCAAGGCTGTACAGCCCCTGATTTATCAATCCCATTTACAAATGACCCACATAGAACAAGAGCCTTACTCGCTGCCTCTACTCTGTCCCGCTCCCCTCCCCCTGAAGTGTCTACTCTGGTTACTATGGGAACCAGAAAAACCTTGGCGTTTTCGGAGGCCCTGTGGGGTTCCAAAGGCCTTCTTTCCCAATAGAATCTATGGCTCTGCCTGGTCTCCGCTTGAAGGGGACTGAATCCACAGAACTGGTAGGGCCCATGGCAATAGTCTAGTCCCAGATTTCCCCCAGGCCCCCCCACATTTACTAGATGTCCCCTTCCAGCTCTCTTAGGTCCCCCGGTTTTTATGGACAAGATCTTGTCATAGCTGGGGTTGTTTTGGGGGCCCCTTTAGTTATTAAGACCTACCATTCACATCCATTAATCACCCATATGATTGTCACAATTCTATGCACTGAAGACATTACTTTATAAATTGCTATTAGAGGGCCAGAGGACCCTGGACATTGAGCTAGGAGGAGTGTTGGGGGTCTAGCACAATCTGTTTATTTTATGGGTGAGGAAACTGAGGCCCAGAGAGGTTACTGAGGCCTTACTGAAGTTACAGAGGGAGGATTTGGGGGGGGGTCAATCAATCTACAAGTATTTATCAGTGCCTACTATGTGCCAGGTACTAGAGATACAAGTACAAAGAACAGACCAATTCCTAACATCATCTAATCCCAGAGGGTGCCAAACCAGCTTACAGCACTCCCCAGTGCAGCCTGAACCACATTAAAATGTCATTGGGAAATATTTAATGAAATAAACGATACAATAAAACATAGATAACATTACATTTTAAAACAAAGTCAATATGTGGCCCTCAGGGATCCTTATGGAAGGATTAGTGGCCACTGATGGGATGGATGGTCCTCCTTTTAGAGATGAGGAAAACTGAGGCACTGCAAAAAGCAGAGTGATCTGCCAGTGGAAGGAATGCTGGATTTGGAGTCAGCAGATAGGGGTTCAACTCACAGCTCTGCCATTTATTTACTAGCTGTGTGACCTTGGATAAGTCCCCTTACCTCTCTGGGCCTCAGGTCCCTTCCCTATAAAAGAAAGTAAGGAAGGTGACCTAGCCATGACAACCCTACAAATAAATGGCCGAGACTAGCACTGAAGCCACGTCTTTGAGACTCCAAGTCTAGCACTTCAAAGTGCCATTTGTCTTGAGGGGTCTAGGGTGGTGGGTAAGGATGGAAGCCTTGGAGCACAGCCACATATGATGGGAAGACCTAGCCCTGGCCTGCTGGGAAACAAACCCAACTCAACAGTCAGAAGGGAGCTGGCTCCCAGCCAGACCTTCACTGTGGGTCCCCAACAAAAGGGGCAGTCTGGAGCCACCAACCAAAGGGCACATGTTCACTGATGTACGGGGAGCCTGCAAAGAAGCAGGGGCTGCACCCACAAATACGGACAGCAATCGTGGGTGACAGGGCCATCCTCGGATGGACTGTATGCCTCCCCTTTCCCCCAGCTCTGCTGGACTTAGGGTCAAGGGGCCTGGGTTCAAACTCCAGCCACTTGGCAGCTGGGTGACTTTCCACATGTTGCTTAACACCTCTAGGCCCAAGTGAAAAAACCAGGGGCTTGGCAAGATTCCTCCCTCCTCTAAATCTGATCGCCCACAGGTCTCAGAGGACAGAGACCACAATTTCTACTCAATGGGATCCAAGCTTGGGAATCCAGGCCTAGATATTAATTATGTGAAAGTTTGGGGCCCCTAGGGAACACACAGATAATGGCAGAGCCTGATTTCAAGGAGGCCCTCACACCCCTTCATCTTGCCCCCATTGGGATAACTCACAGATCAACGAGAACAATCCCTATAGCATTTAGCTCCCAGAGGCCCAGATGAGATAACCTCTGTAAAGGGCTTTGCAATCTAGTCATTTGAACAATCCTTTACAACAAATTGAATGGCATTGCGTGTGGTGGCTTTGATAAATGACGGAAAAATAACTGTAAAGCCTTTTCTGAGTGATGATCATTGGCAAGCAAAAGGCCCAGGCCATCCTATGGGACAGGGCAGAACAGGCTGTGCTGACCCCTTGGGTTCAAACTTTGCACCTCACCCCCACTGGCAGCTGAAGGACAAGAGAAAGAACCCAGACCAGGAGAGATAAAGAAAAAGACGAGCCACAAAAACAGGATCAAAGCATAAAATCCCCATGTCCTCCCCGTTCTGGGAGGCTCCCCCTTCCTCAAACCATCTGAGGGCACGGGCTGTGCCACACAGAGAGATGGAGCAGGCCAGCAAACCCCAGACCTTTAATAAACAAATAACTAATTAGCACATTGTGGATATGCAAATGTCACAGCTAAAGAGCCTGGAGAACACTCAGTCCCCTGCAGTCTCTGGGTTCACATTCCAACTGCTTTAGAATTTTAAGAAAGGCCCCTTTCTTTAAGGGGAGCACAGGGGTAAACTTCTACCGAGTAGTGGGTCTCATCACCAGTTCAGGATTACTCCTTAGCCAAATTAACAAAGTCTCTAAGTTCCTTAGAGGTAAACCAAAGGAGGGAAAAAAGATCAAACACTAGGAGCTGGAATGAGCCTTAGTTCAACCTCATTTTACAGATGAGGAAACTGAGGCCTGACGAGGGGAAGGGAGGGAAGTGAGATTTGAATCCAGTTCCTCTAACTTCAAAATCCACTGTACCTGCCTGACTTTGGGCTACTAATTTTCATTTGAAACTTTTTGAGAGAGAGAGAGAGAGAAAGACAGAGAGAGAGAAAGACAGAGAGAGAGAAAGAGAGAGAGAGAGAGAGAGAGAGAGAGAGAGAGAGAGAGAGAGAGAGAGAAATGGGGAACTCTGGTAGGACCAATAAGAGAAACATCTATGAAGGCAGGAAAGAAAAGGTGTTTTCAAAGGCCATTCTAGCCCCCCAAGGCATAAGGGTAAACAATTACAATAATTTGGCAGCCCAGAGGTATGTCAAAAAAAAGTAAAGGAGGAAAAAAAAATGGCATTTTTACTAAATGGGCCAAGGCCCTGTACAGAGTGACCATCTTTCATTTTTGTCCCAGAGGCCAGCAGGGCACTGTGATAAGGGAGGTGAGATGACATGCTGTACCCCACCCCCAACTACAAAGGAAGCCCATCAGATATCACCTTCCAGCCAAAGCTGGCCATTTCTAGGCAAGCGAGACAAAGTAAACCAAATGCCCTTCCCTTTGCAGGAAGATGATGGGGGAGGGGGCAGGAATGCTCCATCCAGGAGGCCTTGGCAGGCCTGCTCCTCCCAAAGGCTAATGCTATCTGGGAGTGGTGGGGGGGGGAGAAGTGGGAGCTGGGAGTCAGAAACATCTCTTTGAGTGCCATCCCACTTGCTGGCTTCCTTTCTTTTTTCCCTCCTTTCTCTTCTGCAGCTCCCACAGTGAGACCTGAGCTGAGTTGGTAAGAAAGACCCAAAGGGATGGAAAAAGAAGAAGAAATGGGAGCTATTGCCCCTACTCCCTGCTGTCCCTGAATCCTGGCAGAAAATGACAATTACATCGTGCACACCCCTTCCCCTTTACAGACAAGAAAGCAGGTTATAAAATAAATATTCTGAGCAGCCTTTTCCCCTTTCTGAAGTGGGAAAAAGTCAGAGAATTCAGGGAGAGGGACAGAAGGAGCTGCTTTGCTCCATAGAAAGCTGAGAGCTTACAGGAGTTTCAGGTTTTTCTTTTTTTCTTTCATTCCTTTTTAATCCCACACTTCTTTTATTTACTAAATGGCAAAAGACACAAAAATTATCTGTGTTGTCTTTAACGAGGCAGTAACAAAGTTATACTACATGTTTCATTCGGATTTTGCTCCCATTGAGGGGAGTCTTGGAATTGCTTCATTTTGCACTTAATGTGGCTCCTGATTTTTTGATTTGGTTTTCTTTACCCAGAACCACTTCATCTAAGTCTTCCCATACTGAAATGGAATTGCAGTCTCATCTGTCTGGATGTTCCCTCCACCGGTGCAGAAGGTAAGCTACCCTACCTTATTCCTATCCTGTGAGATCCTTAACAGGTGGCCCACCCTCTGTCCTAGAGGCCTGATATCATGAAGATATTCGTGGGGCCCCCAGGCTGTCCACTGAGCTTCAGGTTTCTTAAACAGATGTGGTGATCAGCTGGCCCATGAGGTGAATGTGCAAGTGTTCATGCTCACATGCATGTGTGTATGTGTTTGTGGGTTTTTTGGGGGGTAATGGTGTCAGGGGATGATAAAACACCATTAGTTCCATTTTTTCTGCCTTCTACTTCAACCTTTTGGTGCCAAATAGCTAAAGAACAGAAATGTCAGATGAGTTTTTGTAAAACTTAAAATGTGTGGTCTGCTGTGCTGATCTCAATGCAACACAGGACATCTCTGTGCCCACAATGCCTGCCATGGTACCCTGTACCTAGTTAGTTCCTATGGAGTGTATCACCAATTTTGAATTATGCCTCTACCAAATTAATGGAGTTTTCCTACTTACTTAAGCAGCAGAAGTAAGCTGTAAGAAAAAAGAAAATCAGTTAAGAGAAACAGAGCTACCACAGCCAGAAAAAAATACGCGCAAGACCCCAGATGCTGGGGATAAAAACAATGAAAACAATCCAATGTCTTACTCTCAAGGAGCTTACAATCCAATCCCCTAGGAAGACATAAGCCATATATACAAATAACTTGAATACAAATTAGGATGTTACCATTACACAGGAGAGATTCAAGAGTAATGAAAAAATGAATAATGGATTGCTTGACATGGGGGGAAGAGGGTGGGGGGTCATGGAGGAGGTGGGATTTGAGCTGGAACTTGAAAGAATGGGAGGATTTCAAGAGCTGAAGAGGTAGAGGAAGCAGACTTAGGGACAGCAAATGACTAGTGATTCAGACCGACTGGACTTGGGGAGAAGAGAAGGGAAATGGTTATGAAATTAGCCTGGAAGGGTGACTGAAGAGTAGTCAGGTACAGAAGGCAAGGGGAGAAAGTGAAAGGGTGTGGCAAGCAGTAGCCAATGCTGCAGAAAGGTCAAGTAGGATCTGGCACATAAGAGGGCACCGGAGCCTTTGGATAGAACAGTGGCCAATCCATGGAGAAGCTCTGCAGGAAGGGGTAGAGAAGCAGGACAGAAGTTTGAGGGGATGGCAAGATTATGGGATGGATTGGGGGGAAAGGGAATGACAGAGACCAGAGCCTGTCTTTCGGGGTGATGGATCCAGTAGAGAGGGAGGGATTGAAAATGTGAAAGCAGGGTAACTTGGGGGTTTGAGTGGTCCTGGAGAGTATGATAGAAAATCAAAGGTTGCAGTGAAGTTAGAAGGCATGACTTTGTAGTGTATACACTTAGCAGGGTCCCCCAATTTCCTCCAAACATCCTCAGTTGCCTTGGTCTAACACAAAAGGCTTTGCTAACCAACACATTTAGCCAATCCTTAATGCTTGTCCTGGTAGTCATCCCATTCCCTTCCCCTACCTCCATTTCCTTCTTTCTACCTCAGTCCTCAAGTTCAATGTCTATTTCCTCCCTTCCCCCAGGGCACTGAAGTACACCCTAAAATCAAAATCAAAAAGCTCGAAGGGCCTTTAGAGATCCATCTAGTGACTATGCCGACAACCTCAATTCAAAGCTAAAAGCAATTTTTTTTTTTTGGTAAACAAGTCGGGTTCATTTTCTTCCCTGTCCTAGCCTCGTTGGCATGGCAACCAAAGAGCCCTTTTTCTATTGTTTGGTGAAGTCAGAGCCCAGTCCAGTGACAGCCCAGCCCAGACAGCCGCCTTTTTTGCTTCTAATGTCCCTTGGTTCCTTAGTTGATCATTAGGGCTTAGACAATGAGTGAGAGTCTCGGTAAGAATTAGGATTGTGGAGATCAGAGAACGTCAGAGCTGAAAGAGACCTTGGTTCTCTAGGCCCTTCCTACGTTTGACAGGGGAGGAAACTGAGGCCCAGAGGGGTTCAATGACTTGCCCAAGGTCACACAGGCAGGAAGTGGCAGAGCCAGAATTCGCACACAGGCTAGATTAATTAGAGCAGTTTGAAATTTAAATTTGGGAGAGGGAATCGCGTAAAATAAGCCAGGCAGGGAGAGGAGGGGCGGCCAACCAGGCAGGGAAGGAAGGCTGGCTCCCAGATTCAGCACTAAGTCCTTAAGGAGCCCCCAACAACCTTAATGCTTGGGACACCCCAAATTATCCAGCGCCACCGTGGTGTTAGGATGCTCGCAAAAGCTGACCTCCAGGAAGCCTGGCCTCGCCCACTACCAAAAGGCTCCCTCCGGCTCCCCGTTGGGCCCAAGTCCCCCTCCCTGCCGGGCCCAGGTCCCCCTCCCGCTCCCCCTGCCCATCTCGCCCCGCCCCTCGTCCCTGACACCGGCCAGACGGCCTCCAGCAACGACTCTTACTCGTCACTGTAAGGGGTCTGGCAGCTCCGCTCCGGCCCGATCGTCCGGGGGGGGGTTCTGGCTCCGGCTCCGGCAAAGGCTCGCTCCCTGGCTGGGGTTATACCGTGAATTCTAACTTCCTACGCTTCCCTCGGGTATCCACCGGCCTCCAGCCAAATAGGCAGAGAATCGGCCGAGGCTTTCCCGGCCCGCCAATTGGCCCGGCTCCCCACAGGTATAACCAATCGCGGACTAAGCCCGCCTCACGCCGGATGTCACAGGTCTATCCCCCGGGTGCGTCCGAACCCCCTAGCCTATCGCGAGCAAGAACCGCCTTAATGGACGTTCACCTTTCAGCCCATAGGAAACACTAAAGAGACACGAGAAGGAGCCAATGGGAAACCAGACCTCTGGCTTCTGTAGGATGATGTCGATTCCCTCCGCTCCAGTGAGGACCTGATCTTGAGCTCCAGGGGCGGTGGGAGCAGCCGCAGGAGGGGTGTGTGTATGTGTGTGTGTGTGTGTGTATGTGTGTGTGGTTTTTTTTTTGTGTGTGTGTGTGTGTGTGTGTGTGTGTGTGTGTGTGTGTGTCTGAGAGCAGGGGGCGGAGCCTGAGCGGAAAGGCGCGGGCGGGGCGGAGCCAAGGCAAGAGAGGGGGCGGAGCGACAGGGGTTTAGTTGCCGCCTGAGGGGCTTCGAGACTCAGTGTCTGCGCGTTAGCCGTCGGGAGCGGAGGCATGGTGAGTGCGGCTACTCCCCCTCCTGCCCCCCAATTCCCTCTGGATCCCACTCCGTGGCCCGGCCGGGCCGTGGTCTTGTCTTTTCCTTGGCCCTGGTGGGGAACTCTCTTCTGGCCTCCCTTCCCTTTCCTGCCCCCGGTGCCCCCACCGCCACCACCTCCACCACCACCGCTGCCGCCGCCGCCGCCTCAGCCCCGGTGGGGCCTGCTCCCCCTGCGCCCGGCCCGGAGCCTCGGCGTCCCCACTGTGGCTTGGCCCCCCGAGCGCGGGGACCCCGTTGCTTGGTCAACCCCCTGGTCTGTGGCCGGGCCCTTCCCAGCCCGGCCTGCTGGCCGCCCAGTGGCCACCCGGCCCCCAGCCCGGCCCATCGCCCGGCCCGCCTCCTCCCGACCCGCTGCTCCCTCCCTCCCCCCTGACGGGATCTGGTCGGCCTACTTTCCCCCACCCCAGGCCAGGTAGGTGTCGAGCGGTCGCGCTTTTTCCCTTGCTCCCCGATCCCCCGCGGTCCCTCCTCCCCGATTCCCCAATCTCCCCCGCTCCCCGCCTCCGCCCCCCTCCCTTCCCCTGCCGCCTCCTTCTCGGCTCCCGCTTCTCTTGCCGCTCCTTTTTCCCCCTCAATCCTTTCCTTGCCTTTGCAGATCCCTTGGGTGCTCAGCTTGGGGTGGGCCCTGGGGAGGGCGGGGTTGTGTGTGTTGGGGGGAGACGGTGGGAGGGGGGCGCTGCAGCTTCGGAGCCTCCGGGGAACTGGGTGTGGGAGGCGGGGGCGGGGCACGGGAGGACGTTATCGATTGCTGTGGTGAGGGGAGGGGGGCGCGGGGGCTACTGGCTGCCTTAATTTCCCCAGAAATTTTCCCTGGGCTAATGTCGCCCAAATGGAATGATCCAAACTGCTTTATCTTTTGGTTCTGAATGGTTTCTGATGTGAAAGGGAGCTTCCTCTGTGTAATGATTGTATTGATTTGAATTTAACTTGGGAGGAGAGATGTATTTTTTTATTTGATTTTGAACAAGCTCCTGATAATAGTGGGCTTTGAGCCTCCAGCAGAAAGGCAGGGTACACCTGTTTTAACCCTCTGATAAGCTCTGCTATTTGGCGTTTGATGTGGGCAGCATCATGGTTTTCCTTAGATTTAGAAATGGCTGCCAAATCTAAGCGGGAGCAAAGAAAGCCCAGCAATCCTTATTTCAGTGTGAACAGGTAGCTCTGGAACTTTCCACCAGAGCACGCTAAAAGATGGGTGCCAGATAAGTGTCCTTGCATGTGAGTAAACTGTTAGGCAGAAATGCAGTAAATAAATTGCAAGGGAGCCAGGCATCACAGAACTTAATAACCCCAGCAGAGTGAAAGGGATAAAATAGTATCGATTTTGGTGTGAGTGGGGATGTGTGCAGAGATATACTGAAACATAGTTTCAGTGGGTGGAATTGCCACCCACCCTCACCACAATCACAAGCAAAAAAAGAAAATGGTTCAGTTCAGAGATCTATCACCATCATTGTCATAGTGCAGTAGGTACAGGTGCTCCCCAATAAATTTTCTAGTAACATATATGAGTTTGAATCCTGTCGTGGGTCTTGGCAGAGACTATAGACCACAGGAAGGAGAAGCTCTTAAGATTCTGGGAAAATGAAACACAAAATTCCATGTGAAGGTTTGTCAGGGTGACAAGGCTAAAATTCAAAAGAGATGATCAATATGAAGGTTTCTTTGACACTAGGTAAAATTATGAAAATGACTTTTGAAAAAAATTGCAATCCTGTGTCCCTACAATGCAATTTAAGATCACTTGTTCTTTTATTATTGTTTTAAAGGCCAGTACCATCAAGAAGCCAAACCTGGGCTCCGCCCCCCCAAGAAAGAAGATGGGACCCAAACCCGAACTCACAGAGGACCAGAAACAAGAAATTAGAGAGGCATTTGATCTCTTTGATACAGATGGAACCGGGACAATAGATGTTAAGGAGCTCAAGGCAGGTTCATTAAAGTACCAGCTGTAAGAGCTAACCTGGGAAAAGCACATAGAGTCCGAGAGAAATAATTTATTACACTAAATAAAAAAAACCCCATCAGTGTCTGTGTTTTCACTGAGTAATTATGCTTAAATATCTCTACTTGGGGGTGGTAAAGAATAAAGGGGGATTCTTTCCATTTTAATTCTCCCTTTCCATTTCTGAACTGATACAGAGTACTCTGGAGTTGTCTTTCTTGCCTTGCTTTACCCCCTTCTTTTTTGCTACTTGGTGTACTACATTCTCTTTTCTGCCCAAAGTGTCGGTCACAGGTATCATTGGTACCGTTCCATTTTTCTGTGCGCCCCCCAAACCCTGTTAAGTAAGGTTAATTGAAAGTGTGATTTGCTTACTATTAGAAGCTCCAATTCATAGTGCCACTTTTGCCCCTAAGTATCTTTGGGACTCCTGTCTTTTGTTGAAATAATTATTTAGCCTATTTTTGATGTAGGTGGCCATGAGAGCTCTGGGCTTCGAACCCAAGAAAGAAGAGATCAAAAAAATGGTATCTGACATTGACAAGGAGGGGACGGGGAAAATCAGTTTCAATGACTTCTTGGCTGTGATGACTCAAAAAATGGTAAGTTAGCCAACACAGTCAACATAACCTCTGTGCAGCATGGGACATCTAGATGTGGATATCACTCCCTTAAAGTGGAGCTAACTAAGACAGGGGAGCCTGAGTCATGGCACCATAGATTTAGAGCTGGAAAGGAACCTTAGAGGCCACCTAGTCCAACCCCATCATTTTGCAAATGGAATAGATAGTGCTTCTGACTGAAGAGAAGGGGACTTGCATTCTACTCCTATTCTCCTGTGACTTGGAGAAGTCAGTTTTGTCATCTAAAGTAAGGGAAGGAATATTTGCCACTACCACTTTTATATTTAGTTATTGTCATGGTAGCATTTCATACTTTAATGGCAGCTAAATCTGAATTTTGGGAATTGAGAGCTTATACGCTCTTGTATCTTACTTTTAACATATAAGATTACAATTGCTTTAGGAAAACTCATAGGGAGAATTTTAGTAATGTCAGATTTCCTCAAACCTGAAAAATGTATTTCTGTAGCTGGAGGCAAAGGAAAGAAAGGGAAATAAGCTAGGGTACTGGAGGGTGGTACCCAAGCACCTCCCAGGGGACCTCCCAAACAGCCTTGCTGTCAACCCTCAGAATCGAGAAGCCTGGAAAGACCCCTTAAGATAAAGGCCAGAACTTGGCATTTTTGTGGGGTGTGAGTACTGTTCTATGTGGTCATGCCCTTTGAATGAAATGGGCAGTACTTAGCCAGTCAATTTCACAAACAGGTTGGAAGATTAATAGGGGCTATAGTTTGATTGGTGAGAAATAGATTAGGATAAAAGCACGGGAAAAGGTAGGAGAAGAGAATATTTTGACACAATTTATCATTTTACAACAGTGCTTTCTATTGCATTTTTCTCAATGTTTCTGTAAGACTATAGAAGAGGACTTTGGGGTGACTACAGGTTGCTAGGACTAAGATACTTCCTTACTTGTGTGTGGTTTAATTTTTAAGGCTGAAAAGGATACCAAAGAAGAAATTCTGAAGGCTTTCAGACTCTTCGATGATGATGAAACCGGAAAAATCTCCTTCAAGAACTTAAAACGTGTAGCCAGAGAGCTAGGGGAAAACCTCACTGATGAGGAACTGCAGGTTTGTAGTAGATGAGTCTGGAATTCCAAATTCTTGGCTTCTGACCTTGTGGTAGGTTTTATTTGTGAGAGCTTCAGTCCTGTACTGTTGGTCTTTGCTGACCACCTAACGCTTTTTGTCCAGCTGTTCCCTTACCTACCAGTGGGTAAGTATGGCTAGCTCCCATCCAGCCTTTGCCTTCTTTCACATACCTCACCCTGATTGGTAAGGTCCCCATTTTCTACCCACCTTTACTATCTTTCTCAATTCTATCTTGCCTATTTCTTCATATATTTTCTGAATACATTTCTGTGCTCATGTGTGTCAGTGAACTGTGTGCATGCTGATGTGAACTATTTTACAGATTATTGGAGAATTAATGTAATATTAACACCTTCTCATTAGGCTGAGGTAGTCACCTTTGTATTCCTAGCACCTACCATGATGCCTTGTGTGGTGTTACTAAAAGGTTGTTAAAGTTAGCTCCCTCAATTGGAAGAAATACTCTTGTTCTCATCTGCCTCCCAAACAAATGCTTATTGACTACTTGAGTAAATCTTCCCTTTTCCTCTGACCAATAGAAACATGGCACTGAAGGTGGGTTGGGGAGATGACAGCAGTCCCGGGGCCTATATTTGTCACCTTTCATTTATACTTTGAACACAATTTAAAACTTGGCCTATGACTGAAAAATCTTGACTGTACATTGTACCCTCTTCTTCCTCTTCTCTATTCTTCCTCTTCCCCCAGAAAAGTTAGGGTTTCTTTTTGAGACTCAGTTAAATAAGACAGGAATGTACGGTTGTTGGGCTTGTACACTAAGTCTCAGGACCCATCAGGTGCAGTGGATTCACTGTACGATACAGGTGAGATTATCTTACATGGTCCATTTGGTGTTTGAATGGGGATCCAAAATGCATCTACTTAGTCTCCTTTACGACAGACAACATTTATAAATTACAACAAAAAAAGCTTTAGAGCTTTTACATTTGATACTAAGACCTTTCAAAAATTAATATAATGGAAACCACTTTTAAGAAATCCACCCCCCTCCCTTTGAGGCTGCTCTTCTCTGGCTGGGGGTCAGAATACGATGAGGCTGTGGGATCAAGAGTTTGTGCTCCATGCAAAGCGGTAGGCTTTGCCAAGTTTCCTGGCCACGTTCCACCCATAAACCTATCTAGTCACCTCACAAACATGAGCTTTGGGTCATAAAGAGAAAACGAGAGGCTAGGTCATTGTGAAGCCATCACCTTTGTAGGGGACCTGATGGAGAGAGGGAATGTAGGGAAGTACATGAACATTCACAAAGAAAAGGGGAACAAAAAAAAGTAAAGGCAAAACTCGAGTTCCCAAATGGTGACTGAGGTCAGCTGCCAAGAGAAGATCTGCTGAGAATTCAATGGGGTGGGGTTGCAGGGTCTCAAACTACTGGCTATTAGACCCTGTTTTGGTGAAGTAGAGAATGGCTGAGCTAGCAGGTGCCTTGGAGTGAGATCCAAGCTTGACCCCTTCCTTTTATAGAAAGGGAAACTGAAGTCCAGAGGAGAGGTACTTGTCCAAGGCCTCGGAGCAAATGGCTCAGCCGCATGTCTTCTGAGGTCCAGTCTGGCTTTTCCGCCTCGCTGTCTCCCATAGCTCAGTTTCATTTAGTTCACTGTACAATTCAAACCAGCTCATGGGGGTTTTTAAAGAAAAATGTATTTTTAAACACTTGGGAGCCAAACATTCCATTCAATAAGGATTTATTAAGTACTTTTTATGTGCTTAGTGCTAGAGATAGAAAGACAAAACCAAAATAGCCCCCGCCCTCTCGGACATTAAATATCAGTGGCGGTTTAAATAAAGCCCTTGATTGAGGAAAATTTAGGAAAAGGCAGCTTTTTTCAGTAGTTAAGAAAAAAATTACTGCCCAATTAAGTGAAAATATTTGTAAATTAATGCCAGTCCTTAATTTGGAATGTAGATAGCAACTTTAGATATGCATTTCAATTTAAGTTTAGGGTTAGCCTAAAACCATTGCCTTTCCCTAGGTTTCAGTATTTTGTATTTAGAGGATGTAAATTTTACATTAATTGAGAGGAATCATGGTGCAGTGGGAAGAGATAGCTTATCCGGAGGACCAGGGTTTCGCCATTCTTCAATCTGTGCTGCTGTGTGTGAATCACTTAGTCTCTGGGATTTTGAGTTCTCAAATGTAGAGTGAGGGCGTTGGACTAGATAACCTCGAAGATACCTTCTATATCTCAGCCTTTAATACCCATCATCACATATCCAATATTATCCTCATTTTGTAGATGAAACTGGTATGACTTTTGTTTCCCCAAAGGTCACCCACTTGGTTGGCCCAATGCTTCCCCTCTCTTCCCATCATACACTCAGTGCTACTTTGTTTTTTATTGAAATCCTTTTGTGTGACCTCCCTTAGATCTTTAATGGTTCAGTCTAATCTACCACCTGAATCCTTACAGGAAATGATTGATGAAGCTGATCGAGATGGTGACGGAGAAGTCAACGAACAGGAGTTCCTGCGGATCATGAAAAAGACCAGCCTCTATTGAGGTCAATGTCTCTTCCCCTTTTGCAGGCACATACAAATAGATTTACTGGTTATGAAGGTTCCTTGTTTTCATTTTTTGAGGCATCACTATAGTACATAGAGGCTGATTTTCCCCTTCCACTAATTTATCTAGATAATTATATTGGCAAATACCTGATTGAACTGTATGTTTTCTAAAGAATTCTAAAAAAGTAGTTCTAGATAATACACCTTGTCAATGGAGTCTCCAATTCAGATCCCGCTAGGCTTAAGGATGGGGGCCTAAAACTCCCCTCCTCCCCCACCCTTTTGCCTGGCATCTCTTCTTTCATTCATGAATATTACACCAAACCCCAGAGCAAAATTCAAGTGTTATGGCCACCAAAGTGGGAACAAAGAATATCTCCTTTAAGGTGCTGGTTCCCTTATCACCTTGCTTCCATCATCTCTTCCCCCTGCCATGCTCAGGTGTATGATACAGCAGGACCATGTGATTGGCTTGTAGGCCACCATTCCAGGCCATTTTTTCCCTCCCTCTTCCATTCACCCCTTTGATTTTCATTGACTTAGCTCTTTTAAGAAGAAACTAGCTTACCAACTTCTTTGTTGTGTCTGAAACACACCGACATACTTATTGTCTTGTGGAGGGCTTGGAATGTTCCATGGCATCATCCTCTCCAGTCAGTGCTGGGGTAGCTGCATCTAGCTCATCCACTTTGTGTGTCATCCTGGCAAATGCTCTTTCCTTTTCCCAGGCCAGGCCACCAAATGAAAAGAAGCTAAATGTAATGTTAGCCTAAGAAAATCGTAAATAGCATAGGTTGGCTTAATACTAATGTTAAAAAACCACACAAATAAGCATTTCCTTAGTTCATAAGCTTTAAGGGCTTAGTTGCTTTGAAAATTGGGGTGGGTGGGGCGGGTCGTGTTTCAAGTATTTAGCAAAGCCGTTTTCCCTTTTCCCTGCTTGGAAGGAAGGGAACTGGCTATTGTTGTCTTCATTAGAAATCTAATGTAACCGTGGCCATTTTCTACTGATTTTGTCACAAGTTCCTCTTTACTGGTTAGCTCTAAGAACCTTTGGTTCTTATTAGTCCATGACTTTCTCCTCTGATGTATGGACACTGACCACCGAGTGTCCCACATGGGTAGTTTGACACACTACTTTGTAACTCCCAGTGGTCTGTTCTGTGTTGATGCTATTTATTTTCTCTGTTGTGAATAAAGTCTTTCTTGTTTTAAAAGTTCTGGTCTTTGAGTATGAGTTACTTGGACTTGAGATTTATATTTGACCAATTATGTTGAAGGTGGCTTTACGGAACAGGATATAATATTAGCTAGGGTGGGCCTTATTACTTTCCTGGGGCAAGTGACTTTTGTAGGACAAGGGGACCACATTCTGGGATGGGTCATTCCCCTAAAACAAGAGAAGGGGAATCCTAGAGGATTTCCTAGAGGAATCTTAGCTGATTTTAAGGCACTCAGTCCCTATTAGGGTAGAAAGTACACCTCTGGGTTTAGGCTGTCCCATGACAAAGTGAGCAGCATGGACTGTGCTGGTCCCTCCAGTCTCTGTAGCTCCAGCACAGGGCCTTGCACAGAGTAGACATTACACTAACTGAATGGAATGCACACCATATTGAATCTTGGCATTGAAGGAACCTTAGAGTTCCTCTGATTCCACTTACTTAGTATCTACTGCAGGAATCTTCCTATACAGTCCTTGGCTGTGGCTGGCCATCTCTTAGGGGAAGCTCAGGCAAAGGTTGCTGCCGTAAAGCCACCAATCAACCATTAGAACCTTGGACAGAATTTTTTAAAAACAAAATTTTATTGATAACGTGCTTCTACTTCACCTATGTTTTCCACTTTCACACCAGAGAGAACTAGCTCTTATAATAGTTTTTTAGGAGAGGAGGAAAAATGGTGAAGCAGAACTAACCTTTGTAATGAACAAAGACCAAACCTGGACAAGCAGCAGACGGAGGAAAGATACAAAGGAACTAACATGGCTCTCCTTACCCAGCAGCCACTTTTAAAAGGGAGGAGCATAGCATGGTGGGTACAGATTGGTGGTCAAGTCCTGACTGACAGATGACCCCAGTAAGTCACCAGGCAAATTGCAAATCTGGGTCACCACTATACTGTCCCCCACCAGAACCCCTCCCCCCCACAAATTAGCAGGCTGTGTTGCTCAAGGACATTGAATTCACTGGGAATATAGCAAAAAAGATTTTTATTTGGATTCTTTGTAAGAACAGATCAGATAAATGGCCAAAGGATAAAAACAGGCAGTTTTCAGATGAAGGAATTAAAGCCATCTATGGTCATCTGAAAAAATGCTCTAAATCACTATTGATTAGAGAAATGCAAATTAAAACAACTCTGAGGTACCACCCCACACCTATCAGATTGGCTAATAATGACAGAAAAGGAACATGATAAATGTTGGAGATGTGGGAAAATTGGGCCACTAACATACTGTTCGTGGAGTTTTGAAGTGATCCAGCCATTCTAGAGAGCAATTTGGAACTGCCCAAAAGGCAATCAAATTGGGCCAAAGAGATCAAAGAAAATGCAAAGGACATAAGTGTATAAAAATATTTCTAGCAGCTCTTTTTGTGGTGGCAAAGAAATGGAAATTGAGGAGATGCCCATCAATTGGGGAAAGGCTGAACAAGTTGTAGTATATGAATGTAATGGAATACTATTGTGTTAAAAGAAATGATGAGCAGGCAGATTTCAGAAAAAACCTGAAAAGACTTACGTGAACTGAGTGAAGTGAGCAGAACCAGGAGAACACCATGCATAGTAACAGCAATATTGCTCCATGATCGACTATGCTTGACCTAGCTCTTAGCAATACAATGATCTGAGACGATTCCAAAAGAATTATGACGGAAAATGCCATCCACATCCAGACAAAGAACCATGGAGTCTGAATGCAGATCGAAACACAGTCTTTTCACTTTTTTGTGGTTTTCCCCTTTCATTCTATTTCTTCTTTTACAACATGGCTGATGTGGAAATGTTTCCATGATTGTACATGTATAACCTATATCAGATTGCTTGCCGTCTTGGGGAGGGGAGATGAAAAGGAGGGAGAAAAAATCTGAAACTCAAAATCTTATAAAAATGAATGTTGAAAACTATCTTTATGCATAACTGGGAAAAATAAAATGCTATTTATAAAAAAGCACAGATCAGTGTAAGTGAAAATGGCACGTGGCACAAGTGAAGGTACAGTAAAGGCTAAAACAACCAGGAGATGGACACACACACACACACACACACACACACACACACACACAGAGATACAGACACATTGTTACACAGGCACATACACACAAACATATACACACAACCGTTCACACATTATTCCGCTAGACCAAACCAGCCAGTGGAAAAGGTAAAAGTGAACAGATTCTAAACTTTGCTTCCAGAATGTTGGTACCTATTGTGCTGGAGCCAGGGTCAAGTGATGATCCAGGAATTGGGACCAATGGTAGGAAATTCTTGGATTTACCAACTGAACAAGGTTGCTAAGAGTGAAGTATTTACCAAGTCTGATAAGAACTCAGATGGAACTGTCAGAGTCTTGGGTGTGCAGTTTAACAGGGTGCCACCATCTCAGTAAGGAGAATACTTGAAATGGCATGCCAGTTACTCCAAGAGGAACATCTGGCTCACTCATCACGACAGTTCTCAAACATGCAAGGAACTGAATAAGACAGGAACCTCCATTCAAGCCACTGAGTCTGGTAGGTGAGACAAAGCAGCGCCACAATTAACTAACAGGCCAGAATGTGTTACTGAAAAAGGCTCCGGGCTTTTACCATTTGTGGAAGACTCCTGGGCACGAGACCAAAGGCTTCCATTCTTTTCTCTGAACAAATGGCAGAATTCCACTACTACCAGTGGCTGGAGTGTTTGGTCACATACTTAGAGATGAGGACATTTGTGAACAAAATGCTTTTGCAAGTGTTTTGTGGAAGGATTTAAATGAAGCCAAAATGAGCCGTAGAGGAAGCCATCCAAGCAGAAAATGCACTAAGATGTCTGGGGAGGGTGCCCTGACTCTCAGGCACTAACCATGTCATAGGGAAGCTGATTCTAAAGCTATTTCAGCAATGGCAGGGGACTCATTGGCTGTTCATCAAATTGGGCCTGTCTGGTTCATCATCTGGTGGGACTCCAAGGGTTGTGACCATGCCTAGTATAGTCCCTTTGAGTATCTAGGAATGCTTCAAGGCCTCTGGAAAGCGCTCCCATACTAGCACTTTGCTAATGTCCTTCTCCGGGCCCTCCTGGACCAGTTCCTTGCTACCCTTCTTGACAAAGCCTGATGATGGTCTTTGTCCTAACCCCCACAGGGTGCCCAAGAGTTTTGTCTAGTCTTGCAGTACCTTCTTTGTGGGGGAGCAGGAGGCTCGCTGTTCACTAAGGTGGGGTGGGGGCTGGCTGGCTGAGAGTGCGGAAGGAGTATTTTACTTTGTTGTCTATGTCTGCCAAAGAATGGTAGAATTTTGAGCTGACCCTAGAGATAAGTCTTATTCCAATGTTTTCTTTTGCACAGGAGGATTTGGAGGCCCCTGGAGATTAGGCAGCATGCCCAAGGTCACAATGTGGGAGAGCCGGGCTTCAAGTGCAGGTCTTCAGACTCCACACTGGCACCAGGTTCTACCTTCCAAATGCTGCCCCTGCAGCTGAAGGACACAGGTACCTGACTCTTCCTCCTCTTCCTCATGGCTCGACTTCCTATTATAATCTAAGTTGCCAGGGAGCCTGGCCTGCACCCTGGCACCCTTTTCTCCAGTCTACCCTCCCTGTTTTCTTTTTCCTTACCCCCTGTCTCCCTGTTCCTTCAGCTTCTCTGGGCCTCAGTTTCTTTCTCTGGAAAATGAGGGAGTTAGATTAGATGTTCCAACTCTAGCTCTATGATCCTGTTTGGAACCTCAAACAAGTCACTCGATCTCTCAGTGTCAGTTTCCTCCTCTGTAAAATGAAGGAGTTGGATGGTCTTTGAGGTCCCTTCCAACTCTATGTCTGTGCTTCTATGGGGGAACATGGTCATTTAACCTTCTTTGGCCTCCGTTTTCTCACCTGTAGTTGGACTAGATGGTTTCTGAGGTCCTTCCCAGCTCTAGTTCTCTATAGTCAAATATTGTACCATTCACAGATGGTGGAGGAGGTCCTCGATAGGAAATTCTTTGTCAAGGCCTGCGTCATGATTTTTGGTTTGGAAAAGGTCACTGCAATACCCAGAGGCCCCCTTGAGAGAATTAAGGAGGAAGTCTGGAGGGCAAGGTTGTCTTAGCTTGTCCTGTTTATATTTCCAGTCACCGACAGGGTTATGGCTGCCAGTCAGTGTTCTCCTCCAGCTGCACAGTCCCCAACTTTCTCCCCTTCTGCTTCCCTGGGAAGAGGCAGCTTTAGTCGTCCTTTTTATGTTCTACTCAATGACTTTGGAATGAAAAGACAGGGCCTGGAAGAGATAAAAGGCAGAGAGGAGAGAATCACACTCCTCAGTGTGAGCTTTCTTTGTTGGAAGCCAGTCAAAAGAGCTAGTCTGTGATGCATCAGGCTTCTTTAAAACTGGCCTTCTGTCATCTGGTAACATTAGTAGTAGGGTTATTTTCAAAACAAAACAAAACAAAACAATTTTAGAAGATTTCCCTGCCAGATCCATTCCACTGTGTGAGAGGGTCTGTCTGGGTTAGTGAGAACTCTCTTGTATGGAGCTTTGACTCAGCTCTTTCCCTTGTTGGTAACAACTCAGGGCACCACTTGATGATACTCCAAAGTAAAAAAAATATGGAAAATCAGGCTTTCCCACCAGCATAGTTGGGGGGTTCTGATGGGGGTGAATGCTGCCTTCCAATATTGAGGGATCTGAGAAAGTTTGAAGTAGAGAGGGACAAGTCTCTTTGCCCTCATGGAGAAGAGAGGTTCCTGGGTAGGATCATGGAATTGAGAAACTGAGGAGGCACTGGGATAGGATCCAAGAGGAAAAAAGAAAAGGCTGCTGCTCCAGAACCTGGGACTGTGGCAAGGCAGGTAGGTAGAGGCAGAGAAGGCAAGCACATTGGGGAGGAGGAAACTGCTGGAGTTGATGGAAGTTGTAGGCCCCTAAGATAAGAAAGGCTTAACTATCAGGGAGCAGCTGGGTGGTGGGCTACACACGAGTGCTCTGGATATGCAGCCTATCATGGAATCCAGGATAAGACCTGGAGAAACTGGTCAGTAAGATCCTTGTTTCATCATGCATCATTTTATAGATGAGGAAATTGAGGCCCAGGTAGGGGACATAACCTGTCCAGGATCAAAGTGACAGTATCAGAGGTAGTATTGGAACACAAGTGTTCCTGGTTCCAAGTCTACCATTCTGTCCACTTCACCCTATTGTTTCCTTCCTTGGTTACCAAGAGAACTGAGAGGAAAAGTTTCTCTTGCTCTGAGGGCCATGGTCATGGCTACCATTTCAGCCCTACAGCTTGAGCCTTCCCATCACCCAATGGGTTCATTACTCATGACACACAGGTGAGAAAACTGAGGCTACCAAGGCTCTCCGAGAGATGAAATTACTTCTGTGTGGCCACAGGGCCAGAGAGTATCATACATTAGCTTCAAAGCCAGATCTCTTATTCCCAGAAGTCTTATGTTCTGTCCATTTCATCTCATTGGCTAAGGAGGAAGGGAAGTCCTACTACTCATAGCCTTATTGTTATGAAATCCTATCAAATGGAATTGAGGAACCAGACTGTACCTCTAACCATGGCTCATAGGATCAGAGATTTAGAGCTGAAAAGGATCAAAACGAAGACCTACTCAGAGGCCATCTAGAACAACGCAGAAGGAAACTGAAGCCCAAGGAGGGGGAGTGACTTGCTCAAGGTCACACATAGGATCATAGATTAAGGGCTGGAAGGGTGCTCGGAGGCCACTGAGTCCAGCCCCTCCTCATTTTTCTAGAAGAGGAAACTGAGGCCCAGAGAGGAAAAGGTATCTGACTAAGGTCACATGGGCAATAAGCATCAGAGGCTAGATTTGAAAGGGCAAGGAACACAGGCAGTGTTAGAAGTAGGATGTGAACTCGAGGCCTTGCACTCCAAAGCCAGTCTCTTTCCACTCTCTGGGAAAGCCCATCTCTATGACATTCTTCCCAGGTGGAAAGGTTGTGTCTGCTTCTCAGCAGCACGAAGAGGAGGCTGCTGATGCTAAAGTCCTCCCTTGGCCGAGGGCACCAAGGCAAAACAAAGGGGCCAGAAGGGGAAGAGCAATGGGATTGCCCCCAAAAGAAGAAAAGTAGGTCATTGAAATAGTTTTTGAAATGCCCAGAAGAGAACAGAAAGATAGCCAGAAAGAAACATAAACAAGGAGGATGATGTTGAAAGTTGCATATTGAATTTATAACAGTGAGGTACTGATTAGCGTGAATAAAGAATCCTCTGAAGTGGTCCCATTGTTAGAATTCCATGACCATCTTTTCTATGATTATAACTTCTAATAATACAAATTTAAATTAATAGGGTGACCACTTCCAGGGATTCCTGGATGGTACTAATTGGGACATGGTCATATATGCTTAAAAAGAAAAGCAAAGTGTATTTTAAAATTATTTTTATATATTTTATTTTTCCCCCAAATAACATGTTAAAACACATTTTTAACATTTGGTTTTTTTAAGTTTTGAGTTCCAAATTCTATCCCACCCCCTTCCCTGAGATGGTAAGCAATCACATATAGGTTATACAGGCACAATCATGTAAAACATTTCCATATTAGTCATTTTGGACAAGAAGACTCGAATAAAAGAAAAAAATGAAAGAGTGAAAAAGAGCATGAAAAGCAAGGTGTATTAATGGAGATTTATGGTTTCACATACCATCTTCCTTTTCTGTTCTACTTTATATATGGAAATGCCCATTTTATTTGGTGTTGGCTAAGTTCACAATTTTAAAGAAGAAAAGCAAAGGAGAAAAATCTATGTTCCCAAGACTAAGAAACCCTTGAGCCTCTGAGGATAAACAATTTCCAGAAGCATTGCGTCTTCTGTTTGGAGGGCCAGGACCCCTCAGGTCACAGTTAATAGGCAGTGTGTGATTTGAGATCACGAAGGACCCTAGGGCAGGGAGAATATTAGCATGTGGCTTAGCAGTTCAAATGTCAGCCCACTGGCTAGGTTTGGGGATAACAAATAACATCCCAGGTTTTTTCCCCTTCAGCCCGACAGTCAATGTGTGGAGGATTAAGGGAGTTATATGTGCCAATCGAATTTCAGATTGAATCAAGCTGGGCTCACCCCTTATCTTCTAATTGATTTGGCTACATACAGCCAGATTTCCTCCAACAGAGCCCTGCAACAGTACAGCCGACCCCTCCTTCCTCCCAAATGGATATAGTGAATGGTAGAGTGGGCCAAGATCCTTATGCCAGTGACTCCCTGGTATATCAGCAGGAGTATTGGCTCCAGAGAGAGGGCCTTAGGATAGGGCTTACAAACTGAAGTGGGCGTCAAGGTCCTAAGGAGACAAAGCGATTTTTAGAGAAATTGCTGCACAGCTAAAAGCTATGGAGGTGAGGAACAATACAATCCCTCTTATAGAAAGTGGGAAAGGAGAAAGCTGCATTGGTGGGCTGGGAACATCCTTGCACATTTCTTACGAACCCCAACTGACTGTAGACCGCACATGCAGCATTTGGGATTTGGAGTGGACCTTTGGAGACCACTGAATGCACCCTACTCACTGTACAGATGAGGATATTGAGGATCAGGGAAGGGATGTCACTTTGCCCAGATTGCAATGACAAGTTAGTGGCACAGATAAGACAAACCCAGACCTCCTGAGTTCTCAGGTCAGGGTTACTTCCCTCATATCACACTGTTTCTAATGTGGAAATTATCTGGGATTTCAATTCTGGACTTATTTCATCCAAATGGAGACCCTAACTCCTAACCCAATGTTCCTGTCTGCATACTGTGGCTATAGAGCATAGAACCATAGCTGCTATGTTGAGCTGTCCGAGCAGATTCTTGAGTTCCCTAGCAACAATGCTGAACCTGAGGTGTTGCTAGGGAAACACAGAGATTTCCATAGCTACCAACACTCCAAAGAGCATCTTTGGCCTTACAGTTGAATATAAGTGGTATCAGCAGATCAGGGGGGAGCTATAGACCTCTCTTCTGCTCTTTAAAGGGGCCAGTGGAGGATGGGCACCAGTGTCTTGTAAGCACATTTCCTGGCAGAGGGAGGTGAGGCAAACATCTGGAGTGGGGACCCTTCCTCAAAGATTTGGGAAAACACACATCCTTCCTGCCCCAAAATAGCAGAGAAAATAAGCATCTGCCTTGGAATGATGGGGAGGAGGGGGAAGCCTGAGTAGGTGAGCACCTTACATAAACCCAAATACATTTCCTTGGCTCAGACCTAATACACAAACTATTTGGGCTGGAGCTTGCTCATTTAAAGACATTTCCCCAAATTAAAAATTATTCTTTTACAGGGAAAGGCAGTAACTGAGCAGTCACTGCTTGAATACCTCCTCTATGCCAAGCCATTAGGGGAAGGAAATTCCACAATTGTGCTGACTGGGGACATTACAAGCTCGTATTATCCAACCCCAAATGGATCCTCAATGCAGTAAGATAGTCTTTCTGTTCTTCCCTATTTGATTCTCTAGGGCAGTTAGGTGGTGCAGTGGATAGAGCTCTGGGCCTGGAGTCAGAAAAACCTGGGTTCAAATCTGGCCTCATGTGCAACACTGGGCAAGTCACTTTGCCTTGTTTGCCTCAGTTTCCTCATCTGTAAAATGAGCTGGACAAGGAAATGGCAAACCAGTCCAGTATCTTTGCTAAGAAAACCCCAAATGTTGGACATAACTCAGTGACAACAGCTCGATTCTCTATCTCACTTTCTGCAGAAGTGATTCAACCCTTCTTTTCCCTCCTTTTCCCTTTTGGACCCCCTCTTAGCTGAGGAACATGCCTTTTACTCTACTGAAAAAATTGAGGCCATTTGGCCTGAAGTCCTTCTCCCACTTGCTGTATCTCAAAACTCCTTTACAGGCATACCTCGTTTTATGCTGCTTTGTTTTATTGCACTTTGTAGGCATTACCATTTTTTTAAACAAATTGAAGGTTTGCTGCCACTCAGTGTTGAGCCAGTCTCTTGGCGTCATTTTTCCAACGCGTGTGCTCATGTTGTCTCTGTGTCACATTTTGGTAATTCTCACAATGTTCCACACTTTTTCTTTATGATTATATCTGTTAGGGTGCTCTGCGATCAGTGATCTTGGGTGCTGCTATTGCAGTTGTTTTGGGGTGCCACAGACCATGCCCATATGAGCCAGCAAACCGAATCAATAAATGTTGTGTGTGTTCTGACTGTTCCACCGACCCACCTTTCCCTTTCACTGGGCCTCCCTATTCCCCAAGACCAAACAATATTGAAATTAGGCCAATAAATAACCCTAAAGTGGCCTCTAAGTGTTCAAGCGAAAGAAAGAGTAAATCAACGCCCCAAACTTCATTATCATCTTATTTTAAGAAACTGCCACAGTCACCCAACCTTCAGCAGCCATCAGCCTAGAGGCAAGACCCTCCACCAGCAAAAAGATTACGACTTGCTAAAAAGGCTCAGATGATGGTTAACATTTTTTAGCTATAAAATATTTTTAAATTTAGGTATACGCATCTTTTAGACATAATACTATTGTATACTTAATAGACTACAGTATAGTGTAAATATAAGTTTTTCATGCACTGGGAAACAAAATTCGTGTGACTCACTTTATTGCTAATTAGCTTTATTGTGGTGGTGACTTGGAACCGAACTAGCACATCATTTCCCAGTCTCTCCTCCTTTCCGTCAGTCTCTGATAATGACGCACCTTTTTCTTTGTGAAGGCCAACCCCACTATGTGTGCCCTTGATTCTCCCAACTTCTCCAGCAGATAGTATTTTCAATCATCCTCTCTCTCTCTTGAGTCTTCAGTCTCTCCCTACTGCTTTCAAACATGCTGATTCTCCCCATCCTTAAAAAACCTTCACTAGACCCTACCATGCCCTCAAGCTATCATCTTATATCTGTCCTCCCCTTCTCAGACTCCTTCAAAAAGTTGCCTACACTTGCTGCCTCTCCTTCTTTTGCTCTCATCTCTCCTCAACTCTTTTTAATCTGGCTTTTGACCTAATCACTTAACCTAAACTGCTCTTTCCAAAATTACCAGTGATCTCTTTATGAATTCAGATGCTAAAGTATTTGGAGTATGTAAGTTTAATATTTTTTCTTTTTCAAAAATCTATTTATTTATAACATTCTCTTTTAAAATTTTGAATTTCAGGGCAGCTAGGTGGTGCAGTGAGTAGAGCACTGACCCTGGAGTCAGAAGGACCTGAGTTCAAATCCAATGCCAGACACTTGGCACACTTACTAGCTGTGTGACCTTGGGCAGATCACTTAACCCCAATTGCCCTGCCTTCCCCCCTCTAAAAACAACAACAAAAAATTTGAGTTCCAGATTCTCTGCCCCCCTTCCACCCCTCCCCCACCCAGTGAGAAGGCAAACGATATGATATCAGTTATACATGTGAAAGCATATAAAACATATTTCCATATTTCAAAAAAAGCAAAAATATGAGAAAATTATACTACAATTTGCATTCAGAATTCATCAGTTCTCTCTCTGACCTTTTTTGTTGGCTCTACTGCTCCAAAATTTGATATGAGGCATTTTAAAAAAAAGTTGTTTGGAGAGGAATTCTGGGTCCCAGCCTGTGCTCTCCCATCTTGGCTCCCTCTGTAAGTTTAATATTGATAGGGGTTTAAGGATTCTTTTAGCATAATGTAGTTTCCTTGTTTATCTCTTTTTATACTGTGAATTTTTGTTTTTACTTTGTTTTATAGCATGGTTGCAACTTCTGATTTTTAAGATTCATCTGATGTATGGTAAATTTTTTCTACCCCTCATTTTCATTCTGTGTATATTTATTTTTAGGTGTGTTTCTTGTAAACAATGTATTGTAGGGATTTTATTTTCTTTTTCAATCTGTCATTCTTTTTCATTTATTTTTAGGTGTGTTTCTTGTAAACAATGTATTGTAGGGATTTTATTTTCTTTTTCAATCTGTCATTCTTTTTCATTTTATTGGATTGTTTAATCCATTCATATTCAAAGTTATGAGAGTTAGGCTTACATGTTCCTGCATTTGTCTTTTAATAGTATATTTTTTTTCAAATTAGGATTTTTTTGCCCTCTCCCTCTTTAAAGATTACTATCTTTGTCTCTTAAGTTATTTTTGTTTAATCTACTTTAAGGCAACTCTATTTCCATTGGTTTTCTTCTCCTCTCCACCTTTTGTTATCGCTTGCCCTAGTTTTAGAGTTTTGCTAAATTTATTTATTAATTCCTTTTATCTGGTTACCTGATTTTTCCCCTCTTTTTTCTCCTCACCTTAGTAAAGTGGCACAGTGAATACAGAGCTGGGCCTGGAGTCAGGAAGACTTGAGTTCAAGTGTGGTTTCAGATGCTTATTAGCTGTGTGACCCTGGGTGAGTTACTAAACCTCTGTTTGCCTCAGTTTCCTCAACTGTAAAATGGGGATAATGATAACACCTACCTCCCAGGGATGTTGTAAGGATCAAATGAAATAATAATTATAAAATGCTTGGCACAGTGTAAGTGGCACATAGAAAGAGCTAAATAAATATTAGCTATTATTATTATTAAAGTAAAATCCCCCTTCCTCTCCCCTTCAATTGGTTTTGTTTGATAGTTTTAAATTTCACTTTCTGTGCCTTTTTCCAAAAAGGATTTCTTTCCCTCATTGTCTTCTTTATTTCTCTTCCCTTTCTGTATCTTGTAGAATTTTATTACTTAATTCATGGCCCTTATGCTTTTTTATTCCTTCTTTAGTTTCTGTCTTTCTCATGGAATCAAAACTTCTAAGGCCCCTATTTTGAATTTCCTCTTCTAAATGGTTTCAGTGTTATTGTCTTTTAGATCTCGGAGCCTCCTTCCTCTTTTTTTCTGTCATGCCTCAATCTTAGAAATGCCAATTCCTTCAGGAGATAGAAGTACTGCACATGGTATGAATTTTCCAATGTCTTGATTATGAAGTTCATTACTACCTTTTGTCCTCCCCATAATCATTTTCCTCCCATTTGTCATGAAATGTCCTCTCTGGGTCCATGTTCTTCCATTCTTCTGGGTATCACTTGTTCCTAGGAACTCTGATTCCCCTTCTCCTGAGACCGGATGTCCATGGAGGCAGAACTTTCTCAGAGACAGTAGTCTTGCTATTGCAGATTAGACCCACTGTAAGGTCTTCATCTCTCATTATAGAATCTTTCTCCCCGCATAAGAGCATTCTTCAGAGGGACTCTCTCCCACCAATGAATTAAGAATTCTCCTTTTCTTTCCCCATTTCCATCCTTCCTTTTGCCACCTCTCCCATTCTCCTTTTCCAAAGATTATAGGAGTTATTTTCCCTTCATTGTTAACTCTTTCTTTTTTTAAATTTATTTATTTAATTTATTTAATATATTTAGTTTTCATCATTGATTTTCACAAGAGTTTGAATTATGAATTTTCTCCCCATTTCTACCCTCCTGCCCACTCCAAGATGGAGTATATTCTGGTTGCCCCATTCCCCAGTTAGCCCTCCCTTCTGTCACCCCACTCCCCTCCCATCTCCTTTTCCCTTCCTTTCTTTTAGGGCAAGATAAATTTCTATGCCCCATTGCCTGTGTATCTTATTTCCTAGTTGCATGCAAAAACTTTTTTTTTGTTTTTGAACATCTGTTTTTAAAACTTTGATTTCCAAATTCTCTCCCCTCTTCCCTCCCCACCCACCCTCCCTAAAAAGGCAAGCAATTCAACATAGGCCACATGCGTATCGTTATGTAAAACCCTTCTACAATAGTCACGTTGTGAAAGAGTAACTATATTTTGCTCCTTCCTAACCTATCCCCCTTTATTGAATTTTCTCCCTTGACCCTGTCCCTTTTCAAAAGTGTTTGTTTTTGGTTACCTCCTCCCCCTATCTGCCCTCCCTTCTATCATCCCCCCTTTTTATCTTCTTCCTCCTTCTTTCCTGTGGGGTAAGATACCCAATTGAATGTGTATGGTATTCCCTCCTCAGGTCAAGTCTGATGAGAGCAAGATTCACTCATTCCCCCTCACCTGCCCCCTCTTCCCTTCCGACAGAACTGCTTTTTCTTGCCACTTTTATGCAAGATAATTTACCCCATTCTATCTCTCCCTTTCTCCCTCTCTAAATATATTCCTCTCTCATCCCTTAATTTGATTTTATTTTTTCAGATATCCCTTCATATTCAACTCACCCTGTGCCCTCTGTCTATATATAATATATATACACACATACATATATACATACATACACACACACACACACACACACACACACACACATATATATATACACATACATATATATGCATACTCCCTTCAGCTACTCTAATACTGAGGTCTCATGAATCATATACATCATCTTTCCATGTAGAAATGTAAACAAAACAGTTCAACTTTAGTAAGTCCCTTGTGATTTCTTTTTCTTCTTTACCTTTTCATGCTTCTCTTGATTCTTGTGTTTGAAAGTCAAATTTTCTATTCAGCTCTGGTCTTTTCACTGAGAAAGCTTGAAAGTCCTCTGTTTTATTGAAAATCCGTATTTTGCCTTGGAGCATGATACTCAGTTTTGCTGGGTAGGTGATTCTTGGTTTTAGTCCTAGCTCCTTTGACCTCCGGAATATCATATTCCAAGCCCTTCCATCCCTTAATGTAGAAGCTGCTAGATCTTGTGTTATTCTGATTGTGTATCCACAATACTCAAATTGTTTCTTTCTGGCTGCTTGCAGTATTTTCTCCTTGACCCGGGAGCTCTGGAATTTGGCAACAATATTCCTAGGAGTTTTCTTTTTGGGATCTTTTCAAGAAGTGATTGGTGGATTCTTTCAATTTCTATTTTACCCTCTAGTTCTAGAATATCAGGGCAGTTCTCCTTGATAATTTCTTGAAAGATGATATCTAGGCTCTTTTTTTTGATCACGGCTTTCAGGTAGTCCAATAATTTTTAAATTATCTCTCCTGGACCTATTCTCCAGGTCAGTGGTTTTTCCAATGAGATATTTCACATTGTCTTCCATTTTTTTTCATTCCTTTGGTTCTGTTTGATAATATCTTGATTTCTCATAAAGTTACTAGCTTCCACTTGCTCCAATATAATTTTTAAGGTAGTATTTTCTTCGGTGGTCTTTTGGACCTCCTTTTCCATTTGGCTAATGCTGCCTTTCAAGGCATTCTTCTCCTCATTGGCTTTTTGGAGCTCTTTTGCCATTTGAGTTAGTCTATTTTTTAAGGTGTTGTTTTCTTCAGTGTATTTTTCAGTATTTTTTTTGGTTCTCCTTTAGCAAGTCATTGACTTGCTTTTCATGGTTTTCTCACATCCTTCTCATTTCTCTTCCCAATTTTTCCTCTACTTCTCTAACTTGCTTTTCCAAATCCCTTTTGAGCTCTTCCATGGCCTGAGACCAGTTCATGTTTTTCTTGGAGGCTTTTGTTGTAGGCTCTTTGACTTTGTTGACTTCTTCTGGCTGTATATTTTGGTCTTCTTTGTCACCAGAGAAAGATTCCAACGTCTGAGACTGAATCTGAGTCCATTTTCGCGGCCTGTTCATGTTCCCAGCCAACTTACTTGACCCTTGAGTTTTTTGTTGGGGTATGAGTGCTTGTAGAGTAAAGAGTACTTTGTTCCAAGCTTGATGGGATGTGCTGTTATTTTCAGAGCTATTTCTATACAGCCAGCTCTGCCACACCAGCACTCCTCCTTCCCCAAGAACCGCCAACCCAGACGGGACTCAGATCTTAAGCTGGCTCTGCACTCCTGCTCTGATCTGCCACTTAATTCCTCCCACCAGGTGGGCCTGGGGCTGGAAGCAACTGCAGCTGTAGTTCTGTAGCTGCACCACCTCTGCTGCCCCCAGGGCTATGGCTGAACCTCGAACTCCTTTCACTCCCTGCAGCTTTTCCCACTAACCTTCTCTGTAGTCTTTGGTGTTTGTGGGTTGAGAAGTCTGGTAACTGCCACAGCTCACTGATTCAGGTGGCTAGGGTCTGTTCTGCCTGGCTCCTGGTCTGGTTGGTCCTGCCGCCGCCCACGCTGGGCTCCGCTCCCCTCCATTCCCAGGTCTGTGCATGATAGACCTTACCCAGCGACCATCCAGGCTGTCCTGGGCTGGAGCCCTGCTTCGCTCTGCTACTTAGTGAGTTCTGCAGTTCTAGAATTTGTTCAGAGCCATTTTTTATAGGTTTTTGGAGGGACTTGGCCGGGAGCTCATGCAAGTCCCTGCTTTCCAGCTGCCATCTTGGCTCCGCCCCTCTCATTGTTAACTTTCAACTTGATTAGGGTACTATATCATGTATTCTTCTCTATATTTTTTCCCCTCTCCCCTTTGATGGGCCCTACCATTCTGCAGTTTAGTCTCACAAAAAACACGATTCAGTTGTAGGCAGAGGTTTAGTCTATGATGTTTCAGGCCTCCATTATCACTTCTATTTGATTTTCTTTTTCATTCTTATTTCCTTGTATTCTTTATTATTATCGCGATTGTTGTCATTACTAGCTTTTACACAGAAGTATTTACTTCAAGATATAATCACAAACATACAAATCTATCTGCAGTTAGTGACAGGCCCTTCCTTGCACCACCTCAGGCTCTGGGGAGGGGCAGGGATGAAGTTCATAGTTTAGCTGCATTCTCTTAGAGTTCCAGTTCCAAGTCCAAAACCTTCCTCGACCTATCTGTTGCATTTGACACTGTTGACTTCCCTGTCCTTCTGGAAAAGGAGGATTCTCTTTTCTCTCTGTTTAAAATAAAAAAGTTTATGTTTATTTTTCAAATAACAAATTAAAAAAATTAATCTGTCCTTTGCACTGGCCTCTCTCCTCTCTCTCCCCTTTCAATTGAGAAAATGAAAAAAATTAAAAAACAGATCTTTCAATACATATCTACATAGTCTGGTGAAATAAATCTTCACATTAGCTATGTTCAAAAATGCATTTCTTTCTGAATTGTAAGTTCATTACTTCTCTGTCAGGAGGTGAATGTTACGTTTCGTGTTCATTCTTTTCGACTTGTGGTTTATCCTTACATTGACCAGTTTTCTAAAATTTTCAAAGTCGTCTTTTTTTAAAAAAAGTTTAATCTCCATATTAACATTTTCTCTATTGCTTTCTTTTAAAAATATTTAAAAAAGTTTTTTCAATCAGAAAAAAATCTGCCTTCTCCTCATCCACACCCTGTTGAGAACTAAAGAAATACAAACTCCATTATGAACATATATAATTGATTGAAACAAATTTCTACATTGGCCAAGTCCAAAAAAAATTGTTTCCTTTTTTTATTAGGAGGGGAGTAGCGTGTTTCATCCTTAGTCCTCTTGAGTCATGGTTGGTCATTACACTGATGAGAATTCCTAATTTTTTCAAAGTTGTTTGCTTTTATCTTATTTGCTGTCATTGTATAAATTGTTCTCCTGGTTCTGTTCACTGCACTCTAAATCAGTTCATACAAGTTTTCCCAGGTTTCTCTGTAACCCTTTCCATCATCTCTTACAGTTAAATAATATTTCATCACATTTATATACCATAACTTGTTCAATTGTTCCCCAATTTAGGGGCACTCCCTCAGATTCCCATTCTTTGCCACCTCAAAAAGATCTATAAATACATTTGTACATCCTTAGAGTTTGTTTCTCTTGGCAATAATACCTCCCTCATTCTACCCTTCCTCTGGTTCCCCTTCATCCCTTTCCCTTCTATTTCCCTGTTGAATGAAATGTATTTGTGTACTCAACCCTGCATATGTGTATTATTCCTTTAACTAGTTCAGATGAAAGTGAGGTTGAAGTGTTAGCTGCTCCCCCCACCCACTCTTCCTTGTTTGTACAGATGTCTATTTGTGCACCCTAACAATGTGAGATAATTTTTCCTGATGTTTCTCTCCCCCTGACCTAGTGTATTCCTCTTCATCTCTCCATCCTTTTCTTAAGATCATCAAGACATAACAGAACCATTCTCAAGCCTTATTTAATTAAACTACATCTGTGACTCCTGGTGACGATAGGGCCCTGAGGTGACACAAGAATCATCTCCCTACGTTAGAATGTTTTTCTTTGTTTACTCAATTATTGTTGTTGCTTATTCATGTTTACCATTTTATGTTTCTCTTAAATCTTGTGTTTAAATTTCAGAGTTCTCTTACAGCTCTGGTCTTTTCATCAGGAATATTTGGATGTTATCTATTTTGTTAAAGATCAGTTATTTTCTGCTGTTGCAATATATTCAATTTTTTTTGGTAAGTTATTCTTGGCTATAAGCCTATATCCTTTGCCTTCTAGAGAACCATATTCTAAGTTTTCTGCTTCTTTATAGTGTTGGCTGCTAAATCATGTGTGATCCTGACTGTGGCTCCTTAGTACATGAATTTTGGCTTTCTTTTTGACTGCTTGCAGTAATTTTTCTTTGATCTAGAAACTGAATTTTTGGCTATGATGTTCCTGGGAGTTTTCATTTTGGGGTTCTTCCAAGAGGTAACCAGTAGATCCTTTCTATTTCCACTTTGTCCTCTGTTTCTAAGAGATCTGGACAGTTTTCTTTTAATATTTCTTGAAATATGGTATTCCAGACTCTTAGTCATGGTGTTTAGATAGTCTAATGATTCTTAAGTTTTCTCTCTTTGTTCTGTTTTCTAGGTCAGTTGTTTTTGTTATGACATATCTTACATTTTCTTCTAATTTTTTTAGCCTTTTGACTTCATTTTATTATTTCTTGTTGCTTCATGGAGACATTAGCTTCTATTTGGCTCCCATGGTTTAACTATCACCTTTATGTGGATGACTCCCAGATTTACACATCCAACCCCACTCTCCCCTCTAAGCTTTGGTCTCACATCACCAAATCTCTATTGGATAATTCAAACTGTGTGTCCTGGAGATACATTAAAGTCAACCTGCATAAATCTAGACTCGTTATTCCGCCCCCCCCCCAAACTCTTCCCTCTTCCAAACTTCTCTGTTTCTGTCAAAGGCACCACTATCTTTCCATTGTCCAAGATCTGTAATCTTGGTATTATCTTTGACTCCTCTGTCTCTCTCATCCACACCTCCAGTTGCCAAATCGTGCCATTTCTACCTTTAGAATATCACTCGCATCAGACCCTTTCGTTCCACCTGAATAGATCACACCTTAGTTTAGGTCCTACCATTCCCCACCTAGAGGATTACAAGAGCTTCCTTATAGATTTTCCTCCCTCAAGTCTCTCACCACTTCAGTCCATCTCAGAATTTTCCTTCCATTCAGATCTTTCCACATGACTCCTTTATTCATTCAACTCCAGTGGCTTCACATTGCCCGTAGGATAAAATCTAATCTCCATTTAGCTTTTAAAGCTCTTTACAACTTGCCCCCAACCTTCCCTTCCAGACTCATGGGACATTAGTCTCCCTCTCTCACTCTGTAATCCCACCAAACCGGACTTTTTCTCTTCTTCACTCACAACATTCATCTCCCATGTCTGTCTTTGCACTGGCTATCCCTCAGGCCTGGGGCGCATTCCTTGCTTAGCTCAGCCTCATCTTCCTTTTGGAGGCTACTCAGACGTATCTTCTGCATGAAGCCTTTCCTGATCCCCCAACTACTAGTGCCTTCCTTCCCTTCTAAACCACACACACACACACACACACACACACACACACACACATGCTAGCTACTAGACATACATATACTAGGCACACATTTCTGTATGTGTATTCACTTAATATTTATGTTGCATATATTTTTGTATGTGTGTGTTGTCTCCTCCATTAGAAAGAATAGGGATTGTTTTATTCTTTGTACTTGTGTCCTTGGTATCTCGTACAATTCCTGGCACATAGTAATAAATACACAGAGAACCCCCTCTCTGGAGGGTTTTGTCTCTGCTCATATTTGCTCCTGGTACTCTTCGGGAGGTGACCAGGGTGATAAAGGGCACAAAATGAGCGTGCAGTATTTTCAAGAGAGACCAGGCAGGAGAAAGGGAGAGTAGTGTGGTGGAAAGAGTATGACAAATGGAGTTAGAGGACTTAGACTGGAATCTTGTCTTTGCTTCTTACTAGCTGTGTGACCATGGGCAAATCAGTTCCCTTCTCTGGGCCAAGGTCATGTTATCCCTAAAATGAAGGGCTGGCTACATCCTTTCTAAGGCCTCTTTCAGGTCTGAATCCCATGATTACCAAAGTAGGATTTTTGACCCAACAACAATCTCTTCTATGATATCCCTGACAACGGGACTTAACCTTAACGAACCATTTCTAACCTTGGTGTCACTTCAGTTCAACAAGCATTTTTTTGAAGGGAGAATGGTACCACAGAAAGGGGGATAGATTTGGAGTCAGAGGACCTGGGTTTGGATCCTGGCTCTGTTGCTTATTATTCCTTTTGTGACCTTGGGCAACTTCCCTTCCCTCTTCAGACCTGTTTCCTCATCTGTAAAATGGGAGAGTTGGATGACGTGACTGAAAAGGTCTTTGCTAGCTTTATATCTATGACCCTACAATTCTGTTTAGTGCCCAGTATATGGAGGGCACTGTGGGAGTACCAGGGCTAGAATGGTAAAACCCCTAAGTTCAAGGAACTTACATCCTGGGAGATACTCTATGTACACAGATAATGAAAAACAAGATAATTTGAGAAGAGAAAAAGAACAGGGAGAACTTTGGAGAAAAAATATTACTTGAGTGGAGCTTTGTAGAAAGTTAACGATTCCAAGAGGTTGGGGGGAAGAGAGGCGTGCATTCCAGACTTATGCGGACAGCCTGGGCAAAGGCTGAGTGAGTCTAGAGGCTGAATACCTAGTTTAGGGAACAGCAAGTAGTGGGAAAATAAAGTCTTTAAAAGGAAATTATGTGAAATATTTCCAGAAAACTAGGTGGCAGCCAGATTGTGCCAGGCTGAGCAATTTCCATTTCATGCTAGAGGCAACAGGAAGCCACTGAGGATTTTGGAAAAGTTCCTCAATTCATCAAGTTTTTATTAAGTGCCTACTATGTGCCAGGCACTCTGCTAGGCTCTGAGAATACATGTACAAAGAATGAAACAGGCCCTCTCAATGAACGTCCTAATGGGGGAGACAAATACATATATAAATGTATACAACATCAATATAAAATTAATATAAACTGGTGGGATTAGAACTGGGTGAAGGAATCCAGGGAAGCTAGGAGGCCAAAGTGAAGAGAGAGGGCATTCCAGACATGGACAGTCAGTGCAAAAGCCCCCAGATGGGAGATAGAGTGCCATGTGTGAGAAACAGAAAGCAGACGTGTGTCCCTGGGTAGGGGGTAAAGTGTAAGAAGCACTCCTCCCAATGTGGAAGTTACCCCAAGCTCTGATGTGTCTTACCAAGCTGGATTGGTGTCAGTACAGACCTCATGACTGATGGGGTGGGGTCCATCTCATTACTGTAAATGCAGAGGGGCAAAGCACCATATTGATGGGAGGGGCACTCTCAAAGACCATCTCCTATTTTGAGTCAAAATCAAGATGTGAATGGAAAATAACAAAATGGGTTTCCTTTTGTGGCTTATAAATGGGCCTTGAAAGAAAATTTTAAATGACAGAAACCAACTTCCATGCATTACTCCTACTCAGCTCTGCCCTCTGGTGTCACCTGGAATGTTTACATCTACATCCTTCCACATGACAGTCTTTTTGGCTAGCTGATGAGAGCAATCATGACCTTCTGTCTTCCTTACCTTAAATATCCCAAACTATGTGGTCTGCAGACTCCCCACCCTGGCCCCCCATCTGCTCCCCACCAGACACTCCCCACTGCTTTTTCTATACCTGTTTTAACATCTCAGATCATTGGATTTTGAGCTGGAAAGGACCATAGAGATCATCCAATCCAGCCATCTCCTTTGATGTGTGAGGAAACTGACACCCAGACAGGTCAGGACACTTGCCAGAGGCCACATAACTAGTAAGTGGCAGAGCCACAAAAGGCTTGTGACCTGTGCTTGTGGAGATAGTGTCACAGGGACACACCCTTGAAGTCCTCAAGTACAGGTGTACAACAACCACAAAGGGTTGTTCCTATTTGCTAATCTTTTTTAATTGCAAAGTAGCAAGCGAAGCTTAATGATTTAAAAAAAATCCACTTGTAAAAGTCAGAACATGATGTTTGGTTCTGGCACCATTGTCTTCAACGACACTGGGGGCTTCGCTCCCAATGAGTGCGTGAGCGGCTGTCATCTGGGCTTGTAGGCATGTTTTGATATGAGTCATGTGTCAAGGAGCTGATTGACAATGGGGCTTTTACAATGCAGGAGAGTCAACTAGGAAGAGTGGAACAGCTTTGCTGAGTTTGGGCCAACTGCATTTCAGCCACTGCTGGGGGTGGGGAAGGGAAAAAAGAAACTGCTATTACACAGAATCCTACACAAATCCCTAACCAAATTGCATTCTGGGAAGTCATGGGGTCCCCTATCCTGGTCTGCACTGCGCTTAGAAGGTTGTTATTTATTAATCTATTTTTTTGAAGAGCTCACACTTCTAGCAAGTGAGTTACCAGACCAGGACTTTTCCCTTGCTCAAATACTATAATGCTCATATGCATCTATGATCTAACTAAATTCCCTGCAAAGATGTCCACTCCTGTGTTGGCGGCCTTCCTCAATTCCTCTTGACTTCGCAAAGATCCCAGTGGAATATCTGGGCATCCATCAGTTAGCTGATGTTGGTTTCATCACATGACCAGGCCATTTCTTGTCATTCCCCCCACACACTTGTTGTGTGACTTCTCCACAATTTCCTTTTTGGATTGTGTTGTAGCCTGCTCATGCCCACCTTGCACTTCTCCATTACCCTTTGGTAGATCCTTAAATTCAGTTCTTCAGAGATTGAAGTGCTTCATGACTTGCAGCCAGACTATTACAATGTGGAAAATATGGATCTTTGTTTAGGGTAATTTAAATAGCTTTAGAGTTTTCTAAAGGCAATCTAGCCTGATCTCCAATACTTCAATTCTTGGCTCAGTTCATTATTTATTTACAGTGTCTGTCCAAGATATGTATAATGAGGATAAGCTCTGCGGGTTGTCCATTCAGCCGCACATCATATTCTGGATGATAGGCATTTTTCATCCACTTAGTTTTTCCTGTATGGATAGTGAGACTTATTCCCTTGCCTATAGATCCCTGGTGTCTTTATAAACAGAGAGACTAGCTCATCTTTTGCTATCTTTGTTGTTACAGCCCTTCCGATACTTGAGGATAGCTTGATATGGCATGATCTCCATCTGTAGTCATCCTGGCTACTCTTCTCAGGGCACTCTCTCATTTATAACCATCCTTCCTATATTGTGATACCCAGAACAGAACACGATATTCCAGATGTGGCCTGAACAGG